>NC_062279.1:66246223-66868009 GCF_902655055.1 Lutra lutra
TCCTCTTTTCTTCTACCTTGGACTTCCCGGTGTCATTCATTTCTGGGGGCCATTAAGCCTCCATGCTCAGACATTTATGTTTAATTATGACTTTAAGAACTACTTCTACTAGACCTGAATCTTCATATGTAAAGTCTTTGGAATTTAGAAATCTCATATCTCTGTCCAAAGATCTTATTTTCAAGACCTTTGCCCCTGACCTAAAACAGTGAAGAAATTTAGTGTCACTTTTTTGCTTTATCTGGTATCACCTTTTCCTTTCTTGGGGCAACAAACCTCATAGTTTAGCCTTCTGTTTAGATTGAAGTTAAAGGGGAATAAGATTTAAGGGACACGGGGCTCCTGGGTGGTTCAGTGGGTTAAAGCCTCTGCCTTCGGCTTAGGTCATGATCCCAGGGTCCCGGAATGGAGCCCCACATTGGGCTCTCTGCTCAGCAGGGAACCTGCTTCCCCCTGCCTCTGCCTGCCTCTCTGCCTGCTTGTGATCTCTGTCTGTCAAGTAAATAACTAAAATCTTAAAAAAAAAAAAAAAGATTTAAGGGACAAATGAATATAAATCATTTTCAAATATTATAAATACTATCCCTATTATAGGAGCTCTATGTATAAAGAACTCCATGTGTAAAGCACATAACCATAGCGATTACCATTATCAATAGTATTATTGAATATAAAATGAAAGCAGTCCTGTACACCAGAGATAAGAAAACAAAGTAAATTGTCATGTTGGGACTATTATAAAAACTTACAATTGTGACATAAAATGCCTTTTTGAACTTCCATTTTTAAAAATATTAAAGACAGAGGAAGTGAGAAAAAAAAACTAAGCATGAAATCAGACTGTAATTTGCATTGTGTTTGTGAAAGAAGGTTGATTGTCTGATTCAACATCTGAGAAAAGTAACCTCCTATTTTTCCTATTTTGATTTTTATTGGATGGTCAATGAATGTTGTACTTAGTCATACCAGCATGTGCCCTAGCTTTTCCTAAATCAACATAAACAAAGTCAGTTGCCTCATCACCTCAAAAAAATAAGGGACAACATGGTTACATAAAAGATTTTAAAGTAACTGCAACTGGCAACTACAACAAAATCGTTGTAAAAGAAAATTATTGACAGGAAATCATTGACTCCTACCCATAGCTTTGTGGGAAGGACAAAGAGAAGCTACACTGTTAATGACAATTAATACAAAGTTGCTTCACCAATACATTTTCCAGTCAAAACATTCAAGTTGAAATGTACCTGTTGTTTCTGTTTTCTCTCAGTGTGACTGTTGTGAGCCCTGATCCATTAAGCCCACAGGCCTGTGTGTGAATCTGCTGAGCAAAGCAGTATTAACCTCTTTGACATTGGTTTTACTAACCCTGGGGCTCTTGTTTCTTCAGTTAATGTGGTTTTGGTGTTAATATTTCCAGCCTTCCAAAGGACATTCTTATAGGCGCTGCCTAACCTTTGAGAATAATTACACTCTTTTGCAACAAAGTACCTGGTATCCTAGAAAATCAATAAAACAATTCGAATGTATAAGATTAAAGTAAAAAATCAATATATTAGGAGGAAGAGGCATAGTATCCAGCCATTTAAATTTTTCAAAGGTTATGTCATGACATAACCATTTGGGAACCTACTTTTTCGAGGTTTGGATTTCATAAAGGCCCTCATGGTTTAATTGTTATGACATCTTTAGTCATCACTTAACAAAACTGACATGCCTCTCAGGACTTCTTGAAGCCACAAAACGGGAAACAGGATAGAGGGGAACAGCAATTCATCATCTGTGGGACTCTCCCCTTGAAAGGCGAAATATGTAAGGGGTGCTATTTCCTGCAATCTGTGACTCTCCACAAAACGAGATTCTGGTGGGGTCTCAATGCTTCCTGTGTCTCTAAGCAAAGTGGTTTTCAAGGTATGCTCCACACGGCCTGGACTTCTGCAATGCCCCAGCAGCCACTATGAGGACGGGAAGAACCAGGCTTATTCAGCGGGCTTCCATTTATTCTGTGGAAAATGCTTTTCTGTTTTTAAAAACAGTTCTAAAGCCACTACCTTGGGCTTTGTATAATCATAACACAGAGAGGGAAAAACAAGCACCTGTTCTTCTCATGATTATGCTCATCCCCCAAGCCAGTGCAAACTGGGAACATATGTGTGAACCCCTGGAAGATAACTGGGGTATGAAAACAACTACAACAGATTGCATGTAAAATAGCTTAATAAAGTTTATTTTGAAAACAAAAGTGACAACTAGAATATAAGAGGTACACACAAGGTATTTGGGGCAGTAACTCTCTTTATCCTGGTCACACATATGAATTACTGGGAACTTAAAAAAGGGGGGGGGGGAGACTCACTTGAATGGGTTCTGATTTAATCAGTCTGGAATAGAGTCGAGGAATTAGTATTTTTGAAGTTCTTCAGGTAATTTTGATGCACAGTGTGGATTGATAATCACAGTCTTACAAATATGCAGAGAAAGAGATTATACACACCCAGGGAGGCAAAGAGCAAAGGCACCTTCTTCAGGATTCTATAGCTTCCAGACACCCAAGGGTGTCTAAGCTCATGCTTCACTTGACAACTGATGGGACAGTTGTTACTCGTGAGAGTTAATGAGAGCAGTTTTCATCCCATCTCTGTCTGATTACATTACCATTTGCTTTAGGGCAATATTTTCAAAACTTAAAATCTTAAGAATCACTGGAGAGACTTGCTAAAACTAGCAATTCCAGGGCACCTGGGTGGCTCAGCTGGTTAAGCAACTGCCTTCAGCTCAGGTCACGATCCCGGAGTCCTGGGATGGAGTCCGGCATCAGACTTCCGGCTCCATGGGGAGTCTGCTTCTCCCTCTGACCTTCTCCCCTCTCATGCTCTCTCTCACTCTCTCTCTTTCTCAAATAAATAAATAAAATCTTAAAAAAACAAACAACAACAACAAAAAAACCTAGCAATTCCAGGCTGTCCCTTCCACACCCTAATTCAGTAGTTCTGTACTGCCGCCTAGGAATCTGTGCATTCAAGGGTACCCCACAGGATGCTTATGATTTGGCAGGCTGAGAAACCCTGCTCCGGAATCTACAGGACCCAAAAGCCTCTTACTGCTCGTCTTACAATTTTCACCCAACTCCAGTCCATCGAAATGCTATTTCTAGAACAATCTTCCCATTCCCTATAACCATTTTGCCATTCTGGGCTGCCTACCATAGCCTGACAACATTCAGTCATTCAACTGATGTGTTCTCGTCTGTTCTCCTTCCCTCGGGACTGGGCACAGAGAGGGTCAGTCTGGTCTTGAGACTACAGAGCATGGCAGTGAGGATAATCTAAAAACAGCAACAAAACAACGATAATAAAGGGATGAGGCCACATCTGGAAGTCCAGCAGATGAAACAACTTGTGTACGTGTTGGGAAGAAGGGGGTGGCAACAACAGTTTTTCATACTTGCTGTTCAGTGCTTTCTGTATATTATCTCATGGGGTCCACAGAGCATACGATGCATATACTACTGCGGTCTCAGTTTGCATAGAAGAAAACACTGATATTTAGGCTAAGTAACTTGCCTCAAGACACGCACCAGTTGAGTGATACAGAAACCAGAAGCAGGCGCAAGCTGAATTTGTTTTTAAAAATCAGTGAACAAAAGTATGTGAAAGCAATTTACTTAAAAATGACTTTATTCCAAAGGTATGAGATGTTTGTTGGAGTCATCTCCTTTGCCTGACAACTCAAAACCAGAACTCTAGTAACTAACCTGTGTTCTGTGTTCTGTTTCGCATTAGTTTTTCATCATCATTCTGAGAAATGGGGCCATTCCCTTGGATATGTCTCTTATAGAAGGAAGTTCAAGGAAAATGATGATTTAAAAAAACACAATTTGTTATTGTTTCTGAGGAATGTGAAAGGAAACCCTTTAAGAAATAGACTATAACAAAAGGTATAGCTGAAAACAAGTGCACTGGGGAGCCAAACACACCAAGGTTTGCCTCATTGTGAGCTACCTAGCCCAGATTCCTCACTTCCCCCTCTGAGATATGATATTAATCTTTAAAGTAAGAATGGTGTTACCTAAAATAGGGAAGGATGAGCCATGACCATAGGCCAAGTCCATCCCCTTTGGACTGTTTTGAAGGCCTTCCTTCCAGAAAAGACTGATTTCTACCTTTCTTAGAGGTTGGAAAAAGAGAAGAGTAAGAAAATTCAACAGTGTACTATGTAGGCTGCAAAACCTGGACTATTGACTATCTGGCCCTTTATAGAAAAAAATCTGCTAATCTCTGACCTAAAACCAAACTGATACCATCTGTTTAGCTTGCCATAAACAACAAAACCAAGATGAGCTCCAGAGTCCATATTTTAAAGGAGGCTCTCTTACTAGCTAATTTCTCCTAATCTCCCTTTCAACCCTTGAAATTCAAATTTGTGCTTCAGCCAAACTCCAGATGACTGCAGGGTCACTCACAAAAGATACAGATGTTCAAGACTCATTCTGTGAAAGGCAAAGATCTACTCCATGTTGAAACAACTAAGTTATTCTTTTGAGACAGGGAAAGAAAGAGGACTTGGATTCTAAGTCCCCCAATATGTCATACAGAAGCATAAACAAATAAAACAAGTAAACCCTAGTGTGGTTCCAGAGGGGAAGGGTCAAGACAGGGTGAACTAAACCCCCTTAAGCAGGACAGCCCCAAGATCTTCATGGAGGCCAGTTTAGAAACCACTGATGGAGAGGGGACACCTGGCTGGCTCAGTCGGTGGAATATGAAACTCTTGATCAAGTAAGTTTGAGCCCTATGTTGGGTGTACAGATTACTTAAAGATAAAATCTGTTTTTTTAAAGATTTTATTTATTTATTTGACAGAGAGAGAGATCACAAGTAAGCAGAGAGGCAGGCAGAGAGAAAGGGGGAAGCAGGCTCTCTGCTGACAGAGAGCCCGATTTGGGACTCCATCCCAGGACCCTGGGATCATGACCTGAGCCAGTCACCTTCTTAACCAACTGAGTCACCCAGGCACCTCAAAAATAAAATCTTTTTCAAAAAAGATTTTTATTTATTTATTTGATAAAGAGAGAGAGAGAGAGAACACAAGTGAGGGGAAAGGCAGAGAGAGGGAGAAACATAATCCCTGCTAAGCAGGGAGCCCAATGTAGGGCCCAAACCCAGGGCCCCGGGATCATGACCTGAGCTAAAGGAAGATGCTTAATGACTGAGCCACCCAGATGCCCCTTAAAAATAAAATCCAACAAACAAACAAACAAACAAACAAAAACACTTATGGAGAGAAAAGAAATAGAGTTGATCTTGAAGGGCTCCATGGAATCCTGGCTCAGAATGTAAGCAAGTCCCATTCTCTCTTTAAACCATAGTTTTCTGAGTTTTAAAAAGATGGTCTACCTATCTTTTAGAACTGTTTTTAAGACTAGTGTTAATGTATATAAAGTAATATATATATATGGCCACAAAGAATATTCTTCATGGGGTACCTGAGTGGCTTAGTCAGTTAAGTGTCTGACTCTTGGTTTCAGCTCAAGTCATGACCTCAGGGTCATAGTATTGAGCCCTGCATGGGGCTCCACACTCAGTGGGGAATCTGCATGAAGATTCTCTTCATCCACCCCTCCACTTGCTTGCATGCTCTCTCTCTCTCTAAAATAATTTAGAAAAAAAAATCTTCATACATATATAAATAGCAATTATATATTTATAATTTCATTTCTTCAATCTTGACATGCCACATATATTTCAAAATTTGAACAAAATGAAATTAGCTTACAATAACATGATAAAAAGTGTGATAGAAATGCTGTATGGGGCACCTGGGTGGCTAAATGGTTAAGCCCCTGCCTTTGGCTCAGGTCATGATCCCAGGGTCCTGGGATCGAGCCCCGCATCAGGCTCTCTGCTTGGCAGGGAGCCTGCTTCCCCCTCTCTCTCTGCCTGCCTCTCTGCCTACTTGTGATCTCTGTCTCTGTCAAATAAATAAATAAAATCTTAAAAAAAAAAAAGAAAAGAAAAGAAATGCTGTATGAGGAGGTAACTATGTTGCTAAAGTCTGCAGTTTCCCTCATCAATATGGTTAGAGAAAGTTAAGTGTCTCAGCTAGAACTTGGAGAATGTTGCGTTCTCCACCACTGCCCCCACGTACCCCCTCCCTGTTTCTGGTTAAGGAATTCATACCAGCAACAGGGAAATGTGGCTTCAATCCAGGAGAAGGGGAAAGAAAACAAAAACAACTCCACTGTAAAATAGAAAGGAAAATGAGTCTGACAGATTTATTCCTTTCTGCATTTCCTGTTGCTGTTTCCCAAGACTGGCTTTCAAAAGCAAGAGTTTGTCCCGTGGGAATAACCTGTACAGTGAGGCAGCCCTCTCTGGGAAAGATCTGCCTTTCCCTTTTCATTTCTTAATTTTTTTTTAAATTCTGGAGCCAAAACAAGCCCCAGGTGTCCTTTGTGTCCAATACCAACATGTAATAGTCTCTTTCCTCTGTTTTTACAAGACTTTAGAAAAGAAAAAGGTGGCGGGGCGGGGGGTGGGGGGGGGGAGATTGTCAAAGTCCCAAGGACAGGGAGGGAGAACCCAGAGACAGTCCCAGAGGAAAGAAGAGAGCCATGTGCTATTTGCAGAACAAACAGAAGTAATGACAAACTAACACTTTTGAGAAACTGGAACTATTCTCATTTATGTGTCTGTTTAAAAATGTATGTTTTGTAAGTACCTGCAAGCGATACCCCTAAGAGAGATTCAAGAGATGGGAGATAGGTACGCAGGTAAGTGCAGACTCAAACAAAGGATAAAATGATTCAACGGGGGTGGAATGGTGAATTAATGTATATTATATGTCAAAGTGTCTGCCAGTTGGGCATGTTCTTATAAAGAATTAATGTTTCACTCACATTCAATACAGTTGACTTGCTCTAGCTGAAATGGACCTGGATAGCTATTTATTATCTGAGTGGCTTTAACAGCCTTCTCCACCCTGCAGCTGAAGTTATTGAGTCTAACATGTGGTATTCATTAGTTGAAATCCTGGAGTGTAATTGTCTAGATTTGAAGCTTAAAGCTTTACAATAAAATTTTGCATTTAAAAAAAAGAGATTTATTTGAAATCTTCTGAGTTCTGCCACCAACGTAGTGGAAACAATACTAATTTTCTTTTCTTTTGGCCTAAAATACACATTTCATTGGCTTTCTGATATTAGTATTAGAGTTCCTTTTGCAAACAAATTTTAAATAACATTTAAGATATCATTTCTGGAAAATCGCTTAAGAAAAAGAACTTTATCCTTCTTGGAATTATAGGGAATAGTGATTTCTATATTCAAAGTATTTAATTCCCTCTCATTTTCCTCCTCTTCTTCTTTCTTAATTCCCCATTCTACTGACTTACTTGAGAATTATAATTAAATAAGGGGAAGGTAATGTTAACAATTTATTTTTAAAAACTTGTTCAATTTTGTTAATTAGCAAAATAGTATTTGATCTCTTTTTCATGAAACTTAAGTTTTACAATCGACTTTCACTCATTTATTTTTACAGTGATGAAATTATGTCAAAACCTAAGGAAAATATAGAAACATTTTTGAGAGTAAGGTATAGGGAAAGGTTTTGGTTTTAGTTTTTTTAAATGTCTTTATTTCTAAAACAGAAAAGTTTTGAATTCTCATTTTTTAATGACAAATAAAATATTTAAGATTAAATCATCAAATATTAAATGCCTTACTTAAAACTTTACTACCACCCAATTCCACAGTAATCTAATGACAATACAAGATGACGTCATAGCAAATAACCCAGAGTTTCAAATCATGACGTATTTCTATACATCGATTAAAAACAATACATTGCTCTTTTTTCTTTTTAAAATGTATAATTTTTATTATCTATTACAGTAATCATATAAATAAGAAATGGAATAGCATGAAAAAGTATGAAGTTGGGCCCTTACCTTATACCATATACAAAAATTAACTCAAAAATATATGTAAGAAATAAACATAAGACCTAAAACTATAAAACTCTTAGAAGAAAAACTAAGGGGAAATCTTCTTGACATTGGATTTGGCAATGATTTCTTTGATATGACACCAAAAGCACAGACAACAAAAGGAAAAATGGATAAAATGAACTACATCAACATTGAAAGATTTTGTACATCAAAGTACATAATCAAAGTGAAAAGGCAACCTATGGGAATGGAAGAAAATATTTGCAAGTGATATCTAATAATGTGTTAATATCCAGAATATATGAAGAACTTCTACATCTCAATAATAACAAAAATAATTAGGCAAAGGACTTGAATGGACATTTCTCCAAAGAAGAAATAAATATTGCCACAAAGCATATGAAAAGACACTCAACATTACTAATCATTAGGGAAATGCAGATCAAAACCACAATGAGTTATCACCTTATATCCATTAGGATGACTATTATTAAAAAGAAAAATAAAAACAAAATAAAGTTTAGCAGGGATGTGGAGCACCTGGAACTCTTGTGCACTGCTGGTAGGAATATAAATGGTATAGCTGCTATGGATAACGGTATGCCAATTCCTCAAAAAATTGAAAAATAGAATTGCCATATGATCCAGCAATACCACTTCTGAGTATATATATCCAGAGAATTGAAAGCAGGGACACAAAGGGATATTTGTACATTCAGGTTCATAGCAGCATTATTCATGATAACGAAGAGACTGAAGAAATTCAAATGTCCAAACAATGAATGAGTGGATGGATAAACAAAATGTGGTAATATGGAATATTATTGTGCTTTAAAAAGATAGGAAGTTCACAGGGCGCCTGGATGGCAAAGTCAGTTAAGCATCTGCCTTCAGCTCGGGTCATGATCCCTGCATCCCTGGATCAAGCCCCACATGGGGCTCCCTGCTGGGTGGGGAGTCTGTTTCTCCCTCTGCCCCTCACCCTGCTCGTGCTCTCTCTCTCTCTTTCTCTCTCAATCTCTTGCTCTCTCTTTCAAAAGGATAAATAAAATCTTTTTTTAAATAAAATAAATAAATACATAAATAAATAAAAACAAAAAGGAGTGAAATTCTGACACATGCTACAACATGGGTGAGTCTTCAAGACATTATGCTAAATATAACAAGCCAGACACAAAGGGACAAATGTAAGTATGATTTCACTTCTATGAGGTACCTAGAGTAGTAGAATGATGGTTGTCAGAGCTGGGGATAGGGACGTATGTGAAGTTATTGTTTAACACATACAGAATTTCAGTTTGAGAAGATGAAGAAGTTCTGGAGATGGATGGTAGTGATAATTGCACAACAGTGTGAATGTACTTAATGCCCCTGAATTGTACATGCAAAAATGGGTAAAATAGTAGATTTTATGTTATATTTACACAACTATGGACATATACACACATATAAACATACACATACATACACATAAATATATATATACTGCACTTACCCCTTGCTATATTTTTCAAACAGGTGGCACAATTTTTTACTAAATCAATATTTTATCATAAGTATCTGAATATTGTTCAGAGATAAGGCTTATAGTATACAATGATTACAACTCCCTTTTATGTACAGCTCTTTGTTTTTCCTAAAGTTCATAATCACTTCAGGTTTTGGGGTTTCCGGTTTGGGAAGAGGGTTTCTTTTTCTATGTAATTCCTTTATCTATGTAATTCTTTTTCTTTTTTTTTTTTTAAGATTTTATTTATTTATTTGACAGATAGAGATCACAAGTAGGCAGAGAGGCAGGCAGAGAGAGAGGAGGAAGCAGGCTTCCCACTGAGCAGAGAGCCTGATGTGGGGCTCGATCCCAGGACCCTGGGATCATGACCTGAGCCGAAGGCAGAGGCTTTAACCCACTGAGCCACCCAGGCGCCCCTGTAATTCTTTTTCTATATAGTTCCTCTCTCAAAATCTCCAGCAGAGCTGTAATTTTTTTCAATATAATAAAAATATTAAACAATATGTCAGGGGTTTTTTGTTAGAGATATTTGTCCTAGATCCCACTGTCTTCCCACTCCAATCTGGACTTGTAGGCTCAGTCTACTGTGCAGCCATCATGTTAGGACATCTATTCACTATTGTCCTAGGAATTACTTTTACCTCCAGGACTCTATGTTATTGTTCCTCTTTCTCAGAACTCACATATTTTTTTCCTTGATTTATTTCCTTCTTTTGGCTGGGCAGATTTCCAGAAGCTTCATGAAACAAAGAATATGTTGGAGTTTAATTTTTTACAAACTTGCTTATAAAATAATGACTTTATTATAACCTTTGTTGGAAAAAAAATAAGTAGCTGACTCTTGAATTAAATATTGGACATAACTTTTATTGAGAATATTTGAAGCCACTTTTCACTGTTCCCTAGATGTAGGGATTGGTGTTCAGAAATCAAATGTCATTTTAAATCCACATCCTTTATGGCTCAGGTTTTTTCCTAGGCATTTTAAAGATTGTCTCTTTACCTTAAGTTTCAAAATGATGTGCTTTGTTTTAAGTTTCTTTCCCACTAATATGTTGGAATTTAGTACATAATTTCAACTTGGAACCTTCATATCTTTCTATTTGGGGAAAATACATTTTTCTCTCTTTTTTTAATTTCCTCATCTCAAAATTTTCACTTCCCTATTTTTGAATCTATTAGTCAGATATTAAATCACCAAATTTCATTCTTTCATTTTCTTATCTTAGTCTTCTTATTTCAATTTGGTGGTATATTACTCCTTTGACTAGGTTATATTACCTGGCAATGTTGATGGGATATCACTCCCATGACTACATCATGTTATATAAGACTGTTTTAGCAAACTAGAATGAGAGGTCGTCCTTGCTGGATTGATAAAGTGAGCAGGCATATTGAAGAAGCTCGTGTGGCAAAGAACAGCAAGTGATCTATCTCTAGGTGGCCTGTAAGATCTGAAGCAGCCAATAGCCAGAATAAAAAAAAAGGTGGGGCCTGGAGTCATAGAGTTGCAAGAAAGTGAATTCTGTCCAGAAACTAACTGTGCTTCAAATTGGATCTTTCTCCAACTGAGACTCTGATGCAAAATCTGGATTGCAGCCACAGGTGACCCCAAAAGAGGGGTCATGCCTGAACTTTTAACACACACATACACACACACACACACAGTGTAAGAGAAATGTGTGTATTGTGTAAGCTACTAGACTTGTGGTAATTTGTTATGCAGCAATTGAAAACAAATACACTAGATAATTTTTTCCTCTTTATTTTCCAACTTTCTTTTTTTAAAGATTTTATTTATTTATTTGACAGACAGAGATCACAAGTAGGCAAAGAGGCAGGCAGAGAGAGAGAGAGGAAGGGAAGCAGGCTCCCTGCTGAGCAGAGATCCCGATGCGGGGTTCAATCCCAGGACCCTGAGATCATGACCTGAGCCGAAGGCAGAGGCTTAACCCACTGAGCCACCCAGGCGCCTCTATTTTCCAACTTTTTAATTAGAAGTTTAAAATTGGGGGTGGGACTGGGTGGTTCAGTCAGTTGAACAACTCTTGCTTTCAGCTCCGGTCATGATCTCAGCATTGTGGAGCTGAACCCCCTGTCTGGCTCAATGCTCGGCAGGGAGTCTGCTTCGGATTCTCTCTCCCTCTGCCCCCACCCTCCTGCTCTCTCTCTCTCTCAGATAAATAAATCTTTATAAAAGGTTTAAAATTTTTATCATATATTTGAATTCTAATAGTTATTTTTGTTCTTTGAATGCTTTAAAAATGTCAGTAGTATCCAGTTCATTATAGAGAGCAAGAGAAATAGTTTGAGGGCCTCTTTATAATAGATAACAAAAAATAGCCACAGTACTTCCCTGTTCTCTATATTCGTACACTTTTCTTTTTTTTTTTAAGATTTTATTTATTTATTTGACAGAGAGAAAGAAATCACAAGTAGGCAGAGAGGCAGGCAGAGATGGGGAGGGGGGAAGCAGGCTCCTCATTGCGCAGAGAGCCCCATGCAGGGCTTGATCCCAGGACCCTGAGATCATGACCTCAGCTGAAGGCAGAGGTTTAACCCACTGAGCCACCCAGGCACCCCTCCATACCCTTTTCAACATGATTTCACAACCACTTTCATGAACATATAGTTTTTTACCCAAGTCTGAGCTGGTCTTCTGATTTGTCTTGGTCACTGGAATATGGAAGAAATGATGTAGCAGGAAGAGCCTAGGCATCTAGAAGTTTTTCATACTTCTCATTTTCTTGGGTCACTGCCTCTGCCTAATGAAAAAGCCTGTTAGAAGATGAGAGATCGGGGAGGAGTCAAGATGGCGGAGAAGTAGCATGCTGAGACTACTTCGGGTAGCGGGAGATCAGCTAAATAGCTTATCTAAAGATTGCAAACACCTACAAATCCAACGGGAGATTGAAGAGAAGAAGAACAGCAATTCCAGAAACAGAAAATCAACCACTTTCTGCAAGGTAGGACTGGCGGAGAAGTGAATCCAAAGCAATGGGAAGATAGACCGCGGGGGGAGGGGCCGGCTCCCGGCGAGCGGCAGAGCAACGGAGCAAAATCAGGACTTTTAAAAGTCTGTTCCGCTGAGGGACATTGCTCCAGAGGCTTAACTGGGGTGAAGCCCAGGCGGGGTCAGTGCGGCCTCAGGTCCCGCAGGGTCGCAGAAGGATCGGGGGTGTCTCAGTGTCGCAGAGCTTACCGGTATTGGAACGGGGAAGCCGGCTGCAGAGACAGAGCCGAGGAGTGACTCTCAGCTCAGGGTTGCCTTGAACCGGTCGCAGGCTCGGTCAGCTCGGGGCGCGGCCGGAGGCCAGGGTGACGGGAGTCATTTGGCGCTGTTCTCTGAGGGCGCACTGAGGAGTGGGGCCCCGGGCTCTCAGCTCCTCCGGGCCGGAGACCGGGAGGCCGCCATCTTTATTCCCGTCCTCCGGAACTCTACGGAAAGCGCTCAGGGAACAAAAGCTCCCGAAAGCGAACCCGAGCGGATGACTCAGCGGGGCCCAGGGTAAGGGCGGTGCAACTCCGCCTGGGGCAAAGACACTTGAGAATCACTACAACAGGCCCCTCCCCCAGAAGATCAGCAAGAAACCCAGCCAGGACCAAGTTCACCTACCAAGGAGAACGGCGGAATTCCAGAGGAGAAGAAAGCAAAGCACGGAACTCATGGCTTTCTCCCCATGACTTTTTAGCCTTGCAGTTAATTTAATTTTTTTTCTTTTTCAATTTTTTTTCTTTTTCTCTTCTTCTGCTAAATTTTTTTTAACTTTTACCGTTTTCTTTTTTTAACGTTTTTTAAATAGTTTATCTAATATATATATATTTTTTCCTCTTTTTATATTTTTTCTTTATCGGCTTTCTTTTTTTTTATAGTTTTTTTTTTCTTTCTTTCTGAACCCCTTTTTATCCCCTTTCTCCCCCCTCACAATTCAGGATCTCTTCTGATTTGATTAAGCATATTTTCCTGGGGTTGTTGCCACCCTTTTAGTATTTTACTTGCTCCTTCATAAACTCTTATCTGGACAAAATGACAAGGCGGAAAAATTCACAACAAAAAAAAGAACAAGAGGCAATACCAAAGGCTAGGGACCTAATCAATACAGACATTGGTAATATGTCAGATATAGAGTTCAGAATGGTGATTCTCAAGGTTCTAGCCGGGCTTGAAAAAGGCATGGAAGATATTAAAGCAACCCTCTCGGGAGATATAAAAGCCCTTTCTGGAGAAATAAAAGAACTAAAATCTAACCAAGTTGAAATCAAAAAAGCTATTAATGAGGTGCAATCAAAAATGGAGGCTCTCACTGCTAGGATAAATGAGGCAGAAGAAAGAATTAGCGATATAGAAGACCAAATGACAGAGAATAAAGAAGCTGAGCAAAAGAGGGACAAACAGCTACTGGACCACGAGGGGAGAATTCGAGAGATAAGTGACACCATAAGACGAAACAACATTAGAATAATTGGGATTCCAGAAGAAGAGGAAACAGAGAGGGGAGCAGAAGGTATATTGGAGAGAATTATTGGAGAGAATTTCCCCAATATGGCAAGGGAACAAGAATCAAAATCCAGGAGGTTCAGAGAACCCCCCTCAAAATCAATAAGAATAGGTCTACACCCCATCACCTAATAGTAAAATTGACAAGTCTTAGTGACAAAGAAAAGATCCTGAAAGCAGCCCGGGAAAAGAAGTCTGTAACGTACAATGGTAAAAATATTAGATGGCAGCAGACTTATCCACAGAGACCTGGCAGGCCAGAAAGAGCTGGCATGATATATTCAGAGTACTAAATGAGAAAAACATGCAGCCAAGAATACTATATCCAGCTAGGCTATCATTGAAAATAGAAGGAGAGATTAAAAGCTTCCAGGACAAACAAAAACTGAAAGAATTTGCAAATACCAAACCAGCTCTACAGGAAATATTGAAAGGGGTCCTCTAAGCAAAGAGAGACCCTAAAAGTAGTAGATCAGAAAGAAACAGAGACAATATACAATAACAGTCACCTTACAGGCAATACAATGGCACTAAATTCATATCTCTCAATACTTACCCTGAATGTTAATGGGCTAAATGCCCCAATCAAAAGACACAGGGTATCAGAATGGATAAAAAAACAAAACCCATCTATATGTTGCCTACAAGAAACTCATCTTACACCCGAAGACACCTCCAGGTTTAAAGTGAGGGGGTGGAAAAGAATTTACCATGCTAATGGACATCAGAAGAAAGCAGGAGTGGCAATCCTTATATCAGATCAATTAGATTTTAAGCCAAAGATTATAATAAGAGATGAGGAAGGACACTATATCATACTCAAAGGAACTGTCCAACAAGAAGATCTAACAATTTTAAATATCTATGCCCCTAACGTGGGAGCAGCCAACTATATAAACCAATTAATAACAAAATCAAAGAAACACATCGACAAGAATACAATAATAGTAGGGGATTTTAACACTCCCCTCACTGAAATGGACAGATCATCCAAGCAAAAGATCAACAAGGAAATCAAGGCCTTAAATGACACACTGGACCAGATGGACATCACAGATATATTCAGAACATTTCATCCCAAAGCAACAGAATACACATTCTTCTCTAGTGCACATGGAACATTCTCCAGAATAGATCACATTCTTGGTCCTAAATCAAGTCTCAACCGGTATCAAAAGATTGGGATCATTCCCTGCATATTTTCAGACCACAATGCTCTAAAGCTAGAACTCAATAACAAGAGGAAATTTGGAAAGAACCCAAATACATGGAGACTAAACAGCATCCTTCTAAAGAATGAATGGGTCAACCAGGAAATCAAAGAAGAATTGAAAAAATTCATGGAAACAAATGATAATGAAAACACAACAGTTCAGAATCTGTGGGACACAACAAAGGCAGTCCTGAGAGGAAAATATATAGCGGTACAAGCCTTTCTCAAGAAACAAGAAAGGTCTCAGGTACACAACCTAACCCTACACCTAAAGGAGCTGGAGAAAGAACAAGAAAGAAACCCTAAACCCAGCAGGAGAAGAGAAATCATAAAGATCAGAGCAGAAATCAATGAAATAGAAACCAAAAAAACAATAGAACAAATCAACGAAACTAGGAGCTGGTTCTTTGAAAGAATTAATAAGATTGATAAACCCCTGGCCAGACTTATCAAAAAGAAAAGAGAGAGGACCCAAATAAATAAAATCATGAATGAAAGAGGAGAGATCACAACGAACACCAAAGAAATACAGACAATTATAAGAACATACTATGAGCAACTCTACGCCAACAAATTTGACAATCTGGAAGAAATGGATGCATTCCTAGAGACATATAAACTACCACAACTGAACCAGGAAGAAATAGAAAGCCTCAACAGACCCATAACCAGTAAGGAGATTGAAACAGTCATCAAAAATCTCCAAACAAACAAAAGCCCAGGGCCAGATGGCTTCCCGGGGGAATTCTACCAAACATTTAAAGAAGAACTAATTCCTATTCTCCTGAAACTGTTCCAAAAAATAGCAATAGAAGGAAAACTTCCAAACTCATTTTATGAGGCCAGCATCACCTTGATCCCAAAACCAGACAAGGATCCCAACAAAAAAGAGAACTACAGACCAATATCCTTGATGAACACAGATGCAAAAATTCTCGCCAAAATACTAGCCAATAGGATTCAACAGTACATTAAAAGGATTATTCACCACGACCAAGTGGGATTTATTCCAGGGCTGCAAGGCTGGTTCAACATCCGCAAATCAATCAATGTGATACAACACATTAATAAAAGAAAGAACAAGAACCATATGATACTCTCCATAGATGCTGAAAAAGCATTTGACAAAGTACAGCATCCCTTCCTGATCAAAACTCTTCAAAGTGTAGGGATAGACGGCACATACCTCAATGTTATCAAAGCCATCTATGAAAAACCCACCGCAAATATCATTCTCAATGGAGAAAAACTGAAAGCTTTTCCGCTAAGGTCAGGAACACGGCAGGGATGTCCGTTATCACCACTGCTATTCAACATAGTACTAGAAGTCCTAGCCTCAGCAATCAGACAACAAAAAGAAATTAAAGGCATCCAAATCGGCAAAGAAGAAGTCAAACTATCACTCTTCGCAGATGATATGATACTCTATGTGGAAAACCCAAAAGACTCCACTCCAAAACTGCTAGAACTTGTACAGGAATTCAGTAAAGTGTCAGGATATAAAATCAATGCACAGAAATCAGTTGCATTTCTCTACACCAACAACAAGACAGAAGAAAGAGAAATTAAGGAGTCCATCCCATTTACAATTGCACCCAAAACTATAAGATACCTAGGAATAAACCTAACCAAAGAGACTAAGAATCTATACTCAGAAAACTATAAAGTACTCATGAAAGAAATTGAGGAAGACACAAAGAAATGGAAAAATGTTCCATGCTCCTGGATTGGAAGAATAAATATTGTGAAAATGTCTATGCTACCTAAAGCAATCTACACATTTAATGCAATTCCTATCAAAGTACCATCCATTTTTTTCAAAGAAATGGAACAAATCATCCTAAAATTTATATGGAACCAGAAAAGACCTCGAATAGCCAAAGGAATATTGAAAAAGAAAGCCAAAGTTGGTGGCATCACAATTCCGGACTTCAAGCTCTATTACAAAGCTGTCATCATCAAGACAGCATGGTACTGGCACAAAAACAGACACATAGATCAATGGAACAGAATAGAGAGCCCAGAAATGGACCCTCAACTCTATGGTCAACTCATCTTCGACAAAGCAGGAAAGAATGTCCAATGGAACAAAGACAGCCTCTTCAATAAATGGTGTTGGGAAAATTGGACAGCCACATGCAGAAAAATGAAATTGGATCATTTCCTTACACCACACACGAAAATAGACTCAAAATGGATGAAGGATCTCAATGTGAGAAAGGAATCCATCAAAATCCTCGAGGAGAACACAGGCAGCAACCTCTTCGACGTCAGCCGCAGCAACATCTTCCTAGGAACATCACCAAAGGCAAGGGAAGCAAGGGCAAAAATGAACTTTTGGGATTTTATCAAGATCAAAAGCTTTTGCACAGCAAAGGAAACAGTTAAAAAAACCAAAAGACAACTGACAGAATGGGAGAAGATATTTGCAAATGACCTATCAGATAAAGGGCTAGTGTCCAAAATCTATAAAGAACTTAGCAAACTCAACACCCAAAGAACAAATAATCCAATCAAGAAATGGGCAGAGGACATGAACAGACATTTCTGCAAAGAAGACAACCAGATGGCCAACAGACACATGAAAAAGTGCTCCATATCACTCGGCATCAGGGAAATACAAATCAAAACCACCATGAGATATCACCTCACACCAGTCAGAATGGCTAAAATTAACAAGTCAGGAAATGACAGATGCTGGCGAGGATGCGGAGAAAGGGGAACCCTCCTACACTGTTGGTGGGAATGCAAGCTGGTGCAACCACTCTGGAAAACAGCATGGAGGTTCCTCAAAATGTTGAAAATAGAACTACCCTATGACCCTGCAATTGCACTGCTGGGTATTTACCCTAAAGATACAAACATAGTGATCCGAAGGGGCACGTGCACCCGAATGTTTATAGCAGCAATGTCTACAATAGCCAAACTATGGAAAGAACCTAGATGTCCATCAACAGACGAATGGATAAAGAAGCTGTGGTATATATACACAATGGAATACTATGCAGCCATCAAAAGAAATGAAATCTTGCCATTTGCGACGACGTGGATGGAACTAGAGGGTATCATGCTTAGCAAAATAAGTCAATCGGAGAAAGACAACTATCATATGATCTCCCTGATATGAGGGAGAGGAGATGCAACATGGGGGGTCGAGGGGGTAGGAGAAGAGTTAATGAAACAAGATGGGATTGGGAGGGAGACAAACCATAAGTGACTCTTAATCTCACAAAACAAACTGAGGGTTGATGGGGGAGGGGGTTGGGAGAGGGGGTGGGGTTATGCATATTGGGGAGGGTATGTGCTATGGTGAGTGTTGTGAAGTGTGTAAACCTGGCGATTCGCAGACCTGTACCCCTGGGGATAAAAATATATGTTTATAAAGCTGTAAAAAAAAAAAAAAAGAAAAGAAAAAAGAAAGAAAGAAAGGATGAATCCCCAAGTTTTGTAGCAACATGGACGGGACTGGAAGAGATTATGCTGAGTGAAATAAGTCAAGCAGAGAGAGTCAATTATCATATGGTTTCACTTATTTGTGGAGCATAACAAATAGCATGGAGGACAAGGGGAGATGGAGAGGAGAAGGGAGTTGAGGGAAATTGGAAGGGGAGGTGAACCATGAGAGACTATGGACTCTGAAAAACGATCTGAGAATTTTGAAGGGGTGGGGGGTGGGAGGTTGGGGGCACCAGGTGGTGGGTATTGTAGAGGGCACGGATTGCATGGAGCACTGGGTGTGGTGCAAAAATAATGAATACTTTTATGCTGAAAAAAATAAAAAAATTAAAAAAAAAAAAAAAAGAAGAAGATGAGAGATCACACAGACCAGAGCTGAGTCCACCTAACTATACCCAAGATGTGAGAGAGCCCTCTATAATCACCAAACCACTTACCTAACCTGGCAAATGACTACAGATACATGAGCAAGGCTGTCTTACGTGCAGCCCCCCAGTGACCAGAATATCTGTGAGCTTAATGCATATTGTTTTAAGATACTATGTGTTAGAGTGATTTGTTATACAGCAATAGCCAAATAATACACAGTTCTTTATATAGACTTTTAACCAATTCTTTCTTTTCATTTCCACCCTCATCCTCTTTAGAGGTATCTGTTGCCTCCAATTTCTGGGAGTCTGTAGTGTTAGTCATTTTTTTCTTGTCGAGTCCTCCTTTTGTATGCCATTAGATTTCAGCTTCTTAGGCTCTGCTAAATCAGCTACAGAATTCCTTCTTCCAAATTTTCATTGTCAGTTCCCATTTGGTTATGATAACCTCTCCTATTCTTACTGACATTATTCCTTTACTGCCATTTTAATGGGATTTCAGGAAAGAGGCAAGATAGGCATGTATATTCACATATTTTATTTTAACTGTGAGTTCAGTACAATCCTCAGTTGCAAAACCAAGATGTATTTTTGCCTCCAAATTCTCTGCTATTTTTATAAAAACGAAATGTACTCACTCTCCTTTGCCTTTCACCATTTTCTTCATGATATTTGATCTAGTTGTCGATGGCAACTCCCACTATTCCCCAGCCCGCTCTATGCCCCTTCTCCTGCTGTATTTTTCGGCACTTATCAAGGATTTTTCGGCACTTATCTAGGGTTCCATGGATCCTATCTCTGGATAGGATATGGATAGATCCATATCTCTGATATGTTGCTAGGGATTCTATAAGAGAAATGATGAAAAATACAAACATTAATTTTTGAATTTGGCATGCCAAGCTATTCTAACACTCATAGTGATGGGTCATGACCAAGCAGCCCTGGTAGAAATTTCTTTCGAGTATTTCTGCTCTTTTTTGTCCATACTGAGTAGGACCATTTTATTTGGTTAGGTTCTCTCTCAATTTTGGGTGTGAAATATAGAAGATCATTGATGATTTCTGCGCACAGAATTGCACAGATTGGAGGACAGGAAACTAAAAATTTCAAACTTTTTTTTTTTTAATTTCAAGCTTTTTCTTCCAAGTTACATCCCCCAATCACTCCTTACACATACCAAATTGAACTAGGGGAAAACAAAAAACAAACAACAAGAGCAGGACAAAAAAACCTTACTAGTACAGCAGAAAATCTTAGGAAAATTTTTATTCTGAAGAAGGAATTTTTATGCACCATGTCTCAGCTTCTCCTCTGTCGATTTTCTGTCATAAATGTTGCAAGATTGTGCAGATTAGAAGAGATTGTATTGAATGTTTTCATAATCGTTGTTCCTTTCTTGTTTGTTTGTTGTGACCTCCTGTTTTCTATTTCATTAACATTTGTTTTATAAACATGACTGACCTCCAACATGGTGATATTTGAAGGTGCATGAGAGATGGGAGAAGAGAATTCTTATCCCAGGCTTAGGGACAATTTTCATAAGGTTAGTGATGAAGTATTATGATCGTTTGCGACAAGTGATACAGAATGATAGAGAGATTGGTAGAAACGTAGACAGACAAGAGGAGCAAAAACAGGAATCATTTTATTTTGGTTGAAGATGAAATTTCTATACCCATCTCACTTGACCCAAAACTGAAACTTTATGCAACAACAACAACAAAAAAAAAAAAAAAAAAAAAAAAAAGGAGAACCACAAGTGTCATATTGAAATGTACATATCATTCTTTACTTTGGCTTTCAAAAATAATGTTTTGTGCATATATAGGTCTACAAAAGAATCCAGGAAACCAACAGGTATATAATAATTTTATAACTCTGTATGTGTCCAATAATTTGTAACTATATTGAAGTCTGAATTTGTCAAACAATAACAAATTGTTTCTTCTAAATCTTGAGTAAAACCAGGGCCCCCCTGGGGGCTCAGTTTATTAAGTGTCTGACTTGGCTAGGGTCATGATCTCACTGCCTGTGCAGCCCCTCCTCCAGCTCCCTCTGCGCTCAGTGGGCAGTGTGCTTCTCCCTCTAACCAACCCCATACTCCTCTCCACAATCCCTGCTTGCTCACGTGTGTGCTCTCTCTTTCTCTCTCTTACATAAATATATAAAATCTTTTTCAAATTTTTTTAATAAATAAATAAATCATGAGTAAAACTGTGTCTTAGGCTGTATTTTTTTATTCATTGCTTTGGGTCATGGTATTAGTAAATTTTACCATCCAATATTATAAATAAATTTTCATGTTGAGGGGCACCTGGGTGGCTCTGCCTTCAGCTCAGGTCATGATCTCAGGGTCCTGGGATCGAGCCCCGCATCGGGCTCTCTGTTCGGCAGGGAGCCTGCTTCCCCCTCTCTCTCTGCCTGCCTCTCTGACTACTTGTGATCTCTCTGTCCCTCTGTCAAATAAATAAATAAAATCTTTTAAAAAATGTTTTTTTCATGTTGAAAATAGCATTAATTAAAATCAACTTATAACTTTAAATCTACAAAACCTGCCTTTAGGAAATTAAATCCTATTTTAGCTTAAGACAGTTATTTAACAAGTTTATTATGTTTGTCACATAAGTTTTTAAATTTTATGAAAGGTAAGGAAATAAATCTTCAGTAGAGTAAGCTTAACTGCGCATATTTTTCAAGAAAATTCAGCTAAAGATCCTTTTTTGTTGTTCTGAATAAGGAAAACTATTGTTGCACATACTCTGTTAGCATTTGTATCACAGAAGTCTGTAGTAAGACTTTTAGGCTGTGGTAAACTGAATATTGACCCCTGAAGAGGTCCACATTCTAATCTCTGAAACCTATTAATGTTTTACCTTATTTGTCAAGAGGGATTTAACAGGTCGGTCAAGCTTAAGGTCTTATAACAGGGAGATTATATTTACTAGATTATCCAGGTAGGCCCGAAGTAATGACAAGCATCCTTACAAGAGAGAAGTATGAAAGTCAGGGAAGGGGAAAGCCTTGAAGGTGCTAAGCTGCTAGCTTCGAATAAGAAGAAAGGGGGTCATCATTAAAGGAAGGCAGACAGCCTCTAGAAGCTGGAAAAGGCAAGGAAATGGATATACTCCTAGAATCTCCAGAAGGAAAACAGCCCTGCTACACCATTTTGGACTTCTGATCTCCAGAACAGTGAGCTAATAAATTTGCATTGCTTTAAGCCACTAAATTTGTGGTAATTTGTTATAGGAGCAAGAGGAAACTAATATAAAGGCTTACTGGATAAGGTTTTAAATACACACACATACACACACACAACCAAATAGGTAAACAGAAAGAACAAACCAACCAACCAATCCTGAGTTTCCTCTACATACAACTACTGATTTGTTTTGTGGGTTTTGTATGCTTGGTGGGTAGAGGGAACCAAACAAAAAGAATAGACTAGAAGACTAGCCAAAATAGATAGATCTACAGGAAAACAACATTGTCTATCAAAGGATCAGAGAAAATTATTCTTAGATTATCAGATCTACAGGTTACTGGACCTGCTAATATCCCATGAGCTGTGGATATAATAATTTTTAGGCAGAGTTTCCCTGAGACTTGAAAATTGTTTCAAGGGTTCATTCAGGTAAAAAGATTGAGAGTAGCTACACTACATGTTTGCTTGCTTATTTGTTCATTGTCTACCTCTGTACTCCAGATCGAACAAGTGGTTGCTTCCTGCCATATCTTCAGTGCCTAGGATGGCACCTGACACATAGTTGACTCAGAGTATATGTTAAATGAATATATGATGATGAAAATTAAATACATATTCTGATGAAGGTCTGAAGTGAGGCCTGGTAGTGGGCTGTCTCCAAGAACTTGAACCTGACCCTAAAGACCAACAATAAGAAAGACTGCTTCTTCCCACTCCTACAGAGTTTGTGGATTTTATTTCTTTTAACCCTACCCCTGTTAGCACTTTGTTCCCGACTCTTCAGCTACCGGAGTCCACATTTGTTTATTGGTGTCTTTCGCAGTTTTGAATCTAGTGGTATCTTAGTCTTTGCTTGCCACTCCATCACAGTTCAGTCTGTGGACGCTGCCTCATGAAAGCCCTGCTTCCCTCCACTCTGATGCCAGATCTGGAGCAAACCTTATGGTTCTGCCCAAAAGATCAGAGCTTTCTACTTTGAAACGGCATTCTCAGATCTCCGTGCCAGGGGTTGGCAATTGCTGGCAAGCCAAATCTAGCCCATTGTTTCTTTTTGTAAATAAAGTTTTATTGGAGCACGAATGTGTTCATTTGGTTGTACATAGTCGTGGCTGCTTTCAAGTTACAAATTCAGAGCTGGATAGTTGTGATAGAGATTCTATGGCCTGTAAAATCTAAAATATTTACTAACTGATATTTTAAAGAAAATATTTGCTAACCTTTGCTCTATGCTTATATATAAGAAGAAGCTTTTGATCCTCCTTCCATTGGAGTAGGATTTTCCTTCCAGTTTGGAGTTAAAATTGAAATTTTGTTTCCATTGGTGCAGCACAAAAATACTTGTTCCATAGCAGTGCCACATCTATTACCTAATCCCACTAGAGCCTTGGAATATTATTTTTTATTCACAGAATGCACAATAGCATACCGATTACAAAAAGTACCATACAAAGAGAGAATATTATCTTACCAGAGAAAATGGCCATTTCAAGTTGCATGGTTACCCATGAATATATAGAAACATGGGCTTTGTTTTGTTTTTTTTTTTTTTAAGATTCTTATTATTTATTTGATACAGAGAGAGAGATCACAAGTAGGCAGAGAGGCAGGCAGAGAGAGAGGGGAAGCAGGCTCCCTGCTGAGCAGAGAGCCCAATGCGGGGCTCGATCCCAGGACCTTGAGATCATGACCTGGGCCGAAGGCAGAGGCTTAACCCACTGAGCCACCCAGGCGCCCCTTTTTTTTTTTTTTAAAGATTTTTATTATTTATTTGATACAGAGAGAGAGAGATCACAAGTAGGCAGAGAGGCAGGCAGAGAGAGAGGTTTTTAAAGATTTTTATTATTTATTTGATACAGAGAGAGAGATGGGCTTTGTTTTTATGATAAATTAAAGACTTCATCAATTTGCAGAGCTCCTGATCAAATATTTTCAGAGATACTAAGTGTTCAAACTATTTTCTCCACAATATTCTTGATAACAACCTCAGTGAGAATTTTATACACAAGGCTGTTTTCCTGAAGCAAGAACTTGAGTATATGCTTTCATAATAATTGGGGCATTTTGTAATAATTTTCAAATGAATGACCAATGACATTGAATCATTAAGACCAAAGTCCTCAATCTTTTTTCTTTTTTCTAAGAAAGCTCTCTGTATCTCAACCATTGAAATAGGAATTCTGCACACTCCAGTCAACACTGTTTATAGTTTGTTCAAAATTTGCATATTTAAGTGGGAGTTTATTGGCCCCCATTATTTTAACATTTTTGAAATATCTAATTTTATAGCATAAAGAGCTGAGCATCAAATCTAGATTCTCAGAAGGCAAATGATCTGCACGTATTTCTCTCCCTGGCAGAAGGTGGCACTAGAGTTATGCTTGCAAAACCACTGCGGACTATCTGCAGTGTTTAATTAGCAGACTTTGAACACGGACGCGAACCATAATATATACAAATCAGTGTGTACACTTTAAATGCATTTGCCAGCATCAAGGCCATAACCATAAACCTTCTCAGATTCCTCCAAAACCTTCAAATAAATATCACAAAATATTCATTTTACAAATACTTATTGACACAAAATTTAAGAAAATTTATTTATACAAAACATATATATGTATTAGTGGTACTCAATAAATTTACTGAAACTTACCCTCTGGTGGGAGAGACACATGCTAAATAAGCCACAGGCAACTATCTACTTAATGACAATTGTCATATTATAAAGTAGATGCACAGGATGCTATTGATAGGATATTGAAAGAGAGCCTGACCCAATTTGTGGGGACAGGGCAAGAGTTCTTCCTTGAGTCCTTCCTGAAAGCGCTTACCCTTCATTCCTAAAATGTAATTCCTCCTAGACCCTATTTCTATTTCTACTCTTAAAAACCACTCAATAATTAATTACATGATTAAAGTTCTGTCCCATGTTCCATTAGCTTGTCTGGCATTGTGTAATTTCCCGTGGCTTTGCAGTGCTAGTTTCTTTCGAGCATTCTATAGAGCAGTGGTCCTCACCTGGGCCAGGACCACCAGAGTGGGCCATTTAGAAACTTAGGGAGGTGTTTTGTGGATTTTGCAATGATTTGGAGGGTGCTTCTGGAATTAATGAATGAACGCCAAAAATCCTAGGCATCCTGCCAGGAGTGGA
This sequence comes from Lutra lutra, assembly GCF_902655055.1. Lineage (NCBI taxonomy): Eukaryota > Metazoa > Chordata > Mammalia > Carnivora > Mustelidae > Lutra > Lutra lutra. The sequence goes on from NC_062279.1 coordinate 66,271,575, forward strand.
ATCATCCTGCACAAGGAAAATTTACTCCTGATCCCTCGTGACCTTCCAACATCCCACTGGTCATTCATGTACATAAACAGCCTGCTTATAATTATCTCATGTTTTACACGTAAACACAAAATCTTTTGCATGGTTTTCATGTAAACGGAATTTTCCAGGAATGCAACATGACTGTAAATAGAAGGAAGACTGCACTATGTTTAGTTTGAAACTTTACCAAAAATTCTTAATCATTTTGGGAAAATCCTTTCGTTAATGGCAGTGCCCCAGCTGGTATTTGAGCTGCTGATTTGACACACTAGTACCATTCTGCTTTTTATAGCTGATACATTCATAAAGAGTCTACAGATGGGTGTAAGCATCTGACCACGTCATAATTTATTCCAGTATAATCAAGTCAAACCATTTACACAGTGAAATACACATTGTTTCATTAAAAATTACATTCCTTGAATTACCCTTGCATATTAAGGCCAGAAAATTTTTTTATTATTATGTGTGTATGGAAATAATATTATCTGTGAATTTCATTCCAGAGTGGTAAAGAAGACATTGGTTCTGGTGGGGGGAGTCCCTGCAGCAGAGCCTCATAGAGACGGAGGCTCTCTGCCAAGCAGGGAGCCTGATGTGGGACTTGATTCCAGGACCCTGAGATCATGACCTGAGCCGAGGGTTGTGGCTTAACCAACTGAGCCACCCAGGCATCCCTCTTTGAGCAAATTATTAAAACACTTATTATTTCAACATCTTCACCTATGGAACAGGACACCAATAAAACCCATCTCATGACGTACTGTTTTTTCCGTGAGGATTAACAGATAGCGTTAGAAAGTAGGTAGCACAATACCAAGCACATTACAAAAAGTCACTAAATGTTATTTTATTATTTTAAAGTGGCAAAGTGGCAACTGATAATGCTTTAGAGATTATTTTCCTAGTTGGCGAAGCATACTTCTAGCTATCCTCTGAATGTTAAACTCTCATATTATGATTAAAAATATGTGCAATAGGGCGCCTGGGTGGCTCAGTGGGTTAAGCCTCTGCCTTCGGCTTAGGTAATGATCCCAGGGTCCTGGGATCGAGCCCCGCATCAGGCTCTCTACTCCATGGGGAGCTTGCTTCTTCCTCTCTCTCTCTGCCTGCCTCTCTGCCTACTTGTGATCTCAGTCTGTCAAATAAATAAATAAAATCTTAAAAAAAAAAAGAATACATGCAATATGTGCACTTTAGAAAGAAAGTTTTCAATTATTGTTTTAGGTTTCAATCCTTTAGGATTAGAGCCATCTGGCTTCCACTCTGAACCCAGCTACAGACCGTCCCGTCATCTGAATTTACATTCCTGCTGCATGACCCTATAGTCAGGATAATATGAAAATGTATTTGGTGACCAAACCTGATAAGTAGGAGTCAAGATCTTGTATTTGATAAGGAAATATTCTTGGCCCCAGTTCCTCTATAATCCCCGGAACCCATTTGTCAGAACAGAGTAGATCATTGTCCAGATGAAAAGTGTCTTTTAAATTCAGGTTGAGAAAAAGATTGATATTATCCTTGAATAAACTAATAAGCTTTTTTTATGACCGAATAATTCATTTATTCAACAAATATTTATTTGGCTCTTCCTTTGAATGAGGAGATGTGCTGGAAGCTGGAGTGAATAATGAACTATAGAACTGGAAGTCAGTATTCACTGATTCATTCTTTCAGCAAATATGCATTGGCACGACAGGCTCCAGGGCCATGTGGTAGGGATACAAAGATGAATAAGATATGATCTGTGCCTCAAAAATCTGAATCCACATAAAATAAACCATCTGAATCTGAAATGTAAACAATCTTATTTTGTCTCAGAGAAAGTTTGTAAAATGAAAAATAACTATTGAGTAACCACCGTGACTAGAGTACTGTAACGTACTATATTGTCACATACACTGACTTTCACCTTCATTTAATCCTTATACCTAACTCGATGAGACAGGTATTATACTCATTTTTTTGTTGTTGTTCATCATGAGGAAATCAACTTAGTGAGAATATGAAACTTTTCCAAATTAGTAATGATAACAATAGCTAGTCTTGATTGATATAAGTGTAATGCATTAAATTTCATTTAATCTTCACAAAAATCCTAGGTGGTATGTATTACAGAGTTTCTATTCTATAATATGGAAACAGAGGGTGGGAGAGTTCAAGTAAGTGTTGCAATTTCCACACAGCTAGCTGTGGAACAGGGATAAAGCCCAGACCATCTGCTTCCTGAGCTGGTACTTCTGCCTACTATGTGACAGTTATCTGTAGTCCCAGCAGATGAGTAGGAGACCCAGAATGAGGACTTCAGTGTGCCTGACTTCAGACTCCCTACTTTTTCTACCATGTTCTACTTCCTCTATCTCTGGCCCATGCCTGATAACCACGGAGGAGCTGTACTCCATGACTTTTTGAACCCTTAATGCGATGAGGTTGAAAAGGAACTGGATGGATGGAATAGAATGGGATAGTTTGAACTGACCCAGTGCTCCTACCAAGGACAACCAGAAAATTCAGATAAAATACAAAACTCATATTTTTTTTTTTTTAATCTTCCAAGGCTTTAGAAGTAAGGGGAATTCGAGGATTAAAATTCTGGGGAGAGGAGAGATTCTCGGAGGTGAGTGGAGGATCCAAGCCTCTATTTTTCCCCCCTGGGGGCATTTACCCAGTTCTGGATGGGGCTAGGCACTGGCAGTTGGGATTTGGCCCAGCAGAGTCTATATTGTAGGTAGATAAAATGGCAAACCGCTGGCTGTTGCTCCAGGGTTTGAATGACAAAAATTAGAGACTTTCAGGACTCTCAAAGACACTATTTCCCATCCAAGACTTCAGCAATTCTGAAATTGCATAAGGAAAGAACTTAAAAGTCCAAATCTAAACTCTCTTAGAAGGAGAGCTGACCCTTTCATTTCTTGGTGCTGAGGAAACAAAAACTTGGCAAGTTCTGAATTAAAGCTCTGGAAGGGCCATGCTCTAGAAAAAGGGACAGTCAGAAGTAGACTTGAGTCTTACTGTCTGAATCAGCTTGAGCTGCCATAACAAAATACCACACACTGGGTGGCTTAAGTAGCAGATATTTTTTTTTTTTCTCCAATTCAAGATCCTGGCAGGTCCAAGATCAAAGGTTCTGGTGAGAGCTCTCTTCCTGGCCTACAGATGGCAGCCTTCACACTGTGTCCTCATAAAGTCACAGTCCTATGGAATTAGGGCCCTACTATTACACCTTGTTTAACCATAATTATCCCCTGAAGACCCTATCTCTAGAAATTAGGGGTTAACCCTTAGTTGGGGGTTAATGCTTCAACATATGAATTTTAGGGTGACACCGTTCAGCCTATAGTGCTTATTAAAATGCAGATTGGCCTCAACATACCTAAATGTGGTAAAGTAAAATAAATAGGATTTCCCAACAATGTTAAGTTAGAAATTATAGCCTGCATTTGTATGAATTTAGACTATACATGTGGCTTATCTGAAAAAGAAAAAAAAAATGAGTGCATTGCTTCTCTTTCTTGAAGCTGCTACCTCAACAGATAGATCTTTGAAAGTAAAACATAAATAATCAGAAATGAGCAATAAACTGTGGTAACAACTGCTTCTATTTTGTAGCATTCTTTTAAATGTCATCCCTTAACTCAGGGTGGTTCTTTCTGCAGAACTAGTTGTTTGCTCAATTTGAGGCTTGTGGGACTGTCATTTGTGACGTCATGTAATGATTAACTGAAAATACTTATTCAGTGTATGAACCTCATCAGATAACTCTTTATTCCTTCAATTGTTCTTATTCCTTCTTATTCCTTCATTTGTTCTTAGAAAATGTGTCAATGCCTCAATTTTGTAAGTGAAAACTTAAATGTTATAGCTGATAGCGACTCTGAACTAATTTTAAAGTTGTGTTGAAGTCAAGGGTGTTTCTTCCTAATTTGGAGTCAGCCAAGTTCAGACTCCAGACGCAGGGAAAATGCAGAACAGGACTATCAGTCTTCTTTGTGCAAAACAGATGACTCTGTAAGTATTTGCCTAGTTAAAAATAACAGCATTCCTTCCCCAAGTCATCAGCTGGACAGTCTAGTCTGCTCATGTTTTTTTTAACCCAGTCAGGGGAATTGAGGTCAAAAGGCTATGTACTCTGAATTAAATTTTTTTTCACAATGATTATACTGAAAAATATATCTACCTATGGTATTTCCCTTTAATGATTATCCTACTTCTTTTTGTGAAAAATGTGACAAATTTACCTTAAGTTGCCACTGAACTGTTTTTCTTTCACCGATTTTTCATGTTGTTAACAGAAAACCTAATTAGTTTTCACTAAATTGCTATTCAATTTCCTTTATGAAAGTTTTTAGTAATTCCAATAACAAGTCTTGTCTGAATAATTCCATCTTGTGATGGTTATTTGCAGTGATAGATATCAACTAAACAATGTGGGTATTCTCATTCTGTTGTTTCATTTGTATAATTTCCATCCCCAAATGAAATATCCCTTTCCTTCGTTCAGATAGAAACTTGTCACACTCGTTTGTCTCTCTCACTTTTTTTTCGTATGTCTACTCCTTATTCCATATCAAGAATTTCATGCAAGAATAAATAAATATATTCGGCATATTAGGATGGCATAGCAGTGGAATATCCCGGACTCTTCTATTTCTTCACCATTAATTTATGTTCTGCCTGCTCCACCCCCAACGGCAAGAAAAGACAGAAACCATCCAGAACAACAAGAACAAAAAAAGTTATATGAACTTGTAGAGTAAACGTCAAAGCTCTCTCTTTTAAAACTCATGTATAATTTATTGCTATTATAAAAGAGTTATTACAGTGAAAGGGTAACTGATAGCATGATTTTGGCTATTAAAGCATGCGAGTATTGAGGAAACCTTGATATTCCAGCTGAGAAGATTTCAGAATCTTTGAGAGGGCTGCATGTGCTGTTTTTTTATTTTAATAATTCATTAGATACTCTGATTTAATCAAATGTTGAGCTTATCCAATACTGCTTTTCAGATGTGGGAAAGAAAATATGTTGTTATACAGCCCATGTCCTCTATGGAGTTCCTATCACTTCCCATCTCAATGCCCAGGAGATGCAGTACAAAAAGCAGCCCCGGATGATATATGTCAGTGTGGTTCCTGATCCCACTGATAAAGATCACACGATTGGTACTGCATGTAAATAATCAGCGCTGTTGATTGTGATCTCGAGAATTTTGCACAGTTTGGGTCCTGGTTACCTGAGATCATCTTTCTCCCATGGGTGCTTCACAATAACCACAAAGGTCAATGGAAGGCTGTAAACTTGGTCAAAGACACATGGAGCCACAGGGTGCTTTGAGGGTCACTGAAGGGCAAGTATGCTTTGTGCACCATTTGTACCCCCTCCTCTGTGATCACTGGTGAAGGACTGGGGCACACTTCCTCTAATGATTCCCCAAAGGAGGGTTTTTTTCATCAAGTTCATGCCCTTGACCTTCAGATCAGGCAATGAAATTAGAATGTTCAATAGCAGCAAGGCTAGGAAAGTTTATGCTTCCCTAAACAGCTACAGTGGAGCATCCATTATATGATTTCTAGGCTAATATTGCTAATATAGAATTTTTAAATTAACTTACTCACTCCATGAATTTTTAATTAGGACATAGAGGTGAGATGACCCTCTATCCAGGCAAGAACACAAGTCAGCCTTTTCAACTTTCAACAGAATGGCAAGCTTGCTTTGTGCATTCTGATATCCAAATCACATGAGGCTTCTTTCAAGCAATAATGGTTGATATTTGCACTTTGGATTTTTGCCAGAATTTAACTTAAACAGACTGCTCCACAGCTTCTGTCAAAAGGCAACAGAGATAAGTGATGTTTGAGCAAGACAGTTTATCCATTCATCTCTTTAGGTATTTTAAACTGTCTTCTTTATCAAAATAGACCTCCAGAAAGCTATTTACTTGGACTGCATAGACTTAGACTCTTGAAGAACTATCTCTACTAAACTTACATTTTGTTACACACCTGGCAGTTATTAAAGGTGAGTTTAAGAAGTGCCTATACCTAAAAAACATTTCTAGTAACCTGATATGGTAGAAAGAAGAATTAGAAGACATTAAAAGTTAGAAGTTAGGGACCTTGATTTGAGGCTCAAAGGTGCCCCCTTACTAGCTGAGTCCTATCTCTAGAGTTCAGTTTTCTTGTATTAATAGGAAAACAAAATACCTAGATTTAAGGCACCTGGGTGTTTCAGTTGGTTAAGCATCTGCCTTCCTTTGCCTCAGTTGTGATCCTGGAGTTCTAGGATCAGGTCCTGCATCAGGCCCCCTGCTCAGAGGGGAGTCTGCCTCTCCCTCTGCTCCTCCTCCCTGCTCATACTCTCTCTCTCTCTCTCTCTCTCTCAAATAAGCAAATAAAAATTATTTTAAAATACCTAGATTTAATCATGATTAAAGTAAATGAGATAACAGAGATCTAACACAGAATAGATGCTTAAATATGAATTGAATCTACATCTTGTATGAAATTTGTTGCTATTATGTTGTTCACAGTCTCTCAAATAAGAAATCACAACCAAGAAAGTAATTATTTTTTATGAGGATAATTATACTCCCTTTTGAAAGATAAAAAAAAGATGTCTCCAAGTTGTATCTCTTTAGGTTTAAATGTAAGGCTTAAAAAATTACATTTACCTAAGTGTTTTCCATTGTTCCACATGGTCTTTTCTTTTCTTCTCTTTTAATTAATTTCTTTATTTGAGAGCGAGAGAGCGAGATCGGTGGGGAGGGGCAGAGGGAGAGGGAGAAAGTCTTAAGCAGAATCTGTGCTGATCCCAGAGCCCAATGCGGGGCTCAATCTGAGATCATGACCTGAGCAGAACCAAGAGTGGGACACCTAAACAACTGTACCACCCAGGCGCCCCAGTCTTTTTTATTTCCTATTATTTAATAATCCTATCATGGCTTTGAAGATTCAGGAAATATTCAGCTACTTTTTGCTAGATTTGAATCAACTCCCTTTGTCTTTCCTCACAGTGACTTTTCAATACCTTCATTACTGTCCTGAGGCGAACACTATCCTCCAGCACTCAAAACAATGAGCATAAATCTTTACCGTGTTCCTGGAGCAACAACAAGGTACCATAAACTGGGAGGCTTGAAAGGACAGAAATTTATTCTCTCACAGTCCTGGAGGCCAAACCTCCAAGATCAAGGTGGCAGCAGGGCCCTCCTCCTCCTCCCTCTGGGCTCTGGAGAGAATTCTTCCTTGGGTTTTCCTAGCTTCTGGTGGTAGCCGCCAATTCCTGGCATCCCATGGCTTGCAGCTGCCCCACTCCAGTCTCTGCAGTCAGGTGGCATTCTTCCTCTTCTTATAAGGACACAAGTCCTTATAAGACCAGTGTCCTTATGCGGTCCTTATAGTGTCCCTCCTTTTCTTATAAGAACCCACCTTAATGACCTCCTCTTAACCTGATTACATTCTCAAAGACCCTATTTCCAAATTAGGTCACATTAACAGGTATCCAGGTTCACCTTCTGGTGGACAACTCAAACCATAGTAACTTCCTACTTCTCAGACAAAACTGCTTTATTTCTTCTAATATCCACCATTATCTATTGTGAATCCAGCATGCAGCACTTTCCTACAGTATCTGAAGACAGTTCCTGCCTTTGTATAGCTGGACCTTCCACCTCACCTCTAGGATCCGTCTCTCCCTATTATCCCCAGTTATTCCTCTTTCAGTGTCTATCTCAGAAGTTCACTTCTCCTACTGAACTCCTTTGCTGTGTTTTGTAGATACAGTTGACCCTTGAACAATGCAGGGGATGGGGACACCAAGCCTCCCCCCCGCCCAGTCAAAAATCCATATAGTTAAAAAAAAAAAAAATTCCATATAGTTTTTGACTCCTCAAAAACTTAGCTGCTAATAGCCTACTGTTGACTGAAAACCTTATTGATAATATTAATAGTAAATTAACATATATTTTGTATATTGCATATATTATATACTATATTCTTATAATAAAGTAAGCTAGAGAAAAGAAAATGATAAAGAAAAGACATTTGCAGTACTGTACTATATATAATCTGCTTATAAGTGGACCCATGCAATTCAAACCTGTATTGTTTGAGGGTCAACTGCCTATTCAAACCTTCCCTATCTATTTAAAAAATAAAAAAAACATTTTGAATCAATTTTGAATCTGTTTTTGCCATTACTAAGTTATTCTACTTCCCTTTGGGATCCAAGTTTATGGAAAACTTATCGAACCCAAAATTTAAGGAACCCGCCATCTCTGCATTTCTACCACAAGTGTTCATTCCAAAGGAATCACTCAGTGAAAAGGTAAGCAGTAAGCCAGAGAGATGTTACTCCCGATTTCAAGAAAAGAAAACAAACACCAAACAATACCTACATGTCTCCACAGAGGAGAAACTCCAGACCTAAGAGTGCACAGTAAGGAGACCCACCTAAAATGTGGAATTGGAGGTTCCCCTAAAGAAGTAGCATAACCTGATCAAGCAAGAAATCAGAGGAATTAGCTCCATAGGTGGGATGAGGTTCCAAGTTAGGGGATTAATTGATGGGGAGACCCTGAAGTAGAAAGAAATGTGGTGTTCTCAAGGAACTGGAAGGAGACCAATGTGATATTTGTCATAGAGACTTTGGGAGAAATGGTACAGGATAGAGCTGGTGGGACACTTGATGAACAAATCAAGAGAGTCTTGTGGAGCATGTTGAGGATTTGAACTTTACTTTCAGAGCTGCAAACAGGTATGTGACCTGATCAAACTTGGGCGGGGGCGGGGGAGGATTGCTGTCTGTAGGTGGAGCATAGATTGGAGAAGAAAGGAGAGGTGGGAAAGAACAGGTAAGTTGCTGTTCCAGGAGTCCAGCAGAGAGACTCTACCAATGTGTTATGGTAATGACAGAGGACATAAGAGTCCTGGACACCCTGAATAAATATTAAGGACATAGAATCAACATGACTCAGAGATGAAATGGCTATCTGGGGTGAAAAATAGGGCATGTCCAGCCTGACACTAGGGTTTTGGCTAGACATTTAGGTAGAGGACCTTATCTCTTCTTATTTACATTCTTTCTGTCTTTGCCAGTTCACTCTCAGTTCTACCTTTGCAAGAGCTTCAAATGGGGTCTTACATGAATAAATCCCAAATCTATATTCCTAGCCCCAACTTCCCTCAAATGAGATTCCTCTACCTAGATTTTCCACAGGGAGCTCAGATTCAATTAGCCTGACCCAAATTATTATCTACCCCTCTATCTCACCAAATTATTTCTTTGCCAGAATACTCTTCCTCATTAGTAGCACCAGGAGATGAAGAAGGGAAGTCTTTCCCTCATTGCCCGAATTTAACCCATGTCTAAGTCCTCACAGTTCAGTGCAGGAAGCACATCTCCCTACTCCTTCACCACCATAACTAGTATCTCTCACATGGACGATGGCAATCACTCTCTCTCTTAAGGGCCAACAAACATTTTCTGTAAAGGGCCAGATAGTAAGAATTTGAGTCTCTGTGAGCTATACAGTTCCTGTGACACACGTTCAGCTACACTGTAATAGTGTAAAAGCAGCAATGGACATTATGTGGATGAATGGACATGACTGTGATGGAATAAGACTTTATTTCTAGACCCTAGAGTTTTAATTTCATCTAATACCATGATACATCTTCCCCCAATCCCCTTAAAAACGTAAAAACCATTCTTAGCTCTCAGGCAGCACCGAAACAGATGGCCGGCAAGGTTTGGCTCATGGGTATAGTTTGGAACTCCTACTCTCACTGGTCTCTCTCCTCTACCTGGCAGTCAGAGATGATGCTCTAAATACAAATCCGAACATATGTAATTTGCCTTCTTAAAAATCTCTGACATCTCTGCAAACATTACTTACTAGACTGATATTCAACGTTCTTCCACCAGGTGGCCCCAAATTTACTTTCTAAACTCATTTCTTCCTCAACGCCTCTGTGTCCTTCCCTCAGGTCCAAACTGACCTAAGACAGTTTGGTCATGCTCAATTCTTAGCTGTTTTTAATAGATAAAGAAAGTTCCAGAAAACATGGGAAGAAAGTGACCCGCTCTCCCACTGGCCACTTAGTTATAATGAAAGCAAGTCCCAAACCAAATTCTCCATACAGACATTTTTAGCAAAGGGGCATAAAACGGTGAAACAATGTATTTAACTCAAACTTCAGTGAAGTTTGAACAATTTGCCTACATTGCCTCACTTCAGTAAGCCCCTAAGGCACATGAGACACGTTTTGGTAGCAGGATTCAGCTAACTATACACTCAGATTTTGGAAACCAGAAATCAGAGAATAAGCCACTAGACCTAGAACTGATTTGGGGTCAAATCTATAGTGCCATTCTTCTTTTTTCTTTTTCTTTTTATAAGATTTTATTTTTCAATAATCTCTACACCCAGTGTGGGGCTCACACCTACAACAGTGAGATCAAGAGTCACATACTCTACCAACTAAGCCAGCCAGGCAACGGAGTGCCTTTCTTAAGACTTAAAGAGACCTTGCTAAATTTCTATATCCTGTTCGTGCAAGGTGGGAATGTTTCCAAAATATATTCACCAATCCACATATCTTGAATACCACCAATCTGACAACTGGAAGTGCATCTCCAGTACCCTTTATGATGATAAACTAGCCACTAACTTCACCAATGAAAGTCACATTACTAATATTTATTGTGACTTTTAAACCCCTATAGTGATGATCAGAGATAAAAATAGTTGAAGCTCTTGCAGTAGCCACCTCTAGCCTGATTTGATGGCAGTGTACACAGCCCTTGGATGTGCATAATCCAAATTGAATAAACTGATAACCCCTTAAAGTATAGTTTTAGCTATGCTAATAGTTAGACAGTATAATAAGTATACTGCCTATGTACATAACAACATGTGACATGTCCTCTACCTGAAATATTCTTTCTTCTTTGTCCTAGAGAGCCGCTTCTTCCTTGAAAGTCCAGTTAAAAGATGGCCTTCGACTTTAACTAATTACCAACAACTTATAGGCATTACCTGTGGTGATATTAAATTAACCATTCTGTAGATAGGAGACTGAGGCTCAGGGAGGTTAGGCGGTCAGCCCTGGTTAGGTGAAGAGCCAGAATCTAAATCTAGGACAATCATGCTGAATCCTGTGAATACACTTTGTGGGAGCGTGCTGAACAAAAAAGACCTAATAAGTCTAATTCAAACAAACCTTAATAATCCATGCTTTTGTGAGACTATTTGCTTGAAGATGACTGAACTGGGATAAAGTATACAGAAGTATAAGAAACAAAGTGTCTGACATACATGGCTCAGAGCCGTGGTTTTATTCCATAGATTGAGACCAAACTAGCAATCTCAAATTAGATATAACCAAATTATTTTATTTAGATATAGCCAAAGCCCAGTGAAGTCTTTTCCCTGCAGCAATCAAAGCCTGGTTTTTTGCCACCTAAACAAAATGTACTGATGACCTCTGTCAAGTAGCCTGGCATATAACAGGTGCTCAATAAACATTGAATAAGTGAATTGCATTGGTTTACCATTCATTTCACAGTCTGATTCAATTTCCAGGCCACCAGATATGGTTTGAACCAATGCCCTCTGATATACAACTTATTATAGGGCTAAGGTAATAAGTATGAAGATCCTCTTTTAGAATTCACTTAGTCAATGGTTATAAAATCCTCATAGATGCTGAAAAATAATGTAATTTTCCCACAAAAGACATCTTTCAGGAACAGATAACTTAGGCATATGGTTACTTAAATTCCTTAAGATCCTTTGGCATGCCATTCATGCCCAATGTAAGACAGAGACAGTGTGAAAAACTTAACAATCATCTATTTAATCATCTGGAAAAGATGAGTCAAGAGTAGTTATAAAACATTAGAATTCCAGCCAGAATACAAAGCCCAATGCAATTTCCCCTACGGTTTATGTAGGGGACCAGGGCACTGATATTTAGAGTAACTCTCCTAGCCCACAGATAAACCCAAGGAAACACAAACTCAACAAAGAACTCCAGAACTCCTTACATGGTGACCTAATTATAAGTAGGGAAGGGTCACTATGGAAGCATTTGATTAATACAATGTAAAAGGCTTGACTATAGAGTTGGTTGTATAACTTCTTGACCTTGCTGATAACAGCAAGAATTTCCTTGTTGACCTTATGTTCTATGGATGAAGCAGGTTTTGATTAGTAAGCAATTGAGAATTCAACGCCCTCTCCCATGTTGTGCCTTAGCACTGCTCTGAGAGAGCAGCAGTAATAAGAAACAGGGTCATACTTATCCTAACGTACCATCTTTCATTCAAAAATCAGTGATAACTACCGAAGTCCAACACCATCACGGGTTATTTGTAGAGTGTGTGATAAAACAGCGCCCTTTGGGAGGGAAGAAAAAATGTTAGAAACAAAATAATACTAAAAATTTAGAATTTCTCCCTTTTTTGAGAAAGTGCATCCTGGGTTTTACATGTTTTTTCTTGAGCAGCATGCCGAAGTCATTTCTACAGTTGCTAAGAAGCATCTTTCCTTTCATCCCTTTGTTGAAATGAAAACCTTCTGAGAGTTCATCATCTGCTGATTCCTATCCATGTTCAATATGACAAACAAAATTAGAAATAATTCTTAGGAATCTAGAATCTATCATTTGATTTTCTTAAAAACCTGACTATTCCAGATACAACAGAGATTCTTAGCCTCTGACTCCAAAAACTCCTTGTTCAACCATTTGTTAGCTTGGTGGCATTGTTGATGAGCTGCTGTTGATAATTATAAAGGTTAAGTTTTGCAAAGGCCTCCACCTCAGGGAGGAAAAAGTCAGTATTGAGAGCAGCCTTAAGTGTGGGTACGACTTAAGGGGCTTTTTCAAACTCAGTCTTAGCTTATGAGACTGTTGTATTATCCTAATTGATGTAGGTCCCCAGGCTCATGAAACTGGTTGGGAACCATGCCCATATGTTAAGGGTCTTCCGTTATACACAATACTGAACTTTTCTAAACTTCAATTTCTTCCTCGATAAAAATGGGGATAATAATAAAAGCACTACCATCCTTGCAAAATGCTTAGAACAACAGTTCCAGGCACACAGCAAATGCTCAGCAAATGGTGACTATTACCATATTTTTTCTCTGATTTCCGAGCGAATTGAGGGACGGAAAAGCACCAGAAGCAATCTTACTGGTCCCTCTAGTTCTTCTGAGAAACTGCTTTTAAGCTTCTCATTCTTGAGGAATCTGCTGACAACTTTGTGTCATTTAAGAAACTCTCAAAACTGGAATGCACAAGATAATGTGGTTTTAGAAGGAAAAGATTCCCTTGCCAATTTGATGATTTCTTTTGTGAAATTTAGATCTTTGAAGAATGACTGATGGTGCTGCATGAGCTATACCTTCAGTTATCTCGCAAGATTTTTTTCCCACAGTTCTGTTTTGCGTATTTTAAGTGAACCAGGAGAAGGGATGGACCTTATTATGCCTTGAAATTTGCATACAGAGATTGTCAAGAGCACCACATATTTCTGTCCTTGGTCCTTTATTTGGTTTCTTCTGGGGAAAAAAAAAAATGAAAGCCTATCAGCCACAGAAAATAAGCCGATCAACATTAAAATCTTCAATATGCTCCCAAGACAGTCCTTTTCACACAAACAGTGCATATTCAGTGTGGCTCTTTTGAAAACTATTTTCCATATCAAGAAGAAAATAAAGTGAATTCAACCACACAGAGATATTCACTGTTAATATTTTGATATGTATAATTCTAATCTTCATGCCCCCCATGTACATACACACGTGCACAAACACATATAAGCAAACTCTGGATTATACAGGACAATCTTTTTGGTAATATACTGTTTGCCTTTAATATATCATGAATCTACAGACAATTCTTCAAAGAGAGAGAGGGCGATCCTGGCAAATAGGCTACTGGTTGGGGGGAGCTTCTCGAGGGACTAAAAGGAATGGTCGGGGGAAGGCAGGACCCTGTGCAGAATGAGCAGAAATCTGGGCCAGGATTGCAAAAACAGTGAGGGAATCGGACATTAGGAAACAAGATGAGGCAAGGTAAAGACTTAGTAAATGGAACAAAGAACAAACACAAGAACAAAAAGAGAGTAGTTATTATATTTGAGGCTAGTGACAAGATTGTCCTTATGTGTAGACACTCCTGTGGTGGGCAAGCCGACCAGACTTATGGATGGCCGAGTCCGGTTAGCTTTGGGCTGGAGGCAGTTATGGTGGTCGTGGCATCTTCTTGACCATTAGATTTCAGTGATGGCGGTGTGAGCTTGAAACTAAAAGTTCCGTAGCAGCCCAGCCCTCAACTTACACTCTTTCAGCCTTTCCTAAAATCCCTTAAACATCTAATTGCTTGTATTTAGTCTGTTTCTGGGAGACTTCTGATTTCCAGTTTGGCACAGAAAGGGCTTGGAAGTTGTTGCTCTGTCTTCCCAACCAGAAAAGATGGTGAACAAACTGAAAATCAACAGGTCCTCTTAGATCCAAAAACTAGGGAGACAGGTGAATACAGAAAACCACAGTTTACCAGCTTAGGTAGGAACAGAAGCCCACACCTGGAGCCAATATTGGTAGGAGCACTTCAAACCGTAATTGAGGAATTTCTGAAGGCTCAGTGTAGACTAACTTGAGAGTTAAAAATTCCAAGGGGGCCCAGTCTTTTGTGTATATGTGTGCGGGATGTGCTCCCACACGTTTATGTTTTATTTCCAAAGCCCTACAAGGTTTCTCACCGTGATGATCAGAGAAAAAAATCCTCTCATGCTTCCCTCAAGACGAAAAGAAAAGTAACCATTTTGAAATATGCATAGAGACCTTTGTTATCCCCCATAAGGCTTGCCCTCAAGGGAGGCTATTTTACAAAAGCCTGGCTGGACTTGGGTTTTACCAGAGGCTAAATGATCTGAGGGAAAGGAAGTACCCACCTCCAGCCCCTTTCCCCTTCTCTCACTTAAGGCAGAGGAGGGGGAATTGAGAAGCATGCATGAAGGTCACAGCCCAGGGACAAAGTCTCCTTAAAAGACAAACGCGGAATCACGGGACTATAGAATGCTTCCTTCCCCCCAAGCCCCACCAACATCAATAGAGCTTCTGTATAAAAACGGGATTACAGGGGCGCCTGAGTGGCTCAGTGGGTTAAGCCGCTGCCTTCAGCTCAGGTCATGATCTCGGAGTCCTGGGATCGAGCCCCACATCGGGCTCTCTGCTCTCTCAGGGAGCCTGCTTCCCTCTCTCTCTCTGCCTGCCTCTCTGCCTGCTTGTGATCTCTCTGTCAAAAAAAAAAAAAAAAAAACGGGATTACAGCTGAAAGAACTGCAAGCCTCAGACCCTGTTTAAGAGGTCTGTAGGAAAACATAAAGACAATAGGACAAAAACAAACACTTGAGGAATTTCAACCTCAGACACTACAGCTACAGCAGCGACAGCAAGCTGTAAGTCTCCTTTAACTCCTGGCCAAATTAACATAAAATGCACACTCAAGGCCTGTTTATGTATACATATATCAAACCATCACTATATACACTTTAAATATCTGACAATTTTATTTGTCAATTATACCTCAATAAAGCTGATTTTTTTCAGGAACTCTATTTACCTCAGTTTTTTGTTTTTGTTTTTGTTTTTACTTGATACATCATGTTCAACTTCTGAAAAAATCTTTCTGAAAGCCATGCTAAAAGGCAAAAAACACAGTCAAGGGAGACAAAAACTTGTGTGAGAATCAGACTCAGATATAGGGGGGATTTGGGAATTATCAGACCAGGAATCTAAAATAACTATGATCAATATCCTAAGGATTCTTATAGGAAAAGTAGACAATATACAAGAACAGATGGGTAACATAGGCAAAAAGATGGAAATTCTAAGAATATAAAAGAAATGCTAGGAAGCAAAAACACCATAACTGAAATGAAGTTAAGTCCTTAATGGACTCATCAATACACTGGACAAGGCCAAGGAAAGAATCAGCAAGTTTTAAGAAATGTCAAAACCACGCTGAGATACCACCGTACACCAGTTAGAATGGCCAAAATTAACACGACAGTAAACAACAAGTGTTGGAGAGGATGTGGAGAAAGGGGAACCCTCTTACACTGTTGGTGGGAAGGCAAGTTAGTGCAGCCTCTTTGGAAAACAGTGTGGAGATTCCTTAAGAAATTAAAAAAAGAGCTACCCTATGACCCTGCAATTGCACTACTGGGTATTTACCCCAAAGATACTGATGTAGTGAAAACAAGGGCCATCTGTACCCCAATGTTCATAGCAGCAATGGCCACAGTTGCTAAACTGTGGAAAGAACCAAGATGCCCTTCAAAAGACGAATGGATAAGGAAGATGTGGTCCATATATACAACGGAATATTATGCCTCCATCAGAAAGGATGAATACCCAACTTTTGTAGCAACATGGACGGCACTGGAAGAGATTATGCTGAGTAAAATAAGTCAAGCAGAGAGAGTCAATTATCATATGGCTTTGCTTATTTGTGGAGCATAAGGAATAACATGGAGGACATGGGGAGATGGAGAAGAGAAGAGAGTTGGGGGAAATTGGAAGGGAAGATGAACCATGAGAGACTGTGGACTCTGAGAAACAACCTAAGGATTTTGGAGGGGCAGGGGGTGGGAGGTTGGGTGAGCCTGGTGGTGGGTATTACAGAGGGCACGTATTGCATGGAGCACTGGGTGTGGTACATAAAAAATGAATTCTGGAACACTGAAAAGAAATTTAAAAAATAAAAATTTAAAAAAATTTTGTTGTATATTATATACATATCTTATTTATAATAATATATAATAATACTATATATTATTTATATATTTTATATATGTGTATATATTATATATATTTTACATATATATATAACGGAATATTGCTCAGTCATAATAAGTAATGAAATATTGCCAATTGGAATGACATGGTTGAAGCTAGAGAGTATTATGTCAAGTGAAGTAAATCAGTCAGAGAAAAACAAACACCATGTGATTTCATTCACATGTGCAATTTTAAAAACAACATGAATGAGCCAAGGGAAATAAAAGAGAGAGAGATAGGCAAACTAAGAAAGAAACTCTTAAGTAGAGAGAACAAACTGATGGCTTCCACAAGGGAGGTGGGTGAGGGATGGGTGAACTAGTGGTGGGGACTAAGGAGTGTACTTCGTTGTGATGAGCACTAGGTGGTGTATGGAAGTGTTGAATCACTATTTTGTACACCTGAAACTGATATTACACTGTATGTTAACTAATTAGAATTTAAATAAAAACTTGGAGGGGCGCCTGGGTGGCTCAGTGGGTTAAGCCTCTGCCTTCGGCTCCAGTCATGCATGGTCTCAGGGTCCTGGGATCGAGCCTCACATCGGGCTCTCTGCTCAGCTGGGAGCCTGCTTTCCTCTCTCTCTTGCCTTCCTCTCTGCCTACTTGTGATCTCTGTCTCTGTCAAATAAATAAATAAAACCTTTTAAAAAAATAAGTAAAAACTTGGGAAAAAAGAATGTAAAAAAAAAGGAAAAGAAAAAAAAGTCAATTGAAACTTCTAAAATTGAATTCAAAGAGAGAAAACAATGAAAAAGACAAAATAGAATATCCAGGAACTAAGAGACAATAACAAAAGATATGCCTAATGGGAATATCAGAAGGAAAAGAAAGAGGAAAAGGAACAGAAGAAATAGTTGAAGTAATAATGGCTAAGGATTTTCAAAAATTAATTCCAGCCATAGGTCTAGGTACCTCAGAAAACACAAAGCAGAATAAATACCTGAAAATCTACACCTAGGAGTCTCCTCATGCAAATGCAAATTCAAATCCTTTCTATTTGGAACCACCAAAGTCATTTCCATTTCCTGTACTGAACACCAGCTATGTGATTGCTTACTTCACTTCCCAAACTTGGGCCTGTTCTTGTATAAAATGAGGGCAGTAATATCTGACTAAGAGAGATGTTACGAGAATTAGATACTGTATCTAAAGCGGGTAGCATAGTGATATATAGATCAATAAGCTGGCCTATATTTCTAGATACAGTATAGATCGATTTGCTCAATAGGTGTTAGTTATAATCGTCATTATTACAGGACTAGTTCAGAATTCTTTCATTTTTCTGATGGCAAATTACTGGTCCATGCCAAGCCTCAGGAGGAGCTACATGCCCCCAGGTGTGAAGGTGAACAGTTGTTTGGGCAGAAAGCCAGACAGAGCATTCTATTAAACTCCTTAATTCTCGGGGACGTGGTCTTCTGCTTACCTCTCCAGGGTACTTGCACTTTGTTGCCAACTTCCTCCGCCATATGGCAACTGTTTTTCCTAATTCGTAGTGTCAGCAGTTCTTTACTCTATTCCAAGGGCCTCCCAGACATGGTCCTTATACTCCTGCACTTTTTACAATCTTCTAACTCCAGTGTTTCAACATTTTTGCTAGACTTATATTTTCAGTTCATAGGAACTAATACAGTTTAATTATAGCATTTTCCCACATGTACAGCATAGTGTTTGGAACAAGGGTAATTTTGTCCACCACAGAGACATTCTCACACCTGAGATTATGATATTTAGAGTTGACGTGCTCTGTAAGTGCGCCTCTCTGTCTCGAATAATTCCCGGACTCCATGTGACTCAGCTTGCTGCAAGTTGAGTATGAAGATACACAGCCTAACTGCCAAGTGAAATCAAAGAGGATTCTATTCTTCATTTGTGCTCTTGAAGAACATTTAGAGAGGTGGAGACTCATTTGCCACATCCTCTCTTCTCCCCGATTTTCTCACTTGGCACAGTTGTTCCTAAGCTTCTCATTCAACAACATCCTCCAAATGAGTTGTTCTCATTTTAGAAACAAAGAAATGGATCCTTAGAGAAGAAGCACATCACAGATTATGTGAGAATATGTGAACCTAAGCAGCTAACTCTGCAATATGAAATCCCTGCTCCTACTTCTTCCTTTACCCCATTCTTCCACCCAGCTCCAACTCCCAAACCATCTGTCCAAGTTCTCTACTTGCAAAGCCATGTGGAGATACCTTGGCAGGGCCCCAGTCTCTTGTGAGAATATCACCACCATGCCACAGGTGTTTGTCAGATGTTCCTAAACATAATAGTGGGATTAGAGTGGGACTCCTCCTGCACCAAAATGATAGTTCTCTGGACCCAAAGAGAAAAGAGACCTGTCCACTGCAGATTTAAAACCGAATAGCTCTGAGAAACTGTCCCATGATTTTTGGAGCCTACAATGACAACAACAGCATCAAAAAAGAGGGGATGGGGGCCTGGAGATTTCCCATGTTGGCCAAGATAGAATATGTCTCCCTAGATAGCCTATGTCTTCTGCGGACTACACTTAAAACTCTGGACCAGATACAAAAAGAAGCTGTCTAAAGTCCTTGACAAGAAAACAATAGCAGGAAGATTAGAGAGGAAAGCCAAACCTTGAAAAACAAAGTGAATAGCAATGAATTTCATGACCACCACCACCTCCACCCCGCCCACCCCCACCTCCAATTTATCTCCTGACTTTGAAGAGCAGATTTAATCACGGAACTACTTAGTGGATGCATTTGGCAAAAACGCCAAGAGAAGACGACTTTCTGGCCAGGAGACCTATAAAGGGGTTCTTGAGAGCCAGAGAAACACACACAGTTCCCCTAAGCATTTATCACCTCTTGCAAAATTGGCCACACCTTCCAGTTGACACCTGCCAATAGGGAACATCAAGACAAATTCCTCTGACTATCACGACTCCTTGCCCATGCTGCTGTTACCACAATCCCCAAGCAAGAACCACAGGCCCCACTCACCTCATCTAACTTCTGTGCCCAATTGCAGACCTATGGGTTTCATTTTCCATACCTCTCAGCAACTAAGAACTGGGAGTGGGAGGACAGATAGCAATCCCCTGGTGATCCATCCATAATGCCCTCCTTCCCAGTTTCTCTTTTCCTCAGTTCCAGTACCACAGAAATAGGTCAGCAAGTCTGCTTCTAAGAAATTGATCCATGGTGGAACAAGATATTAGTCTTCCCTTTTTGCACACATTCCCAAGTCTTTATGAATGGTTCTCTGGAACCTTCCTTGGTCTCAGATAAGGAAAAACATCTTATCTTCTCCTCCAGGGGGAAGGGAGTGGCTGTCTCAGTGCACATTGCAACCCACCCCCACCCCCATAAAAACAACTCTCTCTTCTATTGATTCAGAGTGCGGACACTAGAATGGTAGAAGGGCCAGTCCTGGAGCATCTTGGGAAGTTGGTGGTGAAGAGTCTATTCCCAGTTGTGAAGATAGCCTATGGGATCCTAGATATCTTTTGTCCTCAGCTTTTGATTTGAGTTACAATTTGAGGATGATAGGAAAATCACATCAGACATCTTTATACCAAATCATTTATGGGATTGGAAAAGAACTAGTCCTAGTAGACAATAAAGAATAAAGTTAACATTTTCAAATGGTCCCCCATGCATCTCAGGTCGACTCTCTCTAACCAAGGGGTAGTTTCTCATCCAATGTTTTTGAAATGGGCTTGACCCATGGGTGAGGCATAAACTCAGTTTCTTCAGTCACTCAAGTACATATTGACTAGCATCATTTAAAACGAAATAGAATGGAATAGATGAACATATTTTATGAAATTTTGGTTTGAAAAGCCCTGCTCTAACTGGTAAGGCAGAGAAAGAGATGGTAAACGAAACACACATGGTAAAAAAAAATCTGTCATGCTGAGAATTCCACAGAAGAATCCTCCAGGAAGAAGTCAGGTTTTCCTCTCACCTAATGAATGGCGGCTCCAGAGAACTGGGGGAAATATATAAAATACAAAGAAAGTATAAAATACCAAAAGAGTCAGGTTTTGGCATTTGAATTTTTTTTTGAAGATGCAAAGTAGTATTTCTTCAAATCTATTTATAGCCCACCCGAGTCTAAATAACTGAGCTAACCAATATAAAGCTCTTGGCACAGTGCTTAACATACTTTAAGTGCTAATGAAATATATCTTGTATTATTATTGTTGTTGTTGTTGTTATTCATTTACTTCCTGAAAGTTCTTACTAGTTAGATGCTATCCGGTTTCCTGAGGTAATGCCATGCTGTTAAAATATCCATAGATATAGTGTTGGGGAGGGAGAAAAAGCCTACACTTTAAAAGTATTTTTTAATGCTGGTTTTGTCATTTCTTTTGCTTAAACCCAGTGTTCAGGATGACCTAATTTTAGAAGCAAGTGAACTTAACATTTATTTTCATCACAATTAGAATGATTTGTTCTGCCCTTTCTGTAGGCAGAAACTTAAATCCAAATGAGATTCTGAAGTGGAAAATAACATTCACAAGTAAGTGCTGTCAAGGCTTATGCCAGATGCTACTCCGTTAGTTTTGAGTGCATTAATTTCAGCATCATTATATCCTAATATTAGCTGACACCACAAAGACTCAGGTGTATCAAGACTCTTGTTTCTTTTCACTCCTGGTCCCTTCCCCCACCCTTTCTTCAGTTCCAGGACCCACTCTCTGTTATGACTGGGTTTACAAGTTTACCTGCCTGCCTATCTGCATCCAAGCTGAATTCTTTTCTGAGACAGAAAGCAGTTAGGTAGGATTTTGTTCAGGAGCAGACCTCGGTTTCCTCGCCTGTAAAGTGCACATTCTAAGAGTATCCTCTTAGCACAGAGCCTAATGTAAGAAAGAGCTTATTAATAATTATTATTAGCTATCATAACTTCTATTATCATTAGTTTTAACAAGGTCCATCCTGATATTTATGCTTTTTCTAAAAGACCATAATTAGATTCTGGCTTCTTATTTTCCCTTCTGGGGTTTCCAAAATCACCCGACTAGGCAGCTGTCCACTAAGCCTATGCCTACAGCTTGGCTCAAACTATTTTTTAAAGGACTGGGACAGAGTCTTCTTTTCTTTTTTATCCACTACAGAAGCTAGCACAAATGTTAACAAAGCTTTTGAAATAATTTTCTTCTATTTAAATTCATCCAAAATCACAGAATAATTTTTTCAGAAGCTGCTTTTCCCTTTTTTGTGTATATTTTTAAAAATTGCAATAGAATAATGTATACTTTCTGTTGGAAAAGTGTGAGAGAGAGAACATGAAGATCAGAGTCAGTTAAAGAAACACAAAAATTCTTGGACACTGAGTAGGGATGTCTAAAAGAGAAAAATGTCCTTAAACTAGAAGTTTTCCCAAGATAATGATTTCCTTTGCTCTGTGATTCTGAAAACACTATAATGGTTATTTGGAAGGGATTCAGGACTTTAAAGTTTGTTTTGGAAGTGTATGGCAAACAAAAATCAACAATTGATGTTTCCAAGTTCAAGTGAAATAAATCTGAATCCATAACAACATTTACTCAAAATCTATGGCACCGAAAAACTATTTTTCTTATTAATGCAACTGTCTATTTTTAATGAGTGAGGGGGCCAAAAATGTTTTAAAGATTTGGGGTCCTTTTGCCAAACCCATTTAGAACCACAGAACTAGACTATTAGATTTTGAGGCAAGGTCCTGTTATTATATGACCACAAACACTTGGAACCCATGTCACCACGGAGGGAAAATAGTAGAACCACCACCATGAAGTTCAGCTCTTCGCATTGCCCACCATGGCTTCCTGCTGACAGACTCTGACACACACTATTCTGCCTCCACAGGGGACTCCGAGGAGTCTGCGAAGCTAAGCAAACCAATCATTTCTTTGTCAAGAATGGAGGTTAAAAGAGGCCTTAATGTATATCCTGGCTCCATTATCTACTAGACCTGTGGCTTTAGCTAGGTTACCTCTCAGCACATTTTACATACTCACTTATTCATTCATTCAGTCTGTCAGTAAATGTTTTTGAGCACCTACAATGTGCCAAGCACTGTGACAGTCATTGAGGATATAATCAGTGGTGTGTAAAATGAATGTGTTTGAGGCAGACACCAGCAGCTGGCTAACCATACCTACTGTCAACCCTCTTCACTACTATTATTCCCCAAATAGCCACAGGGCATGACCTCACTTCCCTTAGTCAATTTTCTCATCTATAAAATGGCTGGTTTGGTCTACATGTCCTTTATGATTTCATCTAGCTCCACGATTAAATCTGTCTGAATTCTGGGTATTATTAACTAAGTTTCTACCTTGTGCAAACACTAAATAACACTGAGGTAGAGAGGGAAGATAAAACATGATGGCAGGGCTAGGGACTCCCAAACGCATGGTAGGAGTAGGCCATTATCTTCATAGTATATGTATGGGAGAACGACGAGCTGTCTCAGCCTGAAATATCTCCCTTACCACAGCATCCAATGGTGAAGGGCACACAGAACCTGGGAGATCACAGCATGTCCTTCCCAACCCCCAATAGTCTTATATCAGTACATCTAAGTTAAATAATCCAGGACAGAAAGCACTCACAAAAGAGTGAGGATAACATCTGTCTTGAGGAAGGAAGGAGGGTTGATTCACATAAGTTACCTTGATAGTAGATTGCATGTAATACTATGTTAGTGGTAAAGATTATTTGCTACTGGGGATATAGGTTTTGGTATTTGGCTGTGGTAGGTTTGCGTTGCTTTTTTTTTTTTTTTTCTTTTTTGCTTTTTTTTGTTTGTTTGTTTTGTTACCTGTTGTATTCTCTAAGCCTAGGTCACAACTGGGTGGTAGACCATTTCCCTCCTGAAGTATACTGAAACTTCTGATGTCAAGCAGGAAAGAAGGCAAACCCTCAAGAAGGCTTAGGGACAGGGAGCAGGCTGTAAACAGATTGGAAGGAGGATTCAAGCTTGTTCTCTTGTCTTCTTTTCCTTGATCTACACTTGGATGAATAAATGTAGGTAATAACTGTCCTGCTGGTAGAAGAGAATAGCCTTTGAAATGGGATTTAGGAAGGAGCTTGTGCAGGAAAAATCAGAACTAGGGGAAAAGGATCCATAGTTTGCCCATGTTATCCAGATCCATATTGCTCCAGTTTTAGTCTTCTTTTATTATAACCCAGCATTGGGGCAAATCTTTGTAATTAAGTAAATAAATAAAAAATCTTTAAAAAAAAGAGTTTATTTATTTATTTGACAGACAGAGATCACAAGTAGGCAGAGAGGCAGGCAGAGAGTGAGAGGGAAACAGGCTCCCTGCTGAGCAGAGAACCTGATGTGGGGCTCAATCCCAGGACCCTGAGACCATGACCTGAGCTGAAGGCAGAGGCTTTAACCCACTGAGCCACCCAGGCGCCCCAGAACCCATGTTTCTTGCACTGCCTCCAAACTTCCCATTTTGATGATGCAGTGTTCTGCTGGAGAAGCTGGTGTCCTTCATCACAGAGCTAAATAAGTGTGTGGTGCAGAAGTCAAGTCAGTTCCCCCCAGAGGGTACTGAAGTTGCTGTAAGCTCAGCTGCATACTCAGCCAACATAATGAGCCAGGAGAGAAATGGTAGTGTGCATGAGTGGCAATAACACTTAGAGCCTCCAGATTGACCCTGTAGACATAAGAGGAATATGTGCTTCCTCATCCTCCATACCTCATGCAAATTGTCTTCAATAGCTTCTTGACTTGGAAATATGCAAGGAAGAGATTCCTAGGGAAATGTCATTCCAGCATTGTTAGTCTGACAAAATACAAATCCACCAGCATAATTCATTTTCCTACACTTGCACCAAATTATTGAGTGAGGGAGTAGTCTCTAAGGCCCTTATGATGGAAGCAGTAATTAGCTAATGATTCAAAAAGAACAGACTAAGAGCTAGGGCAGCATGGTTTAGCTGTCTCTCCTGTCCTGGAAATTCCACTACAATGCCAAATCATTTACTTATAATATGGAAGGAAGTCTTTCATTATATCTGTGCATGGACCATGAGAATTCTTTGGTATGAGGTAGTAGAACCATCTCCTTAACTTTTCTTCTCCCTCTTCCACCTCCCTGCTTCATTGCCCAGATACCATACCACTCCTGGATATGAGACTATCTTCCCAATTCATTATACTTGAAGAACGGTTCTTATTCCATCTATCTAACAGTGTACACATTTAACATTTCTACAAATTCAGTTAAACCACTTTTGAAAAGATTTCCAATGCTTTATTAGAAAAGATATGTTTCCAATAATAAGAAGGTACTTTTGCTTCTGGTTAGGATATAGAAATTCTCAAATGACTCCAAACAACAAGAACAAGCTGGATAAGCTAAAAACATTAAATTATAGTAAGAACTATCAAAGGATGGTGTATGAGTTGATACTCTGATGCAGTAGAAACAACCAAAGAGTTGAGGAACAAACCTAAATAAACTTAAGGACACATAAATAAACTAAATTCCAAAAAGGAACAACTCTTTTTAAGAAAGAAAACATGCATGACTGCTTTTTTCCTTAGCTGAGGAAATGGAGGAGTAAACCTGTCATTGACAAGGGTGTGCAAAACCAGCCTAACTTTACATAAATGTTCCCTGGTTATTTTTGAGCTGGCATCATAGATGAGAAGGCTACAAAGCTATAGTAACAGAGTATCTCTGCGCTCATTTGCCGGTTCGTTCCTACAAGGCCTTCACTAAGGACACAGCATGGAAGTCCAGGTGCAGAACAGGAAAGCTGTGAGAAATACTTCTGAGGCACACTGAATGTTAATTCATGAGGGAGGGGACAACAAGCCAAACAGAGAGGGTAAGTTCAGAGAGCTTGGAGAGATCCCCACATGTGGCTCCAAGACTTTCCTGAGTCATGGCAGTGGCCCACCAAAGGCTGGGAGAAAGACAGAAGAGCCAACTGAAACTTTCCACAGCACATAAGTCCTTTACTAAGTTGTAAGCTAGAAGATCTGCAAAGGATAAGGGCAGAAGAACAGGGTAAAGAGAATTTCCTGAGGCATGGAAATCCAAGGACAGGGCTATAGGGCAAGAACACCCCCCAGATACCCAGGAAACCCGTGGCTAGGCCATATAGCAGAGAAAAATCACAAGATCCTCACATTTCCCAAAGTATACCAATAGGAAAATATAAACCTTTGCTTGAAACATTTGAAACCAAAGGTAAATTAAACTTAATGAAAGCTCCTACAAGTCTATACATGTATGTATCAGTTTGACTTCCTATCCACCTATCCCTCAAACTAATAACTCAACAGAGGAGAAAGAATGTAGCCTTTGTTAGGGATAAAATATTGTTTATTTCCACCACTACTAATTTTTTACCCATAATGTTGGTCATAGAGTAAAAATTTGCAAGCTATGTCAGGAGGCAGGAAAATGTGACCCAAATTCAAGATAAAAGGCAGACTCTAGAAGCTCACCCAGAGATGGCATTGCTTTAGAATTAGCATAAAAAACTTTAAAGTAACTGATAAATATGTGAAAAGACATATGGAAAAGGTTAAAAATATGTATAAACACATATGGAATTTCAGTTAAGAAATGAAAACTACGAAAGAGAACAAAATGATAAATCTAGGACTGAAAATTACAATGTTAAAAATGAATAATTTATTCCATGGTGTTAATAATAGGGTAGAAAATGTGTAAGAAAGAAACATTGAAGATAAGTTGATAGAAATAATGCAAACTGAAATAAGAAGAGGGGAAAAAGAATGAGCAAAAAGTTGACCAAAACATCTAAAACCCATAGGATAATATTAAATGGTCTAACACACATGAAATTAGAGTTTTAGAAGAAAGTAACGTGAGAAAAAGGGGTTGAAGAAATACTTGAAAATAAAATGTTTGATAATTTCCCAAAGTAGATGAGAGACATCAAGCCACAGATCCAAGAAGTTCAGCAAACTCCAGGCAGAATAAATACAAAGAAAACTGAATCTAGACACATTATAGTTAACATGCTAAACACCAAAGTTGAAGGGGGAAAAAACCCAATAACACATAAGCAAACAAATAAAAGAGATGTAGCACATTCAGGAAAACAACATTAAAAATTAATCTGGCATCTCATCAGAAACAGAGACAGTTAGAAGATGATAGTATGTATCAACATAGAATTCTATATCCAGTGAAAATATCCTTCACATTAAAGATAAAGACATTTTTGGACAGACTCTGGCAGACATGTGCTATAAGGAATGCCAAAAGAAATTCTTCAAGCTAAAAGGAAATGATACCAGATGAAAGCCCAAAGATGCAGAAAGGAATGAAGAGCACAAGAAAGGGGCAAATATGTGAGAAAATATAAAAAATAATTTTTAAAGATCTTTATATGTAATTTTCAATTACTCGAAAAGATGATTAATTCTTTTAAGTAAAAATACTAGTGAGGTACCTTTGTGGCTCAGTCAGTTAAGCATCTGACTCTTGATTTATTTCTCAGGTCATGATCTCAGGGTTGTAAGATTGAGCCCTGTGTCAGGTTCTGTGCTGGGTGTGAAGCCTGCTTGGGATTCTCTCTCTTCCTCTGCCCTCACCCTCTTCTGAAAAAAAAAAGAGAAATCTCATTAAAAAAAAAAAAAATAGCAATGTGTTAAATATGTATGAAGAAAAATTATGGCAATGAGAGCATAAGTGTGGAAAAAGTTAAGCAGAATTATCCTTCTGTAAGTTAACTAGATTTTTATGAAGTAATGTGTTACTTGAATGTACACTGTGATAACATATGGATGACTATTATTTTTTCATGAATACAGAAACATTCTTATTTTTTACATTTTTTATTTAAATTCAATTTAATTAACATATACTGTGTTATTAGTTGCAGGGGTAGAACTTAGTAATTCATCGGTTGCATATAATACCCAGTGCTCATTACATCAAGTGCCCTCCTTAATACCCATCAGTCAGTTACCCTACCCGCCCCCACTGGATGTCTGTTATAATCTTTGTAAAGCCACAGTTATCAAGACAGTGTGGTATCATCATAGACTAGACAAATAGCTTCAGGGAATGGAATAAGAAAGGGTTCAAAATTAGAGTTGCATATACATGGTCAATTGATCTACAGCAAAGGTATCAGCATAATTCAATGGGAAAGGAACATCTTTATAACAAATGGAAAAAATCAAATTCACATATGGGAAAAATTGAACCTAGACTCCTATTTCATTCTATATTAAAAAATTAATTTAAGGTGGATTATAGACCTTATAGAATATAGAAGTTATAACCATAACATTTCTAGAAAAAGAGAATAATTTCATGACTTATGATAAGCTAACTTAGGACACTGAAAGAACTAACCATAAAAGAAAAAAATGATACATGAACTTCATTAAAATAATAAACTTCTGCTCAGAAGACACTATTGAAGCAAATAAATAGGCCAGACAAAATCTGGGAGATCATACACTATAATACACATATGTGACAAGGACTTACATCCAGAATTATAAAGAACTCCTACAAACCAATAAGAAAATTACAGCCAATTTAAAAATAACAAAGCATTTAAATATATACTTCAAAAGATATACCAAGGGTCAACAAGCACATGAAAAGTTATTCAATTTCATTAGCCATCAGGAAAATATGAATTAAAATAACAATTTTATACTCTCTAAGTTACTGATATCAGAAACACTGGCAATGACGAGGATATGGAAAACCGTCTTGACACTTTCTTTATGAGAAACTATATCTAAACCTACTTTATAACCGAGTAATTCCATTCCCAAGCATTTATCCAAAGGAAATTAAAACTAAGTCCACAAAAAACAAAACAAAACAAAAAACAAACTTTTACTAGAAAGTTTATAGCAGCCTTAATTCTTAGTAGTCAAAAACTTGAAACAATTCATTTCATCAAGGGAGTGGAATACTATTCAGCAATAAAAAGGAACAAACTACTGATGAATCAACAATGCGGATATATCTTCCACATATAATATTGAGTGAAGCCTGACACAAAAGAAGATATATTGTGGTATGCTGTGATGCATATAACTTCACTTATAAGAACTCAAAGACCCATGGTAACTACCATCTCTATGTCACCAGAAATCAGAAAGTGGTTGCCTGGAGCAGAAAGAATTGACTGGACAGGACAAGAGGAGATATTTTGATGTGATGGAAATACTCTAGATCTCAATTTGACTAATTGTCTACGTAGATTTATACAATTTTCAAAGCCCATCAAACTATACAGTTAATATCTCTGTATTTTCTTTTGTATCAATTATCTCAACAAAAAAATGTAAAACTAAAATATATACAGAACTTCCTTGCCTTAAATGGAGTTATGTCCCAATAAACACATTGTAAGTTGAAAGCACTGCAAGTCAAAAAAGGATTTAATGCAGCTAACCTACCAAACATCATAACTTAGCCTTGCCTATCTTAAATGTGCTCATAACACTTACATTAGCCTACGGTTGGGCATCTAACACAAAGCCTACTTTATAATAAAGTATGAAACATTTCATGTAATTTGTTGAATACTGTACTGAAAGTGAAAATGAGAATGGTTTTGTGGGTCCAAAATGGTTGTAAGTGTATCAGCTGTGTACCCTCATGAGCATGTGGCTGGCAGGCAGCTGTAGCTGCTATTGCCCAGCATCCCACCAGAGTGTCATACCACATTATTGCTACCCAGGGAAAGATCAAGATTCAAACTCTGAAGTTGGGTTTCTACTGAATTCATATGGGTCGCACCATTATAAATCAAAAAATTAATACATCAAACCATCACACCTCAGGAACCATCTGTATATTGAAAGCAAATAGAATAGTTGGGATAACTTTACCACTTACTGGTTTAACCTGTGTGTATAATAGCATACATCCAGTTCTGGGCTTCCTGGAAACCAAGGTCAAGGGAATATCTATATTTTACCTAAAAGAAAAGGTCTTTAACATATAAATATGGCCACGCTCACGCTGGCTCAGACCATCATCTGTACCAGCAATCTTTAGCTCCACTGATTGCAGTAGCCTCCTAAATGTGCATTCTGCCTCTATTCTTGTCTCCCTCCAATCTATTCCTCAATTCACAGAGATTAAAAAAATAAAAATAAAAACTTGAAGGGGGGTGCCTGGATGGTTCAGTCAGTTGAGTGTCTAACTCTTGGTTTTGGCTCAGGTCATGATCTCAGGGTCATTAGACCAAGCCTGTGTCATGCTCCATGCTCAATGGGGAGTCTGTTTGAGGTCCTTTCTCTCCCTCTCCCTCTGCCCCCCATCTGCTCTCTCTCTCCCTTGCTCTCTCTCTAAAATAAAATAATTTTTTTTAAATAAAAAAGCAAGTATGGGGGCACCTGTGTGGCTCAGTCATTAAGCATCTGCCTTTGGCTCAGGTCATGATCCCAGAGTCCTGGGATTGAGCCCTATATTGGGCTCCCTGCTTGGTGGGAAGCCTGCTTCTCCCTCTCTCACTCCCCCTGCTCGTGTTTCCTCTCTCACTGTGTCTCTCTCTGTCAAGTAAATAAAATAAAATCTTAAAAAAAAAAAAAAAAAGCAAATATGGCAGTGACTTTCTGTGGACTACAAATAAAATACACCCTGATGCAATATGGCATTTAAGATAACTTACACCCTATATACCTCTTATACCTGTATAACTTACACTTATATATCTCTCTCATCTTCCACCCATCCTTGCTTTATATCTTTAAGTATTATAAAACCCAATTGTTAAAATGTCCTCACACACAGTGCATTATTTAAAACCCCCAATGTCTTGCTCCTACCTTCCCTTTGCCCGAAATGCCTTCTCAGCCTACCTTACCCTGAATAATTGGCTCATCCTCTTCAGACTTAGCTCACCCGTGATCTTTCCAGGATATGTTCCTTGAACCATTGTGTTCCTATGGTACCCAGAGCCTACCTCTAGCTTAGCACTTAGAATAGTTCTATTTCATGAAGAAATAATTACTGAGCATTTACCAAGCACTGTTTCAACTCTTCAAATACATCAATCACCTGAACCAACCATCTTAACTTGAAGTAGTTAAATTTGTTAATTTGCCTTGTCCAGCTAAATCACAAATTCTTGAAGCTGAGCCATGTTTTGCTTTTGTTTTTTGTTTTTGGTTTTTGGTTTTTTTTTTTTTAATTTGTACCTACAGCACCAAACACCTTGCCTGGCACATAAGAGTTGCTCAGCATAAAGTCTTCAATTATTGTGAACTGAAATGAACCAAATGATGGGATGGGACCAAAGATGGCTATGTGTTAACAAGTCAGAATGGAAATGAGAAGGGCTGATTGACTCAGGACTGCCTGTGAAGCACAAGTCAGGAAGAGGACACTCAGACGCAGGCAACAGGTCTGGAAGCCATGGGAGCAGTGCAGAATCAGACTGCACTGACTACGCGATTTTGCCTACAGCTGCCCCTACGTGAAACAGCCAGAAATAATTTCAAAACCACATAAGTGCTGAGTTTTTAGTGGTGGCAGATCCCCACTGACATCCCACCTGATGATGTTTGATTGCCACCCCCCGCCCATATTCCAAACCAGATGTCCTTGGATGGCAGTCTACTTTTTCTCACCTCAGGGTGGCCAGAAGGGAAGTTGGATTAGAGGTAGGTGGGCAATAGGGTGAGGGTTTTAAAAATTATATTCCATGACTGATTGCCTAAGATTATGTATGAGGTGTGATTATAAAGTAATGAGAGCCATTTTCATGTGTGACTTGTCTTATGTTTTAATCACACCTCATATATGGAATGTGTGTCATTTTATACAATGTTTGAAAATTACCACAACCTAGGGTTTTTGGCAGGAAATGTTAAATTGCTATTGAGTGCTCTTTTGAAAGGTAGCTATACTCTGGTTTCTCTTCAGAGCATATATGAAATTATAAGACTACAAAGAGTCTTTTCTTATGGAAATATGTAATTTCAGCTATGTTAACTAAGAAAAGAAGAGAGAAACGCTGTATTTTAAAAGTTGCAGTCATCTAAAGAAAAAAAAAAGTTGTGTTCATCTAAATGCTCTACAGCCTTTTGACAATTGTTGCAAACTACTTGGCAATAATGATAAAGATGTATACCTTTTTATAAATATATAATGGAATTACATTTGGAATTAAAGAGAGAAGCCAGTTAAAATTATGAAAGTGGGGGTGGGGATGGATTTTTGTACTGAATAATTATCATTCTTGCGTTCTCACTATTATCCAATGGTCTTCTGATAGAACCTAGGTGGTGACTGGGCAGACATGAAACCACTAACATTAAAACATATGGGCTTTTTTTTTTAAGACTTGTTGCTGTTTCTAAAAGAACACACGCAGCTGACTAAGCAAGAGCATAACCATATTTTAAGAACCCAAGATTTGAAGTTAAAGATGCCAAATGCAAAAGAAATAACAAAAGAAAAGCAGCCAGTTAAGAGGTTAGTAATAACTGGATTCTATCTTTGGCCACATAGAACTAAATTCCTGACTATCAATATTAGAGCTTGAGGGACAAATACGGCCAACACAACATAAGAAGCAAAAATGCTAGCAGAAGCTGGAGTCACATGCCATAGATTACGCAAAGGGAATTTCAAAAAGCCCTTTTATCAGGAGTGTGTAATTTTCAAAATGACTGAGAGCAGTAGTCTCAAACTTTATGGTTCATAGAATTCACATGGATGGGGTGCCTGGGTGGCTCCGTTGATTAAGCATCCCTCTTGATCTCAGCTCAGCTCTTGATCTCAGGGCTGTGAGTTCAAGCTCGTATCGGGTTCCATGCAGAACATGGAGCTTACTTAAACTAACTAACTAACTAACTAGTCAAGTGAAGTGCAAATTCCTTATTAGGAATGGAGCAAGAATTTGCATTTTATTCTGATGTAGGTTGTCTTCTGATCACATTTTTAAAACAGCATATAGAAAGTAGGAATTCTTATATAATTGTGATTTTTTTTTCCATTACAGCTTTACTATATAATCTATAGTGATAACACTGAGATAAAGATTCAGCAAAACTTTTACTTGGGAAATAAGTCCATTTAAAAATATTTCCCATAAGTTTAATTATTGGAGGGGTGTATATCTTTTAGAGTATATAAAAGAATGCATTGGGAACTTAATTTTCTCTTGACTATGATTAATGACTTGAAAATCATAAGGAAATAGAGGAAATAAAATTTAAGCTTAAGCTTTCAAAGGTAGAAGTTATAAATAATCAAGATGGATATATAGGTATTGTCAGAGGGTGATGATTTGACATGGAAGCGAGGTTGGAGGCATTCATATTTGTATGGATCTAATTTGACTATGCAAATATAGACTCCTTGTTGAGAAGCCATTTTGCAAAGTTTGCCCAGCATTGCAAAAGCAAGCTCAGAATGTACTACTCCCACAGCTTCCAAAGGGTCCAGAGCTGAGCTGGTCCCATCTGCCAGGGGATTCTACCACTTGTAATAGCAGCAGCTGCCACTTTTCTGATTTATATTGATGTGAAACTCAAGAGCAAAATAAAAGATTGGTATCTGGGCTTAATGCTACTTTGATAGAAACTTTATCATGCTATGTTTATAGTGATCCCAATGGCTTTCTTTTTTTAACAATGAGGATATGTTTTTCAAAATTTCCAATTGAGTTCTCTTATGTGTTCTATTACAAATAAGTCTGTCACAGAAATAGGATCTTATTACTTATACTACCATGAAACGGGATTGATAAGTAAGGTATTATATAAGCAAATACAGATAAAAGCCAAATTTTATTCCAGTTTATGTCTAGTATTTCTATATAGTGGTGGCTGTGCATGTAAGGTTTTAAAATCATTGAAAATATATGTAGGGGTGTCTGGTTGGCTCGGTGGGTTAAGCATCTGCCTTCAGCTGGGGTCATGATCCCAGGGTCTTGTGATGAGCCCCATCCCCAGGCTCCCTGCTCAACAGGAAGTCTCCCTCACTCTCTCCCTTTGCCCCCCCCCCCAACTCATGCACACATACACTCTCTCTCTCTCAAATAAGTAAATAAATAAAATCTTTAAAATATATATGCATATATTTATAAAAATGACATGGTGGAGATGGCTTCCCTTGCAATGTCATTATTAGTCAGAGGTATGGAGGAATACATTAAAATATGCACAGCTGCTATGATCTAAGAGCATACAGATGAAGGAAGGAGCAAAAAGGAGAGAGAATGGACAATTTCACCTGGAGAGGACCGAAAATTCTTCCTAGAAAAGGTGAGCTGAGACTTAAAAAATGAATAGATAAGGAGAAAAAGTACACTGCATTCAGGATATCATGCAACCAGCATGGGAATTTGAGGAACCTCCCAAGAGTTTGGTAGCGTACAAAGTGGAGCATGATAAATGTGAAAACTAGAGGGGTAAGTAGGAATGGGGATGGCAGTTCAAGAGCTCTTTGTCTGGTTGGGAATGATCAGAATTATGGGGGCAAGTCTCCTGCATCAGGACATGTTAATAGCTCTATAGGTGATTATCATGTGTTGCCAAGATTAATAGGTAGAGCTCTAGTATATCCTCTTCAATTTTAACATACGTATTGTATGTGAACTTCAAATTTTTAATATGGTGCTTATATCATATATATAACACTAACACTCAAACATTTCTTTAACATTACTGCTGCAAACAAACAATCTACTATTGTCATTGTGGTTAGGATAGCCTGGGTGGAAGGGATGCAGGAGAGGAGATGGACGTTTAGGCAGCAGACCATTCCAGTAGTGCTAGTAATGAGCCAGGCAAGATCCTGGGGGATGAATAGGAGAGGATGGCTATAAGAAAGAGGAAGGAGGCACAAATGATAAGACTCAATCACAGAGACAGGATAAGAAGAAATCTAAGGTGGCTCCAAAGCTCCAAAGAATCTGTTTTGGTTAAGTCTATGGAGGATCTCAGCATGAATTTTCTCAAATAAAATACTCCGATCTTACCCATTCTGCCCAAACCAACAGAAATAACACTTTTTCCATGTGTCCCCTAATAGACAGTAGTCTCTCTTTCTTCTGACCATCCTTAGAACTTTACCTGTATTTCTCTGTGCTACATTTCATTGCTAACCATTTTCTGACATAAGGCATACATGACCTGTACAGTAGGTGTTCTATTCAAAGTCCTTTCCATATCTAAAACCTTGTAATTCTATGCAGCTAATAAATGGAAGGTTGCCTACTGTGCCTCCTAAAAGTTTCTACTTTGAGATTTAGCTCCAAAATCAGTTTTCTTAACCTTTTGTGTGTGTGTCATGGACCCTGTTGGCAACCTAGCGACAGTCTGATAAAGCTTTGGATCCTTTTCAGAATAATGTTTTTAAAGTGTGGGAAATAAAATAGAATTACAAGAGAAACCAATTATATAGTTACCAAAATAGCTTTGAAAAACCAGTGTGTGATATAGTACAATGTATATTTATTGATGCATCGAATAAGAAAACAATTAAAAGACAAATTGAAAATAAATTTATCTTTAAAAACTTAGTTGGAGGTGCTTGATTGGCACAGTTGGTAGAGCATGTGACTCTTGATTTTTGGGTCGTGAGTACAAGCACCACATTGGGTATAGAACTTACTTTAAAAAAATTTTTTTAGGGGCGCCTGTGTGGCTCAGTGGGTTAAGGCTCTGCCTTCAGCTCAGGTCATGATCTCAGAGTCCTGGGATCAAGCCCCACATTGGGCTCTCTACTCAGCAAGGAGCCTGCTTCCCCTCTTTCTCTCTCTCTGCCTGTTTCTCTGCCTACTTGTGATCTCTGTCTGTCAAGTAAATAAATAAAATCTTGAAAAAAATTTTTTTAAATAAAAATAAATAAATAAAAACTTAGTGGAAAGGCTGTTGTTACTAGATTGAATAAGAACATTAAGATGGACTGGGTGCTTAGGTGGTTCAGTCAGTTTAAGTGACCAACTCTTGATTTTGGCTCAAGTTATTGTCTCAGTGTTGTGAGATTGAGCCCCACATTGGACTCCACACTGGACATGGAGCCTGCTTGGGATTCTTTCTCGCTCTCCCTCTGCCCCTCCCCCACCACTTGCATATACGTGTCTGTGTCTGTGTGTGTGTGTCTGTGTGTTTGTGTTTGTGTGTATGTGCTCACACACTCTCTCTTAAGAATAAAAAAATTCTTAAAAAAGAACGTTAAGGTGGAGAGGTCTTTGAAAAAACTATAGGTATGTCTTGAATAAACAACTGATTTCAATTTTTTGTTTTACTTGTTACAGGTGTTGAAAATGCTGATTTCTAAACATAAATTCTTACAAATAGATTAAAGCTTTTTAAAAAAAAGATTATATTCACTTATTTGAGAGAGAGAAAGAGAGCACACAAGCAGGCATGAGTGGGAGGGAAAGAGGGAGAGGCAGAAACGGACTCCCCGCTGAGCAGGGAGCCGGATGCAGGGCTGGATCCCAAGACCCTGGGATCATGACCTAAGCTGAAGGTAGATGTTCAACCAACAGAGCCACCCAGGTGCCCCTAGATTAAAGGTTTTATAGTTACCTTATAAGACAAGTATAGTGTCTATCAAGAAACACCTGAATTTTCCAAGGGTTTTTAAAATAGATTGCAATTGTATTGTTTTGTTTTTAACCCAAGACTAATGAATTTCTCTTTAGCTAGATCATCATCTTAACATATTTTATATCAAAAAGAAAAGGGAATGATGGTTCATGCTTCAACTTGATGCCATCAAAATAAAATAATTTGTAAAACTTTCTGAAATGTTTCCAGATGTTTCTCTTTTCAAAGAGACTGACAAAGAACTTTGTATCTCATCTTTATAGAGTAAAACATTCCCTCCAGCACTGACAGTTGGCAAAGATGTTCCACATTAGCAGCTTAGGCCGGAAAGATTGTAGATTTCCAAGAGTATCCATTAACGTGACAGTAAGACTTATGTGCTATGTTCAAAAGGCCTGTTGCCTTACAGAGAACGAAGAATTTTTATCTAAACTGCCTAGGTTTGCAAAATTTTAAGAAATAATTCCTTGTATTGACCAGCAAGCAGTTGTAGATGAACAATCCTGCAAAATAGCCTAAATGTCTGTAACGCTATTACAGGGGGCTACTGCTGTGAGAATATGTGACTTCAGGTTTGGTGAAGGTACAGAGCTTGACAATAGCTGGCTTACAACATTGCACAGTATCTGTAGATGCAATGATAATGATCTCATGTGATCTAATTTAAAAGTAATAATGAGTGGAACGCCTGGCTGGCTCCATCAGTGGAGCATGCAACTCTTGATCTCGGAATTGTAATCTCCAGCCCACATTGGGTATTTAGATTACTTAAAAATAAAATCTTTTAAAAAATAAAAGCAATAATGGAAGGAGTGATCTTTTGCAATATCTGGAATAACTATAATGTGATACGAAAGTATCATATCACATTATAGTTTTTCTTGGTAACAAAGTCACAGGAGTACTAATAGTGCTGTGATTTATTACCTGAATCTATAAGTGAAAGGCAATGAGAGTTAGATATAATAAAGGCATAAATTTTTTCCCAAATTATGACTTCCATCCACAGAACTCCTGTTCTAAAGGAAAAACTGAGACTACAAATTTTTCTTCTGATATTCCAATGGAAAAATATCAAATGTAATGCCCTCAGGTCAGTGTACTCATAAAATTTCATTGTCCAAACCATGTTTGGTGGGGAAAGAAATTCTGTTAATAATTATATCAGAACAATGGTCTCCAAAAGAGATCATCCTTGGCAAATTGACATGTTTGGCCATGCTACCCAAGATAGAAAAAATAAATAAAATGTAAAACAGTATTGCAGATATTAAAAGAGGCTTTATTTCTACAGAGATTCAATCCTCCCCTTTTACAAAGAATCATAGAATCTGAGAGAATTGCTGACTATAATTCAAATTAAAGTTAGAACTTTTTGCTTATATCTCAACAGATATAATAAGCCATAATCATCCAAAAAGTAATTTTCCTGTGTGTGAAATGATCTAAATGAAGTTTTTTAACACAATGCAAAATTTTCATTGGTCCAATACCCATTCTCTATTAAAAATTAATCCTGGTTTGGGCAAATCAGCTTAACATGCAAGTCTAAATTAATTATTAAAGTATTTAAAGATCATCTTCTTTTTTAAAGATTTTATTCATTTATTTGACAGACAGAGACCACAAGTAGGCAGAGAAGCAGGCAGAGAGAGAGGAGGAAGCAGGCTTCCCGCTGAGCAGAGAGCCTGATGATGCAGGGCTCGATCCCAGAACCCCGGGATCGTGACCCGAACCGAAGGCATAGGCTTTAACCCGCTGAGCCACCCAAGCGCCCCAAAGATCATCTCTCTATTTGAAGACTGTATCATCACCTGTTGTAACCCATGATTTTGTGCTACCTTATGAGTTCCTTATACAAGAAAAGTAGATGGGCGCCTGGGTGCAGTCAGTTAAGCCTCCAACTCTTGGTTTCAGCTAAGGTTGTGATCTCAGGGTCCTGGGATTGAGCCCGATGTCAGGCTCCACCCTCAGCAGGGAGCCTGCTTGAAGATTCTCACCCCCTTCCTCTGCACCTCCTCCTGCTGGAGCATGCCCTAACTCCTAGATAGATAAATAAACCTGAAAAAAGAAAAAAGTAGAATAGACATCAAAATTGTTGACTGCCTATAGCTTAGTATTCAAGGGCTTGAGTAAAAAAGGTGGTTAGAGATTTCTCAGCTTGATGTTTTCCCTACAAAGTCATCGGGCTTTGGAGTCCCAGTGCTCCTGGAAATATGGGTACAAGTTCGAAAAGGTAAACCTCTGCAGTTTCTTCAGTTCTTTCCCAGAGGCAAAGGAAAATATTTTTCCAGAGAAAAATCTCAGACCATTTAGTGAAAGTCACGAGTTCTCCTTCATGGAGAGACAAAACTGAGTGGAAAAGAGGCACTAGGGAGGAGAAGGAGAAAGCATTCTTTCTGGAAGTCTACCACGAGTCAGGTATTTAACATGTTACTGCGTTCAGTGATAAACCTGTACAGGCACCATTGTTTCCATTTTACAACTGAGGAAATTTAGGATCAGAGGAAGTAAGTAACTTGTTAAAGGTCTCAAAGCTAGAGTTAAGTTTTGAAGCAAATCCGGAGCATTCTCTGTTCTACACTAACACCTCAACCCAATTGGAGATATCAAGAAGAAAACCATGCTTAGCACGACCCCTTCTTGCCCCTGGAAAATTACATCTACCTTCTTCAGAATCTAAGATCTAATGGTGGCTGGGAGAGAAGCAGGAAGCCCTGAGTCCCTGGGAGAAGAAATTCAGGTCCTTTGGGAGTACAGTGTTTCATAGAATAAAGTATATATTCAGGTTAAGTAGATTTTGCTACAAATGTTGGACTATAAGAGCAGGCAGTTAAGGTTTTTCAAACCCCAAGGAAGGTTTTTTTTTTTCCCCTTCAGGCCAACGCAATTATCACTATGACACAACACACTCATCGGGCTTTCGACCAAGTCAATTATGATTTGTATTCATCATAATACAAATATAGATTCATTGTAACATATGTAGAAAACATGGCTTGAAATATTGTTTCATCAATCTTTCCCCATATCTCTAGTCCAGCCCATATTTCTTAGGCCTGAGCTGTGTAACTAGAGCTGTTTCTGATTAGCAAAATTAGCTTCCACTCCCTTTTGTGTTAACATGTAACACAAAAGCTTTAACTTGAAGATAAGACTGATTGCCCTCTTTGAGGAAAGAGCTTTCAACAGAAATCACAGTTAATTGGAAAAGTTTCCCTTGAGATATAAAGCACAGAGGAAAGAAAATTTTTTCAGGAAAAATACTGAAAAGTTAACAGAAATTTAGTATTTTATTCTGTAAGGCAGCATAAATTTAATAGGAATGGTAAATATACAGTTTATATTTATTACATTTTTCTGTCAAGATACTCCACAAAGGCAAATAAGAGTATAATAATTTTTTATTTTTTTATTTATTTAAGTACTCTCTACACCCAAGTTGGGGCTCAAACTCATGACCCTGAGATCGAGAGTCACATGCTCCTCCTACTCAGCCAGCCAGGTGCCCCAAGATTATAATACATTTTAAATCATTGAAGATTAAAGCTTCTTTCATTCTTTTATTAATTCATGCACTTTTTTAGCATCAACAATTATTCACACACCAACACTGTGCGAGACACCGAAAATACGGAAGTGAATAAGACAGACATGACACCTGCCCTAATGGAACTCACAGACCAGGAAGACATACAAAAATGTTTAAGAAGTACCCAGTCATGGGGCGTCTGGGTGGTGCAGTTGGTTAAGCTTCTGACTCTTGGTTTCAGCTCGGTCATGATCTCAGGGTTGTGAGATCAAGCCTTGCGTCTGGCTCTGTGCTCAGTGCATAGTCTACTTGTGAACCTCCCTTTCCTTCTGCCCCTCCAACTTGTTCTCTCTCTCTCTCTCTCTCTCTCACTCAAATAAGTAAAAAATCTTAAAGGAAAACAAAAGTCAGTACCCAGCCTTTAATCCTTAATTCTCTGGCAATAGAAATCTATGCAGACACAGCCAGGGTATGTAAAAAGAACAGCAGATATTAAATCAACAGGCCAGAGTTCTCTCCTCAATTCTCTCACTATCTCCAGGAACATAATACTTAGAACTCCTTTTTTAAAGAAATAATAGAAACCAGTCATATCAGTTTAGGCAAAAAAAAAAAAAAAAAGGAAAATTATTATAAACATATGTGTCAGGGGTGATATTTCTTTACATTTAAATATTATCAGTTTTTCTCAAAATTCCTCCTATCTCCCCCACCCCTTTCCAAGTTTTCAGGGAAGGCATTACTTATTATTTTATTTATTGTGATGGGCAATAAAGACAACAAGAAGAAAGAACAAGAGAGGAAAGACAGGGTGTTGGGGGTGGAATATGAGAACAATGATATATAAATCCATACATGTTGAAGTTTAAGGGAGCGTTTTTAAATTTGTCATGTGAGTAGTTCCAAAATAGACAAGGGAAACCAGTGGTCAGATGAAAATGGCTTTTTTTTTTTTTTTTTTTTTTTTTAAACAGAGAGAGAGACACACAGAGAGAGATGGAACACAAGCAGGGGGAGTGGGAAAGGGAAAAACAGGCTTCCCACGGAGCGGGAACCAGATGGGGGCTTGATCCCAGGATCCTGGGACCATGACCTGAGCCAAAGGCAGATGCTCAACGACTGAGCCATCAAGGCATCCCAAAAATGGCTTTTTAAGAAATGTTCTTATGGGTGGTAAATGGATCCTCAACAGACCCAAGATGAGATTGAAATTCCCTTTAAATTATCTTTTGCACGTTATTTTATGATTCTTGCAAACACTGGATCAAGTAGTACCCCTATTTCTATCAGTTATGTTTCATAAGTTCTTCGCTTCACTTTGAAACATTATATTCCAATAAAAATTAAAATGTATCTTCTCTAGTGTATCCAGCTTCTGCTCCAAGTGCTGTCACAGATGCAAGCCTGTCTCAGGGACCCAGGGCCAACAGACAGCCTGAAGTCCCGTTCTCTATCTCTGCCCTCCCTTTTCCCCTCCCTCCTTTCTCTCTCTCCCTGCCCCCTCTTCTCCTCTCTCTGCTCCCCTCTCACCCTTCCCCTGCTTGTATGGATGACAGGCAGAAGACACAAACCCCACAACCAAATTGGGCAAACAATTTGATTTGGGGCCACATTTCCAAATGTTCACGGAGAACCTCTGATTGACCCAGTGGTAGTCAGAGATCCACTCCTATGCCAATCCCTTGAGGGGAAGAAACTCATCCCTGTGGATCTTTTAATCATCTAGAACAAGTTGTTGCTTTTGCTCCCTCTGGGTTTTTATTTGCTTACCTGTAAAATGAAGATAATATTAATGATCCAGCCTTAGCAGAGGATTATTGTGATTTTTAAATGAGCAAATACAGATAACAGTGACATGGAAACTGTAAAAATCTCTTTAAATGCCTTATCTATATTAACATACTTGAAAGCAATATGTTTATTTGTAATAACGAATAATACCATACTGATGCTAACTCAGCACCCAAACAAGCCTTTTGACTTGGAGCCCAGGCATTAGCTTTGGTGTTCAGGTGCCAGGAACCTTACTGAAGAGCAGGGTTGTGATCCTATTAGGGTCACAACCTCTCTGAGTCAATAATAAAAACTAGGGAACCTCTTCCCACAAACACACCCTCAAATTCCTAAATGCATTCTGTGTGTGATTTCAGGGCTTCCGCAGACCCACAGAAACGCCCATGGGTGATGAGTAAATAACCTCTTCTCTAGCCCAAGACACAGACAGCACCTCCAGAGGCTTGGTAACCTGTGCCTCTTCTCTCCGTGCCGACAAGAAAAAGTCACTTTCAATAGATTTCACTGTCACAATTGAATTAGAGCCCAGAAAATCAGAGGAGGGGTTGGTGGTGGGGGAACTATGTCCTCTGAAAAGGTTACAAATTCCATTTTCATCTCTCCAGAGACCATTTCCTTTTCAATTTCTCAAACAGCAAGTGTTTCCCTTTGTGTCATTATGGAATGGGAATTAATGTACTTCTGTCTTTATTCCTTTAGTAGGAAAAAATGTTTTAATTCATGAGGTTAATATTATCCAATATGATGATTTGTGTTATCAGGTTCTACTGTAGGACACAAAAATCTGAACATGGAGATTATGTAATATTTCTAATCAGAATGTAAAACAAGATGTCAACGTGTCTGCTCAATTTGCACTTAAATAGGACTAATTTCTAGTCGGTTCTGGTCTTCGTATATTTGGACAGTACTCTAATTAAACTAGAAACTTGATTATTTATATTACTAATTGTTTGACCCACTAATAAGCTAAGTGGACAAATTTGATGAACATAAACATGCAATCTGGATAATTTGGGCCAAATCCACTTTTCACAAATAGATCTTCTGCTTGAGGTATGTGGAAACTGTCACATCTATCAACACAGAGCTGGAGATATTTCAATAACTAAGGACAAACTGTCAAGCCATATTTGTTGTCGATCACCATATTCCATCTAACATATTAATCATAAGGACATTTACTTAAATCATGTCGAAATCTAGCTAGCATCTAGAGTCTCCCAGCTTACTATATAAATTGGGATTGTCCTTGAAGTGAATTGACCTGAATAAGGTTTTTAGAGCTCCTAAGTCCCCTACAACACTCCTTGCTAAATTGTACCCAGATTTTCCTCCATTAAAATTTTTAGTTATGGTATTTACTAGCTT
This sequence comes from Lutra lutra, assembly GCF_902655055.1. Taxonomy (NCBI): domain Eukaryota; kingdom Metazoa; phylum Chordata; class Mammalia; order Carnivora; family Mustelidae; genus Lutra; species Lutra lutra. The sequence continues at coordinate 66,314,672 of NC_062279.1, forward strand.
TCATGACCTTTACCAAGTTACTTGGCTTCTCTGAGCCTCAATTTTTCTATCTGTAGAGTGGGGATGACTTGAAGATCTGTTGTGAGGTCTAGATAAGAAAATGTATAGGGGTGTCTGGGTGGCTCAGTTGGTTTAAGCATCCAACTCTTGATTTTGGCTCAGGTCATGACCTCAGGGTCATGGGATGGAGCCCCAGTCCAGCTGGCTCTGAGCACAGGAGTCTGCTTCTCTCCCTCTCCCTCTACCCCCTCTCTCTGCTTATACACACAAACACATACACACATACACACAAAACACACACACACATGCACACACTCTTTGTCTCTTCAAATAAATAAATCTTTAAAATAAAAAGAAAATGTATATACCAACACATATATGCCAACACATAGTAATACTCAACAATGGTAAATTGTTAATATTGAAAGGATTTAAAAAAAATAGATGAATTTGTCCATTGTTCTTCCCAGCAACGACATACCCCATACTCAAAAGACATGTACAATCTATTTTAGTCTTATTTTTAATACAGATTTATTATTTTTTTGGGAGAGAGAGCATGAGCAGGGTGCAGGGGAGCAGCAGGAAGGAGAGGGAGAGAAGCAGGCTCTCCACTGAGCAGGGAGCCTGATGCAGGACTTTATCCCGGGACCCCAGGATCATGACCTGAGCCGAAGGCAGATGCTCAACCAACTGAGCCACCCAGGCATCCTACTCAAGTCTTGCAAAATTAAAAAGTTAATATTCAAATTAAAGAGTAGTTAATATTCAAATTAAAGAGTAGGTAAGTAGGTAAGAGGGGGCACCTAGGCTGGCTCGTCGGTGGAACAGGCAACTCTCAATCTCAGGGTTATGGGTTGGTCCCACGTTGGGCATAGAGATTACTTAAAAGTAAATCTTATAAAAAACAGTTATATTTGAGAAACTAACGTAGTAGAGTATATGGTAGCATTTTTTAATTATTGCTTTTGTCCACTCACATCTGAACTCCCATATGAGTTTTTCTGAGGTGCCCTCACTCTAGAAGTCGATTCCTTCCCAGCCTCCCTTGCAGCTAGGAGTTGGGCCACAGGTAGATCACTCAGTTATCCCAGCACAGATTTTGAATGAGGCACTTATGACCCAAAGGAAAGAGGGAGGGGGTATAGAATCATTTTTTGGCAAAAGCATCCATCCTTGGTGAGGGAGGCGGGCAGGGCTGAAGAGGCATCCAGAGCTCATCGGTGATGGCATTTGTGTCCCTAACAGACTGACTCTGTGGCATGATTGTATCTGTGGTGCCTTGTGCTGCCTCTCTCATTCTGCCTCTTGTCCAAGCCTGGCTTTCCAGCCATCCACAATTCGGTTAGACACTGACTGGCTGCAATCATTTCCTTTTCCATTTACATCAGCCAGAGTCAGTTTCTACTGCTTGCAAACAAGATCCCTGACTGATATACTAAATCTAAAAATGGAAACAAAACTTGAATGGCATTTTACACCAGGGATGATGAATAACTGTGGAAGTTTTCCCAAAGAATTGATCTAGTGTCTACTTCCTACTCAGTGAATCATTCAACTTAGAAACATACAACAAAACATCTATGACCTCACATCTATCTCCAACCTACCACCAACTTAATCTGCTTAGATTCTGTGTCAATTAGGAATAGATTTGGTTAATGTAAGAGGGGGGAAAATAATGATTTAGCCATGCAGATGTTTTTTTCTCTCTCAGTAAAGAAGTACAAAGGTAAATTATTTCATTGAGTCATAAGAAACCATGTTTCACTTTTGTCCTGCATTGGATTTCAAGGCCATGTTCTGAGTTACCTCATGGCTACTGTTGAGGTACCAGTCATCACATCCCACATTACAGGCAGCAGGAGAAGGAGGGAAGGACAAGGGTGGTGTTCCTCCCAGTTTCCTTTTAAAAAGCTTCCTTTTAAGAAGAGGGTTCAGAAATACTTTGTCAAAAACCTTGTCCCATGGCCACACCTCTGTCCCCAGCTGCAAAGGAGACTAGTCAATGAAGTCCTTATTCCAGGCAGCAAAGTCTAAGTAAAATTCGAGTCTCTGGGGGTGCCTGGGTGGCTCAGTGGGTTAAAGCCTCTGTCTTCGGCTCAGGTCATGATCCCAGGGTCCTGGGATCAAGCCCCACATTGGGCTCTCTGCTCAGCAGGAAACCTGCTTCCTCCTCTCTCTCTGCCTGCTTCTCTGCCTGCTTGTGATCTCTGTCAAATAAAAAAATAAAATCTTAAAAAAAAAAAAATCTAGCCTCTGTTTCTAAAATAGAAGTGGGAAATGCATTCCAAAAGGGCAGCTAGTGTCTCTGCCACATGTTCACTGTGAAACTTGCCCCAAAACCCAAAAATTGGTTTATCTTCATATTCCTCACACCATCCTTCACTCAATGTCCTACCACCTCCAACTCTCCTGAAGCTGTTCTTGTCAAAGTCACCAACTTCCAAATTGCCACAGCTCAAGAACTGTTTTCAATTTTATATTTTTTGATTCATGACCAGCACGTGGCACCCTTTACCAGCCCTTCCCTCTTGAGATACTCTGCTCTTGGCCTCCATTATCCACATCCCCTTGATCTCCTGTTACCGCACTGGCTCTTTCTTCTTTTCTGTCCTCTTATTTGGCAACACACTCCCTCCAAGGGGATGCATACAATCCAGTTTTAAATATCACCCATATTCTAATGACTCCTGAAATTATATCCCCAGACCTGACTTCTGTAAGTTCCATAATTATGTTTATAAATGTCTACTTCACATCTACACTTTATGTCTCAAATGCAGCCTGTCCAACACAGCACTCTTGATTTCAAAAACTTAAAAGAATAAACAACTGCTACCCTGATTTTCCCAACTCCGTAAATGAATAATCACCCACACAGAGTTGCTGAAACCCAGATATCAGTAGTCCTTGGTTCTGGAGCCAAGGTTATGCTTCTCTGCTTCTGGTTCCTTCTTCCACACCCTTCCCATCATTTATGTTTGTCAAGACATGAAATAAAATTATGACTCCAAATATTTTGTCTCTACTTATATTTAATTTAATTAGCCCCACACTTTCCAATAGTACTCAAGGTATCAGAAACGTTAGGGAGTGTAGACGTTGCCAGCTTTGACTAGTTTTTTTCAATAAAATGCTATACTTTTCATGAGGGAAACATTAAAATATAGAAGAAATTTTATTTATTTATTTGAGGGACAGAGAGAGAGCGCGCAAGCAGGGGGAAGGAGCAGAGGAACAGGGAAGAGCAGACTCCCCACTGAGCAGAGCCTGATTTAGGTCTCAATCCCAGGACCCTGAGATCATGACCTGAGCCGAAGACAGACACTTTACCAGCGGAGCCACCCAGACATCCCTAGAAGCATTTTTAAAAATAATCTTTGGAGCACCTGATGGTTAAGAGTCTGACTCTTGGTTTCACTCAGGTTGTGATCTCAGGGTCCTGGGATAACCCCATTGGGCTCAGTGCTCAGTGTGGAATCCACTTGAAATTCTCTCTCCCTCTCCCTCTGCCCCTCCTGCTTGTGCTGTCTCTCTCTCTCTCTCAAATAATAAATCTTTAAAAAAATAAGATAACTTCTGACTTTCACTGCTGATTTTTTGAAAATTTAGCCAATGAAATTACTGATTTAATTCTAATTAGATGGAAACAGTGTAGTGTGAGTGTATTTGACTCCCATGAGTCTTTTCTCTACCCTCCAAGTGCTCACACCCCAGAGAAACAGGCTAAGAAGTGAGAGTAAAAGTTAGCCCAGATGGGTGGAGAGACTCTTTGCTTCAGAGTCGAAGGGTTAATTAAGACTCTAACATTTGAGATCTTGCATGAAAAATCTTATCTGATTTCAGCTTGCAATTATACTGTGCTGTCAGTTTGCATACTCAAGTCACCTAGTATGGCTGCTAGAAAAAGTATGGATGGCAGAGCCCAGGCAGCACTCAGCAGGTTTAGGCTTAAGAGTATAAATACACTGACTGAAAATAGAAGCACAGTTGGATTTTTTGTTTTGTTTAGTTTTTTGTTGTGGTTGTTGTTGTTTTCCTTGAGCAAGAATATCTAGGTAAGAAGCACATTGTAATTAGAATGTACACAATAATTACAGATGTACTAAAAGAGCATGGGTGTTATACTCCTCAAAATCTATTTTTGCTTGGTCTTTGAAGCAGCCTTTATGATACCCTGATAGTGAAGCAGTAATTAGAAGATATGTCATATCAACATATGCAACTTTGGTTTGCAAAACCAAGTGAAAAATCTTACCATTTTCTTCTCTGGGGGAAGGAGAAAGAGGACTTTACCCACCAGGTTAAAAATTAAGAGGTATTAGAAATAAACAAGAAAGGCAACCCTTGGGCACCTGGGTGGCTCAGTCAGTTAAACGTCTGCATTCAGCTCAGGTCATGATCCCAGGGTTATGGGATGATGTCCCTCATCAGGGTCCTTGCTCATCAGGGAGCCTACTTCTCCCTCTCTTTCTGCCCCTCACTCCTGCACCTGCTCGCTCGCTCGATCTCTCTCTCAAATAAATAAATAAGATCTTTTAAACACACACACACACAGAAAAGCAACTCTCTTTCTCACTTTGAGGGCCCCTGGAATGTGGTTCTGCTGAGTTTCCCTTCCTGAGACTGACTGACTGACTGATGGCACCAGAAAAAAGATGCAACAAAGTATGAGGTAAGCAAGAGGAGTTATTGAGCTGCCACTTATTACCAATTGGGAAAAAACCCATTGTCCTTGAGGCCTTATTTGTAAAAGGGATTTTTAAGTGGACTCATGGGTAATAAAGCTTTTGTCCAAAAAAACTACAGAAAAACCGAGAATACTGGATCTGCTGGTCTGCTATGGGAAGTAGGATGTGACCAGGATGGTGGAAGAATGTCTCCAAGGTCAGTCTTAGGACAAAGACATGGAACACATGGGTTAGGGCCCAGCATCTCAGGCCCTCACTGGTCCCATCCCTGACTGGGACAAGGCAGATCTGGTGATCTCTACCCCAGTTTCTCAGGGCACCTGGTAAGTGATAGGTGCTTCTATCTCATCCTCCCAGCCAGGGATGGCAGGTGAAGAGCTGTCTGAAGCTAGCCTAGTTTATGCTGCTCAAATTGGCTTAAAACGAGCTCCTACCAAAAAGAGGAAATAATCTGAAAGTCCACTGATAGAGCAATAGATAAGCAAAATGTGGTCTATACATACAATGGAATGTTACTCAGCCTTAAAGGGAAGGACATTCAGACACATGCTCCAACATGGATGAACTTTAAAGTCATACTAAATGTATAGACACAAAATGACACATGCTCTGTGATTCCTCTTATGTGAGGTACCTAGAGTAGCCAAACTCATTCAGACAGAAAGGGGAATGATGATTGCCAAGGGCTGAAGAGAGGGGAGAATGAGGAGTTGTTGTTTCATTGGTACAGTGTTTCAGTTTGAAATGATGTAAGAAGTTCTGGAGATGGATTGTGGTAATAGTTACATAACAGTGTGAATATATAGGTGCACCTGGGTGGCTCAGGCAGTCAAGCATCAGACTCTTGATTTCAGCTCAGATCATGATCTCAGGGTTGTGAGATCCAGCCTCATCTCAGGCTCTGTGCTGGGTCTGGAGTCTGCTTGAGAATCTTTCTTTCCTTCGCCCTCTGCCCCTACCCCCTGCTCTCTTTCTCTCTCTAAAAAAAAAGTTTAAAAAAATCAATGTGAATATATTTAACGCCACTGAATTATACACTTAAAAATGATTGAAATGGGGAGGGATCTGGGTGGCTCAGGCAGTTAAGTATCAGACTCTGATTTCGGCTCAGAGTCCTGAGATCGAGCCCCACATTGGGCTCTGTGCTCAGCAGGGAGTCTGCTTGGGATTCTCTCACTCTCTCAAATAAAAAAAAATCTTTAAAAAATTGACTGAAATGGCAAATTTTTCCATGTATATTTTACCATGAATTTTAAAAAGTAGCTGTGTAATTTATAGGCCTTAATTTTTAAAGTTGGAGTCCATCACCCTATCTTCTCATTATTAAATTCTTGTTCAAAGTAAGATACAAATGAATAATAAGACATACACATTCTCTGGAGGCCTCAGTGCTCTCACCACAGACATGCGTGTCTCACTTCTCCTTGAGGAAAATTGGCTTGGTCTCCTTAACCCAATTGAAATGCCTTTAGCCCTTCCAAAATAAACCCACTGAGTTCACTTGTTGGCAGCTGCTCTTCTAAATCAATGAGCAGTGGACTAGGTCACTGGGCTTCTACCTTATAAAACTGACATATCCCTTTTCTGGTAATTTCAGGACCTGGTAAACTCCATCTAGTCCACAAAATGTTCTCAGAACTTCTCCTATCAGTAGTCTGTCTCTTTTATCCACATAACATATTGTGGGTAATTCCGTGGTACCCTCACTAAGGACTTAGGTGTATATCAGTGGATTGTGAGCTCTTCAAGAGCAGGTAAGTTCAGCCATATGATATTGGAACAATTTTACCATTTTTGACTTACAGAAAAAAAATTTCATATAACTCACCTAAATACTGTTATAGTGTATTATAAATAAATACCTATGTATTATTCATCTTGTGTGCCCTGTTGCCTCTACTGCGATATTTTGCAATACTCAGTGCTCAAGGAATAATGCAGAGAAATCTCACATGAATGACATACTGCACAAAGCAGTGACATGAAGTTCAGGGAATGATTAAAGATTCTCAGAGAGGAGATGGAGGAGAGCACAAATTACTGGGTTCATTCGTAAGGTGGAAAAGTCAGGGGAGAACCTACGTTTTACATTCATAAATTTAATTTTCACAACTACCTGCTGACCACTACTTTCCTCCTTTGGCACATAAGAAACTGACCACTACTTTCCCCTTTTGGCACATAAGGAACTTGTCGAAGTCACATGGCTAATATGGGACCCATTTACTTGTCATACTCCAAATCTTTATATTATGCTGGGAAGCTATTTTAGTTGATGAAAAAATACTTTGGAATAAATAAAAAACCCTTTGGAATACTTGTGGTGGGCCAACGGCTATCCGTGGATCATCAGCAGATGCATGACCACAGCTCTCACCAAACAATGAGAACATTGTATTTTTCTTGGGCTAGGTTGGTAAAAGAGCTGTGTACCTGCCTGTTTGTGTTCCCCAGGTAAACACAAATGAGTGTGCCAGGTGCTGTTCTAGCACCTGAGGAATCCATTGTAAATCAATATCCCAGCTTTCAAGAAGCTCATATTCTCTCAGGAACCTCAGGTTATCTGACTTGGGACCTATGCTCTTAACCTTGACAGCATATGGCCAATAGTGACTTCCTAATATATGGATATTCTAATTTTCTTTTTTTGTTCTTGTTAAAGATTTTCATTTATTTATTTAGAAAGGATAAGCAGGGGAAGCAGCAGGCAGAGGGAGAGGGAGAAGCAGGCTCCCCACTGAGTCAGCAGCCGATGTGGGGCTCCATCTCAGGATGCTGGGATCATGACCTGAGCCGAAGGCAAAGTTTTAGCCAACTGAGCCATCCCGGTGCCCCTGTATATTCTAATTTTCACTGCAATATTAGAGAGAGAAGTAAGAAAAGAGAAACTAAATATACAGGGATTAGTTATACACAACTCTAAGTGCTGCATCTCTAAGAATTCTAGTATTATTCCTAGTAACATCGGAGGGTGTGTTGGGTATGATACGGTGCAAGAAACAGAATCCACACTTCATATTTTAAACAGGGAGGGAGTTAACACAGGGAATTAGGTGCTAATAAAATGTTGGTCGGCAATAAATAATAAAATGTTGGTTGGCAGAGCGTGGTCTATAGAAATGAATCCTAGAACTGCTATTCCTCTGAAACTATCATTTTAATGATCGGGTTCAAGAACATACGGTCATAGCTATAGTGGAGAAATTAGGAAGTGGGAACAAAGAAGCTAAGCGTGGCTTCCTCTCCCCAGCAACTCCTCTCGATAGACAGAAAGCTTGGTAATGGACTTGGATACATTACTACCAAAATTTTTCACATTTCATGACATTTCATGACCTAGTTTGCCAATGGAATAAAGCAAAAGTCAGGAAAATGGCTTTCACTTCACTTCTGCCCTTGAAAATCTCATGCAGATGTGCCAAACTGGAGGAACCAATCATGAAAAATGACATTTTCAGCTTTCCAAACTGTGCAGTAGAAAAAGACACACTGCAAGAATGATCAAATAAAAGTTTAGTTAGCCAGTCCACAATGCCAGTCACACAGAAGGAAAGACCTAATTTACCATGTCGAATGATCATGATGGCATTACTAGTTAAGTTACACCCCTAGTTTAAAGCCTAGTATGATGTCTGACACAGATGTTCAACAAATATTTAATAAATAAAAGAATGAATCAATGAATCGATGCAATGTGGATGTCATGAAAATGAACCACACTGGCTTTTTTCTTTAAGATTTTTTTTTTAAGTAATCTCTACACCCAACATGGGGCTCCAACTCACAATCCCAAGATCGAGTCCCCTGCTTGATGGATTGAACCATCCAGGCACCCCAATGACTTTTTGCTTTTATTCTTTTTAAAAAAATTATTCCCAAATGACAACACTATTGGTGAGTTGTTTTGTTTTGTTTTGTTTTTTAATTAAAATACAAACTGAAATACTCTTGACTGTTTCATTTCCCTTTTGTTTCCATCTAAGTAGCTTTTGGGAAACTCAGCAAGTAAAAAAATTTTTTAAAAAGAATAAAGCTAGATTTTTGTTCTTCCTTTTATTGAATAATGAGTTTCCTTCTCAAACTTTTGCGGTGGTTGTTGCTAAATGTTTCCTCCAAGGAACAGTTTTCTGACTTTATTTTTAGAAACTAAAGCTTTCATACAGAGAGAGCTTTTGAAAACTGGACTCTTAAAAAGGAACTTCTAGGCAATGGCTTTTATTTAGACCAAGAGACCAGCAACTTTGAGAATAGATTTAAAGGTCTCTCTGACCATGCTGGCACCCTGATCTCAGACTTTCAGCCTCTAGAACTATAAGCACTTCCTGTTGTTTATAAGCTACCCAGTCTGTGGTATTTTGTTATAGCTGCCTGAAGGGACTAAAACAGTTACTCAATCAAGACTTTCTCAAACCCTGAAATCACAATTAATTACTATCTTTTATGAATTTCCATAGGAATTCCTTCAGTTCCTTATTATGACATCTATCAGGCTGTCTTCTGGTGTGGTAGACACTATGTAGCTGGATACATATCTATTTTTATTGTGGTTCTAGCAATCTGGTTGACTGGTAACATGGAAACCTTCTAACTTGAAGCCCTTAGGAGCACTGGGTTAAAAAAGTTAATTTGTAGCTGACAGAAAGGGAATCTTTAAGTGCCAAAACACAGAGGGAATTAAAAGCCAGAATGATACATATGAGAATTGAGGCTGCAGTAACCTTGGTAAGTTGATGAAACTGTGGTATTGATTTGGTAACAACCAGGGTTTTAATGCCCATTAGGAACAGAAGCCTTCTTATGCCCCCCTGAGGGAAAATAGGAACAGAGATGCCTATTTAAGGCCAGGACAATACAAAGCTACAATCCCAGCCAAACAGGACCAAAAACTTTAGCCAACAAAATCAAGAAATGACAAAACTGTGCAGGGGAAAAAACGAGCCTTCTCAGAGAAATAAAAATTCCAAACCTATTGCTTTAGTTGGTGTGTAGTCTGAATTTACTTTACCTGGTCCTGCAGGAAACATCAAGCCTAAAAATTATCACAGTCTTGGTCCCAGGTTGCCTCTGAGGTACCTGGAGGATGTTAATATTAAATTCTGCTATCCATGCAGTATGAGATAACCACAGACAAAAGTGAGCCTCACTGAAGGGAAGCTCATAATAAAAATTCACAAAGAGCATATGAGAATCAGACATAATATTTTTCATCTCAATATTCGATATATAAGGAAACAATCTAAAAAAGACCATGTATGTTTTAAAATTTGAAAATGTACAAGGCTCTGAAAAAAATAAAGAAATGGCAATTTACTGTGGAAAAAAACTTCAAATTTTTATTTTAATTTTTTAATTTAATTTTTTTTTCAGTGTTCCAAGAATAAACTCCAAATTTTAAAAGAATGAATTAGAGTTTTTAGAAATGAATAGTCATTTAGATTTACTACTGGATAAATGAGTTAAACAGCAGATTAGAACCAACTAAAGGAGAAATTAGTAAATTCGAAAATAGATTTGAACAAATTTTCCTGAATGTAGGACAAAAATAAAGAAATAAAAAAAATGAAAAGGCAAGGAGTATAAATTTAAAGGTCCTACTCCCATTTAACAGGAATTACAGAAGGAGAGAATAGGCAGGATATGGGAGATAAGATATTTGGAGGTTAATAAAGCCAGTTGATAAAAGATATATGATCCTCTTTTACTAATTAGTTGCTCTGGGACTCAAGCTAATTATTCATATTTATATTCTTAGAATGTTGTAAAAACTAATTAAATATTCATTTAATTAATATTATGTAAGTGTGCATATATCAGTAAAGTATGGATATTAATAATAAACAGGATGTGACAGGTGTTATTAGAGAAGCACAAAGACAGTGCTCACTACTGAAGAATTTATACTGAGAAATTACTTCCAGCTGGGATTATTAGAGAACCATTCATGGAAGAGTTTCCTAAGTACCATTTGGCAAGTAGAAAGAAGAGGGTACACTTTCCAAACAAACAGGATGATCTGACAAAGGCACAGAATGGGAAAATGCAAAAAGCATTCCAGAAAAGGCAAGTAGTCCATTTTGGTTTAAAGTGCACATCTACGAAGAAACAGGCTCTTAACTACAGAGAACACACTGATGATTACCAGAGGGGAGGTGGAGAGGGAGGGGAATGGGTTAAACAGGTGATGGGGATTAAGGAGGGCCCTTGTGATGAGCACCAGATGGTGTATGGGAGCGTTGAATCACTACATCGTATACCTGAAACAAATATCACACTGTATGTTAACTAACTAGAATTTAAATAAAAACTTTTTAAAAAATAGGTATTACTTGGGAAAAAAAAATACAGTGTATATCCAAAGGTTAGCTGTGAGAGATCAAGGAAATCAGAGTCAGATGATGCAGGCCTTGAATGTCAGACTAAATATTTTGGACTAGTAGATAAAGAAAAGGCACTTAAGTAACTTGTTGATGGAGGATTTTCAACAATAGAATGACAAGATCAGAACTGTTGTTTAGGAAGATTGATCCAACAGACAATTACTTACGATACAAACTAGTGGGAAGACAGAGGAGTCAGGAAAACCAATTGATTTGTGTGTCACTAAGGACTTTTAATAGTGACAGAAAATGCAACTCAGTCTGGCTTGAACAAATAAGAGTTTTATTAGATCATGTAACCAAACTGCCCAGCGTAGACTGGGCCAACTATGTCTTTATCCAGTGCCATTTAAGAAAGAATTTGGCTGGACTTTGTCCCTGCCTCCTAGGAGGTAACTTCTAAATCCTTGGAATTTCCTGAGTAATAAGAATATTTTTGCTATTCACAATGGACCCTGATAGTTTCTGCTAACGAGGTGACTCCTGCTGGGCCCATTGATAGTTTAGGCTACGGAAATGACTCCGGATGGGGGCTGGCCATGCCAAAAAGACCAACCCGGTAATTAGAGGATTATGAAGTTCAGCCATGATACAAGCTTGATCACCACAGAGGGAAGGCAGTCTGGAGATTGAGTTTAATCATATGAGTCAATCAATCATATTCCATAATGAAATCCCAGTGAAAACCCGAGACAAAGAAGCTTGAGTGAGCATCCCTCGTTACTAACATTCTGTGGGTAATAACCTTACCTTCAGGGTGCCGAATATTTAATGCATCTGTAGAGACAGGACGCTGAAGTTTTGCATTTGAGACCCTCCCAGACCCTGCTCTCTCTTCTGTTTGGACTCCATTTGTTTGTTTTTTGTTATAATAAACTGTAATCATAATGGCTTGCCTGAGTCTGTTGTCATTCTAGTGAATTATCAAACGGGAAGGAATAGGATGACCACTGAATTTGTAGCCAGTTGGTCAGCAGTATAGGAATCCGGGGACTGCCTGAGCTGACGGCTGTTGCCTGAAGTGAGGGTGGCCTTAGAGAGGACCCTGCCCTTAACCTGTGAAGTTTTGCTTAACTCCAGGCAGGCAGCTAGTGTCCGAAGTTATTGCATCCAGCCATGTAAAGCCCCTGGGGTGGGTTCATGCTGGCACGCTCAAGGAAGAGCAGAGAGGCCCAGACAGCTGGAGTGAGCGTTGGTAACAGTGATATGTACGAGGTCTGACAGGTAGCCAGGGCCAGATCCTGTAGGCAGTGGTTCTCATTTCCGGCTGCATGCTAGAATCACTGAAGAGCTTTCTAAAAGAATTCAATATCGAGGCCCCATACCACCACATCAATTAAATCAGAATCTCTTGGGGTGGGTGCTGGCTTCCCTAGTTTTATGAGTTCCTCAGGTGACATAGGTCCTGATACAAGCCCCAGCTGGCAACAGTGGAAGGACATCAGATATTGTCCTTGGTATAAGAGAAAGCCAATGATGCTGTTAAGCAGAGAAGTGACATCATCTTTCTTAAAGTTAAGACTCATTTGGCAAAAAAAAAAAAAAAAAGAAAGAAAGAAAGAAAGAAAGACTCATTTTGGCTACTCTGTGATGATTATAGTGGAACAGACTGGAGGCAGGAGAACAGGTGAAAAATGAGAATGGTTTGGGGTAGGGTCCCTCTGTACATGCAGAAATGGTTATGTATGTGGTGTGTGTTTTGAAAGAAGACGACTAATTAATCAGAGGTGAGGTACGAGAGAGAAAGTAAGTCATGGATGAATACGTGATGTGTGTGTGTGTGTGTGTGTGTGTGTTGTGGTGTGATTTTTGTTTATTTGGTTGGTTGGTTGGTTTAGCAACGAGTAAAATGTAGTGCTATCTACCAGGGCCAAGAACATGTGGTCAGCTGGCCAGGATTGAGTCACGTGCCCATCGCTGAAGCAAGGGGTGAAATCAGTCTTGCCTAAAACACATGTACTGAGAGTGGAAGAGGGTATTTCACCAGAGTAAAACCAGGGCATGCCCTCCAAAACAAGGGGGAAGAGATGCTGGGTGACTAAGGACAATGGCTCACCAGAGGTCTGTTGGTTACATTCTAGAGGACACACAGAAAGTAAAATAAATTTCAAGAAAAAAAAGTTGAGCTCTTCCTCTTCCTTTTCCCCTTACCAAACAAATCAGAATGAAAGCCATTAGGTGGGGCCAAGGTAGCTATGGTGGACCAAAGTAGGGTGTCAGACCCCAAGAAGGGTGAGGAAGACCTTCAGGTAACGAGGCAGCAGTGGTAGTAGCCAAGCGCTGTATGTTGGAGCTTGAGGGGAGTGTCACACATAGCAGGACTGGCCTGTGAGGAGTGTCAGAGCCTACGAGGGTGAGGAAGCATCTGTGTAAGAAGGTGCCCAGTGTGGGGTATCCAAGTCCACGGAGAAGGAGAACACACATGTAGGAGGTGGCCCAACCAAAGGCACTAGGGTCTGAGTGGGGTGAGAAGGACATCTGTGTGGGGGGGAGGGCTGTGGTATGAGCTGATGGTCACCAAGGGACATGGATGTATATATACACACATATATTCCTTAAATCTGTCCACTGGAAGGCTCAGGAACAGTTAAAACCCATGGCAATGGAAATGCCCATTACCCAAATCTTGTCCCCTAAAAATCATTCTCCACTAGAAGAAGAAAAATGACGGATTCCAGGACTAGGGCAGAGCAAGTACATAAATCCAGAACATATACCTGAAAAGAAGGACTCAAAAACTTTGGGGACAGCAAAAGAACATAGAAGTCAACTTGAATGTATTGGCCAAATTGGGGATCATTGAATATTAAAATAAATGATAGTAATGGAAAAAAAGGACACTATGACTCCAAATTGACAAATAAATGAATAAATTGAAAGTTCAGGGAAGAATAATATATTTATGTAAGTTTCAAAGTGCCTTCCTACAAAATACTTATTAATTACAAAGGGAAGAAGAGTAAATTTCCAGTGAAGAGGACTGGCAGGTATCACTTAATTCAGGCAATCAAAGGGAATATCATGGATGATGAGGCAAATTGAAATTGAGCCCCATCCGATAAGATACAACAGGAAAAGCACAGCACCACTTCTCTGATATGCCTACCAAAAATGCCTAATTTAAATCTAGTCCTGGGGCGCCTGGTTGGCTCAGTTGGTTAAGTCTCTGCCTTCAGCTCAGGTCATGATCCCAGGGTCTTGGGCTTGAGCCCCACACTGGGCTCTCTCCCTCTGCCTGCTGCTCCCCCTACTTATGCTCTCTCTGTGGGTCAATAAATAAACAAAATCTTTTTAAAAAAATAAAAATAAATAAAATGAATCTAGTCCTGAAGAAAAATCAGAAACACCCTGAATTGGGGAGCCGTACAAAATAACTAGCCCGTAATCCTCAAAATATGATGGTCACAAAAGTCTAGGAAAAACTGAGGAAATGCCCTAGGCCAAAGGAGCTTAAAGAGACTCAACATCAAAGCACATGGTCTGGTTGTGGACGGGATCCTTTTACTCAAAAGGACATTACCAGGAGATCTTGCAAAATGTGAGTAGGTTCTGAAAATTAGAAGTAGCAATTTATCAATGTTAATTTCCTGACTTTGATACTTGTGTCATGCTGTGTAAGAAAATGCTTTCATTTATAAAAATATATGATAAATATCTAGGCATGATAAAACATTATGTTGGCAACTTATTTTCAAATGGTTCTAGGAAAAAATGCTTTGTGCTAATTTGTAACTTTTCTGTCAGTTTGAGGTTGCTAAATTTTTTTTTTAATGACAGAAAACTTAGAGATTGTTTTGGATCCACCAGCGAGAATTAATTATAACTAAAATATGAAAAAGCAATTTCAGAGCGGGCTGATACCGTTTGATTCGTAATCTAATTTGGAGTTTTTTTAAAAATCACTCATTTGCTCCAAATAAAGCAAGGTTCTTAAAAAAATATATCAGCAGCAACCTCATTAGTAACTCTTTAAGACTTTCTTCAATTTTTGTAATAGATTTTTCAGACACTGAATATGGATAGATTTATCATCTCTGAAAATCTTTGATCATACATAGACTGAAAGGAATTTGGGGATTGTCTATAGTCTCTTGATGGAGTCCTTTAAATGTATTTATTTTTGTCTTAAAAAAAAAAGATTTTATTTCCAAGTAACCTCTACAGCTAATGTGGTTTGAATTCATGACCCTGAGATCAAGAATCACACATTCCATTAACTGAACCAGCCAGTCACCCCCAGCAAACAAGTTTATACCACCTTTTATAAAACCAACATTGAGGGGCACCTGGCTGGCTCAGTCGTGAAGCTTCTGCCTTCAGCTCAGGTCATGATCCTGGGGTCCTGGGACCAAGCCCTGCATTAGGCTCCCTGCTTGGCAGGAAGGAAGCCTGCTTCTCCCTCTCCCACTCCCCCTTCTACGTTCCCTCTCTCGCTGTCTCTCTCTCTCTGTCA
This sequence comes from Lutra lutra, assembly GCF_902655055.1. Taxonomy (NCBI): domain Eukaryota; kingdom Metazoa; phylum Chordata; class Mammalia; order Carnivora; family Mustelidae; genus Lutra; species Lutra lutra. The sequence goes on from NC_062279.1 coordinate 66,330,196, forward strand.
AATAGATAAATAAAATCTTAAAACAACAACAACAACAACAACATTGGGGTAAAACTTTGCTCCAGGGAAAAATCTTTGACCAAACCAATAAAAAAAAAAGAAAAAAGGTGATAATGATATCCACACATTCAAACAACAAGTCCAAAATCAAAAGCTTACACATTGTTTGAATTAAGATTAATTAAAATATAAAACTATTGACATATAACATTATAAATATAATATACAAAATAATAATATAAACATAAATATAAATATAAAACTATTGACATATAACATTATGTCAATTGTACCTTGATAAAAAAGAACAAAACAGTTGTGTATAGAGACACATCAGGGTCAGCACATTTCACTTTCCTGCTGCCTTTCCCTAAACATTCTAAGTTACTTTAAGAATTTCCCACCAAGGGGCGCCTGGGTGGCTCAGTGGGTTAAAGCCTCTGCCTTCGGCTCAGGTCATGATCCCAGGGTCCTGGGATCGAGCCCCACATCAGGCTCTCTGCTTGGCAGGGAGCCTGCCTCCCCCTCTCTCTGTGCCTGCCTCTCTGCCTACTTGTGATTTCTGTCAAATAAATAAATCTTAAAAAAAAAAAAGAAAAAGAATTTCCCATCAAACTGGGACACTTGGGTGGCTCAGTCTGTTTAGAGTCCAATTCTTGATTTTGACTCAGGTCGTGAACTCAGGGTTGTGAAATCAAGTCCCACACTGGGTTTTAAGCTGGGCATGGAGCCTGCTTAAGATTCTCTCTCTCCTTCTCCCTCTGCCCTCCCATCCATACCCCCCACACACACACCCGCTGTTCCCGGCTTGCACACTTGCTCTCTCTCTCAAAACAAAAACAAACAAACAAAATTATGTGACAGACTGGTAAACTGCATGATAGAGAGAAACAGTTGGGCAATTATAGTGGTTTGCGGAATTTCCATCATTTTACAAGACCTATCGTTTACATATTCAGGCCTTGCCAAGTCTATATTAAAGGAATCTGAGAAGGCTGAAGAGCTTAGAATAGTCCTTCTTAAAAAGAATTTAAAGGAAAATTATTTGTAATTACTTCAAGAAATCCCCTTTTTCTACAAATTTTTAATTATATACACAGGGCTTACTCAATCATTCTATGTCTTAGTGAAAAGAATATGTCACCTTGGAACAGATTTTTCTTCCAAGGTAGCACCAATATTTTGTTTCAGAAGAACAAATTTTTCTTTCTCTATTTATTCTCCTCTGTTTTCAGAAACTGTTGGTGGGCCCAGAGTTGCAGCCCATGAGTGGGTCATGAGAAGTAGGAGACATTTTGGGGTGCTGACATAGCAGTGGCAGCTGGGACAGAGGCCCCTGGAGAGCTGAATAATTTGAAAGATTTCTCTTCATGAAGACATTGAACTAGGCTTTTGAACCAGGTATGACCTCAGAAATTCGGGGGCTTATCATGAGAGAGAGGAATTATAGGAAGTGAAATATTATGATTATTATAGTAATCATAATAGTAACTAATTGTGATTAATTTCAGTACTGAAATAAATTAATTTTATAATACTAGCAAACTATTAAAAATGAGTATATCAGTTACATTAAGATATGTAATCTTATCACACACACACAAATATCTGTCTGGTCTTTTTTTTTTAAATGATTTTATTTATTTATTTGAGATAGAGAGCAAGTGAGAGAGAGAGATCATGAGGCAGGGAGGGAGTGGGAGAAGCAGACTCCTCTCTGAGCAGGGAACCCAATGTGGGACTCGATCCCAGGACCCTGAGATCATGACCTGAGCCAAAGGCAGATGCTTAACTGACTGAGCCACCCAGGCACCCCTTATCTGATCTTTTATAAAAACAATAAAGCATGATCAATATCAGTTATTTCAAATAGGACTCTGGGAAGTACCAAGGAAAAGCTATATCTTTGATCCTAAATATATAGCTAAATGAGTATAGATTTATTAAAGAGGACTGACCAAGTATGCATAATATCATTATTAACATATATAAAATAAATATATCATTTTTATACTTCAATATTTCAAATATGGGATACAGAACATTTGTCCTAAAATAACCAGCTACTTTGCATTATAAACCTACTATAGGTATAAAAACCATTAACTTTTAATTATAACTACCTAAAGGGACAGACTTCTTTATGATTAATGAGTTCTGAAAGCTTGAGATGAACATTTTCTAGAGTTAGCATACCCTGGAGTCAATTTCTATCTCTGCTGCTTAATCTTTCTCATTTCCTCGTCTATAATTTGTTTCTATAACTAGGTTATAACTACTGATTAATCATCACAAAAGCTTTATTACCCTTTAAGTACTCATGATCATTACTCTAATCTCACATACAGAATGACACGAACACACTTGGTCACATTCAGTATTTGTATAAACATGGAATGTGCTACTAAGAAGAGGAAGCCACTAAAATCATGATCGATTTTAAGATAATTCTTTTTGAATTTTAAATGGAACAAAAAGCTTGGATTCAAACAGTAAATTTTATATTGGGTTTAGGAAATTTGACTCTATAGCAACAAAATGAGAGTACTGTGGTACTTTTCCTTGGTCTTTCACTTTTGATATTATTAAATAATTGTTGAAAATCGCTGTCTGCCTCAACTCCCTTACCTGGAAAGTAAGGACTCTTTAAGTACACCACAACCTGCCGAGATTTGCTTCTTAGTAAGTTTTAAGAGAAAAAAAGTTCACATTTCTAAGAAGAAAGTTGTTATATAATTTAAATGTTTTTGTCATTTTCATCTTAATAATTATTGCAGCTGAACTAGTGAATAACAAAATAACTGAATATAATTTTGAATGGATGGAATTTACATAAAAGGTGAGAATCTTTGTCTCAGACACTTTGTGGAAGTGAAATGTACCAATAGGGAGAACTATTCAACCACAGTTTCTAATAGGGGGAAAAAAAAAAGGATTTGTGTGCTATATATGTTGAAAGCGTGCATTTTGAATTTTTCTCCAGTTCATTTGATATTTCCATAAAAAAATTCAAGTTGGGGGTGTGCCTGGTTGGCATACTTGGTTAAGGTTCAGACTTGTTCAGATCAGGGTGTGATCTTGAGGCAGGAGAGTGAGGTTCTTGTCTTATGGAGTCAAGGAATGAATCTCCCAGATAAAGAGTGAATAAAGCGATTGAAGTTTATTAAGTGAAGATACAGAAAAAACTCCCAGGACTGAGAGGGGTCCTGACAGGATTGCCAACAAGCACCTCCACTGACAGTTTTCTTTAGAACTAACCAGGGAGATTGTGGCCTCATCATTTTTGTGATATCTTGGCTTGAGTAAGGACTGGTAATAACATATTTAATGGTTCATTTCTTTTTAGGGTCTGGTTATTCTTTTTTGGTCACAGGTGATTATCATAAAAAAGATACCCCGCCCCACAAGCCTAGGGTAGGGTGCTCCAGGTTTGTTATTTTATCTCTGGTTTCCTTACACTTCAGCATTTTTCAGATTTCTGATCACATAGCCCCCTATCTATCTCTCCCTACTGAACCCCACCTGTCCCTTGAGATTGAGCCCCCCCTTTGGGCTGCACGCTCAGCAGGGAGTCTGCTTGAGACTCTCCCTCTCCCTCAGCCCTCTCACACCCCACGGGCCCACAAGTGTTCGCACCTACTCTCACTCTCAAATAAATAATCTAAAAAAAAACCCAAAAAACGAAACTTGAAATTTTTGAAAGACTTAACCAATAAGCTAAGTTTGAATTTTCTGAACCTGAAGAGGTAGTTTTAATCATTCCCTCACATACATTTGCGAAGAAATCATTCATATATTTGTAAAGTGCTCTGAGAATCATGACTGAAAACGGCAGCAAAACTGCCAAAGTGAAACAACAAATAAGAGAAACTTTCGTCGGAATCTTTTTTTCAGTAAAGATTACAAAATAAGGGGCACCTGGGTGGCTCAGTAGGTTAAAGCCTCTGCCTTCGGCTCAGGTCATGGTCTCAGGGTCCGGGAATCGAGCCCCGCATCGGGCTCTCTGCTCAGCAGGGAGCCTGCTTCCCCCTCTCCCTCTGTCTGCCTCTCGGCCTACTTGTGATCTCTGTCTGTCAAATGAATAAAAAAAAAAAATCTAAAAAAAAAAGATTACGAAATAAAAGATACTCTTCAGTTTCAAAAACTCAAGTCCATAGTCACCAGGCTCTTTCACTGAAAATAGTTGTTTCATCATTTTTGCTTCTGGGGAGAAACGTTTGGCACTAGTGAACAGGAATGAAAACATGAGACAGCAGAAAGTCTTGGCACAGCACTGTATAAAAGGTTCGTAAGCATCTTTACCGTAATAAATAATGGAGCTGGAAAACTGCCTCTAAGAGCAGAAGTTTCTGGCCAGAAGGGAAGCTTAGCGAATGCACTGGAAAAGTAAAGTGGCCTGAAGCAAAATCAGCAAATGTTCAAGGCAAGTTTTCTTATGTAAAGTTCCACAAAGAACTGTGTAATGAAATCTCATTTAAACAAATAATGCTAAGTAAAAATTTGCATTGTATTTCTTAGTCCAGGTGGAGGTAGAGGGTGCGGGGCGGGGTGCGGGGGAGGGAATTACCATTTGGCCAAAAGGAAACTTCAAAATTCTGAAATTGTGATCTAAGGAAAAGTGTAGAGAACAAAAATCAGGGAGCTTCCCTTCACACGTAGTTGAGATTTTCTGCCCCCAAATGATTTTTAAAAGAGCCCCCTCCTGGATATCATCAAGAAAATGTTCACGTTCACTGGATACTTTGCGATTTATAGTTATTATATCAAAAGCAGAAAGGGGTTTTTCGTAATTATACAAAAAATGGAGAAGTGCTGGATTGAAATTCTTAGGTTCTCGGTAGCATAGAAACGAAGCCATTTTTTAAAAGTACTCTGCACAAAAGCTTTTATTCAGACAAGTGTTAGATTTAAGAGGGGTGAGGAAAGGATATGGAGACTCTACCACCAACAGAGAAAAGGTCAAGGCCAGCTTCTGGATGGTGAAGAGGCACGGCCAGCCCCTCCTGATGAAGCCTGTTTAAATCAGGACCTGGCCAACAGAATTAGTAGACCTCACAACCACCAAGGAGAATCAGACCATTTCTGTAATGACAAATGAATAGCAAATCTGATAGTGTTTCTTGGTTAGAAAAAAAGGGTTATCTTGACAAGGGGAATGCCCGTTGAAATATCCTATTTTGCAAATTCTGCAATGGCTTAAAAGAAGAGAATTTGTTTTGGTTCTACTACAAAGTAACCCAGATTAAGTGATGCCTGCCTAGAACCCCCAATTTTGTTTGCATTAGGATTGTAATGCCCAAACTAATTTTTCCCACCACAATAAATATTCAAATTTTGGCCAACTGGGTCTTGAGGTATACCATATACATTAAGTAAATATTTTATGAAACGTGATCACATCTTAATTCTTATATGAGGGTTTGGAATAAAATTCTTTAAACAAATTAATGCAAGAGCAGGAGGAAAATAATTTTAACTAAGTAACAGCTTTAGAAATTCTTTCTCTTCTGCCCTCACCCCTGTTGAGAAACAGTAATCTTTGTTAATTTAGGGGTATAATATTAGGAAATAATATGAAAATACTGACAGATTACATCATTGTCTTCACTATTTAAGAAGGGCCAGATGTTTGATCAGAAATCTTTGGGTGAGAAAAAGCATAAATGTTGCTGTCCTAAAGCTTGAGTGATTGAAACTTGCACAACCAGCCTGCAGGATGACCCCAGTGATCCTTGACACCTGGTAGTCATACCCTAGTGTCCCCCACTGAACAAGTCTGAGCTGTGTAACTTACAGGATGGTGTGAGAATGAGGTCATTGTTCCCACCTTGTTCTCTCATGAATGCTTGCTCTACAGGAAGCCAGCTGATATGTTGTTACAACACTCAAGCAACCCTACAGAGAGGTGTTCATGGTGAGGAACTAAGGGTCCCTGCCAACATGTGTGAGCCATGTTAGGAGTGGGTTTTCTGGTGTCAGTCAGACCTTCAGGTGACTGCAGCCCCGATCAATGTCTTGATGTGCAATCTAATGAAAACTCAAGGGAAGCTGCTCATAGATTTCTGACTCACAGAAACTGTTGAGATAATGCATATTTATTGCTATAAATCACTAGATTTGGGATACTTTGTTACTACAGCAATAAATTAGAAAGCGTTTTTCCCACCAAGATTCTGTAGTAGCAAAACAGATGAACACATCCATGTTAAGCCATTTACAAAGTTGCTGACTCTGCAATTAGTGGCACTTAGTGAGGTCCTATCTCGAGGAATTTGCCATTTAATTCTCTTTTTCCTCAAAGTGTTGTATGGAGACCAGCAGCGATGGCATCACCCGGGAGCTTGTTAGAAATGGAGCATTTCAAATCCTACCACAGACCCACTCAATCAAAAATTAAGATTCTGAATATGAGATTCTCTACTATATATAAGTACATCAAAGTTTGAGAAGAAACACTGATCTATTTGATTCTTGTTATACCCTGTAGTTGGAAACCCTGGCTATATACATTAAGAGCACTTCCAAAAAATACTGTTGGTTGGGTGTCTGGGTGACTTAGTTGGCTGGGTGCCCCACTATTGGTTTTGAATCAGGTCATGGTCTCTGGTCATGGAGGATGGAGCCGTGTGTTGGGCTCATGATCAGCAGGGAGTCCACTTAGGATTCTCTCTCCCACTCCCTCTGCCCCTCGTCCTGCTCACATGCTCTCTCTCTCTCTCTCTCTCGTGCGTGCACACACACTCTCTCTCTCTCAAATAAATAAATAAATCTTTAAAAAAAAAAAAAAAGAAAGAGGGGTGGGGGGAGAAATACTGTTGGAGAAACCTGTCTCTAGAAATTCTGATTTAATTGTTTTGGATTGAAGTCTATCATGGTCATGACCTAATAATATTTTAGAATTTTTCCCCTTGAAAACTACACTGTAACCTCAAATCAGCTGAATTCCCGGACAGCTCCAGGCCTGGTTCTAGAAGTCAGCTATGTCCAGGTGTGTCCCTGAGACTGCCCTGGGACTACAATGGTGCACTGAACAGGATTCTTCTGGAGCATTGCCATGGACTCAGTTCATTCCAAAAAAAGTATCCATGCCTTCCTACCTTCCAGGTGGATTGGGATTTGTTGTCTCAAAGAACCAGGTGCTGAATAAATAAGGCTTCAAGGCCGCTTACCCACCTATTAGATTAGGACAAACATCTTTTAGTTTCATCTTTCCCTGATAGCAAATGGAAATAACTAATGTTTCTCAAAGCCTTTAGGAAATATGTTTTTATTGTTGACACTATTAAATTAAGACTTCCAGTATGATGGGTGCTTACAAATGTTAGAACTATTACTTAAGAAGCTCAAATTGATGGGGCGCCTGGGTGGCTCAGTGGGTTAAAGCCTCTGCCTTAGGCTCAGGTCATGATCCCAGGGTCCTGGGATCGAGCCCCGAATTGGGCTCTCTGCTCAGCGGGGAGCCTGCTTCCCCCTCTCTCTCTGCCTGCTTCTCTGCCTACTTGTGATCTCTGTCAAATTAATAAATAAAATCTAAAAAAAAAAGCTCAAATTGACAACATTAAATGCCACTTAACTGTGAGTGGGGGAGGGGAGGTATTTGTTTCCTTTACTAATGCATTAGCAGTGATGGAAACAATGCCTGGCACATGGCTTGCCCTTAATAAATATTTGTTGATTAAATAAATCCCTCAAAATCCAATAACTTCTGAGCGTTTATTCATTCAAAGTTACTCAACATCCCATGTTAGCAAGCCTGCAATGGAAACTGTTTTATCAAAGGTCTTAAAATAAAGCTTCAATTTTTTCTTTTTAAAATATAAAATTTTGTGCCCTAACCCTATGTCATGTTTCGAATTTCTGCCTTAGTTTGGCCTTGGTTCCTCCTTCGGAGGTTAGTTAGGGATGTGATCTCTGCCCTTGAATCTCCTTCCTTTGTAGTTTTTTTGGCCTGCGCGTTTACGTTTCCCAAGCAGAAGCGCGCGTGCCGCGGCTGCGCCCATTAGCGCGCGGCTCGGGCTTGTAGCTGTCAGGCGGGCGGGGCTGCCTAGGACCCAGGAGGAGTCGGTCCTCTCCCGCCGCAGAGCCTCCGCGCTGACCCGTGCGGCCCCCTCCTCCTCGCGCACCCCTTCCCTCCCGGGCTTTGGCAGCCCTTGGGGGGGCAGGAACCCCACCACCACCACCACCTCCAGTCCCGCCAGCGGGCCGGGCCGGCCGCGGAGTCGGGCGCGGATGCTCGCGGGTGGGCTGGGCCGGCCGGCAGCGGGGGAGGCGGGCTGCATTATTTCCCGCTAGGGCCGGGCTCTGTGGGAGGAAGGGGCCCCCCCGCACTGTCCTCGCAGCTCGAGTCCGCGCGCGCCGCCACCGAGGCAGGGCCTGCGGGCAAGCCAGGCGGAGGCACCGCATCCCCTGCCTCCGGCAGGGCTCGTGGGCGGGCCGGGGCCCGGCGCGACGCCCCTGCGGGCCCGCGGCGCCTCTCCCACGCTCCCAGCTCCTCCCCCTCCTCTTCCTTCCTTCCCCTCAGCCTCCCGGGAGCCGCCGGCGGACGCGAGCCGCGGCGGGCGCCCGAGCTTTGTGTGCGCCCGCGGGCCCGGGGAACCTCGGCGGCCCAACTTTGCTCTCCTGGCCGGCTCCCAGGCGGGAGTTGTGAGGCGTGGCTGGCTGGAGAAGGCGCCCGGGGTTGGGGGGGCCGTGGGGCTCCCCGCGGGAGGGACCGAGCGAGCCGCGCTGGACAATGAGCTGGGCAGCTCGACGCTGCGGCCACTTGTAGGGGAGGGGGGCGCGGGCCATTCGTCTCCTCAGCGGCTCAGCTGCCCCACCTGCGAGGAGAGGGCGAGATGCCACAGCCAGGTGTCCCGGCGCTCTGAGGCCCCCACGGTCAGACGTCCCTGAGCTGACTCTCTCATTGACACTAGGCTACCCGGAGGCTTCGGCTGGGACGTTTTTTGTGGGGGAGCCTTCAGAGCAGCCGTGATGGCCAGCACCAGAAGTATTGAGCTGGAGCACTTTGAGGAACGGGACAAAAGGCCGCGACCAGGGTCGCGGAGAGGGGCGCCCAGCTCCTCCGGAGGCAGCAGCAGCTCGGGCCCCAAGGGGAACGGGCTCATCCCTAGCCCGGCGCACAGTGCCCACTGCAGCTTCTACCGCACGCGGACCCTGCAGGCTCTGAGCTCAGAGAAGAAGGCCAAGAAGGCGCGCTTCTACCGGAATGGGGACCGCTACTTCAAGGGCCTGGTGTTTGCCATCTCCAGCGACCGCTTCCGGTCCTTCGACGCGCTGCTCATAGAGCTCACTCGCTCCTTGTCGGACAACGTGAACCTGCCCCAGGGTGTCCGCACCATCTACACCATCGACGGCAGTCGGAAGGTCACCAGCCTGGACGAGCTGCTGGAAGGTAGGAGGAGAGGGTCGGGCGCGGCAGGTGTGGCCCAGCGCGACAGCAGGTGCAGTGGCCACAGGCTGGCGCGCGCCTGCTTGCGCTGCGCCGGGGGGGGGGGGGGGGGGGGGGGGGGGGGGGGGGGGGGGGGGGGGGGGGGGGGGGGGGGGGGGGGGGGGGGGGGGGGGGGGGGGGGTTTTACTTAGGTGCTCTTCTAGGCGGCCATGGGCGCCATGGGAATTGTATGGTTCTGTCGCTTTTCTATAGGCTCTCCGTGTGTGTGGGGGGAGGGGGGTGCGATCCCCCAGATACTCTCTTTTCCAAGAGATTTGTCTTTGAAAAAGAAAAAAAAAAATCCTAGCAGGCTTTGGTGACATCTCTTAAGACTGGTAAACTTGGGGGTTTTGTTTTTAGTGCAAACTCTTGGGAAAGGTGGCTCTCGGGTGAGGCTCTGGGTAACCCTCTTGCTAACAAGCTTTTTCTTCAGCCGTCTCTGTGGACCTCAATGCAGGCATCAGGGATGTTCCAGCATTCAGAACCCTGTTGGACCTGCTGTACTCTGAAGTTGTGGTTGTGAAATGCTTTAGGTTGGCTTTCAGCAGAAGTTACATGAGGTCAGGAGGCGTGATCCCAGAAAGTGGTTCTTAACCTTAACTGCACCTTGAATCACTGGGGACTTTAAAAAAATTATGGGTGCCTGCGCTCTACCCCCAGATATTCAGATATGTGGGGTGTGATCTGGGCAGTTGGAGCTTTAAAAGCTCCCCAGGTGATTTGATGTAGAGCCAAGTGCAACTAAGATTGAGAATCACTGTGCTGAAGGGTTTTCCACATTTGCTTGGTAATGAGATGAACCCAGGTCATTCTCTCCTGCCTCCTCCTCTATTGAAAGTAGCTAGTTAGGATGATAGAGGATGTTGGAATGAGTAGTTGGGGCCTATTATAAATAAGTAATCCTAGAGTGTCAACCACGCTTTTCTCAAAGGGACTGCTTGGCTGTATGTTGTGTCATCCTTGAATTCCTGCAATACTGTATTTATTATTCTTTCCTTTCAGGGTGAAAAGGCATTACTGGTAGTTAAGAACTCATTTCCAGATCTAAACAGCACCTATAAAGATAAGACAGAACCCAAGTGTATGCTGACTGCACGTTTAAAGACAGTTTGCTCTCATGCATTTTTCTTAATGCAAATGGCTCATTCCATGTAGACATAGAAATATTGGTGTGGCAGGGAAAGGAACTGAACTTTGAGCCAACTATTTTTCTTTTTAAGGTTTATTTGTTTTTTGTTTGTTCGTTTGAGAGGGAGAGGGAGAGAGAGTGGAGGGGGCAGTGGAGAGGCAGAGGGAGAGAAATCCTCAAGCAGATTCCTCGCTGAGGCAGGAGTCCAAGGTAGGGCTTGATCCCACAGTCCCGAGGTCATGACTCAAGCCGAAACTAAGAGTTGGAGGCTCAACCAACTGAGCTACCCAGGTGCCCCAACCAACAATTTTTCTTATATTATCTCATCATATTCTTGTAGTTTGAAGGCTTTATGCCCATTTTACACATGAGGAAATGAGCAACATGCCTTGTTACACAGTATCTGAGTATATGCCCTTTCATCTCCAGTTCACCTCTAGTAAATCAATATAGCCATACTGAGGAGTCCTGGAAGTGGTTGAGTTTCTCTACTTAGTCATTGTTACCAGAGGTTTTTCCCTGTCTTGGCTAGAAGAGGATCTAGCCTAAATGAAATTGTCTCTTCAGTCTGGTGTGTGTATTCTTGACCTCATACATTCTCTTGGTCACTGTGTGTTTGGTTTTAAAGGCTTCCTCAGGAGGTGATGACAGCCAGAGAAGTATAAATAAATGATACATTGTTAAAAGGAATCTTTTTGCCTTCTTTATCATATTAAATACTTAAAAGCAACATTTGCCTAGATATTTCAAAACGGAATAACATTTTGGACTGACCCAATCTAGATTAACAGCCCTGTGGAGAAATCAAGGTGATACCTATTACTTGAGTACTCATTACTCCCATTTCTTTGGAATACTGTGCATCATGTGGTCTGAAGAGGAACAAAAATTTTAATATCCTTCTCTCAAATAATTTAACAGTGTATTTGCTACATAAATTAATATACTCCAAAGATGAATATCATTATGGGGGGGTCAAGATGACCATTATGCATATTAATTAATAACAGTACATATGTACATTGAGTTTGTCATTGCCCAGGTGTTGCCTGGTTCACTGAGTCTAGCTGTCAAACCCGTATAGTTTCAGCTGTAAATTGAAAGTTGACAAATTTCCTTCCAGTTATTTATTCACTGATTTTTGGAGGATGGGGAACTGTAAGTATGTATAAAGTCCAAATTATACTGCCATGTGATAAATAATGGCATAACAAATATTTGCACAACAGAAGTATTTCCCTAATCTAGCCAATTGCCTGCTTGTTTCAAGCAGTATTTAATAAAATTACTGCAAAAGAAGAAAATGTGTGCCCTTCTTTTGTCATAGTGACATTCTCTCTGACAATGGATCTTTGTCTAGGTCTTGGAGTTCCAACAAAATGAGTGGAATACCCTGTTGCAAGGCAGTTTTCAAGAAAAGAAAGAACTCAATGCTTAATATTCATCACTTGAGAATTTAAATAGTTTCAACTTTCAGTTAAAAGTGTATGCTCAAATGTTCCGATTTACCATTTAGAAGAACTACTCTACCTGCAGAGTTATTATTTGTACCAGTAAAAATGGGTACAAGTCACATGGGTGTTGCCCATATGGTCAAAAGTGACTAATTCATCTTAGTTCATTTTTAAAACTTCATTTTTTTATTTTATAATTATTATTTTAGTAATCTTTATACCCATTGTGGGACTCAAACTCATGACCCCAAGATCTAGAGTCACATGCTCTTCCAACTGAGCCAGCCAGGTGCCCCTGGCCATTTTAATTAATTTTTAATAAGGATTCTCTGATAGTGTTTTTTACAACATTATGTCTGTTCTCTTCTTTGCCTCTTCCATCCCATGAAATTTTTAGTTTAGGAGATACTGTTTTCCCAAAGTGTTTTTAAAACGTTTTAGTGAAGAATAGAAAATGATGACTCAAGACAGCTGGACATGAACACTCATTCAGAGCCCCAATCCCATTGAACTCAGATGACAAAAGAAATTTGCATGGCCCAGATTTTTTCTTTTGCCTTTGACCTTGAAAGTCTCTGGAGACTAAAAACAGTGTTCAGGTGTTGGCTGGCACTCCTCTACTTCACTAAACCACCAGGTATCTTCAGCCTTTTGGTTTACCTCCCCTTGCTGGATTAATGTCACTGAGTTGGTGCTGGGCATTCCTGTAATACTGTTTATTCTTTAAAACTTGTTGGGGACCTTCTCTGAGGAGGGCTATGAGTCAGTATTGGGAAAATCAGTTTTAGCTGCTTGAAACCATGAGCCAGCCAAACTTAGAGCATCTCTTATAGACCACTGAGGATGTTCCGATGATTTTTTTCTTAAGTTCTCATGTCAGGGGCTAAAAGTCAGAATTCCTTAGCTGTTTGTTCAAGTTTGTTTATTTAACCTCTATACCCCACATGGGGCTGGGACTCATCATCCTGAGATCAGGAATCACATGCTCTTCAGACTGAGCCATACCGGTGCCCCTCTGGTCTTAGTATTTGTTTCATGAGTGTTCTCCCTTTCTGAACATTTGGCTATATTTATAAAATTTTGATGTCCTGCAGAGACATGCCTATGGATAGTAGAAACACTGCCTGATCAAGTCAGGCTACCTAGGTTCTACTGACTGGATTTGAGAAAAAAATTACTTTTGTTCTCTGAGCTTTAGGGTCTTTTCCTGTTAAATGAAAGGTTGGCAGATTACCTAAGACCGTTTGTAGAATGAGAGCATATACCTTCCACTAAGTGGTTAGTATACTGAATGTATGATGGCTTAGGCTGCCTTTCCCTACCCAGATCCTGTCTTCCAGAAAATTGACAAGGTTGTAAATGTCCTGGCACCAAGCAGGGAATAGGTGCAAGGTCCTGAGGAAGTATTTTCCAGGAGTCAAAATATTAATAGCTACTTGCCTCTGCCTCTCTCATTCCAAAGTAAATTGTTGTTTTATGTTATTTTGATCTTTTACTCCCCTGTCAACAACAAACATCGGATTTTTTGGCTTCTGAGAGAATTTTTATTATTTTGGTAAGTGATATTCTATCATTCCATTAAATTAACTTGAAAATTGGCTTGATTAATTAGAATTTAAGAAAAAAAGGCTGTAAAGTGATCAAGCACTTGACATTTCCAAGGTTCTCCTGGTAAGCCTAGTTTATTGAATCTGTTTGGTTAGGTCATCTTTTTTTTTTTTTTTTCTTTCAAGATTTTATTTATTTATTTGAGAAAGAGAGAGAGAGAGAGGGAGAACATGTGCAGAGAGGGAGAAGCAGATTCCCCCCTGAGCAGACAACCTGATGATGGGCTCCATTCTAGGACCCTGAGACTGTGACCTGGGCTGAAGTCAGATGCTTCACAACTGAGCCACCCAGGTGCCCCTAGATCAACTTCTTTGAAGGTGTTAAGCCAAAATATAGTTACTGAGAGAGTTCTAAGTAAAAATGAGTCTCAGTAAGAACCCAACTTAGGGTAGAGTCCCTCTCCCCCACCCCACCGAAAGATAGATTTTTATGGTAATGATAGAAACGGATTTCTTTGAAATGTGTTATGGTGAGGAAAGACGCATAAACCCCATGGGTGAAAAGCTATTTGCACATAGAAGGTAAAAGAAGTACACGTTAAAGGTATTTATGATGATAGGATGTGGCAGTTTAACATTGAATCTCAGGTGTGCAAGCCTTCTCCAGCAGACTCCTAGGTTCTTCAAGACCCACTTCCAGTATTGCCTCATGAAGTCTCTTCCCAGACCTTACGGATACTGATCTCCGATAGCTGTTGATCGAAGGTCTGTTTTTGTTCCAGGTGCTGTTCCAGGGGAAAGTTTCTTTCCTCAAGATTCTCACATTCTAGGGGCACCTGGGTGGCTCAGTGGGTTAAGCCTCTGTCTTCGGCTCAGGTCATGATCTCAGGGTCCTGGGATCGAGCCCCGCATCGGGCTCTCTGCTCAGCAGGGAGCCTGCTTCTCCCCCTCTCTCTCTGCCTGCCTCTCTGCCTGCTTGTAATCTCTCTCTCTCTCTCTCCATCAAATAAATAAATAAATCTTTAAAAAAAAAAAAAGATTCTCACATTCTAGAGGGAGAGAGGTCGTGAACATGAGCATACACAAATTGGTTCTAGCTCAGGTGCTGTGAATGAAATGGTAGGGAGGTGGGGCAGTATGATGAACAAGGCTTTCCAGAGGAACAGATGTTGGAGCCAAGGCCTGAGATCAAGATGATAACATTTCTCTTTGCTTACAGTATTTGTGCTTTAGGATATTTCATGTATGGGTTCTGAAATAAAATGCATTATCTTGTACAGCTGCAAAATAAGGTCTGTGCATAGTTCTGTATAGTTTCCTTGACCTCGGTTTCTTCATTTGTAAATGAAAGATGGTAATTGCTAAGACCCTTTCCCCTTTAAAGTTCAGTTATCTTAGGAAATGCTTCTGGGAGTAGGAAAGAGAAATGATCTTGGCTCTGTCATGCTTTATGTCCCTTTTTAGGAGTCACCCAGGTTTAGGGATGCCTGGCTGGCTTAGTTGGTAAAGCACATGACTCTTGGTCTTGAGGTTGTGAGCCCCACATTGGGTGTAGATATTACTTAAAAATAAAATCTGGAAGAAAAAAAAAAAAGTCGGCCAGGTTTAGATAGAATTCTTAGAACCCTCAATAACTTGTAGGAGGTTCCTCTCCATAAAACATTCTCAGGAAAGGGAAAATCATAAACCTTTTGTGGGCTGGGACCACAATTGTTTTATTCATTTCTTTGTCCCATGCAATAAATACCTCTAGCACAATGATTTATTTTACTCCTGTGCCATTTTTAGATTTTTTTAAATATGTGGGAATAGGTGGATATAGATGTCTTAAAAAACCTTTCTTAGTTAAGACCGGACAGTTGGCTAGATTTGCAGAGGAAGAATAAGGCAGTAGACTAAGCATACTGTAATTTGTCAGAAGCTGCTACTTTGTAGACTGAAGGAATAGGAAAAAATTGGCTGTGAGATCAACTTAAGTAATTTTGATTACACTATAACCTTTGCTAACATCTCAAAGTGACTAAAATAATCTCCAGTTATGACCTGCTATGTTATTTATTATTTATACATTGATTAAATTGTAATTTGCAACCAAAATATCACAATGAAAGTTTTAAAGATTAATTATTTTAGAGAGGGGGAGAGAGAGAGAACACAGGGGGAAGGGCAGAGGAAGGGAGGGGGATAGAAGCAGACTCCCAGCTGAGTGCAGAGCCTGATGTGGGTCTGGATCCCATGACTGGGAGATCAAGACCTGAGCTGAAATCAAGAGTTGGACTCTTAACTGACCTCACCATCCAGGTGCCCTTCATAATACAGCTTTAAAATACCTTCACGATTTATCTCTTCCTTCACTCTGTATGTTTTACAAATTTTAGGTTACTTTAAGTTTTAAATAATAATTATAATTATTTCCTCTAGGCAGTGATGATGCTCTCTTCCCTAATACATTTGTCCATCATCCTGGTCTTTTTACTTAACAGTATTTTGCCTCATTGGCACAGAATCAAGAAAAGAAGAAAAGGAATTTTACTACAGTTTATACTCCTGTTCATCAAGCCTCTGAGAGAGAAAGAACTTGAAAAATAGCCTGATGTGAACCCATCTCAGTAGTTTAGTGATCAAGGCCAATAGATGGAAGGCTCTGCATGAACCCTATAATGTGTATAAAACACTTAGTGGAGTCCTAGCATGCAGTGGCTCTTTGATAAATGGTGGTGGTCCTCAGCATCTTAACCCAAAATTTCTGTACTTATAACCTCCCTGCTATATTCTAGAGCCACCATTTGGAGGTACAAAAGGCTTATCTGACTTTTACACGGCAGCTCTTCAGACATTTGAAGACAGTGGTCATAGTTTACTATTTCCCCTTCTGCAAACATCACCTCTTTTTTTTTTTTTAACATCACCTCTTTTTTGGGCAAACATCTGGCGTCTGAATCTTTCATCACTTGCATTGAATCTTTTTTTTTGGTAAATATTTGAGAGACAACATGTGGGGAGAGGGTGAAGAGGGGCACAGGAGGAGGGAGAGAAAGACTCTCTAGCCGACTCTCTGTGGGGCATGGAGCCTGTCATGGGGCTCCATCTTAAGACCCTGAGATTGTGACCTGAGCCAAAATCAAGAGTCAGATGCTTAATTGACTGAGCCACCCAGGTGCCCCCTGGCATTGAATCTTTTTGAGCCATCTTCATTATCACTTGCTTAAAACTGGGGCCAAGTCTTCTTCTCAGACTCACAGTGAGAATTGGGGGTGCAGGAAGAAGGTGTTAAGGAAGGGTCTCCAGAAGTTGTGGTAACTCTGTTAAGGAAAGTTTTACTTCTGTTTAGATGATGAGCCAGTTGAAGGACTGACCCTTGATCCATTATGCCTCAGTTGCTTTAGAAATATTAGATGGGGGATGTCTTGGTGGCTCGGTGGGTTGTGCGTCTGACTCTTCATTTCGGCTCAGGTCATGATAGCAGGGTCATGAGATCAAGTCCTGTGTTGAGCTTTGCACCGGGCATGGAGCCTGCTTAAGATTCTCTCTCTTCCTCTCCCTCTGCCCTTGCCCCCTCTAAAAAAAGGAGAAATATTAGATGGGCACATTTTGTTTGAAGCTTTCTCTCTTCCTTAGCATCTGTAATATTTCATTGTTTCTCAAAGTTTTGCAATATTTGGGCCACTTAAACATGAAAAACAATGCAAAAATCTAACAACTAACTTGTAGAAGTTCAGTATTGCCTTAATTATTTTAATTACATTATCACTTAAATATGTAGAAAGACTGATATAAAAGTATATTCTTATACTATAGGTCTTATACACCAACACAACCTAAACAAATTGATGATGTAAATATCAACAAAACCGCATAATCAATGAAAATATAAAAAACAGCAGTGTAAAGCTGCAGATACTAGTTGCTCAAACTAAATTGTTCCCAAATGTGACCATGGCACTGAATCCAGAGTTCAGTGTGCTGTATTTCAGAATGCCAGGTAAGGAGTCAGTTTTGGATTGTTAATAAAGCTCCACTCCTACAGGTAAAATTATGTCCTCTGGTCTTAACCTACTGTGAACACATCTTTTACAGAGATTAAGTCCACTTCTCTTTTTCCTCATTAACTCCCAGCAAAGTTACACTCTTTGGTACCAAAGGAGTTGAAGCTGGACACCGAGTGGTCTGGCTATATTTGATTGATAAGCAGTCGTTCACATATTCCAGAATAGGATGATATAAACATTTTAAGTTCTATCATTAAAATAAGCACAGAATTAAAATTGTCAGAGTGAACTCTTATAAATTATGGAATATGCTTGCCCTAGGCATGAGGAACAAAAAACAGATACTGGATATGGTTTATAGGTTCCATCCTACCAGGAGAGGAGATGCAATTTCTTTTTCGGCTGGTAAGCTTTATAAAGCTTTTTGGTTCGTGAGTAGGATTTTTGTTTCTACTTTTACCTAATTTTTTTGTCTTCAGTTAAACTCTGAAATTTCAACACTGAAACATGGATTTCTGGCCATGCTTCTTCATAGATATTCAGACGTTCAAAGTCATTTTTGTATCCCTTTCTCAAAGGAATGTATCATAGACTATACTGCTGGATGAGACTTGAGGACATGACTTGGTTCAGCCAGTTGCCTTCAGAGGTATTAAAAGAGCATTGGTCTTCTAGATGAAATCTCGTTTTGTGTCCTCAACCTTGCCCCTCAGCGAAGGCCATTACATTCATTTTGTGAATGCAACAGCAATGGTCCAGTGACACAGCAAAGGCGCACAGAGTGGGATAGGCTTCAAGGCCAGAGCAGTGCACTTTGGTGAACTCTGCTGATCCCCAGTTAGTTTAAATTCTAGGTTCTGTACAGTTTGGATGAAAAAAAAAAAAGATTAAGTTGTTTGCCACAAAAGAATAATAAATTAGTCTTTCTTTTCCTCACCCTGTATTTTTCTTAAACAGATGGGCGTGGGAACTCATCTCTCGTGTGCTTTAGATGGAGATAAGCACATTTTAATCCACCCAGTAGGACAGCCTCACAAATGCTCTGCTTGATGAAGGACATCAAACCATTTTGTAGATGCAGCATACCCAGATTTATTTTCCTTGGTTATATGTCTTTGGAAGCATTTTTTTCCTCTGTTTTAGAAGTTAGGAAAGAATTAAGGTTCCTAAGATTATTGCTAACATTAGATTTATAGTGTCAGGCAAGCTTTCTTTTGTCTTTGTCTTTCCATTTTTATGTTATCATATTTAAGTCTGCATGTGTGGAGAGGGTCTTTTCTCTCAGCTTGAAGAGCCTTTGCACTTAAGACGTGTATCATAAAGTTCAGTGCTTGCTTCCACTCCAAGTGATGTCATAGTCTCAATGTCCACATTTTGTATAATTCATTTCCTGCCATGGATGTAAAAATAGTTTGTAATTACAAACTAATTACTGGGGTTAGGCAGTTAATGTAAATATTTTAACAGAAGTGGATGAGCTACTTTATAGGAACTGATAAAAAGTAGGCTAGCCAAACACACTGTATTTGAATTTCCAACTACATACGGTTACATGTAACTATCTGTAATTTCTAACAGTAAATTGACATTTAAATGTTGACAAATTACTGTGATTTAGCTATTAAAAACATTCATGTATATTAAAAACATATATTTTATATATAAGTAAATGCGTGCATATTCCATTGATTGAAAGACACATTACATTTATTGAACTGAAAAGTACCCTATACACTTGAAACTAATACAACACTGTATGTTAATTATACTTGACTTTTAAAAAAATAAATAAGTAAGCATGTGCCCTGGACTCTTGATGCTTTGATGGTCTGAAATGAATTAAAAATTTTAGTAGATACTAGGCAGCCTTCATATCCTGCTTATTTCCATAGATGCCTTAGGTTGCATTTTGGTGGGCTGGCATGATCCAAGAATGTCTCCAGCCATGCACGACATCTTTCAGGAGCCTGACCCTGAGCCTTCTAGGGTCATTCTGTATCAACAGTGTACTGTGCAAATGTTTTACCTAGAAGTAATGCAAATCCAAACCATGAGATTTCTAAGTGTTGCATTTTGTCATTACATTGACCAACATGTTTGAGTCCTGTTACAATCCAGGTATTGTGCTAGATGTGGGAGTATGAAAAAGATAGTTTTTTTTTTTTTCAAAGAGTTTCCAGTCTAGGCAGTGGTTTGTAGTGAGAGGTTGTTTCCAGAGTCACCTGTGAAATTAAAAGCCCTTACCTACATAGTCTGGTTTCCACCATCTGGTGATTCTAGTGATTCAGTTGAACTGTGGTAAGGTCTGAGCATCTGTACTTTTACAGCAAAATCAGCTGATTAAAAAAATTCTCCACCAAGAACCATTGGAAGAGAGAAAGAAATAATAAATGATTATGAGCAATTGACACTTTGTAAGCCCAGAAAAAGACACTTTATAAGAATAATTTTTTAAATTTTATTTTAAAATTATGAAAATTCAAAAAATATGCATGGCCCAGTGAGTTGTTATGAACACCAGCCATGTCAAGAAACAGAGTATTGGGGCGCCTGGGTGGCTCAGCGGGTTGGGCTGCTGCCTTCAGCTCGGGTCGTGGTCTCAGGGTCCTGGGATCGAGCCCCGCGTCGGGCTCTCTGCTAGGTGGGGAGCCTGCTTCTTCCTCTCTCTCTCTGCCTGCCTCTCTGCCTACTTGTGATCTCTCTCTGTCAAATAAAAAAAAAAAAAATCTTAAAAAAAAAAAAGTAACAGAGTATTGCCAGAATCTGAGAAGATCTCCCTGTATCCCTTCCTAGTTCCAATTCTTCCCAAGATAACAGAGGCCTGACTCCTGCTTTTACCACCAATGAAGGCATCCCTGATTGATACGGTTTAATTTTTTCTGTTTTGGACTCTAGAGAAATTGTACCCTACTACATGTTTACTTTTGTCATCTTTTCCTACCATTGTTGGTAAAATTCATCCAGATTGTTGCTAATGGTTCTTGCTTGTTCATTTTCAATACTGTATAGTTGTACATAAGACAAGCCCACAGTCTCTGTGTCTGTTCTCCTGTTGGGACATGTGGATTGATGTTTCCTCTTTGGCTGTTGAGCTCTGTTTCCGCATATACACACTAGTGTCCATGTGCATGAGTTTTTCCAGCATATTTTCCTGGGTTGGATTATTGGGTCATATGATGTGTATGTTGTAAACGTAGTACTAGATAATGCTTTTCTAGGTGATTGAACCTATTTAAAATCCCTTTAGCAATGTTTGAAAATTCCTATTGCCTTACCTCCTTGCCAAGAGTGATTAATCTTGACTGGTCAGTTAAAAAGAGAGAAGATGAGGAGGAAGGTTATTTTAGACATATAAGAAGTAATGAAAATAAGAGGGTATGATGAGTTTAGAAGGAAATTGCAAATATACTGCTATGACACTAACTTAAGAACCTGTGGGAATGTGGTGGGAGATGAGGGTGGAAGTGTGTGATGTGCTGAGGAGTTTGGTCTTTATTCTAAGGCAGTGAAGCAGGCAAAAGACATCAGCTCCACATTTCTAAAAATTTGCTGTGACAGCTATGTGGAGGATGAGGGGGTGAGGCCCCACAGAGAACTTAACTACTTTAATCCAAAGAGAAATGAAAGAAGGCAGAGTCAAAGAGGATAGATTCCAGAGGTACGTAGACCAAGCTCAAGAGTTTTGTCAATTCTGTTGAATGTAGGAAAGGGAGAAGAGATGCAGGAGTCTTGATTTTTGCTTGGATGACTATATAGGTGGTGATTTCATTCAGTAAGTTCAGGAATTTAGGAAGAGGAGAGTTTGAGGTCAAGATGGCCGTAATGGGGAATGAAGTTAGTTTTAGACAGTAGCATGTGAGATATCCATAGATAATCTAGTAGAGGTGTTCAGTATATGGCTTGAATTCAAGAGAAAGGACTAGGCTGGAAATGTCCTTAGGATATAGGTGGTGTTTGAAGCCATGGAGTGGATGCACTTGCCCACAGAGAGTATAAAGAGGAGGAAGTAGATGTATGGAGAAGAGGACTCTGAAAGCAGATCAAGAGAAGTAAGAGGTATAAAGCAAAATAAATTCAGACTGTGGAAGCTAAGGGAAAAAGGATTTGCAGAAGAGAATCATGACTAGTGTCCAGTGCCCTCAGAAGACACCCAGTGAACTTTGGAAGATGTGCTTTGCATTTGGCAGTTAGGAAAGACATGCTCAGGGATCAGGGTGTTCCAGCCAGGGGAATGCAGAGAGCAAAGTGATGCCACAGTAGCTTAAGAGCAAATAAGAAGTGGGGAAAAAAAACAGATGAGGAGAGTTTTGTGTGTGTGTTGTGTGTGTTTTTTTTTTTTTAATTCAGCAGTGAATGGAAGCCAAAAGCACATTAGGTAGAGTGGGATGAGGAATGAAGAGGGGGAGGATTTGTGTGTGTTTAAGGTGGGAGGTATGTGTATCTAATCTTGTAGAGAGGGCTGCCTAGTTAAATGGAGGAGAGAAGAATGTCCCTGAAACTGCAGTATGAGGACACAGAAACGTGGTACTCACATCCAGTAGGAGGTGGCTACCCTATTACTGCCAAGGGAGACAAGATGGGAGAAATTGGCCCAGCCTGAACACATTTGTGAGGATGAAGGCTTCCAGAGACAAGACATTGGAGAGTTCCTAGCATTTAATATCCTCTTGCCTCTTAGAGGAGGCAGAGTCTTGGGTCGAGTAAAGGTGAACATTAATGGTTAATATGCAGGTTGTATTACACAACTGTAGGCACTTAATTTGACAGTCTGCTAACTACAAAGTAGTGTCTTTGAACAAATATCAGTGATAAGAAGCCACATCCATGTCACTGTAGTGCCTTAAAGGAAATTCAGAGACTTTCTATCTGTGTTGTGGATGAAAACAGTAAGTTTTATAACCACCTTATGCTTTTATCCATCTTCTTTCCATATATAAAACAGTTTCTTTGTATTTAGTATTCACATGATCATAATTTCCAAAATGACTTCCCCCTGTGGTCAAAGAACTGTTATTGGAAAGAGGGAGAGAGAGAATGAGTGTGTGTGTGTGTGTATCTCAGTTCTCTTCAGCCAGAGACCATCAAGAAGATACCTGTAGTTGAACATGTTGAGTTTATGATTCACTGCAGCAAAGAGAATGTATGTTGTATAATACCATGGGGGCATCTCAGTAAGAAGGTATTTGACTTGTCATAAAATATGGGCTTTGATTGGATAATTTCAGAGGATCTGGGGAAGCAAGGACTTGCTCTGTATTGGGTGCTGTTAGAAGGAAGGACAATTCTGTGACTGAGTATCTCATTAAACTTGGAACACAGAATAGATTGAGGAAAAAGCTGTAATTGGTAAGGCCGTGGCAGTCGTTCACTGAGTGTGACAGGAGGACGTTTGGTATTTTGTGGGTTGCACAGTGAACTTGTTTTTGTGTCACCTTACCATAGTCTCCGAGTGACTTTATTTGATACAGATATTATTTGAGATTATATCCCAGCGAAGAACGCAGGTCTGACTGTGGGCATCAGACCAGCTTATAATAATAATGAGATCTAGCTGTTAAAGTCAGATGAATTCTGGACTTCAAGAGACAGGCTTATTTTTCATATATTCATGTTCATCCTGTGTGTGTGTGTACACACAGACATACCTATTTATATCTTAGTTTAGCTCTAATTATAAATGAGATGCTTATCTTTTCCTTCTTTGAGTCAGTGTAATTTTTACTATGTATTGACAAAAAATTTAAAAATCCTTTCAGAATGTAGTATTTTATCAGGATGTCAAAACTCATTACTTGAGGGTACACTTTTTCAGCTGTATCAATAGCATAAAATGTACTGCTGTTTGTTATGTTATTGGGGAATGAGCAGAAACCAACATTCTTGCAATGATCCAGTAGGAAGTGGGTGGTGGTAAGGGCACAGAGGGTGGACAGTTTGAGAACTATTAGAAAAGAGGGCGGGTAGAACTTGATGTCAGAAATGTAGTATGTAGGGAAGCCAGAAGAATGAAGGGTGATGCCTAGGTTTCTAGCTGAGTAAGTTTCAGTAGAAAGTGATGTTTCTACCAGGATGAGGAGGAAGGGGAAAGTGACAAGTTGGCAGGGAGATAACATCTTAAACCAGAATCCCTACAGTAGCAAGAATCTGGTGGATAGAAGCTGATTGCTTGTAATCAGTCTTGTAGGTGCCTCGTCCCTAACAGAATAATAATTTATTATTTGGTTAACAGCAAGAGCTGTAACTGCCCAAGGAACAAAATCTTAAATTCTTTTGTCAGCATGTTCTCTCCTATAGGCAAATCTATGTTACTGACAAAATTACCATCAGGACATGGTTTGATCAGGGTGGGGACATAACAAGGGAAGCTAGCCTGGGTATCTTGGTTGCTATGGTCCTCAAGGTATGACATCTCTGCTATAGGGTTTTATGTGCCCAGTATATGGAAACACAGGTGTGACCTCAAACTGTGTCTTGAACCTTTTTGCTGAAATGTTGTATGCCAAGAATGCCAAAATGGGTATCTATGGTCAAAACTTACATTTTATAGAACTGATCTACACATTTTAATAAGACAGTATGAAGGGAGGAGGGGAGAGGAGGGAATTAAAATGTATCTGTAACCATACATAAACAAAAGACAGACTTCCTTTACCTAATCATTCTGATGTATTGAACCTGTATAAAGAGGCAAAATACAGATGAATTGAAAAGGCAGCTCACCTCGTTGATATGTCAGCTGTGCAGAGTTGATCAAGGAAATCTGACATACTAAATTTGCTCTTATTTGGTTTCTTTTTATTATTGTGTTTTCGCTTTATATTGGGAAAGGCTTTTCTCCAGCTGACTTCTCCCTGCCCTTAGGGGGAAAAAAAAACACTGTTTCTTGCTGAAATTTCCTTTTCTTTCTTCATCTTAATATTTTGAATCAGAACATACAATTAAATTTTATTTAGAGCTTTTCAATGTGAGACTTGTATTCTCTATAAAATTAAAGCAAAATCGTGTTTATTTTTGCTTGTAAATACACGCATGTGATGTATAGTTCTGTTTTATTAAATTCATATGTGTGTTTGAAATTACATGCCATTTTCCCAGATGATTACATTGTGAAAAGTCACTTAGATAAACCTACAAAGATGGAAAATCTCTAACTAAATGGTGATGGTTATGCCAGCTTTCTGATTACTGGTGTGGAAGCAGCAGAAGAGCCTGTGGCTGGTTCCCTAGTTTTCTTACACAGTGGCCTAATTACACCTTTAACAGAAGGCATTACTTCTCTTTTTAGACTCTTCTTATATGCCTGATCTTTTATTGAATTGTGTGCCTTTGGGAGTCTTTAAGTTACCTATTCATTAGGATTTTACGAACATCCTGATAATAGTTAAATATTATATTTATATTAATGGGTTTTTCTTAGGCATTGCCTTTCACCATTTTGGTTATTTTTGTTTTAAGCATGAACAACCCTTAATGCTTGTATCATATGATTATTCTATCAATAGTGAGATTGTTACACTGAATATGTGAAAAAATACTGGATTCTTTTTGAGTTAGAAACTATCTTAGAGAAAATCTTAGAGTGTAATCCTCTTGCCCTGTATGCCAAACAGGTGAGGATAAAAGAATTAGGTGACTTCTGAGTTTCCTGAAAGAAAAGTGTGATTTTTTTAAACATATAATTATGATTTTCAGCCTTATAAAAATCATTACTTTTCAACCTCTAATTTTGGAACTTAAAATTAATGAACATTGAGTTAGTAAACCGGTCAACAAATAGTACAGTTTTTATGTTTTGCTTAATAAAAATTAAGCAGAAGTCTGCATGAATATTGAACACATTTTATTTGTTTTTCAAAAAGATTTGTTTATTTAGGGGAGAGAGCACCTGCCTGCCTGCATGAGTCGGGGAAGGGGCAGAGGGAGCGGGGAGAGAGAGGAGGAGAGAAGCAGACTCCCCACTGAGTACAGAGCCCAGTGTGGGGCTGCCCTGAGATCATGACCTGAGCCAAAATTAAGAGCCGGTAGCTTAACTGACTGAGCCACCCAGACACATCATTTTAAACTATTTAACATTCTTTACCATTTAAGTAGATATAGAGAAGGTTGTCTATTTGAGCTAATTATTTTAAATTCACGTTCATTAATTAAGAAATAAAGTGCCTGAGGTAAATTTCTTCAAGCTGTCAGAACTCTTCCTTCCTTTTTTGCAGTAATTCATTAGTTGAGTAAATGATACTATGACTTAATATATTTTTGGAGGTATGTTTAGATGGAGTAATCGTTCTTCAATGGGGACTGAAATTTGTGGTTGTAAGGACAAAAATAGTTTCATTTCTTTATACGAATAAGTTATTTTGTGATACAATTATTTCTTCCAGAATGAGATTTTTTTTTTAATTAATAGATTTTGGAATTAGGAAGTACACTAGAATTCACCTGATTCAACAGCTTCAATTTACAGACAACGATATTGAGAATCAAAGTGCAGAGGAATTATCCAGGGTGACATATTTGATCAGAATAAAGCCCTAGTCTCTCTTGTTTCATTTGTCTGGTGCTTTCAAGCTGTAATGTGTGTTATTCTCTCAAAAACAATCTAGATGTTTAAATAGAAAGGGAGAATGGGCAGAATGCCAAAGGAAAAAGATGTGAATTCCCCTTGCAGTGCACCTCTTACATTTAGGAGTTCACTTTATGGGTCTCCAGCATTTGTTCTTAAGAGACAGTGCTTCTGTGGTGGGGATAATCATGCTAATTAAACTGATTTTTTGCCTTTTAGGTGAGAGTTACGTGTGTGCATCAAATGAACCATTTCGTAAAGTTGATTACACCAAAAATGTTAATCCAAACTGGTCTGTGAACATCAAGGGTGGGACAACACGAGCCTTGGCTGCTCCCTCCTCAGTGAAAAGTGAAGTGAAGGAAAGTAAAGATTTCATCAAACCCAAATTAGTGACTGTGATTCGAAGTGGAGTGAAGCCTAGAAAAGCGGTGCGGATCCTTCTAAATAAGAAGACTGCTCATTCCTTTGAACAGGTGTTGACTGACATCACCGAAGCCATTAAACTAGATTCGGGGGTAGTCAAGAGGCTCTGCACACTGGACGGAAAGCAGGTAGGAGGTTTACCAACCCCCAGCCCTCCATCTCACTGTTGAACTCCCTGTGCATCATGGTGGTTACGTATTTGACAAAGAATTTCATAGTCTGCTAGAAATTATTCAAATACTCCTACGTGAGATGTGTGTGTGTCTGTATTAGCATGTATCATGAAAAATGTGAGTGGCTCACCTGTGTCTTTATCCAAATACCTCAAAAGTGTATATAGAGAAATCTGTACTTCTTATGGTCACTGAAAGGGAAATGTAAACAACTTATCTTTTTTTTTTTTTTACTTTGTATTTAAATTCCAGTTAGCTAATATACAGTGTGATATTAGTTTCAGGTGTACAGTCTAGTGATTCAACACTTCCATTTCCATCTAACACCGGGTGCTCATCACAAGTACCTTCCTTAATCCACATCACCTATTTAACCCATCCCCCAACTCACCTCCCCTCTGGTAACCATCAGTTTGTTCTCTGTAGTTAAGAGTCTGTTTCTTGGTTTGCCTCTCTCTCTCTTATTTCCCTTTGCTCATTTGTTTTGTTTCTTAAATTCCATATATGAGTGAAATCATATGGTATTTTGTCTTTCTCTGACCGACTTATTTTGCCTGGCATAAACACTCTAGCCTCAACTATGTAGTTCTAAATGGCAAGATTTTATTTTTATATTTTTTAATGGCTGAGTAATATTTTTATTTTAGATGTATTTTTATCTATATAAATATATATGCTTATATAATACACACACACACACACACACACACACCACATTTTCTTTATCCATTCATCAGTCAATGGACACTTGGGCTATTTCCATAATTTGGCTTTTGTTGACAATGCTGCTATAAACATCCAAGTATATGTATCCCTTTGAATTTGTATTTTTGTATCCTTTGGGTAAATACCTCCTAGTGCAATTGCTGGATCATAGGGTAGTTCTATTTTTAACTTTTTGAAAAAAACCTCCATGTAATTTTCCAGAGTGGTTGCACCAGTTTGCAATCCCACCAACAATGCAAGAGAGCACCTTTTAATCCACATCCTCACCAAAACTTGCTGTTTCTTGCATTTTTTATTTCAACCATTCTAAAGGTGTGAAATGATACCTCATTGTGCTTTTGATTTGTATTTCCCTGATGATGACTGATGTTGAGCATCTTTTCATGTGTCTGTTGGCCATCTGGATGTCTTCTTTGGGAAAATGTCTATTCATGTCTTCTGCCCATGTTTTAATTGCATTATTCATTTTTTGGATGTTAGTGAAATGTAGACTTCAGAGGGAAGCCTCTTCAACTTACATTTTCCCCTCAGAAGTCTACATTTCACTAACATCCAAAAGATGTTCTCTGTTTAAGAATAAGAACACCTATTGACTAGTAGAGTCATTATGGGTTTGGTAAATCACAGGAGTCAAAATTGAAGAGATTTAACATTTTTAGAAAAGCCTTTCCCCCCCACCTACATATAATATGGAAAATGCCTTTCGAAAAAGTGCTTTTCTTTCATAAAAATGCCCATATAATTTCATAGAGCACAAGGGAGGCAATTAGCATTTCTTTTTTGTTTGTTTGTTTTTGTTGTTTCTTTTTTGTTTGAGAGAGGGGTGTATGTATGTGTGTGGGGACTAGGGTCAGAGGGAGAGGAGAGAGAATCTGAAGCAGGTTCCATATGCAGCATAGAGGCCAAAGCAGGGCTCAATGCCATGACCCTGAAATCATGACCTGAGCTGAAATCAAGAGTCGGACACCAACTGAGCTGTCCAGGTGCCCCATTAATCAGCGTTTCTGAAAAATATACAAAAATTACACAGGAAAAGACAAGCCAAATATATACCAGGAAATCTATATACTGGGAAATCTAATGGGCTAAAGAAGAAAAATTGAGCAAATTTCAAGAATGCATAAATATAGAGTTTTGCCACAATCAGATTATTCCTAAAGAGAAAGACTTCTGAGATGTCTTTTTTCCTAATTTCAATAAAGTTAAATTGTTTGTATTTACATTGTGTTAGGCATTATAGTTTCCAGAATCCAGTTTGTTTCTTCATTCCATTTTGTTTTTTCCCTATAATACACTTAATTTATTCTGAAGTGTTTAGTTCATATAGTGCTGAGAAACACTGGAGCAGTGCCTTCTGGAGAAACATAGTTAAAGTACTTTTCTAATTTCCTAACACTAGATCTAGTTAGTCAGTTGTTTCCTGAAACATTAACAAAATTTAAAAAATAAGTTCTAAAAATTCCAGTAGATCATAATGAGGTTATGACTTTTCTGATTAATTAATTAACTTGACGGTTGGAAGGCACAACACTTCATAGCAGCCTGTCCAAGATAGGTTCACAGTATGAATGGAAGTAGACAGTTTATAGATTGAGTTAATAGCACAACACAACACAAAACACCTTAAGATTAGTTCTGCAAGTAAATAAAAATGAATTAGACTAAAAGATTTGGTAATTCAAACAACTAATTCTGGGTTGACACAGGAAGACAGGAAATATAGAGACAAACATTTAAGACACCTAACAAAAAGAAAAACGGAAATCATAAATATGCCAAATTCAACAACCTGAATGGCATACAAACAGTAAATGCAGGTGAGATTTTAAAAATTGAGACCCAGATTTGGAAATCTCTAAATGAATATTGTTCAGGGAAAATGGAAGTGAAATACAGAAGTTAAACATCTAATTGAAATGGGCGATCATTGAAATTTTAATAATTATCCAAAAAATTATCTTCAGAAAAATTCTGGACTAGAAATATCAATACATAAAAATGTTAACTAAAGGGGCGCCTGGGTGGCTCAGTGGGTTAAAGCCTCTGCCTTCGGCTCAGGTCATGATCCCAGGGTCCTGGGATCAAGCCCCACATCGGGCTCTCTGCTCAGCGGGGAGCCTGCTTCCTCCTCTCCCTCTCTGCCTGCTTATGATCTCTATCTGTCGAATGAATGAATGAATGAATGAATGAATATCCTTAAAAAAAAATGTTAACTAAAGCACAAGCAACCTAGATTATCCACATGTTAAAGAAGACTGTACTGCTAAGAGTAGGATTTAATGACAGGAACTAAAGGATGGTTTACTGTTAAGAAACCGGTTTATACATGCGATCTAGAGGGTAAAGCATAATGGCATACAGAATCCCAGAAAGGCTACAAAGACATTTGACAAAATACAAAGCTGACATTCAGTTAAAGATTTAGTAATAAATGGAGGGTGAATTCTCTAATACACTTCTAAGAAATACTATCTGAAACAAAAAGCCAATGTATTGGCATAAACAAATACAACACGGGAAGTTATTATCTATGACAGGTATGGGATAATTGCCTGACAGCACCAGTATTCAACATTCTTCTACATATTCTCCCTGATTTTTATTTATAGTTTTATTGCAATTTCAATAAGAATCTAAATGATATTTTTAGGAGGATGAATACCTAAGTGATTTCAAAAACTAATCTGGAAAAAGAGGGAAAAAATTTGGAAATAATGATTAATGGGCTCTTACACTACCAGATATTAAATCATCCTCCTCATACTATAGCAAAAATAAATTCCAGGTGTTTTAAAAATATAGATGTCAAATGAAACAAAAGAAGTAAAAGAAAATATGTCAATAGTTGGGTTGAAATGGGAGAGGATTTTCTAAGCATAAAAATTGTGCAAAATCACAAGGGGAGAGGTTGGTTGGATAACATACAAAATAAAAACTTCTGAGTGTCATAAGCAAGGTTTATATCTTTTATATTGAGTTATAGTAGTTTAATATTTAAAAAAACACTGTAATGCCAAGATGAATAAAAGATGACACAATTTGAAAAGATAGAATTGGAAATACAAAGTATAAAAAATGTTCAATCTCTAAAAAAATGAATGAAATCAATGTGATGGTGCTTTTGATGTTTAAAATGGACAGGTTTAAAAAAATGTTTATTATTTTTGGATCTGCAGTGAATTGACATTTTCAAAGAAAGATGGAAGTATAAATTTCTTAATCTTTATGGAAAGCAATTTGTTTTGTACAACTATACAAATGTTCTTACTATTTGAACTTGTATATTAACTTCTAGGAATTTATCCAAAATCATCTGAGATGCAAACATAATTATGCATAAGAATTTTTATTTCAGCAATAAGAGCAAAAGATTGAAAACAACTTAAAATCCCTAATATAGAAAACAGCTAAATGATATTACCATAGAATATAATAGTGGCCATTGAAAATTATGGTTGGGGGATGTTTAAAGACCTGGGAAAATGTTGAGTGGAAAAAGCAAGAAAAACAACTCTGTAGTATGTTTTCAATTTTGTGTTAAGAAAGAGAAGTAGAGGAAGTTTTTTTTTTAAACTACTTCAGAAGGAAACACAATTATAGTTGCCATCAGAAATCCAGTATTTGCTGTTCTGATTTCTACTACTTTCTCATGTCCGCTTAGAAGCAAAAAATAAGCACTGAGAAGGAAAACAAAGACTGATTTCAATCAGTTGTAAAGATTAAAACATTATGAGTTAATCTTTGAAATTTTAGCCTGTGGCAATAAACTGTTGCAGGAATCTCTTTTGCCACTATTCCTAATAGAGCTTACAACACTATTTCCCATGTGCAAAGAAAAGAGATCTCTTTAAACTTTCAAATAAAATATTTCTTTGGAAAAATTGTAGCTTTTACTTTTGCTAGGCACAACTTTGGATGTTATACTTGTAGAGGGCCAGGTATCCTTAAAAGCTATAGTTTTCTTGCCACGCTGATAAAACACTGGACTTGGAATTTAAGACTTGAAGTCTGAATGTTTGGTTGGTTTGTGTTATAACGAGAACATTTGTTTCTTGCTTTGAAATAGCATAAGAAATTTGTCTTATGTTTAAGATTAATGGGGCGCCTGGGTGGCTCAGTGGGTTAAAGCCTCTGCCTTCGGCTCAGGTCATGATCTCAGGGTTCTGGGATCGAGCCCCGCTTTGGGCTCTCTGCTCAGAAGGGAGCCTGCTTCCTCTCTCTCTCTGCCTGCCTCTCTGCCTACTTGTGATCTCTGTCTGTCAAATAAGTAAATAAAATCTTTAAAAAAAAAAAAGATTAACATAAACCTTTAAACAGGCCATGTTCATTTTGATTTTATTTTGTAAAATCATTTTTTTATGGCTTGTAAAATGATCTGTTCTCTGAAGATTTTCAGGGAAAGGGCAGCTTTGCGTAGGTGAAGAGAAAGGAATGAGAACAGAACTGAGATCTATTAATGAGTTGTCTTTACACGAAATTTTAGGTCATCTTAACTTTTATGTTTTTTCCTGGTTACTTCCGGATCAGACGTGTTGTTTTCATCTTGAATCAGTCCGGTCTTTAACACAAGGATAGAGATGAAACAACTTATAGGCAGTTCATCATAAATAGTCACTGATCTCATCCTGTCACCTATCCTAGAGTCTTAAGGGGCCTTGGTTATCTTTTATGAGCTTGAGAGCTTTCCTGATTAAAGTGTCGTGTGCTAGTAGCATTTATGTTGTTAAAACAATGTCCCTTGAACTTCTCTTCATCAAAATGGATGGTCACATCTTCCTGGTAGTATTGAATTCATTTACAAGGTTTGACTTAATTAGAAGAACTAACTCATGCATTTTCTATCTCTTTATAAATCACTTCAACTTGTTTTGTTGAAGTTTTAGGGTTTTATCCATGTTAACTCTTGGGTTTTCTTTAGTGTAGAGCAATGGTTCTCAACTGAGTACCATTTCACCTCTAGGGGACATTTAGCAATGTCTGGAATCTTTTTCTTTTTTTTTTTTAATTTTTATTATTGAAGTACAGTTAACATACAAGGTTATATTCATTTCAGGTGTACAGCATAGTGACTTGACAGTTCTCTACATTACACAGTATTCACCACAGTAAGTGGTTACCATCTGTCCCCCATACAGTGGAGTCTTTATTTTGATGCCGTGACTGGGGATGGAGAGTCTACTATCATGTAGTAGGTAGAGGCCAGGAATGCTGCTGTCCATCCTATGGTGCACAGAACAGAGACAGCATAATTCTTGGGGCCCGAAGGGTCAATAGTGTTAAGATTCAGAAATTGTGGTGTCAAGTAAGTGAAATGATTCCAAAAGGAATACTTCTTTGAATGTTAACTTTGTTACCATTTAGGCCACATGCTAAACTTTATTTCAAAACTTATAGCTGTTCACTTAGCCTGTCTGTCTAGTTCTTACCTGGTTGAGACAGGTGTGTCAGCATGTCATGGTTTATAGTCTTTGTTGTCCTAGCTTTCAATTTTGTCTTTGTTGTATGACGCTAACATACAGTTGGGCAGGACAGCTTATAGGGGATTAAATAAAGATGTCCCATTTTTACATGTATTTAAAGAGAAGTCTAAGAAAGCATGATTTAATCTTGTGGGATTTTAGGTATTTACTACTTAAAAGTGATGCTATGGTTATCAATTTTTAAAAAATGCACAACCTATGTACTTACAGATGAAATGGCTAGAAAAAAATCTGTAAAAAGAAGTCATGACTATTCTTAAGTAGTTTTTTTAAACTTACAATTAATTTAGATTAACTGCTTTTCTTTTTTAAATAAGATCTTGAATCTTTAAATTGAAGGAATTGAATAGGAGAAGGAGGTTTACTTTTAAAATTTTTCAAAGGAGTTACTTCCTTATAATAAACTGCAGCAGGGGAGTTCTTTTAAAACTGTCTTTATTCTGTTAAGAGAATAAAAGATCCAAATATAGCTTTTGTCCACATGTGTAAAAAATTCTAACTTTTAGCTTTCCCAGAAACAGCAGAGTTTTAACATAAAAGAAACACATTTAGTAGAATTTTGGAACAAGTTGATTCTTGTCATAGGCAGAGGCAAAACAGACTCAGAAATTGCTAGCAGTTGATGCTTGGGGGTAAAATACTTCCAGATTTTGGGACCACTGCCAGTCTTAGGTTATCTACATGCAGTGGGATCCTCCTTGGGGATCATTTGAGGGACTTCATTTTATCAGTCAATGTTTATGAAGGTTTCCATCCTCACTTTTTCAAAAGTTTAATTATTTCATGGGTGCCATAATATAAATAACTTATTTTTATATCTTTTCTGGCAGCACAGTTTCTAGTGAAGTTTCTTTTCTTTGTAGTGACCTGATCATTCTTAGTTAAAGCAATCTCTTCTCAGAAATTGCTACATAAAAATCAAATAATTGATATCTATTTTTGAGTATTTTTTTATGTTTCATTTAATCCTGATATAATTTTTCCTTGAAGTGGAAGAGGACAGAGTTTGGTTTTAATTCTCATACTGCGCCCAATGCTTGCATTTTGTTTTTGTAGATAATAGAGGTCCAGATGACTGTGTTTTGTCTTATTAGATACATTTATACCTCTAAAGTGTGGGTAGACCTCATCTGTCTCAGGCAATGGAAAATGTATCCCAATCAGGAATCAACAGAGTGAGAGTAACTAGTGGGATTTTTCAGTACTTCAGGAAGTTCAGGGAGAAAATATTCATTTGTTCTTTGATCACTAATCTAAGATTTAAGGGTGGGGGGACCTTAATCTTAGGTTTTGATCTAATGAACCCCTCTTTTCAAAGAGTGGTCTAGAAAGTGGGAAGAAAGAAGGAAACATTTAGATATCCCTCTTATTTTTTTGTCAAAGTAAAACTTCTGTTTTGCCATTCTGGAGTCCATTGTATAAACAGTTTCCCTTGAATTTAA
Source organism: Lutra lutra (assembly GCF_902655055.1). Lineage (NCBI taxonomy): Eukaryota > Metazoa > Chordata > Mammalia > Carnivora > Mustelidae > Lutra > Lutra lutra. The sequence continues at coordinate 66,364,549 of NC_062279.1, forward strand.
ATAATATTTTCTCCTTTTTAATGGGAAACTGGAGTAAACACCAGAATTCTGTTAGTAGTTACTGCAGTTGCAAATTAGGAGAAGAGATGTTTAAGAAAAACAATTAAACTTGTAATGAATTATGCAATGTAAAGTGTAGCTGAGATAAAAATGACATCACAGCAAACTGTTCTGTTTCCTTATTTATCCTTTGATGTCTAAGCTGGAGTCATGTTTGGATCATAAAATTGTATTAAATTCATTTCATTTTTGTTAAAATGTATTTTTCAGTGATTATAATGATGATTAAAAATACAATTTGTGGGGCGCCTGGGTGGCTCAGTGGGTTAAAGCCTCTGCCTTCGGCCCAGGTCATGATCCCAGGGTCCTGGGATCGAGCCCCACATCAGGCTCTCTGCTCAGCGGGGAGTCTGCTTCCTCCTCTCTCTCTCTGCCTACCTCTCTGCCTACTTGTGATCTCTGTCAAATAAATAAATAAAATCTTTAAAAAAATTACAGTTTGTTACATATGTATTTTACAATGCTTAGAATAATACCTCACAACCTAATTAGCTAATAGATAAAAGCTAATAGCTTACTACGCCAGGCATTAGTGCTTTATATTAGTCTTCTCTGCTAATCCTCACAACAACCTTAGGAGGTATTACAATTCCCGTTTTACATTGGAGAAACTAAAACAGAAATAAAAGTAACCTATTCAAAATCACACACAGCTGGTGGTGGAGCTGGAATTCATACCCAGCAAGTGTGTTCCAGCCCCTCCCCCCACCAACACTATTCACAGTTGTGCTGTAAGCCTTCTCAAGTCAGGCTCTGTGAAAGGCTTTAGCTATAAAGATGGAGGGATAAGACAGAGCTAATAGGCTAATCAGGTTATTTCAGATTTTTTGTTTTTGTTTTAGAGCAATGCACTTTTACCTGGGGTTCATCAACAGTCTGTGTAATTATACATTGTGAGGCAAAATTATTCTTTAAGTAGAATCTGCAAAATGAAAAGAACAGGTTAAGGAGTAATTATATGCTTGACAAAAAATGACTTCTAGAGTTACTTATAGATTTAATTTTTTTTAGTTTAAAAATACGATTACTGAAAGTCTAGAAAATATAGGAAATTCAAATGCATAATCCTTCCATTTTAACACTATTTTTAATATAATTAAGTATCCCTATCCATATTTTTATATACATTTTTTTTTCTTTTAAGAGGAAATTATCCCCGAAGTAAAATCAGCTCATTCTTATTGGAAAATCCAGATGTTGGGGAGGAAAAAATTTTCTCTGTCCTTTAATATTCTTCTGGCTGGCTTCAGAATCAAATAGACATGAGACAAATTAACAGGAGAAAATCATGTTTAATTTTGTACATGCAGGGAATCCACATAAACATGAGATTCCAGGATGGACCTAGAGGATATAATGCTAAATGAAAGAAGACAGGAAACACAAATACCATATGATTTCATTCATATGTGGAATTTAAGAAACAACACAAAGAAAAAAACAAAAACAAAACCAGACTCTTAAATATAGAGAATAAACCTGATGGTTGCTAGAGGGAAAGTGGTTGGGAGAGAGATGCAATAGATAAAGGAGATCAAGAATACACTTATCTTGATGAGCACTGAATAATGTATAGAATTTTTGAATCACTGTCTTGTATACACCTGAAGCTAATATAACACTATGTTAATTACACTTCAAGTAAAAAAAATTACCTTTCCTCCTCACCCTCCCCCCCAAAAAAACTGATCTATGGGAATGGGGTGAGAATCCTAGTGGTTTTTGAGGATGTCATTGCTAGTGGGATGGGTGTAAATGAGTGTGCTGTGATGTTAGAAATGCTCTTTAGCTTGATCTGAGTGGTAGTTACTGAGGGATACACAAATGAAAATATTTATCAAGTTGTTTGCTTAATATTTGTGTACTTTACTGTATGTAAATTATACCTCAATTACAAAAAGGGAGAAAAAAATGTGAGATTCCAAAGACAGGCAACATGAGGTATACAGGTCATTCTGGACTAAGAAGGAACTAGGAGTCAAAGGGAAGTAAGGGAATTCACAGGAAGAAAGGAAGGAATAAATGCTTGATAAACAGATGTTTGCTGGGCCATCCATAAACAATGGTTGAGGACTTTGGACAAATATGTTTTGCTAGTTTTTTTCCCATCTGCCGTAATGAGTTCATAACTATACTATAGTTATTTACGGTGATAACTCCCTTTCTGGAGCAGGTCCTATGTCTAAATTTTTTTTTAAGATTTTATTTATTTATTTGACAGAGATCACAAGTAGGCAGAGAGGCAGGCAGAGAGAGAGGGAGGAAGCAGGCTCCCTGCTGAGCAGAGAGACCAATGTGGGGCTCGATCCCAGGACCCTGAGATCATGACCCAAGCCAAAGGCAGAGGCTTTAACCCACTGAGCCACCCAGGTGCCCCCCTATGTCTAAATTTTTTAAGCAAATGGGGGAAGGTCAAAGTTTCTTCCTGAGTCTTTTGTGCCTGATTGTTTTCCATTTGAAATAATCTGCAGGCCAAAGTTGTATGTTTTCGGGTGATTAATTTTGAACTCCTATACAAACAATTAAAAGAGTGCAAAGAGTGAACTTTTTTTTCGCATTTGCCCTTATTCCTGAGCTTCACCTTATTTCCTAAAGGGAACTACTAATAGTTTTGTTAATGCAGTTTAAACACACTTGTACACATAGTTTTTACATAACATGGTTTTTATGTCTGATCAAGTATTCTGTGTTTTTCACTTATTAATCATACTCGTATATGTTGTTACATAATCTTCATATTTCACACATAAATGACTGAATCATGTTCAAATGGCTAGACATACCATAATTTATTTAACCTATTGCTGGGCATATGGGTTATTTCCAGTTTCTCAATCTTTTATCCTCTGATTGTCCTGCTATTTATAGATTTAACATGTTTTGGATCATTTCTTTTCCTTGGTGTAGATTCCTAGAGGTAGGTTACTGGAAGAGACTCAAGTAGTTTGGGGTTTGAGAGATACTATCAAAACTGTAGACAAAAAGTTGTCCTAGTTGGCAATGCCCCCAGCATGAGCCCCAGTATTTCTGTAGCTGGGAGAGACTTATAAGAAGATGAGACATGATAGCTGGGCCTAATGCACATACTTAATTTTTTGCATGAAAAAATGCACATTTTGTGAAATTCATATTGTATAAATTGAAACCCACCTATCACCTCCACCTTTGCTACTTTCTGTTCTAGAAAGTAGTTGAGCAAGAAAAGCCAATTGGCCTGTGTATAAGTTTTATACCAGAAGCAAATGCTGATCAACTAGTCTTGAAAATGTTAAGCTCAGTAGGGAGAAATTTTTCTTTTTAAGCTGATAACCCACATTTTGGTACTATGTTGCCTTTATCTGAATTGAACTTCATTCAGTGTTTGCTTTATAACCTTTGCCTAGATGCTTCCGGCAAATAAACCCATATTCCATGGGTATATTTCTGGTATTTAATGAGTTCACCTACCTTTTTGCTTTGTGATATTTTGAATCAAAATTGAGTCAAGACAATTACTTGAAATCATCAGTGATTTTTAAACTTAATTGTTGCCTTTCGGTGTGTCATGGATTTGTTTTGCTGTTTTTGTAATCTATCATGAATGTCTGCTAATCACAATTTCTACCAATATTTATATATTGAAAGGGTCATTCATCATGCCTTTTGGTTAAAACAAGGACAGGTGCAAAGTCCATATAATATTTTAGAATGTGTAGCTGATTTAGGAAATTATTTAGTCCAGCCTGTTAATTATATAGATAAGAAAAAGAAATCTTTGGGGGTTCATGATGGCTTTTGAGTGCCAGTTGGACTCTTTGATTGTTCACTTCCAAATGAAGCCTATCTCAAAATTTTTTAAGTGATCCCAGACCACAGAACAGTTTATGAACTCCACTTTGGCCTATCTTATGCTGTTCCTTTAGTTGAGGGGAGTTTTTATTTTCAGTCTTAGAGTCCTTGATTTTTCTAGAGAGCAAAAGTTAAGTTTGACCATGGTACCCCCCCATTCTTAATTGAATCTAAACTAAAAGTTCCTTCACAGAGAAAGACAGTGCTAAAGTCTGTGTTTGCTTTTTCAGTAACCCTGTACAATTTTCTAGATTTAAAAATTAACCTCTAGCAATTTTTTTAAGTAAGGAAGAACACTTCAAACAGAAAGACTAGCTTTCATGAATATTCTCTTTATGTATTTTTAGAATATTTTAATTGTAGTGTGATGCAGCTGCCAGACTCCTAGCACAAAGTGTTGGAAAGCTCTGTAGTCATTAGAGGTTCGCCTCCACAGAAGTTTAATTTTCTCAGCCTGAGGACTGTTGCAGTGAAGCAGTGCTTACCCAGAAAGAGCATTCTGCTTTTTCCTTACGTATTTCAGGCTCTCCCTAAGACTTGAAATAACACAAGTTTTATTTAAAATTTTCTTTGTTCTGTAATGGTTTATGGCAGGCTTCTCTAAATGTGAGCATGAAGACATTTGATTATATTTGAAAATATTGTTCTTTGTTTGCCCACATGAAAAGTCATTAAAATGCCATTTAAAATATGAGTTATGGAAGGTGTTTAAATATCTGTGAATGGGTACTTACTGAAACTGACATTAGGTTACATGGTTGTGTTTCTGAAGGATTAACTTTATTAAACACCTAGTCTGTAGTATCATTCATGTTACCTATTTTCAGGGATAAAATATGGTTGACACATGCCATTGTGAAATGAAAATTAAAAAGACAGTTTTTCTTTTTATAAAAAGCAAAAGTGGTGTAAATGGAAACTCCTGAAAGTCTCATTAGGCAACTTAATCCTGATTTTAACATTTTCACTTAATACAGTAGCCCAGATTTTTATGTGTAGATAAAAGTTTAAAACTTTTCTAGAAGTTTTAAAGTAGATTTTCACTGCCAGAGGATTCCTGCCCAGGCCACACCAGTCAATGTTTTAATCACTTCTTCAACTTCTAGGATTTAAGAAGGTTGTGGTCAGTGTGATTGTGCCCTGATGGGCTGATTATGTGCATTGGAATCAGAAAATGAAACTTGAAATTTGATTTAAACATATTCATTTCTGGGGCACCTGGGTGGCTCAGTGGGTTAAGCCTCTGCCTTCAGCTCAGGTCATGAACTCTGGGTCCTGGGATTGAGCCCTGCATCGGGCTCTCTGCTCAGCAGAGAGCCTGCTTCCCCATCTCTGCCTGCTGCTCTGCCTACTTGTGATGTCTCTCTCTGTCAAATAAATAAAATCTTTTAAAAAGTATATATTAATTTCCTATGACAGACAGTCACACACTAATATCGAGTGATACAAAGTTCACACTTATGTAATGAGGACTGTCATTAAAGATTTTTAATGATGGGAAAGATACCATCCTTGAGTGCCAAATATTGTGGCAAAGTATTTACACAGGTCATTTAATTCTTGTGATCACCCTGAGGTAGGCATATGGTGGTATCTCTGCAAGGAATGTTACAAAGCATATCCAAAAAACTTCTCCCCTTTGGTGTAGTTAGACATCCTGGATATGACAGTGTACTTATGCTATGCAGGCTGCCTTTGCTCCAGACATTTTTCTGTTACTCTCAGAACTGGTTTTCAAGATTCAAAGGAAGATCAGATTTATTACTTTATAATTATTTTTAATTATTTTCCAGAATCTGTTATGGAGCATGATTATTTACTTTAGTCTTTAGACTTAGCCCTGAATAGCTTCCTAGACTTTTCCCAAAACTTCTGTTCACCTTCAAATGATGAAGAGTTCATTTATTTTCATCTATAGGCTATGTTCCTTACTACCATTTATTTTGTAACTCAAGATGTCCTAGATTTGGTCAATGAAGCCTTTTGCAAGTTAGATCCTTTGTCTTCTTGACATTTTAAGGATACATAGGAAAGTAAGAAGTATAAGGAAGCTTGTCAGGTTCATAATTAGACTTTGTGGCAAACAAATATATAACAGTAATTCTGTATCCTAGTGACTGTTTAAGGTCTACTTGTTCTCAAGTACCTTCTAATGCTGTGCAATCTTCCATGTGATTTCTGTTAATTGCACATTACTCCTGTATTCTGTGCAATTTTGTTTTCATCTCTATTAGTATGTTTGCCATTAAACCCCCAGAAACTTGGGCCTAGGATATATCTGAGTTGATTGGTTATTGTCTAATATAAGATCACAATCATAGGCCATTAGCCTCCCTTTTCTTACCTACAGATGTCTGCTTTCCTGGGGAAACACATTTGTTTTGATCAAATTTGTTGTATTGAATTGTATGACCCTGCAGCCTATGTGCAGAGAAATTTGTTATTTTTTTTAATATTTTATTTTTAAGTAATTTTTATACCCAACGTGGGGCTTGAACTTACAACCCTGAGATCAAGAGTCACATGCTTTACTGACTGAATCAGCTAGGTGCCCTGAAGAAAAAGAACTTTGTTCTTAAGGAGTTGCGAATATTGAGGTGTCTAGAGGTTCAGTGACCATCTGGTTCAGTGGTTCTGGACTAAAAGTCATTTTTCCACCAAGGAGATATTTGGAAAATGCTGGAGACATATTTGGATGCTGAAACTGGAGTGGAGTAGGGTAGAATGTGTTACTGGTATCTAATAGGTAGTGGCCAGAGATGCTGCTAAATATCTTACAGTGCATAGGACATCCCTCCACAATGAAGAATGAACTGGTCCCAAATATCAATAGTGTTGAGATTAAGAGCAGTAGCCTAATTTAATGGATATAAGGAGGAATGATATGGGGGTATTGAGAGAGAAATGCTAGTGTTTTTGGAATGGCCAGTGTAAGAGATGTAGGTAGGTGTGCGTGATCAAGAATAGTTTTTTCTTTTTAAAAAGATTTTATTTATTTATTTGACAGAGATCACAAGTAGGCAGAAAGGCAGGCAGAGAGAGAGAAGGGGGGGGTGGGAAGTGGGCTCCCTGCTGAGCAGAGAGCCTGATGTGGGATTTGATCCCAGGACCCTGAGATCATGATCTGAGCCAAAGGCAGAGGCTTAACTCACTGAACCACCCAGGTGCCCAAGAATAGGTTTTTGAGGGGCTCCTAGGTGGCTCAGTGGGTTAAGCCTCTGCCTTCGGCTCAGGTCATGATCTCAGGGTCCTGGGATCAAGCGCCACATAAGGCTCTCTGCTCAGCAGGGCGCCCGCTTTCCCCTCCCGCCGCCACCTCTCTGCCTACTTGTGGTCTCTCTCCCTCTGTCAAATAAGTAAATAAAATCTTAAAAAAGAGTAGGTTTTTGAAATTAAAAAGACAAGGGCAAGATTATGCACAGCATACACTGCATTTCTGAAGGTTGGGAACCTCATCCATTGGGCTTTGGATTGGCACTGAAGAATTGTGAGAGGATCAGATTTGCATTTTGGGAAGTTTACTTGGAGAGTATGAAATGAGTTCAGAAAGATAATCAATCCTAAAGGATTCAGTGTCCCAGAATGTGAGAAGTTGTTTTAGATGATATTATTCCAAAGTTGTAATGTGTTTAACAGTTTCCTAAAGGATCATGGGAGGTGGTTCCTAAACTGTATTCCAGATGTTTCCTAAATTCCTAAAGAAATTTAGGTAGTTTCAAAGGGTAAAGATTGAGTTTTAGCAGGAAATGAGATAGATAATGCAGTGGAGTTTTTTAAGTCCATGGACAGAAAGTATTATTTGGTTGAAGATTATAGAAAATCTTCAGAGTGGCTGGGAAGAAGTGGTATTTTAGAGCATTCATTCATTTTGTGCTTTTTATGCTGTCAGACTATTTCAGGTGTTTGTGGCAGGATGGATATCTGCATTGTTATTTGAAGAAATGCTGGGACGTAGGTAACCTGGCCTTTTCTTATTGTTACTGGAATTGTGGCTGTTTTTTCCCTTCCTTTCAGAGCAGACAGCTGATATGATCTAGGTGATCTGTGACCATGAGGTAAATTTATATTTGAGAAAACCTGTTATTACAGAATGAAACTGCTATAGTCTTCTATCTCTAATAACTCACTTGTGAATGACTTAAAAATATAGTCATTGTGACATTTAGGAACCTTAAACACAAATGTGCTTCTTGGTAACAAAAGAGAAGAATACTTTTCCTTAAAATTATTACAGTGGCATAGAAAACAAATGGACCAGTCTTTATGAGTCAGTAATGATATGATCTATTATAATACTTTAAAAGTTTTAATAACTTTAAAAAATGTAAATTCTCCTGTGCTTTGGCCGATGAGATGTGTTATCAGAATTATTTTGTTCAAAGTAATTTATTGAAGAAGTATCCCTACTTTAAAAATCAAGTGTTTTGGCACTCTGGAAAACAGTATGGAGATAAAAGTTGAAATTAAAACTACTCTATCACCCAGCAATTGCACTACTAAGCATTTACCCAAAGAATACAAAAATGCTCATTTGAAGGGACACATACACTCTGATATTTATTGCAGCATTATCAACAGTAGCCAAATTATGGAAAGAGCCTAAATGTCCATCAACTAATGAATGGATAAAAAGGATATGTGTGTGTGTATGTATGTATGTATATACACACACACACACACACATATGTACGTACACACACACACACACACACACATATATATATATATGTAAAAGAATGAGATCATGCCATTTGGAAGAATGTAGATGGAGATAGAGAGTATTATGCTAAGTAAAGTAAGTTGAGAAAGATACCATATGATTTCTTTTTTTAAAAGATTTTATTTATTTGAGAGAGAAAGAGAAAGAGAATGAGCAGGGTGAGGAGGAACAGAGGGTTAGGGAGAAGCAGACTCCCCACCAAGCAGGTAGCCCAACATGGGGCTCCATCCCAGGACCCTGAGATCATGACCCGAGCCAAAGGCAGACACTTAACTGACTGAGCCACCCAGGTTCCCCCTCAGTATGATTTCACTCATATGTGAAATTTAAGAAACAAAACAGATGAACATGGGGGAAAAACCCAGGAAAACCATAGAACAGACTGTTAACAATAGAGAACAAACAGGGTTGATGGAGGGAGGTGGGCGAGGGATGGGCGAAATAGGTGATGGGGATTAAGGAGGGCAGTAGTTGTGATGAGCACGTGTGTTATGTGGAAGTGATGAAACATAAATTCTGCACCTAAAACTGAAATCACACTGTTTGTTAACTGAGATTAAAAAAAAAGAAAAGAAAAGAAAAGAAAAACCACTTAAATAAATAAAAAATAAAAGTAACAGTATTGCACTGAAGTTGGTTAATTTATACTCAGAAAAATCCCTCCTTGCCCAAAATAGTAAGTGGAATATGTCATCTTTTTCTGAAGTTCTAGAACCTGTGTAGTGAAGTCCATCCCATTTTATTTTTTAATAAACAACAAATGTTTATTTACCAGGAAAATCAATAATGGTTCTTCCTAAAATCAGAATTTTCTTCTTTACTCATGGAAATAGAAATTGCTTTGAAGGAATGCCTAATCTCCATCAATGATTTGGCAGTTGTGTTTGCAGTTCTCATGCTGTTATATATAGGCGAATTTAGTGACACATAAAATTCTGTGTCATATTGTGTAATGGTTCCTGGTTAATGGTTTCCTCAAACTATGTTTAAAGCAGGTTAGGCATTGATATAGTAGGGAAATGAGATATATACACTATAGATACATAGATGATCTATAAATTGTATATATATTTAAAAATGTGTATAAAATTTCCTTGTTAAGTTGACATCCGGTCTACCAGTCTGTACTTCCTCCGGAATACTAAAGCAGAGCTGTGGTGCTCAGAAGTGCTTAATACACATTCACTGAGAGCCCTGACTGCCAGCTCATTCAGAACACAGGTAGGTGAAGTCCCTGCTTTTGAGGCGCTTTTACTCGCTTGGTGAGGTAGTTGAAAACACATGCCATAATTAAACAGTGATAATAGATACTGCTCTTCAGCTAAAGGACAGAAGTAGGACCCAGAGGAATTGGGAAGCATTCATGAAGAAATAGAATGTCAAGCGGGCTTCCACTGCGGAGACTGATTCAAAGAGACTGTTCCCACCAACCGTACACAGCAGCAAGCAAAAACAAGAGTGAACACAAATGGCGGTGCCAAGGGGAATGTGGTTAATATCAGGATATAGTGGAAATTGAATCTGGAGAAATTTGGAGGGGAGTAGACATAAGTTCATACAGAGAGCTACATGGAGGGAGAAGGTCAGCTGTTGATGAAGCAGCAATGGGATAAGGCTGTTCTGGAGTCAGTCTGTCTCTGGACTGAAGCTGAGGGGGAAGGAGGGCTATGTAGCCCATCAGGCAGCCCCCTCGGCAGTCTTGGTTTGGCCCAGAGTAGTATGGCAGAAGTAAGGAGAGGGCAGAAGATGTGATGCAGAAAATCCACACTGAGTGTAAGATCTGTAACTTGGACTACTAGGAAAACTGGAGTGTGCTAAGAGCAACACAGAATTTGAAGAGCTACTCTAGTTCCCTTTATACAATTACCAAACCACAGAGCTGGTGTCAAGTCCAACCACAGAAACCTTTCAAAGTCTTGGTTTCCTGAACAGTGTGGCATGAGAAAAATCAGAAATGTTAAGGACTGGAAGTATGGCTTCTGCAGTGACATGATCATTTTTTAAAGGGGGCATGGCCGCTCATTATGATGTTTAAAGTAAGAAAAATCCTGGTACATTTTCATCTCAGAGTAAATTAAATTAATTTTATATTTTTTTTATTAAGCTCAATTATCCACCATATAGTACATCATTAGTTTTTGACGTAGTGTTCAATGATTCATTAGTTGAATTGAATTTATTTTAAAAAGTAACCACTTCACTGTAATGTTGGGCCTAAGGTAGAAACAAGGTTTTCTGTTGTTTTTTTAAATTATATATCACACATTGCTCATGTGGAGGTTAAAAAAATTATATTTTTTGTGTGAGGAAAAATTATTTTTACCTGAGTAAAACTTAAATCTAGTTTATGTAGAAAATATCCTTATTTTGCTGTTAGGCTGATATTGCCCCAGCAAATGCGACAACTACATTGTGCCTGGAGCACATGTTGTAAGATCTGTGGAAGCCTGTGAGAACATCTTGTGAGATAGTAGATGAGGTTCCCTCTTAACCTTCATCAGGGTCCACTATCTATTTTTTTTTTTAATTTTTATTTTTTTATTTGTCAGAGTGAGAAGGAGCGCAAGCAGGGAGAACAGGAGAGAGAGAGGGAGGAGCAGGGAGCCTGATTCAGGGCTTGATCCCAGGACGTTGGGATCATGACCTGAGCCAAAGGCAGAAGTTTAACCTGCTGAGCCACCCAGGTGTTCCTGGGTCTGTTATCTGGGTCCTACAACCATCCTGGGTTACCAGAGGCATTGGGTTCCAGAGTCACTGTTCCTCATCAGAAACCTTTTTATTAGAGGTAGAAATGTTTTAGGGAGTCCTAGGGAGACATTCCTAGAAACTAGTCACCTTGTTGCACTCGTTGTACTCTTCCTTCTCTAGTGACTTGTACTGCCCCTCCTGGGCAGAGGTGACCCTCCCTTTCTTGCAACTAATTCACTGAGTAGAGGTGTGGGAGTCCAGGGGGTAGGACCAGCTGCTTAATTTGTGGGGCCCAATGTAAAGTAAAAATGCATGACTTCTTGTTCAAAAATTAAGACTTTTAAGATTTCAACATCAGAATATTAAAGCAAGCCTTGGGCTCTGTGCACCTGCACAGGTCACATGCCCACAGAGTCAGCCCTATGTGTAGGGTGCGGTATCCTGATCTTCTCTCAAGGTCTTGTGAGGCACAGAAGAGCTGTCTTGTTTTCCACCCAGATGGAAGAAGGCACACAGGAGACTGGCTGCTGCTTCTTCCTTATTCTCATACACCCCTGACCATGATCCAGAGTTAAGGAGAGTGGTAGGTAGCTCCCTCCATCTCTGTGCTCAGATTGGTTTTGTTAATTAGGAGCATTGTTCCTATAGGATTGGCTGACTTCTCCTCACATTCAAGTGCTAAGCTGTAAGCTCCAAAATACAGGAGAAAATTCAAAATGTAGTAGACATTGTGGGCTATGAATCAAAGTGTATGGGTAGGCTGAACCTTACGTGGGGAGCAGTGTTAGGGAAGTAGAGGCTTTGTTTTAAGGAAAAACAGCAAGATAGGAGAGCTTTCAATGCCAGGGATAGTAGAATTGAATCTCTCTTTTCACCATAGTTATTAAAGTTGCTGCAAATACTGAATTAGCAAATACTGTTCTGTTGTTCTTAGGGGTAATACAAGGTTAGGTTCCTGGGAGCCTGTGGTCACAATTTTCACAACCATTTACTACATACTCTTGTTTTATGTGTATTTTTGTTTAAAGATACCTTATTTAATATATGTATTGTTGATTAATTTACATTTCACTCACAACCAGCAGCACTATAACTCATGTCTGAGTGAAGTGTATCTAACACATGTATTTTCTCTATAAGACACACTGCAAGCTTCTTGAACTTAGGAATGCTAGGTAGCACTTCAGCACTATGCTTGGGGACCATTTTAAGCAGAAAACCAACAAAAAGCACAAAAACACAAACTCATGGGTCTAAACAGATGGCAGAAAGTAAAAGAGCCTAAACAAGATGGCAAACCATCACTTCACTCAACCCCAGCTGGGAATGTGTTTGTTGGACAACTCAATTTTCACCACTGTGTTCATGTCAGCAAATGACCACAAAAACAGCATTAGTATTGATTTAGGGGCTAAAAATAAATTTTAGGAAGTAGGCAAATTTGCAAATACAGAATCTGTGGATGATGAGGATCCAACGTACTTTGAATTTGAGCTGTTCCATTACACTGAACAGGTCCGGATGGGAAAACCATCTCTTAACATGGCAAAAATCTCTTAAACAGTTTACTGTTTATTTCCAGGAGATGATATAGTGGGATGTAATATATTTGTATATGATAAACCAAGGCAATGTTTTTAAAATTTGGAAGAGCTGAATCCGATGATGGGGGGAAAAGAAGTTACTCTGTGTTAGACATCTCTAAATTAAACCTAAAATGCATATACTTATCTCTGATAAGAGAATGTGAAGTAGGTGTTGTGGGTTTGATAGCTGATTGTACTAATAACAATCATTAGGTGTCAGCTAATTATACTGTGGAGAAATAAAATGTCCAACTGATAGTAGGTTACATTAGTTTCAGTCCCTGAGTCATCTCGTGTAAACAAGGGTTGTAGTAAGGTGAGGAGATGAGAAGAATTCAGATAGGAAAAAGGCTTTGCGTGCCTTTAACAGAGGCTGATACAGCCCAAAGTAAGGTCCACTCTCTATTTCGTGATTATAGGAATTCCACTGGAAAACAGAATTTAGTGAGTATTTATGATAGTGTTGAAATTCACAAAATGAGATCACACATTTCCAAAGCATTCCTTTCTGAATTTCACTTTTGTGTTCAAAATACATTGAGACATACCTATGGTAGGGACTATTGTGTGAAATAAATTAGATAAGGCAGTGCTTGATATGCAAGATAACTGAAAATGCCTGATGAAAATTTTAGTCATGTAAAAGAAGGAGTTTGTCTTTCTGTGTGTATATGCATGTGTGCAGTGAAGGATCCTATGTCAGTGTTTTTTGTTTTATTGGTATCTTGCATCAAACATTTAAAGTTGTTTGTTTTTTTTTTTTTTTCACTTTTCTGCCTTCTAAAAACCCATACTGTTCTTTGCAGCCTGGTGTGTCACTGGTTTGTAGTTGTTCTTCACAGTAGTTTCCTAAAATTGTGTTCTTTCTCCTTGAAGCCTTCCATTTCACTAAGGAGACTAGGTTAGCAACTAACCCCATTCTCCCTTTGGATACTATTTTGCCCTTTAAATGAGTACATTTTCTAAATAAATGTTTACTGACTTGTCTAAACCAAATGGTAATGTAGGACTGCTGATTATGAGGAAATCTTAAAGATAAAAATCTTCATTTTTATCATGAAATGGTTGCTTGTAATGCTTTCAAACAATTTGTGGAGTCAGCTTTAGAAGATTGTTTTTCTAAATTACTATTTTTCTTCATTTCTGGAGCAGTGGTCCCAAAAAAATCAAAGTCTCTTTCTGTCTTTCATTCACACCCTCATTGTGTATGGGGGAGAGGGGGTTGGAATTTCAGGTTATATTTAGGAAAAGCTTAATTCTTGGAGATTCATGGTGCATATTATTACGTTAGTGTATTGGAAAAGTTTTGCAGTGAAGAAATCTGTTAGAACATTTCCCAAACTGTTTAGTCATGGAAATTTTTCATGCAGAATACCCTCTTGATATCCTCTTAGACTAATGTTCCATAAAATGCTGCCCTAAAGACAAAGGCTTAAATGTTACCCCTTAGTCCAATATAGTATCTTCTATGTGCTGGACCCTGGGATAAGTGGAAGTCATACAGCTGGTGACAAAGACATGGCAGGATCCTCAAGAAGAGAGCAGTGTAGTAATGACAAAATACAATGTGATAGCGTAAGTATAAGGTGTTCTGAAAGAATGTGAGTAAGGCACCTCACCCACACTTAGCAGGAAACATTCGGGTTCATTCATTCATTTTGCAAAAATGTCTTCTAGAATAGACGATACAACTATAAATAAGATCAGGCATCTGTTCTCATGAAGGTTAAATTCCATTGGGGGAAGGCAGATAGTAAGCAAGTAAATAATTTAACATTTTTGGTACTGAAAAAGTGCTATGAAGAAAATGAGGAACGTAGCTGAAGTTGGGTTGATAAGAATTTGGAGTTTTCTCAGTTATGGTCACTGAGAGGACAATTGAGTCATGGAGTTTGGACTCCATCAATATTGGACAGTGGAAGCTGGATGAGGAAGGAAGCCAAGTCTAGAGGAATCCCATTGTAGGTAGAAGGAATATGGTTAAGGGATTACAGGTCCAGAGATCAATTGATAGGATTGAGAGAGTTAGAAGTAAATAAGTTTGTGGTCGTGGGAGATACTTTATTTTTAAGGATTCATAAGTGGATCCCTCTGAAGTCCAAGATAAGGCAGTGGTCTACAGTGGCCAAAGAACTGTGGCAGTACTGATCATCATACCACTCAGTAGAAGTACTTGGGATGGAGAGGTCATGAACCTAGGTCCAAAGCCTTTAGAGGAAGAGGGGAGATGGCAGAACTGGAAAATATAAAGTGGTGTAACTAGATGGTGAGAGACTCAAAGGAATAGAAAATTAAAAAAGAAAAAAATAAGGGAGAAGTGATTGGAAAAGTTGCTGCGTGCAGCAGTAGGTGCTTCCTTTCTTACTCTGAGGAGGTGGCGTGTAGGGAAGGAGCAGTCTCCAGGGATCCTGGAATGTGGTTTCATAGATCAAACTTGGTTCCAAACAGGCTGTGACTAATCCAGGTCATTAGCATCTGGCAGACACCAAACTTCAAACCTCCTGACTCCATGTTCAGTGTACTTAACTTAGCTGCAGAGATACAAAGATTACAAAATAAAAAGTAATTGCAAATTCATCAAGCAGCGAAATAAACACTTCTTTTGTGAGTTCTCTTGATATTATATATACTGTGTGGAGTTGTTTACATAATGAACTGAGCTTCTAGATTTTCATGCAGATAGCTTTTGAATTTTGGACATCTGATATTTGAATATTTGATATTTGACATCTTATCCACCAAATCCCCATCTATAACCATATTTCTCTCCCCATCCCCAATTCCGATACTTCTGTCATGTTCCTCTTGTCCCTTCCATCCTGCCTTGGTCCTGACAATGGCTAGAAGTTTTGTAGGAACCCCAAGCCTCCATCCCATCCCTGGAGACCTTTGAGAGGTCAAGTACATTGCTTCAGATACATTTTCCTTGGCGTCTTTGTGAGAGAGAATTGGTGCTAGAGTGCTTTACTTTAGAAATTAAGTAAAGGGCTTTGTAGTTGGACAGAACCAAATTTAAATGCTGGAGCCACTATTCATGGATGGTATGACCTTTATCAAAGTAATTATTAACCTTATTGTTCTCTTTTCTAAATGTGAACAAAGTAAGATTGATGCTAAAGTATGTAGCACAGGGCTAACACATGGTACTTGACTCTCAAATTGTTGTGGTTCTCATTAGCGTCTCCATAGGTTCTGGGTACCATCCTTGCAAAAGGCACCTGGAGTTACTGGACATGCTGGGGAGGAATATTTGGAATCTATTGTTCCACAAGGGTAGATTGATTCTTGACATTCTTTACTATGAACTTGACGTGTCTTAAGACCCAGTCTCACACAGACTTTAAAGCCCAGCCTAGGGGTAAAAGTGAGGCAAAATCTGGACCATAAATAGCCTGGCCTTTAATTTTGTAGGACTGCCAATTAGGGGTTATTTAACCATGGCTACATCTCAAAATCTCCTGTGAAGCTATATATATATATATATATATATATATATATATATATATATATATATATATATATTATTTATTTTCATAGGCTTCATACTCCCAAGAGATTATCATTTATAGGCCTGGGGTAGGGCCTGTACAAATTATTTTAAAATACACATAAAGAGGTGTATGAATGGGTAAAGTTAGAAGGTAGAGTTAATAATGAAAACTCCCCAAAGCTGTTGGGATTATGTAACGTAATCAGTGAAATTGCCTAGCACGTAACTGCGATTCAAAAGTTCTGTCAGTTATCCTTGGTTGCATAATGAATCACCCCAAACTTGATGGCATTCAAGAATAAGCATTTATTTCTCACCCTTTAAATGTTGGCTGCAGCAGCTCTGCTTATCCCAGCTGAGCTGTGAGATAGCAGAGAAGGGGTACGGGGTTGGCTCAGCCCAACTTAGCCTGCAGCTTTCCTCCACCTATCTCTCATCCTTCTTCCTCCAGCAGACTAGCCCAGACTTCATGGTATATTCGAAGCACAAGAGAGCAAGTTGGAAGTACACATGACCTCTTGAAGCTTAAACTCAACATTACTTCTTCCTTATTCCGTTGGCCAAAGTGAGTCACATGGCCAACAGACTAGCCCAGACTTCATGGTATATTCGAAGCACAAGAGAGCAAGTTGGAAGTACACATGACCTCTTGAAGCTTAAACTCAACATTACTTCTTCCTTATTCCGTTGGCCAAAGTGAGTCACATGGCCAAGTTCTTGTGTCAGGGAGTGATGATGTATATGCAGAGGACATGGATAAAGGGAGGGTGGAGAATGTAGGACAGTAGTGCAGTTTATGACAGAAATCTGAAACATAAGTAAACGTTAAGTAACTGCGAACAAAAATAAATGTCTATAAAGGACCTGCTCTACGTTAGGCTCAGGGGTAAAATGCCAAGGAAAAGTGACCAGGAATTACCCATAGTAAAGGATTAATGATCTATATTTGTTATTCTAGGAGTTAAATAGGCTTTTAGAGGCCAGGATTTTGGAAACTTACCTCCATTTATAACTTTTTTCTCCCCATTGGAAAATTCACACAGGATTTCAAATGAGCTTTGGAAAATTATTCATAAAATGTGACCACATGTGTTTTCCTAATTGCTTAAAGTGCCACTCCATAATAAAATATGTTGTAAAATGGTGTTACTGAACCCTGAAACTACATCCTTTTCAGCTATCATCTAATTATAATGTTGCACATACAGGGAATCTTACAGGAAGCATTGCACGTTGGATTTTAACACAGAGGAATTAGGTATTGTATCTGAGACTTTCATTAGGGCTACATGGAAGAAATGTGTCTCTGCCAGTTCTTTATTTGTAATGATATGTATCCTTCACAGGTTCATTTTTGAGTTCAGATGTAATAAGTATGTGAAAGTAGCTTTAAGGTTATCAAGTATCATAAACGAGTAATAAGAATAATTTCTTTAAGAGCATGGAAAGTAAGATCTTGGGTACCACAACCAAATTACATGTCTTGATTTCTGGCTTTGTCACACTAGCTGTAGGATGTGGGACTAGTTAGGTAATCTCCGTGTGCTTCAGTTCTTCCTTGTTTGAAAAGCCAACAAGATGCCCACCTACCCTCTAAGGTAGTTGCAAGGATTCAGTGATGTGTAATCTGTGTGAACCTTTTAGCTGGACACTATGCCTGACCCCATTCATTGTAAGTGTTCAGTAAGAATTATATATATATAAATATATATATATATTTGCTACGATAAATGAAATACAAATAAAGTTAACCAATTAAATAAAATTAAACCAATTAAACCAAATAAAATTAACCAATTAAATGTTTAAATATTGCTAAGCAAGTTTCAGATATGTGGTAAATTTATACATTTAGGAATCTGAGTGGAAAAGTTCGAAGGGTTATAGCTGCTTTTGGACTTTTCAGCTCTTCAATGTGAGAATTACTTTGGAAAAAGAATCAAACACTTACTGTGAACCTGCCACATGTTACAGTAACGTGTTACACCTAGCAAGTAACTTCAGCTGAGGTCTCCCATCTTCCAGAAGCTTGCAGGTAGTCGGGGAAAACAAAGATAGATACAGTGCAGACTAGGTGTGCAGAAGGAGCATCACCCAAACTGCCAGGCAGGTGCCAGGGAAACGATAGCCTTAACTTGATAGCATGTATTCAGATGACCGCTCAGCGGTCAACCACAGCAGAATGTGGTTGTGCAGTCACTGACACAGGGAGGCAGAGTTCAGTGGTGGTCTTACAAGGTGTCTGCATTTGAAATGAGAATCCGGAGAGGGAGAAAGGGAGTTTTGTTGTGGACGGTAACAGTCCTCCTGAAGACTCTGAAAGGGCTGCTTCTTTGCAGGGGATTGCAGAAAAAAGCTAAGTCAGCACACGCTGTGGGTCTCCTTTACAGAGCGAATGCAGTCATGCATCATTAACAACGAAGTGAAGTGGCTGGTGTTGGCTGTTGCTGGGAGAGGCAGAAACTGGCTTATTCAGGGTATGGCGGCTCTGTAGTGCCAAAGCTGATGCTGTTTTGAGCCAAGAGTATATTCCAGGATATTTAAGAATTATTGTCTTTGCAGTCTGTCTTTTTAAAAGTATAATTTCAAAGTTTAGATGAAATTCATCTTGTTTGCCTGTTTCTTATCCAAGCGATATGATTTATTTGTACATTTTTGGCAAGTGTAACTGGCAAAATACTCCTAGGATGCCGCTGCTTCATTTTGGCTTAGCCTTATACACAGTCTGTGAAGGTGGGTATTGGTCGTCTTCTCCGTATGGCAAAGAAATAAAGCTGTAATGAACGAGTACATGTAGTAGAATCAAGGACCCTAATAATAAATCAAAGAGGGAAATGGAGAATACAGTTTTCCCTTTGCAAAGCATAAATATAACAGATTTTTTTTCATTAAGTGTATTAAAGTAACTCAAACGCTAACACTAAACAGAAAAGTGGTGATTTGTTAGTTTATCTTCTCTCTTTGTTATATTGCGGTGCTATATTTCCTAGAATTTACGTTCCAGTAGAGTAAATTAGCTACCTTTTCACCTTGTTCTCCCCAGCTGAGTGAGACTAAAAGGAAACAGATATGTAATAGACTTCCCCCACAAGAACAGAGGCTGCCCATAGGAACTTGTGGGTCTCCAGGACTCAGAGTAACTGCAACAATGCCAGTGGAAGGGACCACATGGCTGAGGTCAGCGGTGGTGACGCTGTGTGTCAGGCTGGAGAAGGTGGTTGAGTCGCTCACAAAGACACTGGTTGGGAGAAATGGACTTGTTTACAAAGGCTTCGCGGTGTCCATGGAGTATGTGCTGCCATATGCTCAAGGGTTGAAGATACGTCGAGGTGCTAGGGAGAAATTTAATATATTCTGTTTCTTCTTCCTGTTTTTTTCCTGTTTGCTATTACACAGGACTCCGTGAAGGTGCTGCTGCCTTATCTTATCATAACAAAATACATTTTGTTGTGGTTAATGTATTAGAAAGTAAGATGGGGAATGCTCTAAAGAAGTTAAGATAATTTATTGAAAATAGCAAAGAAATGATTGGGACTAGTAAATAAAATAAGTATATTAGATTATAGCAAGCATTATCATATTTGTGTGCTTAGGGGTCTTCAGAACTTTTGAAAAATGTGTACAGAGGTTGGATGGGAAACATCTTTATGGTTAAATTTTATAAAGTGTTTATTTGCAAAGCTGTCTACCAAGTCAGGGGAAAGAATAATGCCTACTTTAACTCATTCTCTTCCTTAAAACATGCTGAACCAGCTAATCAGCTATTTCATTTAAAGTTTTGAAACAGACTACAAACTGTGCGTGGCTTTGGCCGTCCTGGTTTTATGGTGGCAGAAGTTGGCATGGCATTTCCTTAGCCTGGGAATTTTAATTCCATAATATTTCCAATTCTTAACACAAGGCAGTATTTCACTAACTTCTCTGAAACTTAATCTTATAAAAGTCCTAGGATGATTCATACTAGCCTTCCTTCCCCAGATCATGACTCATTTTTAAAGTTGTATTGGAAAAGCTTTTGTAAGTTAAGGTGAAATATTTAGAGTTTGGCACTTGGCTATTTCCCCGAATACTCATTTGGTCTCTGCCAACAGTGAGTGTGATGACAGGGTCAGATTTTATTTCTCAGGTGTTCCTGTTGGTGTTTCATTTTGCAGATCTAAGTAGGGGGTTAGAAGGGAGTGCTGAAACAGAAGAATAAGTCTTTGGTTCTTATGAGATGGAAACCATTCAAGGACACCTGGCGTAAAAGGTTTTGTTTCTTAGCATTTGGTTCTCTTACTATTTTATCAGCATTTATGAGACCAGTCTTCTGGGAGTACTCATTGTCTCTTTTCTTTGCAGAGTTCCCACTAAAAGTACCTAGACAGATCATGGCACAAAGGAGAATTCTAAAGACATTAACGCTTAGAAAGTGATAAATTGGAGATACACATCCATTTCTTGGCAGAAAGATGTGAAGGAAAATATGACATCAGAGCAAATGCGAACTACTTTACAAAGGTTTGAAAGATGCCTTTGAAATATTTTTGTTTGTGTGGTTTGTTAGCTTTGTTTTTCAAGACAAGGACTCATTCCTCAAGAGAGTGGCATGAGTTTGTGCTCTGGAGTATAGTTATTGTGGTGAACCATACAGCTGTAATTATAACACACTAAATTGGCTAGAAACCCTCGTTTGAGGTTTAATGCTTGACATGTGAAATGATTCAGTCCTCTTTTAGGAAACTTTCTGTAACAATGAAATCGTACTATGTTAAGTTAAACTATGTTAGGATCTTTCTTATAGATAGAGGATCATGAAAGGACTAAGGGTTTTTTTTTTTCCCCATCAATAATGAAAAAAGTTTATGAACCTGTCATGAATGAAGTACAGTAATTATTTAGTGTAGTTTGCATTTAATTCCCTGCATTGCCAAATATTCTTCTATGAATCTCTCTTTCATCACTCCCTTCTGACTCCCTCTTTAGATCTGCAACCAATTTTCAGGAGCACATCTGTCATCATCTTGTATATAATTAACACAGTGTCTTAGGTGGTGTCATCTGAATTACTCAACAGGGATAATGATTAGGTAATTTGAGTTGTCATAATTGACCCCAGCTCTTCCTTCTTCGAAGGGTAATAGTAGATAATGGTTTCTAAATCATTGCACCCTTTCAGTTGAATCGAATGTAGGATTAAAAGAGAGAAAGAAATATAGTGTCTTCCTAGATGTTTTTAGTTTCTTTATTTTTTAGCATGCTAAATTTCTGTAGCATTCATTTTCCTCACTCATGTTCCAAATTAAAATCAGTTTTCTCTGGTATTTGTTGACATCAGAACTGACTTTAAGCATTTTACTTACAGAATCCATGCTGGAATTAACAATGAGCCAAGCTCTAGGGGAAATAATGTATTAATCAAGTGTTTGAACTCCCCTGAATTCAAGGCTCTATGCTTAACAGACATAGAAGTCCCTAAGATGTGGTTCATGACTTAAGTGAACTTAAGTTCTAATTGTCAAAATAAGTGTAAGAGCAGCCTCAATAAGAAAAATTACCTTCCCCCACCTCTGTGTAAGGCTTTTCTTAAGAAGAACCTTGGAAGGAAGTGTTTCAGACAGTAAGATGAGACATTTCAAGGAATACTGACTCAGATTTTCACTCTTGCCTTCGGGTTGCCTTTGATTTCCTTTGCATCACCAAGGACGTGGTTACTTGGGAGGCAAGTGGTTAGTGGTTTGGGGAGCAAACTATGGAGTCACAGTGCCAGGTTGAAATCTGGGATGGTTACTTAATCTTTCTTAAACTTTTTTTTTTTTTTTAACTTGTAAAAGGGATGATGATAGTAGAAACATCCCTGGAGAGTGCCTGGTGCCCCGATAGGTATTGAGTGAGTGTTAGCTGCTATTAGTTTAACACTGTATTCCCTATAAAGCCCAAGTGTTAGCAAAAATATTTTGTTGTTGTCATTCACTTTTGCTAACTGGGAAACACTGACATTGTAGGAAATAATTGTTCTAAATACTATGGGAGGTGGGATGATAAAACAGATGTAGATACCATGTGGCAGACACTGTGCTAGGTTGTTTTAGATACGTTATTTCACTTCATTCTCATGACGGATGTAAGGAGTAGGTAGCCTTAGCCCAGTTTTTTTTTTTCTTTAAAGATTTTATTTATTTATTTATTTATTTATTTGAGAAAGAGAGGAAAAATGGGAGCGAGAGCATGAGAAGGGAGAGGATCAGAGGGAGAAGAGACTCCCTGCTGAGCAGGGAGCCCTGTGCGGGACTCCATCCTGGGACTCCAGAATCATGACCTGAGCAGAAGGAAGTTGCTTAACCAACTGAGCCACCCTGGTGCCCCACCTTAGCCTAGTTTTATTGACAGAAAAATAAAGTAAGCTTTGAACATCAGTTTCCATTGGGTCACTTAACTAATATGTAGTTAGAGCTAGAATGTCAAATCCTAATCTCTTTGCTCCAAAAGCTCGTGTTTCTTCTGTAGTACCTCATAGAAGTAGCTATGCAATGACCCTCAAAAATGCCAAGTGTCGCAGTCTTCCACTTATGGAATGAATAAGCCACAGGGAGGAGGGATACAGCACAGGGAATATAGTCATTGGTATTGTGGTGGCATTACATGGTGACAGATGGTAGCTACACTTGTGAGCATAGCATAACATATGGACTTGTTGAGTCACTATGTTGTACACCTGAAACTAATGTAGCATTGTATGTCAACCGTCCTTCAATTAAAAAACAAAATGAAAAAAAATTTAAAAATTCAGAGTACTGAAACACTCTGTCAAAAGAGATGTTTTTCTATCAAAAATGCAGAAAGCATCAAAGTTTCTGAGGCTTCTGAAGAGCTTGTACAACTTCACAAGCAAAATTAATTTACTCAAGTATTATTTGGAGATAAAGCTTTGAGCAAAGAAGATTCCTACTTCCTAGCTTTCTGTTCGACTTAAACTAGTCAAAGCCACCAGTTGATGTCAAAGGGTTCTTGACACATTCTGAAATAAACCTGGTAAGATACTAACCCAGTAAAGCTGTTTGCTTATGACAAGAAGCATCTCATCATTCAGGATGTGGTTCAAGACCAATGTCCGCATCACTTGGGAGTTTTCCCAGAGGCAGAATCTCAGGTTCAACCTTGGCTGTCTTGCATCAGACTCTGTATTTTCACAGCCTCCAGCTGATCTGTGCACACAAATTTCAGACTCACTGCTTTAGAAAGCAATAGTGTCAACACCTTACTTTGTCCATTGTACTAACTGTAAGTTCAGAAGAGAAGAATACAAAAGCCTGGCTGCTTACCCAGATGAACTTATAAACTTCTCGACTCTGCTGTAGCAGCTGAGAGCTCCGCTGTTCACTTGAGAGCTGGGTTCTTGGACTTAGCCTGGGGAAAGTCCCAGCTCTCCTACCTAGATGTGTAAGCTTGGGCAAGTCCCTGGCAAAGGGCTGAGATGATCCTGTTCTACATGGTCAGTGCTCAGCATGATACCTGCCATATAGCGAGTCATCACTAGGTGGTGGCTGTTTACCGTTAAAGAAATCTTAGATATCTGTAAGAGTTGTCTAAATCGATTAAAGTTCATGTGGTTAGAATGTGGCCCGATGTGATGTTTTGGGGAAGGAAAACTTGTCATGTAGTGAAATAGGACTTTAAGGCTTGAGTTCTAGATCTGGCTGTACCACCAAACTGTTGCCTAACTTTGAGCAAGGCTCAGCTACCCCATCTGTAAAATGGAGCTAATGATACATGTTAGGCCTACCTGGTAGAGTTCTGGCAGGTCGGCTGACATAATAAATGTGAAGTTTTGTCGTATGCTGTAGGGCAGCAAATTGGAACTGACACTCTGAGGGCCCTTTTTGTTTAGCGAGCTGGAGCTGAGGTAGCTACTTAAAACTGGGTGGAAGACCAGATCCATGCAATTATTTCTATACCATTTATATGATAAATACATTGAAATAAAATAGTAAGAAGCATAAGCTTGAAAAATAAGCTGTATGATTGCTTTGTCCCATATGCTTGGTGCTTGCTGGTTCCTGACCCTGACCTGAGCATACTCAGTTTCATTCCTTGTAATGCAAATTGTATTCCCTTGTCATCAACCTCATTATGTACAATTCATGTTGTGAAAAGAGGGCTATGAGGGAAACACCTGTATTTCATAGAAAGTTGCTGCCTATGGGACCAATGCTGGCAGTACACAGGGTAGCATGTAGAATCCCTTGTAAAAGTGAGAGAGGTACATCCAGTTTGGGAAGATCATTGCTATTGCATTACCCTTCTTTCTTATTTTAATGTCATTGATCTAGTAGTTTGTTGGTAGATCAAAAGTCTTCACCTGAGAGTATCATAAAAAATTACATGTACTTTTTTTTCTCATCACAGTAAATGTAATTACCATCTGTTACCATACAAAGTTATTATAGTATTATTGACTTGATTCCCTATGCTGTACTTTTCATTGCCCCTGGTTTATTTATTTTATAACTAGAAGTTTACACCTCTTAATTCTGTAATATAAAATTACATGTACTTTCCATTGTAGGTTTTAACTTAAAAGAGTAAATATACTTTGATTCACCAAATGTTTCATACAGAGCCAAGGTCTCTGCTTAGACTGTGATTGGCTGAAGAAATTTCTGTCTCATCTCTCTGGTATAAAAACACATCTACAATGCAGAGTTTTTAAATGCTAGTTTAAGTTCTTTAGTTTAAGATGGAGACCTTACGTACCTGTGTACCAGTCTGAAGGCAGAATCCATTTAAACTTTTATCAGACACCATGCCCCCAAACCCTAAGGTGTTTTGAGAATATTTAATTCCATAGCAGTTTATTTTAGTAACCTGTGTTTATGGAGCTTTTCTAAATCATTCAAATTAATTTCCATTGAAAAACTTTTGTTTTCATACTGATAGTTCTCCAATTTATGTAATAGTTAATTAAATTATATAATTTTAACAAGCACAACTGGCATAAACAGGTTTGAGAAGAAACAGAACTAACTTACTATGTATTAATCTCGGCTGGTGGAAGCTGATATGCTTGGGGTGACTGGGGTACCAGAAAGTAGCCTGTGAGTACTGAATGTTCATAGTGTCATTTAGCCAGAATGTTTCACAGAAGAAATGGAGAGCATAATGGAAAGAAAATCAGCAAGTTTTAGTTGTAGTATGCATTTTGGCAACTGGCTATAAGATGCCTGGCATGAAGTGTTTTGTTTTTGGTTTTTGGAGGATTTTTTGCTTAATGTTTCGTGAAGACTAAGTTACAGTCATTTGGCAAACATGTGCTGTTTCATAACATAAAAGCTTCTTTTCTCATGGGGCTGTTGTGAGTGTCTCTCACTGTATGCTTTGAAATTGTGTTTAATACATAAAATCTGCACTGATTCTGGACTGCAGTAAAAAAGATCTTGAAAGATTGGTTGGGGATGCAAATGAGGAAGTGCAGTGACTTAAAAGACTACTGAGTTGTTTATCCAGTTCTGGTAAAACCAAAGGATGCAATTGTAGTACAGAGAAGACTTTCCATTTTTTAAGTGCTTATGTTTTTAAATGAGTATTTTTCCTTCTTTGTTCAAAGAACGTTTTGACAAAGACCATAGCTGAAGTGCATATGAGTATACATATAATATACTGACTTCTCAAAATCAGAGCCAGGTTTTTTCTCTCCCTTGGAGTTCTAGTATTTAATGGGAGATTTAAATAAATGTGCTTGAGATCATTTTTTTTTAAAGAGAATAATTTATATCTGTAACTCATGCATATTCTCACCATTTGAGAAAGGCCAATATGATACTCTTTCTCTCTATAATGAAGAGGGGGTCTGCTGAACGTTGACAGAGCACTGAAATTGTAGCCAGAAGGCTACATTTCAAACTTCAGCCTGGGTGATGTCTGGAAGGGCCTTTAATCACTCCTTAGTTTCTTTATCTGTAAAATGATGGCAGTAGGCCATTTTCATTCATAAAATGGGAATGATTATACCAACTCATAAGGCTATTGTCAGGATTAAGTGAGATGTAACATACTAAGCACTGTCTTTATAACATATTAGCAGGATTAAGTGAGATGTAACATACTAAGCACTGTCTTTATAACATATTAGCAGGATTAAGCGAGGTATAACATATTAGCACTGTCTTTAGTACAGAGTGAAATCTTGATAAATGTGGCATTTATCATTTCAAAAATTCAGAGGTGACTGCTCCAGGCCTTTACCCTTGAACCTGACACTTCTATTTATGTAGAGCTTAATGTCCTCTTGCTGAGTAGGAGCTCTTCTGGACACATTCTTCAGGCCTGTTTTCTCCCATCTCCTGCCTTATGCTCCAAAATAGAGTGAACTTATAGCTGACAGACTAATAACCAGTTGCCTTCATCTTGGCCTTTTTTGTCTGGTGAATGGCTGGCCATTAATGAATGAGCTATGAATCTCTCTTACCTAGCCCTTTGGAGCCCCATGTGGGAACTATATTGACTAAAACAAAGGAGGGCAGAGCTGGAAAAAGTGGCCAGCCTCCTTTTTCCTTCCCTCTCCACCCTTCCCAGCAGTGAGATTGTGGCTGTAGTCTTCCTGCTCCTAGTAGCCAGCACCTGCCCTTCCAGAGAAGGGCTCTCTGGGTATGTGGCACCTCAGCACCCACTGCTCTGCTGGTCTTCAGCTCTTTTTAAATTTTGCTTTGTTCTGGTTTTAATGTGGCTAACTATATCATGAAGAAACTGGTCTGCTGACCCTGTCTCATCTTGCCAACATCATACCCCAACTATATAGGAAGGAGGGAAAACATTATGCACAACATTTATGCAACCTTTGTCTCTGGAAAGGGCAGCCAGTGTAAAGAATTGGCAGAGGACCGAATGATTTGGGGATCTAAAGAAGCATCCTAATCAACATTATCTGATTACATGGAAGAATCAAGATCTTAAAGGCAGATGTTGGGACAGTCACATATACACTCTGCATGCCCAAAAAAGAATGAACTTGAATGAGGACAGCTGAGTTTCTTGCTGAGGCTACTGCCTTCCCTCTTCTGGTATTTTTCTGCAGATTAAGACTATTGAATTAATTGCTCTGGAAGTCTAGAAAAATAGCACTTTAAATGTTTTATTCCTTAAGAAGTTTGAAGTGGAAAGTGTATCTCTAGATGAGACCTAAAAAGCTCCAGTAAAGTTTTATCAGTAACATTTTTTTTTTTTTTTAATGTGGTTCTGGTTAAAATTTTATAGGGGCACCTGGGTGGCTCAGTCAGTTAGGTGTCCAGCTCCTGATTTTGGCTCAAGTCTTGATCTCAGAGTCATAGGATTGAACCCCGTGTTAGGCTCTGTGCTGGGTGTGGAGCCTGCTTGGGGTTTGCTCTATCCTTCTATCCCTCTCCCCGATACCCACTTGTACATGTGCATGCACTAATGAGGTGCTATGCATAATATTAAAGTTGTTGTAATATCAGCTCCTTCATCTCACATATTTAAGTAGTTTGAATCATGTACTGCATTGTTCAATAAAGTGCATCACATTTTATAGGTATATATAAATATTTTACAAATATGTAAATTTTGTTTATATAAATATTTGTATATGTAGATATGTGTGTATATATAAACATACACATATGCATATGTACATGTATTATAAGAACAGAAGTAAAAAAACAGTGAGCATAGAAATCACAAGATTTGGATCCTATGAATCTTCAGGATCTCAGCCTTTGTTAAATAACAAAATCGAGTGGGAAATGCATACATAATTTGAAAGCACTTGGGTGACATAAATTTTTTTTTAACTCTGTGTGTGGAT
Organism: Lutra lutra; assembly: GCF_902655055.1. Classification (NCBI taxonomy): domain Eukaryota; kingdom Metazoa; phylum Chordata; class Mammalia; order Carnivora; family Mustelidae; genus Lutra; species Lutra lutra. Next base: position 66,392,718 of record NC_062279.1, read on the forward strand.
CAAAGAAAGTGAAAGCCCAATAACTGACCAAAAACAATGAATTCCCGGTTCTCAAAATAGCTGAACTGTGATGTAGATTTAGTCTTTGAAAATGACTATAATTAATACTTAAGGTAAGGCCAAAAATATGAATCATTGCTGCTTAAAGACTTATTTTTTTTTAAGATTTTATTTATTTATTTGACAGAGACGCAGTGAGAGAGGGAACACAAGCAAGGGGAATGAGAGAGGGAGAAACAGGCTTCCTGCTGAGCAAGGAGCCTGATGTGGGGCTTGATCCCAGAACTCTGGGATCATGACCTGAGCCGAAGGCAGATGCTTAATGGCTGAGCCACCCAAGCACCCCTTAAAGACAAATTAAAAAAATAAAATCCACCTCTTTTATTTAAAAATGAGCGAGCAAAAGACTCCTGTCTTGCTGGTATTTGAATCTTTAAAATGGTGCTTAAATGGAACAGGCTTACAGAGCAAATTCAGAGATAGTCTAATCCATTTGTCTGCGAGAAGAGTAACAAGCTTGGTAAATGCTTTAAGATATTAAATAAAATACTGTGAGAACAAAGGAATGACTCATTCTGACTGAGAGGATCTTCCTTCCTTTCAGAGAAGGTCGGAACATTTAAATAAGGCAGTGGAATGAGTAAGACTTCAGCTGTGAAGGAGTAAGAGAATTTTGGCAACTGTGGTAGAGTTCACCATTGCTGTGTGCTTCTCTCCTCGTGGCTCCTGGCAGCTTCAAGGCTATTCTAACAGAGTTCCAGTTTCCACTCCAGCAAGCATCTTGGAAGGAACTCTGTCACCATGGCATAATTTCACAGTCAAACTGTAACTCAGTACTCTGATTGTGCTGGTTGAAGGCCATCTTGGATGGAGTAGAAAGAGTTCTCCAAGGAAAAAAGTGTGTTCTGTTACTAGAAAAGAGGGGGCATGGATGTGGGGCAGTAAAACCCAGCTTGCTACACAGGCTTGGTTCAAATGTCTCCTTGTCTAGGGTCTTTCCAGTAATCTGTTTGTCACTCTTTCTCTTTGTTTGCTAATACTCGCTGATCAAAGTAGTCTTTAATTATACCCTCTCCCCACCATTAGACTATGAGCTCCTTGAAACCTGGATGGATTTACTCAGTTCATTAGTGTTAACAACCTTTTTGTACCAAGACTCATGCTGTGTGTTAGGGATGCAAAGATAAACAAGTTTGGACCCTATTCTCTTAGGGTATTTATGTTGAGGAAAGACTGAGGTCAGAAAATTCTCCGTTTTATTCGGTGGGACTTCACATCACGTCACTTCATTTAGGTAAAGAGATTTCGATTTCAGATCCAGCTTGATTTTTTTCCTTTTTTTTTTTTTAAAGATTTTATTTATTTATTTGACAGACAGAAATCACAAGTAGGCAGAGAGGCAGGCAGAGAGAGAGAGGGAGAAGCAGGCTTCCCGCTGAGCAGAGAGCCCAATGCGGGGCTCGATCCCAGGACCCTGGGATCATGACCTGAGCCGAAGGCAAAGGCTTTAATCCACTGAGCCACCCAGGCGCCCCTCCAGCTTGATTTTTTATGTGGAATAATGATGTGTACTTTACTTCCTTGTTTTGAATTTTTTAGAAGCAAGCTTTCATGTTATTAATATATGCCTTTAAACATGTAAAGGAAACTAATCAACTAATTATGGAAACCTCTACTAGATAAATGTACAGAAAGAGAAGAGTGGTGATGGTTTTGTTTTTTTTATTTTGCCTTTGTCATATAAGAAAACTTATTTTTATAAGTCACAAATGATGTGTGAATGCATATTTGTATTTAAATTACAATAGCTCAGGGGCACCTGGGTGGCTCAGAAGGTTAAGCGACTGACTCTTGATCTCAGCTCAGGTCATGATCTCAGGGTCCTGGTATCATGCCCTGTGTCTGGCTCCATGCTAAGTGTGAAGCCCACTTGGGGTTCTTTCTCTCTCTCTCTCTCTCTACCCACTCCCCTTTACCAGTGTTCTCTCACACTTTCATTCTCTCTCTAAAAAAAAAAAAATCAAAATTAAATAAAAATAACAGTAGCTTATGAAAATTATTCAAAAGAAGGTTAATTCAGAAGATTGAATTCACCAGCATCACCAACCTATACTTAAGTATATGTTGTGTAAATTTTATTTATTTATTTATTTATTTATTTATTATTATTATTATTTTTTTTAGCAGATCAGGACATTTGTTTTCCTTCTGTGTGCCAGTTGAGGTATATAATTAATCCATTTCAACTTTAGGGTTGGAATAGTTTTTCCAGAGGCTTCGTCTTTGTATGTAATAAAGCACCACTTTGTGAAAGGAAAAGGGTGGCTGTGCTGGTATCTGAGAAGTGAGCAAACTACTTACTTGGAATGTGTCTGAAAATGTGTTGGATGTTGACTGTGGTGACCTGGGCCTTAGGGTTGCACCTCTGGACAGTCAGGAATGGTGAGGTGGAGATAGAGAGGCTGACCGGGTTACTGACAGCAGGTTTCAAGCAAGGCTTCCAGGCATCAGGGAGTAAAATCTTGAGTGATCCATGGGAGTCTGTGACACTGGGCCCCACACATTTTACTGGGGTTTTTGAGTTTTTACCCTAGGAATAATGGGAAGAGAACAGAGCCAAGGTTGTGCAACTAGGTGGATCAAGATGTGTTCAGGAAAACAGGGAGCTCTGAAGGAAGTTGAGACAGGTGGAAGTCTTGAAGGGAATCATCTGCCTAAGGGTATAGAGCCAGAAGAAGGAGGGGGCCCTAGGACTGGGCCCTGAGAAATTCCAGCAGCAATGGACAGAGGGAGGAGGGTGAGGAACGAGTGACTTGGGAGGTTGGGGAAAAACAGGTGAATGGAGTAAAAGCCAAGGTGGAGAAGATCCTTTCAGGAAGGAGGTAAGTGGACAGATGCTGGCAGGAGGTCATTGTGAGGTGAGAACTGAGACATGCCCATTGGATTTGGCTGTGTGCTGGTGGCTGGCCATCAGGAGCCTCTGTGGAGCAAGGTGGTGGAAGCCACATTAGAGACGGGGAGGAGAGGGAGCCAGTGAATGAAGACAGTCTTCTAGGAATGTAGGCTCTGAGGCGGAGGGAAAATGGGGAAGATGAAGTGGGTTTGTAAAGACTTTTTGTTTCTGAAGTGGGAAAGATTTGAGAAATGTGTAAATGCCCTAGCAAATTATCTCCTAAAAAAGTAAAAACTGATAAAGTAGTGACAAGGCAGGAGGGACGCAGGGTTTAGACTAGCGCAGGTGGGGACACTGTCCCTGTTGTCACAAGAAGGGAGGGACCAAGAATAGGTATGCATGTAGATTCTGGGGAGTTATGTTTTCCACCGTGCATGTATCCACCCAGACTTGAAATCTGTAGGAATAGATGAATTTCTGTATTAGCCACTTTGGAGTTTCTCAGCTTTTATCAGCTAATTCAAATTTATTAGTTAATTCTAAATCTTTTAATTTGAACCTAATGAAATAAATACCAAGGAATAAAATTTTGTCAAGTAGGGTTGAACTTTGGGGGCCACAAATCATTCTAATATCCTTTTGCCCCCCTGTATTTTTTTTTTAAGATTTTATTTATTTATTTGACAGAGAGAAATCACAAGTAGGCAGAGAGGCAGGCAGAGAGAGAGGAGGAAGCAGGCTCCCTGCTGAGCAGAAAGCCCGATGTGGGGCTCGAACCCAGGACCTGGGATCATGACCTGAGCTGAAGGCAGCAGCTTAACCCACTGAGCCACCCAGGCGCCCCTTTTGCCCCCCTGTATTAATGTACTATGACAAAATGCCCCAGACTGGTGGCTTAAATAACACAAATTTGTGTTCTCATAGTTCTGGAGGCTAGACGTCCCAAATCAAGGTGTCAGGAGATTTGATTGCTCCTGAGGCCTTTCTCCTTGGCTCGCAGATGGCATCTTCTGGCTGTGTCCTCATATGGCCTTTCCTCTGTGCATGCACATGGCCACTGTCTTTTATTGGGTTTCCAAATTTCTTCTTTTTGTAAGAAGGGCCTACCCATATGACCTCATTTAACTTGAACTGCCTCTTTAAAAGTCCTGTCTCCAAATACACTCACATTTTGAAGTACCAGGGTTTAGAGCTTAATTGTATGAATTTGTGGAGGACACAAATCAGTCCATAACTACCCTCCTCTTTGGGACACTATTTCCCCTTTTAAGAATGCAAAGAATCTTTATCCTAATTGATAATGATTCTTTGGGATTTTGCTACCCGATTGAGTAATGGAGACATAAACATGAATTTCCTTATTGAGCACCTAATATGTGTCAGGTGCCGTGCCAGTCTCTAGGAATATAAATATATCTTCAGGGAACTTTGAGACACACAAACTAAAATACTGTAATATGATAGATATGCTTGTAACTGAGATGTTAAATAAGTATTTGTTGAATGAATGATGAGAGTGTCACTGATTTTGCTGAAAGAAAAAAGGAAAGACTTCATAGCAAAGGTGACATTTGAGGGGGATCTTGAAAGATGAGTTGGATTTTTGAGTATAGAAAAATGGCATTCCAGGGCACCTGGGTGGCTTAGTCAGTTAAACGTCTGCCTTCAGCTCAAGTCATGATCTCAGGGTCCTGGGATCGAGCCCCACATCGGGCTCTCTGCTTAGCAGGGGGCCTGCTTCCCTTCTTCTCTCTCTCTCTGCCTGCCTCTCTGCCTACTTGTGATCTCTGTCAAATAAATAAATAAAATCTTTAAAAAAATAAAAGAATTTTTTTAAAAGACTGCCTTATAATAATGATGAAATATCCAGTAACAGTAAATAGCAACATCACTGCAATTTTATATATATATATATATATATATACATATGTGTGTGTATATATGTGTATATATATATTTTTTAATATATATATACGTGTGTGTGTGTGTGTGTGTGTGTGTGTGTATTCCCCGCCCCCCCATTTCTCAGGGCTCATCAAGATAAGAATACTCTTAATCTTTTTTATCTGTTTTACCCATCCCCCACCCACTTCCCCTCTGACAACCTCCAGTTTGTTCTCTGTATTTAAGAGTCTGGGTTTTTTGGTCTCTTCTTTGTTTCTTAAATTCCATGTATGAGGGGCGCCTGGGTGGCTCAGTGGATTAAAGCCTCTACCTTCGGCTAGGTCATGATCCCAGGGTCCTGGGACCCAACCCCGCATTGGGCTCTCTGCTCGGCGGGGAGCCTGCTTCCCCCTCTCTCTCTGCCTGCCTCTCTGCCTACTTGTGATCTTTGTCTGTCAAATAAATAAATAAAATCTTTTCTTTAAAGATTTTATTTATTTGACAGAGAAAGATATATAGTGAGAGAGGGAACACAAGTTGGGGGAGGTGGGAGAGGGAGAAGCAGACTCCCTGATGAGCAGGGAGTCCAATGTGGGGCTTGATCCCAGGACCCCAGGATCATGACCTGAGCCGAAGACAGAAGTTTAATGACTGAGCCACCCAGGTGCCCCATAAATAAAATCTTAAAAAAAAAAGCAAATGCTATTCCAAAAGAATAGCTGAATCAGTGAGTGGCATGAAGGAGTAAAAGTGCATGGCTTACTTAAAAAGACTGGTCAATACCATAGTGTGTGGAAACATTAGGGAGATTGAGGAAAGAAGTGGTGAAATGTGTAGCTCGATTCTGAAGGGAATTGAATAAAATTTGGCTAAGGGATTTGACTTTTATTTTTTGGGCACTGAGGAAGTAACAGTATAACAGGGAAGAGGCCATGTAAAATGCTTTGATTATGCCCTCTAGAAGGATACTCTGCCAGAGGAATTACTGTTCACATCTACATATGGATCACCATGAGAGTGGTTGGTGTGGAGATTCCAGTGTTCTCAGATGAGCCCTGGGGCTGCAGAGAAGAGGCCTTTTTGCTAAAATCCCACCAGCTCATACATCTGTGCACATACATAGCCCGTGTATAAACTTAATAGTTTGTGTATAAACTTCATACATAATAGTGCACATATGCGTGTCTACTGTACCACTGGATGCAGTAGATTCTGGAATTTCCCCAAGGTAGCTTCTCTTGTACATCTGCCCCTTTTAGGGATCTAATACTCATCTCTTACTGACTTGGAACCTGATACAGTCACCTCTCTGGGAGGCATGGGCCGATGCAATGTGCACACTTCTGGCTTGTATGTACTGGCATTAGTGGTGGCCGTGAGGGTGAGGGGGAGGGTAGGTGGTGGTGTTTGAGTAGACAAGAGTGTGGGATTTCTGTATGTGCAGGCATAGCTATGACCGATGATAGCACCCCTGAACAGAGCTTTCATGGTACGGAATAATATACTAAATTAATATCTTCACCGAAGAAAGGAAACCTTTTTCTAATTTGCACAAAGGTAAATTGGGTAATGACAGTGAAAGTGATTTGGAATAGGAAAGTGTTTTAGAAGAATAATCCTGGTGGCAAAGTGTAATTTGAATTAGATAAGAACTGGGACATAGAGAGGTGGCTAAGAGAAGAACACATGTCTTTGTTTCATCACTAGAAAGAGTAGGGACCCCTGGGCATGGGACTCAGAGAGAGAGAGAGAGAGAGAAATGATACAACAGCGTATCAAAGAGAGTAAACCAGTGTGATTTCCTTTTTCCTTCCCTTCTTGTGTACAGACCCCCTCTGATGACTTCCATCATCGAGGACACTGAAAGAGTACTATTTTTTCCCCTGATAACCATGGTCATTGTTTTGCAGCCTTTTTTTTTTTTTTAAAGATTATTTATTTATTTATTTGGCAGAGTCACAAGTAGGCAGAGAGGCAGGCAGAGAGAGGGGGAAGCAGGCTCCCCATTGAGCAGAGAGCCCGACGAGGGGCTCGATCCCAGGACTTTGGGATCATGACCTGAGCCAAAGGCAGAGGCTTAACCCACTGAGCCACCCAGGTGTCCCTGTTTTGCAGCTTTTAAGGTTATCTATGTTCAGTATACTAGCACCTGTTTGTTGGGAAGCCCTAAGGATGGTCATGAACTTCAGGTATTTTAGGATTCTTGGTATTTCTGGGCAATTAAAAACTAGAATTCAGGGAGGTTGAATAGTTTGCTCAGGCTTTGCAGGGGACTTGTAAGGCTGAGGAAATGGCTGTATTAAAGGACTAAATGACTTGTTTTATTTCACAGTGGATTAGCATAGAGCCAAGATGATGTTCCTTTCTCTGTTCAGAGACTCAAAGTTGAAGCTGGACAAGGTGCTGTTGGGCAGACCATCCTATCCAGCTGGAAAATTTATTCCCCCTGGACTCATTTCTGGGAGAGGGAAAAAGAAGGGATACATTTGTATTAGGTGGTCATAGATGGGAGGACCTCTCTACTGAGGTATTTCATTTTATTGATGAGATAATTGAGTCCCAAGAGAGGCTATGATTTGACTAAAATAACATAGCTATTTGATGGCAAGACTCCTGACTCCAAATTCAGTGTTTTTTAATAATATTATACCCACTCCTTTAAGTTTAAAAACCAAACACGCAAGAACTTACTGAGCTAGTTAAAACCATTTGCATTAAAAGGAAATGAGACAGGGGAGGGAAGCAATACTTGGGTAAAACATCTGATCACTTTGTAAGAGCTTTAAATTATATAGATTGTGAACCAGGAGCTGTAAAAATCACTCACTGGGGATGTTGAGAAGTTAGTTGAGGAGCAAATGGGGAAGTTTCCCTTTTGTGATGTAAATCAGTATAGAATTGCCTAGTTGTAGGCTATCTTTGAACTCATAAGGGTCTTGTAAAACAGTAATAAATGTGCTTTCTATTTGCAGTTTCAACTAACCTCTATAAATTAGAAAAATTAATGGATACTGGTGAATCTGAAGCCTAGAGAGCCACTTGATAGGTCTTCCCTCAAGAGCTAGATATCAGTCTGTGTTTGTGTTTTCAAAGGGTAATATATCTAGGATGTGCATTACAAAGAAACAAAATACAAATATTTTAGTTCCCAGAGGTCCAAGATCCTTTCCACTTCTTTGGATTATATCAGATAATTTATAAGATGTGGAACTGATGAAAGACAATGTAACGCCCCATAATTCAGTACAATAACTCACCAAAGATCTCTGGAATCAGTTTGGGTTTCTAATATATTAACAGTTTGTGAGGAAAGGAAGGAAACCAGATCACATGCATTCGAAAAGTATACACAGATGCGCCTAGAATGCGCAGAGAAGTGCTTCCATTTGTAAGTATTTTATTCCACTGGCAAGTTACAAAGGTCTGGAAAAGTGGGAGATGAGAGATTTTGATTTGTGAAATGGCTATTTTAGAGCTGAATTGTCTAGGGAACTTAAATTTAAGAGAAAATAGTAAGAGATTACATCTGACTCCTTATCTCTATAGTGGGGTGATGCCTTGAGGTTGCATATGGTATAGTAGAGAGGCTTATGGTGTGTGTCTTCCCAGGCTCAATAAAGTTTCAGCAAAACATATTTTTCCTACTGTGACTTTCTTATTATCACCACCTTCTGTTTATTGTTTTTGATTTGTTAAAATATATTACAAGAGAATTATAAGGGTACAGCTCTAGACTCTGTGTTTTTTAAAGAATGGGCATTCAGGGCTAGTCTAAATCTATTGATTAGTGTATTTGTGTGGCCCCCCTCCTAAAATTTCAGGACCATATTATGAAAGATTTGAATGTTAATTTTAGTTAACATGGTAAATATCTAGATAGCAAAGTATTTTAGTGGATAAAATTTCAAACCAAATGCCCAGACAATTTTTAATGATGATTTCTGAGCTTTTTCTCCCCAGGCTATTATTTTAAAGGCTTTCCTTGCTGTAAATACTCTTTTAAAATTTTTTATTTAAGTTCAATTGAATTAACATATGCTGTAGTATTAGTTTCAGAAGTAGAATTCAGTGATTCATCAGTTGCATACAACACCCAGTATATCTTGATTCCTAGGGTATTGCTAGAAGTTTAACCTGTTAGTAACTGTAACACAGAGGGCGGTATCTCAGACCCAAATTCAGAAAAAAATTTTTTTTTCTCTCCTGTATTCTGCCTCCTGGTCCCTTCATTCTTCAGCTTGTTATGACAGTAGAACTATCATGAGAGTGGTATTATGGCTGTTTGACACATCTTCCTTTCTTCCCAAACTGGCAAAATGACAATTGTTGAATCATTCTGCAGGACCGTCACCTCCTCAAATGGAGTTCTATCTTTTGAAACCAGCCATTTAATCATCATTAATTTCCTCATTTATTCAGAAAATAAATGGGCTAGGTCGTATGCTGGTTCAAAGCCCAGGATCCCAGCTCACTCCCTACCCCTGTGTGGTGTGACTGGACTGTAACTTAATTTCTCTGAGATCCTTTCCTTCTCTATAGAATGAGGATGTTACCTTACAGTGCCCACCTTTCAGGGTGGTTGTGAGGACTAAGTAAGAGAACATTCAGAAAGGCTTTTCTCTGGTTTTAGTACATAGTAAGAACCCAGTAAACAGTAGTTATTACTAAATACGAATGAGAAAAAAACTCTCTAAAGGCCTGAGATAAAAGGGAAACCATGTTATATTGCTAAGTCAGCATGACTGTCCATACCCTTTGCTTAAACCAAAAGCCTGATAGATGGCCCACCAAACATTCATTGTGCACCTGCTTTGTAAATGAGGAGCCTAAAAGAAAACCATCTTGTCCTTTAGATACTGATCAATGCACCCACTCCTTGCTTTCCTTGATGTTAAAACTGTGATTCCTACCTATATGCTAATTTATAATCTTTTGAGCAATTATGAGATGTAAAAAAGCGTATAACCCTGTGAAAACCATTCCCACTCCAGAACACTTTCTTCCCTTTGAGTTTCCCAGGCAACTGTCCTAACTTGGGCTCAAATAAACTCTCTTAGTTTTAGAGACTCTAAAGGGTTGTTCACTTTGTGTCAATAAAACTTACTACCTAAAAAAACAAAACATTGTATAGACAGGCTCCAGAGGATTATATAGCTGATCCTTGAACATCGTGAGAATTAGGGGCACTGATTCTTCTGCGACCTTGAAGCTGAAAATCTTTGTATAATTTTTGACTCCAAAAACTTAAGTACCTATTGCCTACTGTTGACCAAAGCCTTATAGTATAAACAGCCAATTAACACTCATGCTGTATGTTTTATGTGTTAATACTGTATTCTTACAATAAAGAAAGGTAGAGAAAAGAAAATGTTACTAAGAAAATCATAAGGAAGAGAAAATACTTATTTATAGTACTGTGTGGTAAAAAAAAAAAAAATCCATGTATAACTTGGCCCACGCAGTTCAAACCCATATTGTTCAAGGATCAACTGTAATGTGTTTGAGACACACATTTAAATAATTAGTGTCCAGTTTTTCTGGTTTTAAAATGTCCTGGCTTATACTCCCACTTTAACCTTATATAATACAAGAATGGATATCCATGTTTAAAGTGAGGGATCACTAGAGTTCTCATTGATCTTATGAAGTTATTTAAAAATTTTTTTTTCTCAACTTTCCATAGTTAAGGACAGTACCAAACCATTAAGCCACCTTGGTTGTACTGATTCTGATCTTACTTTATGGCTTTTGTATCCTTAAAGATAAAGATAACCTTTGGTTTTTGCCTTGGAAATTAGAGTATAATGTCTGTTCTCTCAGACAGTGGATCTTAACTCCAGATGCATATTAGGATCACCTGGGGGAGATCTTGAATGCTGCCAATGAAATACAGATGCCGGACCCCACTCCCCAGAGAGCCTGATTAAATGGTCTGGGGCAGGAGACTGTGGTACCAGCATTTTAAAAATACGAAGCTGTAGTGGAAACCACTGTGAGGAATGCTCTCTTCAGTGCACATAACTTCTTTATCCCCAACACCTCCCCTAAATTAAGTCTATATCTAAAACTTGTAGCAGATTGCAGCAGATTTAGTTATTAATTAAAAGATAAGAGTGTATATAGTTTGAAAGCATTTCAAATCTGATTATAGCATGTGTAGATTAACGGTACCATGTCTCTTTGGGTAGTAATGATTTATTTTGAGTTGTAATTACATCGTAGAGAGGAAACCAAAATTCCCTTCTTGTTACTTTGAGATCCTACCATTCTCCTTTAAAGATTTTGATCATACTGGTGTTTGAAAACACTTGTTTGGTTACATGAGTAATCTCTGATTTTGGAGACATGAAATGGGTTCAGTCATCCTAAAACAAGCACATTCTTAACCTTTAGGAAAAATTCCCTGAGGGCATGGATATTCTTTCTGTCTCTAATGATGGAATATACTTTCAGGAACTTTGAGAACTTCTTTGTTTAAAGACACTTAACTTTTAACAACTGTGGGTTGCAGGGTTTTGTAATTAAAGAGAGTCATTGAGCTAGGAGTGTTTAATTCTGCGATTTCTTCTGATCTTTGTCTGCCTTTGAGAGCATTAACACTATTTCTGTTCTATAGGTCTAGCAGCTGTTAGAAATACCATGGATGTTTGCTGAAATTAGGTGGCAATTTTATATACAATCACTGCTGATTGGATTGCCCAGGGTTGGGGTTGGGGTTTTTTGTTTCTTGTTTCTTTTTTCTTTTTTTTTAAATTTGTCTTCCCACATAAAGGTGGTTAGGTTGGAGAATTTGCTCCATATTGCTCATGATTGCTTTTAGGTGTGCATTATGTTAACCACCATTGTTGCCATAAGCAGCTGCGTGCTCTATTAGTTTGAACACATGGTAAATGTTTTATGGTCAGAATAATGAATCTGGCTTGGAGGAGAGAACCTATTTCAGAGAGGATGTAAACAGACCTGTTAAAAAAAAAAAAAGAGTGGAAACCCTGAACATTAGGATGTTGTATCTGAGTCTCTTATTTAGAACCAACAGAGGGCTACCCTGAATCCTTTGGTAACATTTAAAGAGTTATATATCTTAATATTAACTGGCTCACCCAGGGTTCGAGTCCAGATTTCAATTATTGCAGAGTTTAGATGCTAATATCAACACAATATTTGTTCAAAAAAATCTCACCAAAGTTCCACTTGTTCCTGGCCTTCTTACTTGCTTGTGAAATGGAGTATTTCTCTGGTGTTGTATCTCCAAAGGGGTGAAGGTCTCTGAGTGCCAACTTTTTCTTTGTGTGACAAATGACTACCCAAGATGCAAATGTTAATGCATATTTTATCTGAGTTTGTAATTAGAGCACGGCTTCAAGCATTGATTAAAAGTCCTTTCTACTCATGCAGGCTTTGTGCACTGTCAGGAAGAGGTGGGCTCTCGCTGAGCTGATTGCTGGTCCTTTTCTGATTAGGAGACAACGCTCAAAAAGCAGTGCTTCTGACTTTTTTCAGATCCCCCTGAATGTCAGGGAGCCTTGCCTCCTTTTCAAGTTCTTCCTTGTCAGAGGGATAAATGGTGGGCGGACCACTGCCTAATGAGGACTATGATCCTGTAAAATGGCCTCTGATTAAAGAGGAGCTCTGTGGGCCTGCCTGGGTACATTATTCTCTTGGGAGGCACATTACTGGGGTGGGGTTGAGGGAGTTGTCTTTCATATTCTGGAGATAAATTGCACTCATCAGAGGACCATCAGTTAGTTAAAGGCAATTTAGAATGTGCTGTTCTCTTTTCAAGGGAAAAAAAAGCCCCCACATTATATATTTCACCTGGAGGGAAGACCGAGGCACCGGCCCTACAGACAGCAGCTCTTTAGGACTTTGCAGGAGTTGTTTCCTTGCCTTATGAAGAGCAGACTCTCTTTGTGGCTACGCAAGTCACTGTGAAAGAGACTCCTTTCCTATAGTTAATATTCAGGGAAGGTTTCGTATAAAATTGCAGAAGAAAGTAGTTTGCATCTGCCTTCTGACCTTGCACCAGTCTGCTAGTTATTTGTCAGCAAAATGAGACTACAGACTTCAGTTAATACCCAACAGAATTTAACTTCTGAGACCTACATCTAATACTTGAGAGGAAAAGCTAGAGAAGCATTGTAGCTTGCGGTTTCCTCATCCTCTCCAAAAAGGGAGGGAGCTATACTTCTGTGTGGTGCTACCATAAGTTATCAGTCAGCCAGGACAGGGAACCCAGATCCATACTTCCACATGTGTGGCAGCTCTTGGATTCCTAAAACTGTAATGGTTTCCCATTACTACTCATAGGCTAATAACTTTGCGCCCAGTTGGCAGTGGTACTTAACATGTGCTCCTCCTATAATCTGTTGGTGCTCTTGAAATGTCTAACCAACATTTATTTCTCACTAATCATTTGTAGATTTTAGCTTATTCTATTGAGCTGATTACCAAGCTGAACTATGTCTTGTTTCTTGTTTGAGTTTCCCCAAGGTGGTGTTGCTTCTGAAGGTCAAAGACAGATGATCTGGTTTAATCTGGAGATGTAATGTTTAAAAGGTGTTATGAGTAGGAAGGCCCCTTGAGTATCCCAGAGTGCAGGAAGAGCGTGCTATGCCATCACTACCCAAAGGTAGTGGGGAAACCCCCTACCACCAGGGGGAACCACCTCTGCAAGTCGCTGCATTTGTACTGGTCAGATTTCACACATAATTTTGTTCTTAGATTCTTGGCTTAAGACAAAGATCTTGACTTCCATGTGTCCTCTTACCTAGACCCTTTCCCCAGCTATTCTAGATGAAGAGTACTAACTGATTGGAGAAACTTCTCACCTCACATAAGTAGGACCTTTCCTTTTGGAAAAATACTTAAATAGTTCCAACATAAAAGTTAATTTCTAAAAACCCCTATATAAGCCTGAAGAATGATATCATTCATTGAGAGATGGTAGTAGAGTTGCCAGATTGAGGGGAAAAAATTGTATGGACATACTTTTGCTAGATGATTGGTTGCTTATCTGAAATTCAAATTAAACTAGATGTCTTGTATTTTATCTGGCAAACCTTGATGCAGGTGATGTTAAAAGAAAAAGAAAAGGAAAAAAAAATTAGAGAAAAGAAATATCCCTGCTGATATTTGGATTGGGGAAAGGAGGAAATCAGTAAAAGTGCTTTCAACAATTGCAGCTGAGAGAAGTGTTGACCTCAGTTGAGTTTACAAGAAACTACAAGTATTCAAAGTTAGGCTAGAAGCAAACGAGAAGGTAATGGGTAGAAAATACACAGACAGTAAGAGTAGCATGGTTCATAGGAGACTAAGGTTTACTCTCTCATACTGGGAAATGAAAAATAGCATATTGCAGTGGAAGAGTTCTTTATAGATCACTTGGTCTGATGACTTCTTTCCCCCGAAGGAAATTGGAGCTGAAATATTATTAAGAGGCTAAGTTACCTGACTGCATTTTCATCATCATTTAGGGACAGAACCTTGGTCTCTGACCCTTCCTTTCTGAAAACCTGTATTAAGTCTTTGACATACCATAAGTTTAGAATTAATCAAGTAAAATCATATCACCTACATCTCAAGAGACCTCCCTTGTGTAAAGTGATTATTACAGAAATTGAAACAGCAGTTACCAAAAACTCTTCTCACTTTCAGTAACTGCACTTTCCCTTCTACAGTGGCTAGGTTCATGATGTCCTCAGCATATATTTCTGAATTACCTGGGCTCCTATAGGTAGCATCCCAGTTTACCTACCTATAAACTAAGGGAACTTGGGTTTAATGATTTCAGTGGTAACTTCTAAGCCTAGGACTCAACAATCAGAATTGTCTAAATCCCTCTTAAAAAATTTATAGTCCTATTGATATGACATACCCATATAAAATAGAGGTCATTACAAAATTGGTCAAAAATCAAGTTAAGTTAAAACATAATATGTTTGATGTGGAAAGTTAATGTTATCAGGGATAAAGAAAGGGATTATTAACTGAATTGAATCTTCCTAAAGAATGTTAGCTGCTCTCAACCTTGGGAGGGCAGAAGAGTTTAAGGACTGGGGTTATGGGGGTGGGGGAGATGTAGGAAAAGCATACGAACAAGGTACAGATGTAAAAATGATTATGGAATGTTCTAGAAGACCAAACATTGGCTATAGCATACAGTCCATGTTTGGAAATAGTGTCAGACAGCATTACCACAACCTCCATTGTCCTGTCTCTTCTTGCTCCCACTTCTTTTACAGTTGGAACTGAACCCCTCACTCTGGGTAGTCTGGCCTGCTCATTCCAGCTGCTCTCTGAGAAAGCTTTTTCAGAGCCCTCCAGGCCACTCTGATCTGACCGGATAGAAGATAAATTGGCAAATGAGTCCATTTGTCACAACGGGCCCGGGATATGGCTCAATGCTGTTAAATTATTTCACTTCTCGCAGGCATGTATTTTATCTCCTGCTTACAGGATGACCAGCCATTTCTTAGTCTTAGTTGTTGTGCTTCTACTACCAAGCCTTGTGCCTTGTGGATGGTAGGTTCCATAACATCATGTGTTCCAAGTTGTTTCACTCTGTGTGCTAGAACACCTAGCTCGACTTAACAGAGAGCTGGAAGGAAATGTGCATACTCTTTGATGAAAGGGACCTTCTCTTTCTTGTTTTTTGCATAAATTGCATTTGTGCTGATGCAGTGCCAGGACCATGCAGCTCAGTGAGTGTAAGTGTGGGAACATGCTTCTGTATATGGGAAGGAACCTACAGATCACATACTCCAAGCCCCTAGTTTTATGAGTAAAAGAACTAAGACCCAGAATGGTTAATAAATTTCTTGAGGTTAACAAAAATTTTAGGGGTTAGAATCCAGGTCTCCTCGCTCTCTAGTGAGTGTTCTTTTTAAAGGATGCCTTCTTCTTTCTTATCTTTGCTTGACAGTACAAGAAAAATTAGCTGGATTTAGGGTGTTCGATTATCTGTCTCTCGATGACACATCTCTCCTTTTCCTGTTCTAGGAGTAAAGTAGAAGGAGCCGCTGGGAATAAGGAGACCTGGCTTCTTCCTAATCCTGCCACTGCATTTTTGCGTTAGAGAATTCACTAATCGGCTTCTGTTTCCACATCTGTAAAATGGGGTGGGCTTGGGGTCTAGCACCACATAAATGCCAGGTCCCTTGTAGTTACCTTAATTCAGCAATCGTCCTGGATTATATTGACTTTTCGAGTATTTAAGAATGTTCTCTCCTCTTCCTTCCCTCTTACATAGTGTTTCCACAGCCTGGGCCTCACATAGAAAAGCGTAAGCACGTGTGGGAGTGAGGAGAGGAGAAAGGAATTGGGGAGATGGGTCTGGACTGTATTGTGGTTTACAGACCTAGTGGTTTCCACTTGTCTGCCCTCCATTCTCTAGGCTGCACAGGGTGGAAAAAACCAACCATCTCAACATGGTGACTCTGGGCTTTGGAACATTAAGAATCTTTTTGGTGTCTGATGCCCTATCTTCAGTTCCTCTTTTGTTGTCCATTTTGTTTTGTGTGTCAATGTCTGTGAAGCACGATAACACAAAGAACAAAAAGACAGGCCCTTCAGAGAGCCACCAGTGATGCAACAAAGCTTCTGAGGCATTGTGTGTGGAAAACAGGGTCGTTCCCCCTGGTGAGGGAAAGAAGTGTGCCCTCTTCACCTCTTCTTAAGTGCTGAGCCTGCCCAAAAGGACATGTTTTTTTCTAGAAGGCAAAGCCTACACTTTTGGCAGCAGAACTGAAATAGAAAAATTGAGCTTGACCTATTTCCATAGCAGTGCGAGTCTTGCATTGTCCTCTCAGGCAGTATGAAAATCCTTGAACTGGGAAACTGACAGCTGCAATCAGACACTTGCATTGAGGGAAACATCATGAATTTTAATAGGAGTGCCGCTTCTAGAGGAGATTGGGAGGAGAAAGGAGCCAAGCCAATTCAAACAAAAGGAGCAGAAGGGGGTTTGCTACATGTACGGCACATGGCAGTGATGACAGTAATATTCAAATTATTTATCCCACAATGATGCTGATGATTTAAGAGGGAAGGATTGCCGAACTCTTGTGAAGTGGAAAGGGTTATGAATCTTCCATGATTATTAATCCCACTGTACTGAAGGCTAGGAAGGCGGGTATATCAAAACATGACTTGTTAGCAGTAGCAGTCCTCAAACGCTGTGCTTCAGCAGTACCCAGGAAATGAGCCCAGGGAATCACAATCACCACGACACAGATAACAGTGCTTCCCTCATGGACACACCAGACAAGCGCAGACGTGTGTGCACACCTACAGAGCCAGTTTCAGGATGTCCTTCCAACACAGCCAATGCCGTGTTGTGCACAGCATTTCCCCTTCTGATAGCCATCAGCATCCTGTTTGTCCTGGAGTGGAAGGATTGGAATCGGTTCCCATCGTCTGACCTCTTCTTGGAGGGTTTGCTTATTGGCCTTGCTATCCGCAGGGTGCTTTCTCAAGGAGTGAAGAATGTAGAAACACAGGGATGCTGCTTTCATAACGTGGTCCCCTTCCATTTTAAAACCGTGCCTTCCATGCCACACCCAGGCCCAGTCATACTAATTAAAAGCTGAAGACCACTTTTATGAATTAATGCAGCCATGAGCCACTTTGTTCTTATTTGCATATATGGTCATCCTTCATTTTAGAAGGGGGACCAGAGTCTTTATTAAAATAGAAACCTAACTATTTTAGAACCCCATTCTTCTGAATAAATCATGATTTTTTTTTAAGTGTGAAGATGGCACTTAAAAAAATTTGCTGTCAACTTTATTCATAAAGTTTTCTCTGTTGGTGAGATTATTTAGCCTGGAAAGATTTCAAGCCAGACTAAGGCAGAACCTGTGAGAAATGGAGACAAGGAACAGGGCTCTTCTTTACAAGGCTGTTAAGAAGGAACTTGTCCTTGGTCCCCTGTCAGCGCTTATCAACAACTGTGAGAGGTGACTAAGGACTTTGTGTGCCATTTGGCCCAGGTCTCCCATTTATGAAACTTTCATAGTTAGTCTTTAAAATTTATCCTGATGACAGTAACCTCTTTTGGCATTTTTTTCCCATTTTAGTAAGGTGCAGTGGAGATCCTGCCTCAGCATGGGAGAAGCCCTTTTCCAACTCTTCAGCTCCTTCCCTGTTCTCTAAGCACGTCCTTTCTGTCCATACTCTGAGACAGAGGTCTACACGGGGTCCCATTTATCTTTATTCTTGCTGTAAGCTGGAGTACTCCCTTTAAGTTGCTCAAGTTGTTAGAAACAAACCAGCTATCATAGTAGAGGATTGGAACATGGTGTATATTGTGATAATAACATTTGCGTACCTTTGGGATCCTGCACAATTGTGTTCAAATCCTTACTACAGTGCTGACATGCCTCTGCCTCCCTGTCTCACCTGTGTTCTCTGCCAAAGCCCTTCCGTTCTCCATATCCATCTCTATGTTGGTAGTAAAAGCTGCCCCCGCTCCATGAATCTAATACTTTGAGCCACTGGACTTGGAGTCTCCTGCCTCTGTGCTACTCATCCATTCATTCACTCAATAAATATCCCCTGAGTGTCCTACACTTTGGCATAGTGCCTGGTGCTCTGGGTAACAGTATAGAGAAAGATGGGAAAACCTCCAGGTGTTGGATGTTTTCCCCATCCTCCTTGGCTCTTACAAGCTCATGCCGACCTAGGTTACCTCGGCCTCCCTCTCAATATTCCCTCTGTCTTTATTCACCTGCTTAGACTCCCAAGTTAACCTTGCCATACCACAAGAATCCAAGGGTAACTTCTGTTCATCTTGATGGAGAAGTAATGTACGAAGACATCTTCCTGGAGGGAGGCTGAGAGGCTTCAAAGCTGTGGTGAGGCAGGGTATTCTCTAAATCACTCAGGTGCTGTGATGGATTGGAAAATATCCAAGAAGGAATGAGGCTCTTCTTTTCAGGCTAAATAACAACCTTCTTGTTGGGAAGGGAATAATCAATCCCAGCTGGAGTAAAGGGACCACGTTCCCTTTGCTTTTCCATTCTAATCTAATCTCATGACATGAGTTTCTGACATGAGTAGCATTCTTGCCCAGACTTGTGGCCCCAGGGAGGGGATGGTTATTTAAGACAGCTGGGTCCCTAAGCAAGGCATATAAACTTGATGATAAATGCTTACAGACAACTTCCCTTACTTGCTGATTCCAGTCTCAGTTTAATTGACACCCCTGGGGATTTGCAAAAAATAGATGTTTCTTTGAAAGAGTATCATTTCTTTGGATGTAAGAAAAAGATAAGAAATTGTGCATGCGTTCAGTTCATCAGTATTTTCCAGCTTATGGAATTCTCTGGGGAGGAATTCCTTTTATGCATTCCCTATGAAACAAGTTTCCTGTGCCTTTAAAACCTATCTTCTGTTATAGTGTAGAATAAATCTGACCCATGAGTTTGGTTTCTTTTTCTTTTGTCTTTTGAAAGGAACTATTTCTATAAATTAGTAATTTTAAGGGATTTTGCAGTTTTTTCCTGAAAGCTTAGATATAGCTAATTTCAAGTTTTAGTAATTTAAAAATTCTTTTTGATGAGTTTATACTCCTTTGGGTCAAGAAACCTTTCTGTGGAAGAACAGTTATACCTAAATCTCTAGACCTAAATGCCAAGCATTTGCTGTACATTCCTTTCTCATAATTGGAGATGAAGTCTTGTGGGCAAAAAAAGAATTGACTCATATATCTTTTCTTTCATCTGAGAACTTGGGCCCTAAAAATGGTTATAATAACTAAAATGAATGTTCTGAGAAAACAGGCATTTATTTGAAAGAATTTGGAAGTATTGATATGCAGAATTTCTTTGCAATTTATCAAAAGTAATACTGGTAGGATGAGGGGCACCTGGGTGGCTCAGTGGGTTAAAGCCCCTGCCTTCAGCTCAGGTCATGATCCCGGGGTCCTGGGATCAAGCCCCACATTGGGCTCTCTGCTCCGTGGGGAGCCTGCTTCCTCCTGTCTCTCTCTCTCTGCCTGCCTCTCTGCCTACCTGTGATCTCTGTCTGTTAAATAAATAAATAAAATCTTAAAAAAAAAAAATACTGGTAGGATGATAAACTTTTAAAAAATAAGGTTTAGGGGCACCTGGGTGGCTCAGTGGTTAAAGCCTCTGCCTTCTGCTCAGGTCATGATTCCAGAGTCCTGGGCTCAAGCCCCGCATTGGGCTCTCTGCTCAGTGGGGAGCATGCTTCCCCCCGCCTCTCTCTCTGCCTACCTCTTTGCCTACTTGTGATCTCTGTCTGTCAAATAAATAAAATCTTAAAAAAAAAAATAAATAAAAGTGAAAGGACTGACTCACTGAGCTGAAAAGGGAATTAGTAAGAAGAACTAAGACCTGGCTAGGTTTCGGAATCAAAACAGGGTAAAACAGAAAAGAAAACCATATTGTAGGATGATATATTAGTATGATCAACTACATAAAAATTTAAAAACATGTTAAAAATTCTGGTTGTCTATGGATATATTCATCTATAAGTGCTAAAACCATGGCTGAGGAGGGCCCATGATAAATAACTTGATAATATTTTCCTGAGGTGGCGGGGAAGGAAGGAAGGAAGGAAGAAAGGAAGATAGGTGGGAGGGAGCAATGGGGCTTGGGGACCAGAAACAAAAGAGATATTAACTTTATAATGTCTTATTTCCAGATATTAAAGGGATCTGAGGCAAGCACGACATAATAACTTGTTAACCGTGGGGGCTGGACATTATTTGCTATAGTCTTTGGCTGGTCCTAGATTACTTAAATATATTAAATTACCTTAAAATGAAACAACAAGGGGCGCCTGGGTGGCTCAGTGGGTTAAGCCGCTGCCTTCAGCTCAGGTCGTGATCTCGGGGTCCTGGGATCGAGTCCCACATCGGGCTCTCTGCTCAGCAAGAAGCCTGCTTCCCTCTCTCTCTCTCTCTCTCTCTCTGCCTTCCTCTCCGTCTGCTTGTGATCTCTCTCTGTCAAATAAATAAATAAAATCTTAAAAAAAAAAAATGAAACAACAACAACAAAAAAGATTTTTATACATTTATTCTTAAGTTCCACATAAATGAGAGTAGAGGTACACAGTCAATAGATATCACCCTTCTATGGGTATTTGCATTTTTAGAGTGGGTCTTGATAAACACATAAATCTAAGCTATCTTGTTTTGAATTCTCCTAAACTAAGTACTTGTTTTAACAACTTGCAAATCAGTTATGTATATATTAGTGTAACAAGTGTTGGCTGTGTTTCAGAACAGGTGCCTTTTAAACAGGAAGATCTAATTATGGTATTTGCCTCAACCAATATCACTTTCATTTAAAAAATGTCATAAATAATTCAAATGGATGACATGCTTTTCGTTTCTGTACAGCCACAGGCATGTAACTTATTCAGAGGATTTCTTCGGTTGTAGATACGAGACTTTCATTTGCTAAGAAGCACTGGGAAAAAAATTTCTCATTGATTTTCATGTAGGATTTATATCGGTTTGAAAATAAAAATTTTGAATACTTGTCATGTGAAAATAGATGTAGCTCTAGAAACCAAAATTTCATGTTTTCTGCAGCATAGAACTTCCCCACTTATTTTGGACTCAAGTCTAGCCAATTCACCAGGCTGGACCCACAGCTTAAAACTGGGAAATACTCAAAGGGAAGTTTGGGCACAGTATGAAATTAGGGCACTAAAGTTCATTTTCTTTCCTTCTAATCAAAGCCTCTAGCCCTTACCCAGTTTACTCTTGTTTCTTGCCTAAGTTTCCTAAACCCCATAGTTCCCTCAGCCCACTGGGTGTTAAATGCAGCATACTAGAAGTGGTCAGAGTGGCTGCTAAAAGGGTAATAGGGTGGTCTTTTGGATACAGCAAGTGAAGGTTTAGAGCATAATGGCAAGGGAGGAAGAAAACAATTTTATTAATATGAATGCAACATAAAGAATAGACATGATGATTTTTAAAAATTTTTTTAGTAGGGGTCGCCTGGGTGGTTCAGTTGATTAAGCATCTGCCTTATGGCTCAGATCGTGATCCCAGAGTCCCCAGATTGAGCCCTACCTCTGGCTCCCCGTTCAATGGAGAGTCTACTTCTCCCTCTGCCGCTCCCCCTACTCGTGCGTTCTGTCTCTCTCTCTCTTTCTCTCTCTCTCCTCAAATAAATAAAGTCTTAAAAAAAATTGAGGGGGACACCTGGGTGGCTCAGTGGGTTAAGCACCTGCCTTTGGCTCAGGTCATGATCTCAGGGTCGTGGGACTGAGTCCTGTATCAGGCTCCTTGCTCAGCCTGCATCTCCCTCTGCCTGCTGCTCACCTCGCCCCCACCCCACCCCACCTGCTTGTGTGCTCGCTCGCTCTCTGACAAATAAATAAATAAAATCTTTAAGAAATAATAAATAAAAAATAATTTTTTAAAGAAGGATGATTTTCCTGTAGACCTAAATAGCCCTATTATGTTACAGGATAGTAATGGTGTTTGTACTCATAGTGCTGAGTGGTTGGTGTTTTCCAAAACCAGGATAGAAATAACTGACCAAGTTTTTCCACACCACCTTAACTACTGGATCTCTTTGTCTTGATTCTAAGGGTTTTAACTACCTGGGTACCCTCATCGTATGCTAAGCTGATATCATAAGGGTGGGCTAATCTGAGGATGGATTTTTTATGTGCAGAGATTAAACTTCTGGAAAATGTAGCAGGTTTTGCCTTTATGTTAAAATTTTAAAGGTCATAATATTTATTAATACATGTTTATACTCTTAGAATTTCCAGTCTGGCAGCAAATTGAGTTTCATTCTAAATTGTGCTTGTAATTTCTTTTTAGAAAGAGCAAATTGGTTTGGAGTTAACAATTTCAGAAGTTATTCAGTATTCCCTGAAGTATAGGAGAACTCACACTGACCTTATGACATTACTTAGAAGCTGAGCCTTAAAAAGAAAGATAAATCCTAAATATACGTTTATGTTCTTGACATTCATTTACTTCATAAAAGTAAGACATAGAAAATGGTCTGGTTATTTAGATTTTGGCATGTATAAAAACTTCTCTGACCTACCTCAGTAAGCTCTCTTACGTTGTTTTTCATAGATGAAATCACACTGTTTTCTTCTTTAGGGAGACAGTGTGTGGTCAAGTACGAAGAGTATGTTCTGGGTCACACTGACAGAGTTTAGATCTCAGCTCCTCCTTCTCTGGCTGTTGACCTTGAGCAAGTTATTTAATCTCTTTGAGCCTTTAGTTTATTGTGTAAAATGGGAATCACAGTGCCTACTTCACAAGGTTGTTCTGGGGGTTACATGAAATTCTTGTGTTAGTGAGACACGTTGTGTATGGTGTGTAGTTATGTATTCTATGCTTGTTCCCTTTTCCTTTCTCTTGGAAACAGAAAAATCTGGATTAGAAAATTTTATTTTCGTTCTCAGTTGCCCCTCCTGCGACACTTATGATTTGATTTTTGGTGTTTATTCTTTGAAGATGATGGAGTCTGGGAGAACATTGACTCCAGTTCTAGTCACATCTGCTTGCAAATGTTCAGCTTCAGCTTCTCCAGAATTAGAGGAAAACTCATGATGGTTGGTTTAATAGATTTCTTCTGACTTCCTTACTGAATTCTTGTTTTTACATAGGCTTCACGCCCAGAGACACAGGGCTAAATCTCATGACCCTGAGATCAAGACCTGAGCTGAGATCAAGAGTCAGATGCTTAACCAACTGAGCCATCAGGTGCCCCAGTGATTTCTTTCAAATTCTTGCTGCAACCTCCTTCCATGGGTAGAAAGCTCTAGAGTAGATTTGAAATTTTTTTCCTATAGTCATTGATACTGGGCTATGGAGCAGTCAGAGGGTCAGCTTGAAAATGACCTCATTTCTAGGAAGAGTGATCATTGTCTCTCCTCCAGAATACATTCAGTAGCCAAATATCTTTTTTTTTTTTTTTTTACAAGATATTTTCGCCCTGTTAATAGAGGTATTTCCTGAAACCAAATCTTTGGTCTCAAGATTCTGTGATGAGTTTTGATTGGTGAATAGCCATTATTATGAGGACGCCAGAGTGGGAGAGGGAAGGTTAGGTCTGGTCTTTTTTTTTTTTTTTTTAATGGGAAACAAACTAAATGTCAGGAGTTGTGTGTAGATGCAGTTGAGAAGCCCTTTACTGTCAAGTACTGTGGTCTCTTAGCTTCAGTCCTGTTTCCATGGCAACCACAGGGTCCCAGTGCCTGGCTGAATGGTTTTACAGGAAGCTGAAAAATACTGCTATTCTAAGTAGCTTTCTTTTTACTGTACAAAGGAATCCTTCCCTTACTGTAGGCCAGCCAGCCTTTACTGGGAACAAAGCAGGCTAATTATGCTAATTGTATTCTGGGTAGAGGGTAAAGAAATGGGGAGACCCCCAGCCCCTGCTTCCTGACCTGTGAATTTGTTTTTCTGGTTGTTGTTCCTAGCGTTTTGGAAGAAGCACATAACTTAGCTTTTCTTCATTTTGTATATGGGTTTTCCTGTTTGTGTTAGGCGGAATTTATATTCTAAGGGTAGAACTGGTTTAAAAAAGAAAAAAAAGAAAGCAAGCAAGAAAAGGGTGGTGGTGTGTGTCTGGGATAATATTGGTTATGGTGAAGTCGGCTTGCTGAATTTATAGCTTTCAAGTATCTGTGAGTTAGTGTGTTTACCAACAAAGAGCCCCATGCTAGCAATAGAAACAGATAATGGCTCAGCAGTTATTAGGCTTATCCTTTATAGTATATTAAAATTGTCTTTTGGATTTTCTTTATGTCTTAAAAAACTTGTATTTCCATTTGTTTTTATGGTAGAAAAATTATGTATGGTAGAATAGTCTTTGAGGTTCAAAATTAAATGCAGTCCTTTTGGTAATTTATGCCTTGTGTTCATTTCTTAGGAAAAGAAATCAAGGTATCAGTGCAGCTCTATTAAAGGCTGATATAATGAGAGACTGTGGACTCTGAGAAACAAACTGAGGGTTTTGGAGGGGTGGGGGGTGGGAGGTTGGGTGAGCCTGGTGGTGGGTATTAAGGAGGGCACGCATTGCATGGAGCACTGGGTGTGGTGCATAAACAATGAATTCTAGGACACTGAAAAGAAATTATAAAAATAAAAAACCTGATATAATGACATTAGTTTCAAATATAAGCTAATTAGTGACTTTTTCTGAGCTCCTTCTTTAGAAGTAAGTTAGAAAATTTTTTTGTTGTTTTTACTCTTCAGTAGAGACTGAACTCTGATAATAAAAGTCTTTAATTTCAACAGATGTGGACTTTTGTTCCTTTCTGTCTCTTTCATACACAGAGTTAAAATTAAAATCCGTACAAAATTCCAATGTGTATTTTATACTCCTGATATCCATCATCTTGATAGTGGCAGGCCAGGTCCGAGGACTGAGAGGGGGCTGTACAGGATCAGACAAGAGGGTCCCTCCTGTCTGCGTGCTGGGGAAATCAAACACAAGCCAGCAAAAGGGGAAAGCAGAGATTATTGAAGAGGTAGAGAGAGTGCAGGTAAAGACAGAGCACCTGGGAGACTCAGAAAGGAAGGAGGGAGTCTTGTCTTTGCTTGAGGTATTAGGGGTTTTTATTGAGGACTGTGGTCTGGTGTACATGTCCTCTTAGGCATCTAGGAACCCATCAGAACAAAGATGAGGACCCAGGTCTTATTCCTTGGAGCTAAGGAGTCTTGGAGTCAAGATAGCACCAGTGGTCTGTAATATGCACTTGATGACTTTTTAGTCATTCCTTACATGTTATTTATTATGCTGGAAGATCCCAAAGAAATCATTAACTCCTTGTCCCTTACAAGGAGGACGTATATTAAGGCATGTGTAGGGCAGGAGTGCAGTTCCTAGCAAGAGGAGGAGCAAGACAGGGAGCAAAAAAGCAGATTTTCATGGAGTCCTTCAGTTTCCCCATCTCAGTTCCATTTCTTCTATAAAATGTGGTTCTTATTCTGCAAGTTAGACATTTCAAGGGAGCTAAGATTTTGACCCTGACTATATTTAAATAAGTCAATGCCATATTAAACTAGTCCTTTACTGAGATCCAATGATGTTTCTTTTGCATTTTTATTAGGTCTTGGAAATTTTCAACAAAATAGTTTTGGAAAGTATCTCAAGGGACCCTTATTTATGGCATCCTCAAGTCTGGCTAGCACCAAGTTGGAGCTTTAATAACAAATTGCTTTGCTTTAACTGTCCTCTACCAAATGGTTGTAGTTGTAGATTTCATAAGTAGTTTTTCTGAGGTAACCCTGAAATAGTGATGAAAGGCATTTAATTCATGAAAGAGCTTTCATGATCTAAAATGAATTTTTAGGAAGTTATTTTAAGGTGTCTAAAGCCAAAATGTGATCAGATATTTGCTGATGTTGGGGGAGGTCATCAAGACGTGATTGCTGGTTGACCCATGAGCAGATGTGTGTGGTCAGAGACTCCCTTACCCATACCACCATCTATGGAATATGGATTCTGCTTGCTTTCCCCCACTCCCAGAGGCTGCTCTGAAAACATAGTCTTGAGATAATGATGTGTGTTGAGAACATCTGCGTGATATATGTGACTGAACCTAGTTAAAACCTCTATGTGAACTTTTGATTGTTAAAACTGCTACCTGCCAACCTGGAGTTAGCTGCCTCTCTCTGGTTTCTTCTTGCCCACTGAGTAAGGGGCCTGTTTCAGATTTCAGAAGATCTTGAGAAGGTTGTGAACCAACAGCTGAATATTTGGATTTGACTGGTGTGATCAAAGAGTTTATAGGTTATCTTGGCATAGAAAACAATTATTATAAATCTGGGAACAAGGACTACCTTGCATGTTAATGAGTTGATAGGAATTCATTGAGGAAGTGTGAAGTGGAGCCTCAAGAGTGGGGCCCTTTGGAGGGGGTGGGACTTAAAGCATTTCATTAATTTAACAGAAATTTATTGAACAAACCCTTTATGCTAGACGTTACGTGCTATGCTGGAGTTGTAGTAATGAACAGGACAGCGTCCCTAAATGTATGGAGCTCATAGTCTGGTGAGAGGTCAGGATGCAAAACCAAGCAGTTACCTCCATGATAATGTCTATGTTGGGGGAATTACAGACTATTTTTTTTTTTTAAGATTTTATTTATTTATTTGACAGAGAGAGATCACAAGTAGACAGAGAGGCAGGCAGAGAGAGAGAGGGAAGCAGGCTCCCTGCTGAGCAGAGAGCCCGATGCAGGACTCAATCCCAGGACCCTGAGATCATGACCTGAGCCTAAGGCAGTAGCTTAACCCACTGAGCCACCCAGGCGCCTGGAATTACAGACTATTAAGGGAACACCTGGATTTGGAAGGGGCAACAAGAGTTCATTGAAGATTTCTTTGAGGACTTTGAGGACACATGAGGCTGAAACAGAAATCCCAGTGGACATTGCTATTTACACTTATTTTTTTACATGCTTAACTTTTAGAAACAGTCTCCAAAAATATAAATAAGCTTTTCCTAGAAACTAAAATATTTAGACTTTAGAATTTTTATAGTAAGACAAGATCTTAGAAAAATCCAAACTGTTTTACCACCAGCTTCTTTGTAACTGGAGAGAATAAAAAATGCAAGATTTCCCAATCGTGCCAATGGGTCAGGAAATAGAGACCTCCTCTGGTTCATAATGTGAGTGTCCAGGGAAGATTATATCTCTGTGTCCTCTACCTTTTTCCTTTCGAGGAAAAGTTTTACTCTCCTAATACATGCATAATATCTTTGTCAGACCTGAAGCTTTTGTATCTGTTTCTATATCCGTTAACAGAGAACAAATGTGGGGGGAAAGTGGTCACGGCTGTTAAGTAATCTATTAATCTGTGTAATCTGTTAAGAACTAACACTAAAATTATGGCTGCCACCTAGTCACCCCAACCTAATTAATCTGTCTCCTGAAGGAAAAATTATTGTTTCTAAATGGCCCACCTTCCTTTGGAAAGCTCAGATATACTCCCATTGATACATTACTTCTCAGTTGGTTGTTTCCGCATTAGATCCCAATGATTGCTTCAATTTTGTACCTTAGCAGAAATATTACTTCCCCTTGTTTATGTAGCTTCTTTCAGGAGCCACATAATATCCATTATTTCTGAAGAGCTTCTTGCTTTGAAGAACTTAGAAGCAGACGGTAAGAGGTCTTTTAAACTGATACACTTTCCTCACCCTTGGTAAGAAAGACTTTCAGATGTTATTCATGGTATTGATATGTTCTTTTCTGAGTCAGATCTAGTGACATGGCCCATAATTCAAAGTTAAATCCCAGTTTTAGAAATATATGATAAAAGGAACAAGACCACCACAGTTGAAGAATAAGAAATATATTTAAAAACATAAAAGTTAGAATTGTGTAAGTAATCAAATATATGAAATATTCTGAGGGTACTGGATATTTTATTTTATGGGGTGCTCTTCTGTGCCTTTTTTTTTTTTAAGCTTTTATTTATTTATTTGGCAGACAGAGATCACAAGTCGGCAGAGAGGCAGGCAGAGAGAGAGAGGGGGAAGCAGGCTCCCTGATGAGCAGAGAGCCCCATGTGCTCACCTGGGTCCTTGATCCCAGGACCCTGAGATCATGACCTGAGCCGAAGGCAGAGGCTTTAACCCAGTGTGCCACCCAGGTGCCCCTCTTCTGTGCTTCTTTATTCCTATAACTGTTAGGGTGTTCTATCATAATATTCTTTTATTATAACATTTGAACTGTAACTATTTTCTTATCCATTTTAACCAATAGACTGTGTGCTTCATGGCTTTAGTTTATGCCTGACATATTGTAGACACTTATTTGATGTTAAAATGAACGTACAGTAATAAATTAATGTTACTCCCATTGATAAGAAATAGTTATTGTAGCTTACATCAGACCCTGGCATTTTATCAGATACTTCACTCTGAAAAACATTGACTGAATTTGGGACGTTCCTAGGAACAATTAAGTATATAGTCTATACTCTTGTAAAATGTAAGCATGAGCAAATAATGAGTATATTGTATGGGGGGCTAGTATTACACAATATTACACTATATTACACAAATAGTTGTAGCATAAAATTGGAATGGTATGCTTACAGTTCTCTGGTTAGCTGCATTATCTAAAAATGTTGACATTTAGCTTACATATGTAGACTGGTGCTTTGCTTTGCTATGTTAAATTTAAATCAAATCTCTTTTTTTCCCTTTTATAATTATTCCTAGATGCTGTTGGTAGGAACTATTTTTAAATATATGCATATAAATATATTTATATGTATTTTATAAGTATATGTATACATGTGTATTTATATATATATTGCATGAATCACATTTCTGTATATAATTTCTGGGAGCTTAATATAGCTTAATTTTTAAAAAATCTTAATTTTTTGGCCTATAATTTTCCACAAGTCAAGACAATGGAAGGAATGTTTCCAAGTTGTCAGTGGTATTTTCAGGGAAAATGTCTCATTTATTGAACTTGTAGGAAAGCAGGTATTTTGTTTATACTTACAGGAAAGGTTATCCATTAATTTAAATTTAAAAAGTATTTGAGGCCACGAATTAATGAAAATGAAGAAATAACAGCTGCTTTCACATGTGATCACATTTAGTCTTTAAAGATAAATTGGTATCTTTATTCTTTTTTAAGATTTTATTTATTTATTTGACAGAGAGAGATCACAAGTAGGCAGAGAGGCAGGCAGAGAGAGAGGGGAAGCAGGCTCCCCGCTAAGCAGAGAGCCCAATGAAAGGCTCAATCCCAGGATCCTGAGATCATGACCTGAGCAGAAGACAGAGGCTTAACCCACGGAGCCACCCAGGCACCCCTAAAATTGGTATCTTGCCCAAGCCTCCTACAGGCTCAGCAGTGCAGTGCTCTGCTCCAGGCAAAAGCTTACACTTCCCAGATGCTTCATGGGCTAACACCGGTATTTTATTTCTATTTGTTATTTTTAACTACTCTGTACACCCAACGCAGGGCTTGAACTCCCAACCCTGAGATCAAGAGCCTCATGTTCTACCAAGTGAGCCAGCCAGGCACCCCTGACACTTGTATTTTACATAACACCGTATAAACTGAGTTTCCTCTGCAATGAAAGTGAACAGAGAACTGGAACCTGCTCATCCCTCTTCTGCAGATAGTATCTCGGCTGACGTTTAATCATATTCATCAACTTGCTTCACTGCTGGTGTTCCATTTCTGGTGCATTTTAACTTTACAGTTTAGTGAAACATAATAGGGACAGTCTAAACGGTCCATGTCTGTATTGTGAAAAATGTGAACAGATGTGTATTTTAAATCAGCAGCAGTAGAGGGAGAGAATATTTCCATTTGTTCCTTATTTACTCATTATCAGTACACTCTAGTTTTCCGTATCATCTGTGTTCCTATCAGTTTTCTTCTCTTGACTAGTCTGATGCAACCCCATGACAGAGTAACAATGCCAGCTTAAAAGGTTTTGATTTTTCTAAAATAATATATGGACTGGATAACTTCTTTCATTTTAGAACCAAGAATTTCTGTCACATGTAGACTGTGGGATCCTGAGTCCACCCTTAGTGCTGCTTGTGGGGACATCATTGTTTCCCCCTCAGGACAGTGTACCAGATTACTCGGGTGTGGTGAGGTGCAGGCAGAGGGTTTAGGGCCAGAACCCGGACTGGGGGTTGGGCTCCTCTTTTGGTTAGAGACACTACACTGTACAGTTTCTATAAATAGGACCCTTTGCTGGGGACACAGCAGTGATCAAGTCAGACCTGTTCTTTTCCTTTCAGAGTGGAGGCATAGGTGTTCACTAAACTAATAACAGAGAACTCCCCACAACCCCATATTGCAATTTTACATCTTTTCTTCCTCCTCTAACCTGCTGTACCTCCTCCCCCAGCCTCAGTTTCAGCTGATGACTTTGTTTCAGTTTTCTCAGTGAAGTAGGAAGTAATCAGAAAACGTCCAAACACTACACCACCATGTGTCCTTACCTTGCAGCTTCCACCTGGCTTCCTTTACTGGGGAAGACTGACTGTAGTCTCATGTGAGGTCAGTCCCATCTGCACTCCGCTCCCATCTCCTCTCTCTTACAAAGGATCAGAGCTCCTGCAGGATTCCCCTTTCTTTCTTGCATCACCATTTTTTTCCTACTAGGTCATTTCAGTAGCATAGTAGAGTATTTTTTCTCTCATCTTAACAAATTCTGCTAACCACGAACTCTACCTCCTCTTTCTGCCATCTTCCCATTCCTATGTCCTACTTTATCAGTCAGAGGTCCTTGAAAGAGTCGTCTATGTCTCCAGTTCTTCTGCTCTCCTGTAGTAAAACTCTCCAATTAGACTTTCTCTTCAACCACTCCACTAAAACTGTTTTTCATCTTTAAGATCCCACAAATCTCTATGTTGCTGATTCAGTGGCCACTTCTCAATCTTCATCATACTTAGCCTGTTGATAACATTAACCCAGGTGAATGCTCTCTCCTCCCTCCTCTTTGAAACACTTTTTTAACTTGGTTTCCAGCATACTACAAACTCTTGTTTTTCTTCCTCCCATAGTGGTTGCTCCTTTTCAATCTTTGCTGGATTTGCTTTTTCTGCTTGGCCTTATAATATTACTTTGCTTCAGAACTCAGGCTTTAGATATTTTCCTTATGTTTGTTCATTGCCATAATTGATCTCAAGATTTTTAAATACCATCCATATGCTGGTGAGTCCCAAATTTATATCTCCAGCCCTGATTTCGCCCATGACATTCAGATTTGTGTATGTCCAACTTTCCAACCAACACCTCCACTTGGGTGTTTAATAGGCATTCACAGTTAATGTTCCAAATCTGAATTCATGAGCACCCTTTCTATACTAAACTTGTCCATTCTCTTGTGTTCTACCCTGTCAGAGTTCATGACAGCCCTATCTTTAGTGGCTCAAACCAGACACCCTGAGCCATCATATTCTTCTCTCTTCTTTCATATCCCCATATCCAAAGGGTGGTGTAGTCCCCTCACTTCCTCCACTCCCAACACCTTTGCACAAGCCATTCTTTTTTTTTTTTTTTAATTTCAGTGTTCCAGAATTCACTGTTTATGCACCACACCCAGTGCTCCATGCAATACGTGCCCTCCATAATACCCACCACCAGGCTCACCCAACCTCTCACCCTCCTCCCCTCCAAAACCCTCAGTTTGTTTCTCAGAGTCCATAGTTTCTCATGGTTTGTCTCCCCCTCTGATTTCCCCCAATTCATTTTTCCTTTCCTTCTCCTAATGTCCTCCATTAATGTTATTCCTTATGCTCCACAAATAAGTGAAACCATATGATAATTGACTCTCCCTGCTTGACTTATTTCACTCAGCATAATCTCCTCCAGTCCTGTCCATGTTAATACAAAAGTTGGGTATTCATCCTTTCTGATGGAGGCATAATACTCCATTGTATATATGGACCGTATCTTCTTTATCCATTTGTCTGTTGAAGGGCATCTTGGTTCCAACACCTTTGCACAAGCCATTCTAATCTCTTGCCTGATGTAGCAAGAGCCTTTAATGCTTTCTACCCTTGCCCTTTTGTTACAGTCTATTATGAGCACAATGTGATCCCATTAAAAGGGACATCGCATTGTGACAGTCTTCTGATCTGAAGCCTCTGATGGTTTTCCATCTCAGAGTAAAGCCAAAGTCCATACCAGTGGCTGACAGGGCCCTATGTCATCTGCTCTCCTTCCCCTTACTTCTCTGATCCATTCTTCTCCTCTTTTGCTGTATTCCAGGACTATTTCTTGTGAACGTGCTAAGCCTAATATCTTCACAGGGTTTTCCCATATTCTGTGCTCTCTGCCTAGAACACTTTGCCCACATGCTTGTTCCTTGGTCTCTTTTAATATTTTGTCCAAATGTCATCTTAGTGTGAGGCCTTCCCTGACCACCCTGTTTAGTTCCCATCTCTGCTTTATCTTTCTCCATACCCCTTACCACCTTTTTATATTGCATTAATTTACTCACAAATTTTATTGTGCTGCTTTTTACATTTGCTTCATGAGAGTAGGATCATTTTATTTCTTTACTGATGTTTCTGTAGCACCTAGAATGGTGCCTGGCACATCATAAATGCTCAGTACAAATTTGTTGTATAAAAGGAGACAAGAGTTGTTTAATGTTATGTGAGGTATGTCAGCATCCCGAGTCAAAATACATGTTTGTTTAAATCCGTTGTGTAACTTATTCATTTTATACCTACCATTCCTTGAGAGTAGTATTTGAGGCAAATATGAACCTATTTGATAGTTATATAATTGGTTAACTATTTAACCAAATACGTATTCATTGGCTAGAACCTGAGTTGATGGGAGGCAAACATGGAAACCGTGTTTGGAAAGCCAATTTATACTGACAGGTGAAATCATTAAAAGATTGACTAAGATCAAAATTGAACTGCTGTAGAGAAAAACAAAACAAAAACACCTGGATTTATTACAGTCCCTAGACTTGTTAAGTACTTTTATTCTATATAATAAGCAACTTAATTGTTTACTTTGGCATTTAGTCAAATACCAACAAATTTAGTACCAGATGAAATATATCCTTGTAATAAAATCAATCGCTCAGATCCTAGGTACTAGAACAGTGATTTAAAAAAAAAAAAACAAACTTTATTATTAGGAAAAGAGTACTTAAAAAAAAAATCACATAGACAGTTGAAAAACAGGTAAACGTGGAATCTACCTATGTCCAAAGTCCAGAAGGATAGTTCTTATAATCCCTGGCAGGAATGGATGAATGTGCTCACTGCCGTGAATCCGGTTTCTGTGGAATCTGAAACTGATACTGTGTGTTGGGGGCTAGGGTGAGGGGTTGAAAAAAGAATATGAAATTAAAGCTATCCGTTCAGGTACAGGACTTTGGAAGGGCTCCGAGGCTTCCTCTGATCTTAATGATGAGGTTGGTGATGGAGATGCGTGTTAACACATTGAGCCTTGAGATGCCCAGCACTATTCCAAGCAGGTTTCATGCATTATTCCCCAAACAACCTACAGTGCACTGGACCAAAGGTACAGAGAAGTCATGCCCAGGGTGACACAGTTGGGAAGGGGGAGACTGAGGAAGGGTAGAAATGAAGAAATTAGACTGAGAACAGAGACTTCCATCAGCCTCAGCCCTGTCACCCATTAATAGGGGGAACACGGAAGAAAACACATTGCTTTGTGTGAATGTCCTCGACTCCACTTGTGAAATGGAAATGTTGATGCCAGCTATGAACTCCTCATTCTGTTGTGCTGAGGTCAGGGAAAGTGTGTGGAAGTGCTCTATAAAGAGTCGAGTGCTTGGAAATGTAGTGTGATTTTAAATTGCTTTTCACTACAACACAATATTATAGGTGAGGCTTGCAAATGCAATGCATTTTGCTTTTTCTTTCACTTCTAATGTTTCTAATATATCTCTTAGACGTGATTTTTTTTTTTTTCCTTTCTTTTTAGGTTACTTGTCTGCAAGACTTTTTTGGTGATGACGATGTTTTTATTGCTTGTGGGCCTGAAAAATTCCGTTATGCCCAAGATGACTTCGTCCTGGATCACAGTGGTGAGGCAATTCTTTGACCGTCCTAGTAATCCTGAAACAGAGGGTCGGGGTTTAGTCAGATGACCCTTGCTAGGTGGTCTGGCATGTTGAAGAAAGAGGACATTGGTGGTATTCTTTTTGAACTAATGAAAGTAGAGAATAAAATGAAAACATTAGCCTAGTTGTTAAAAAATCTAATTCAGGTAGTTTTAAATTTTTTAGATTAAAATGAGTTGTCTCTTGATTGCCTTGTTTTGCCTCTGAAATGGATTTCCTGCCTATTTCAGAACAGTGGCTGGCTGTGCCACCCTAAAGATATGGGTTATATTGAATCTGAAATGGTTAGTTACCCATTTTCTGTTTTC
This sequence comes from Lutra lutra, assembly GCF_902655055.1. Classification (NCBI taxonomy): domain Eukaryota; kingdom Metazoa; phylum Chordata; class Mammalia; order Carnivora; family Mustelidae; genus Lutra; species Lutra lutra. Next base: position 66,427,369 of record NC_062279.1, read on the forward strand.
ATAACGAGATATGTAAAAGGTAATAATTAAATTGTTAATCATGGTTGTCTTGGCTTTCTTTTTACCTCGTTGTTTGCAACTTAAAAAAAAACATGCATTGTTCATATATGCAGAAAAAAATAAAGCTATTTTCATTGATAGAATGAGAAAATCCCTTTCTCCAATGTATGGAGTTTTCAACTTTATAGCAATAATCTTAGTGATTTCAGGTGTTATTGATTCTGGGAAAATTGCTTTACTTTTTCGTCTTGAATTAATTTAAACCTATTATAGTAATAGTGATTATTTTAGCTGATAGTAAAGTCAACTTCCTCTTAAAAGGAGGTAAAATCATACAGACATAACATTTCACACAGGAGATCGATGTAAAAGATAAAGTCTCGCTCTTTAATTTCATGAGTGAGGAGAGGTGGCCTTTCAAAAATTAGACTGACGGTAGTCCCTTTCCAGTTGTAGTGATTCTGACCATCCAGAATTAGAGAAACATGTCACCAAATAAATCCTGTGATCCATAAACTTCTTAAAATTCAAGATGATGTGTTTTGTGGTACCAAACTTCCTTGAGTAATTCTTTCCTGTTAAACTCTGTCGGTTACCATGGAGATAATTTATCTGCTTTGTGCTTGGGGCTCATTTATCTGTACTTTTTGGTTTTGTTTCATTTTTTTCATTGCTGCCAAGTTTCACTGAGGGTTTCTGTACTGTCTTATATTCTGTTGGCCTGGCCCTGATTTTAACTTGTAATACCACTAGAAAGAATCACAGAGAATGTCCTGTTATATTGTGTGTGCTAATGCTCTCCCCTGTTCCCATGATGATTAAAACTGACTAAAATGTGCATTTGCATTATCATCTGTATTTTACATGTTTCTTGATTATAGCTTAATCTCATTTCATAGTATTTCTTTGATGCCAACCAATATTATTAAATTTGAAAGTTGAGACACTGAAACACAATGATATCTTCTATGTTATGAAGTTAATTTGGGTAGCAACAAAATATTTATTGAGCACATACTACGTATGTCCCAGGCATTGTTCTCTGTGCTTTGTGTGCATGTTGTAAATTTACTAATCTCGTTTTATTATTCATGGTTTTTGTTGTTAGCTACCAGTGGGCTCCAATAGTGAAAGGTGGGTGTAAGTTACTGATTTCTTCCCTCTCAGTTGCCAATTACTCAGCCTTCTGCCAACGGAGGATAACTGGCTTTTTCATAAGATTTTGTGAGGATTAAGTGAGACAGTATATATAAAGCAGTTAGAAGGGTCCCTGATGTATGTGCTTCACTTTCATTATTATAAACGTCATTATTATACCTTCACCAGCAGGTCATGAAATTAAACTTGATTTGGCCACTGTTACATTTATTTGGAGAAAAAGATGTGTATTTTTTTTTTAAAGATTTTATTTATTTATTTGACAGCGAGAGAGATCACAAGTAAGGACAGAGGCAGGCAGAGGGGGAGGGGGAATCAGGCTCCCCACTGAGCAGAGAGTCGATGCCGCGGATGCCGGTCTTAATCCCAGGACCCTGAGATCAGGACCTGAGCAGAAGGGAGAGGCTTAACCCACTGAGCCACCCAGGCACCCCTGTGTATGTTTTTTTAACCAGTTATTTAACTTGTGTTTAATCTTAATAAAGTCCTTACTTTCTATCCTTTTAGGATTCTGACAATATCTTGCATTAAAGATTCATTAAAGGGGCTGCCTGGGTGGCTCAGTGGGTTAAAGCCTCTGCCTTCAGCTCAGGTCATGATCTCAGGATCCTGGGATCGAGCCCCACATCGGGTTCTCTGCTCAGCAGGGAGCCTGCTTCCCTCTCTCTCTCTCTGCCTGCCTCTCTGCCTACTTGTGATCTCTCTCTCTCTCTGTCAAATAAATAAAATCTTTAAAAAAAATAAAAAAAAAAAAAGATTCATTAAAATGCTAAACACAGTCTTCCCCAAGTAACAGAATCCTGCTTCAAGAACTGACCTCAGGACTGGCCGAGAGTCCTAAAGCTAGGGTGTGGTTCTAAGCTGTAGTTATTGGTTTTCTGGATTTACACTTGTGCTTATGAAAGAGTGGCAGTGCCTTTAAAACGTTTCTGACTAACACACACCCCTCCTTTCAACAACAGAATACTGTTTAACATCCACAATGCTAATTAACTAAACTGAAGTTGCTCCAGCCCCTTCTGAGTGAGGTTTTGATTAGGGTCTTTCAAATGCTAACTAGCCTCCCCTGGTGTGTATTTTCCTGATTAGTGGACTTCACATGTTAATTTATTGCCCGGAAGTATACATTAAACCCAACCCACGTTGTAATCTTACCTCATAAATTGAAGTATTTTAACGTAAATGACAGACAATAGGTTATCTGATTTAATCCTTATAACAAGCCTACCAAGCAGATGCAGAACTTATTCTGATCCCAGTTTCATAGGGGAAATAACGGAGCCTTAGACCCTGACCAAGCTCCCCTAGTTAGCAAAATCAGATTCAAGATTCATTCAAAATCTTCATGGCTCCCAAACCCATGTTCTTAATTATTCAAATTAGCACTGATTATTTTAGCTATAATTACTTCTGGTACTCTAAATGCTGTTTTATTTGATGATTTATGGAAAAACCAAAGTTATTGCTGGAAGCTAGTTTCCTCATTTTCGATCCTCTATACTTAGAGAAGGTGGAAAATAAGATGGTAAGGAGTCCCCTACCCTTTCAAAATAAGATTATCAAGGAGTTTGGACAGAATAAAATTGTGGCCTTTTGCTACCAATACTACTGACCGAAAAAGGAAGCTGAGCATGTTCAGACGGGGCTCTACGTGCGTGATCAAGTTAGGACATTGGGATTTCCCTATTCAGTGCGAACTCCGCTGGAGCAATGAGCTTGTCTACAAGATGCCTAGCCTAACTAAAGACAACCTCAGGTGTACTTTTGGGACAATTGCTTTGTATATTGAAGTTGTTTAACAATAATGGGAAAATGATCAGGTGTTCGCTCTCTGGCAGTAAACTGCATACATGTGTGATCAGTATTTTAACCAGATTTAGTTAATGCACTTTCTCTCCTTTCTAGAGTGCCGCGTCTTGAAGTCCTCTTATTCTCGATCCTCAGCTGTCAAGTATTATGGATCTAAAAGCCCTGGGCCCTCCCGACGCAGCAAATCGCCAGCTTCAGGTACTCATTCTCCTTCAGTTCCTTTAATTGTTACGAACTAGTGGTCTTTCCCATGTTTGCATGCAGCCAGGTTCCAAACGACACGTAGATGACATGATTCTTAAAACAAAAAATTTGAGTCTGTTGCTCAAAGTTGTCATAGATCTGCTAAGACGCTTGTTTGTTTTATTCTCACACATTTTCTCAAGAACAGTCTATATCTAGAACCTTCTGGTATTTATGTGGAAGTGTTTTGCATTTGGACCATAACGTACTGTATTTTTAACTTTGTGCTGTATGATTGTGGATATTTTTCTTCTCTTATTGGTTTAAAACATACATGGGGCATAGAACGCGTTTCCTTGACAAGTTTCATAGGCTTTTCCTTTTTCAAGCAATTTAATAGTAGCAGTGATTATTATTGGAAATTGGTACTTATTTAAGAGTCAGACTTACCTGTAATTAAGTTTCTTTCAGGTTCTAAACCTATAGATCTGTGATAATTTTGACTGTTTGGGGGCACTTTTTTAAAAGCTAGAAACATCTATAAATATCTTGATGTCTTCTACAAGGTTTGTATATAGTAATTTTAAATAATTTTGCTGATATCCCTTCCTGTTCAGGAGAGGATTATGAAAAACCATGATTTCACAGATGGGAAATCTAGAACATGTGAAAGTAGGATCAATAAAATTGTGTCAAGCATCAGGCCCTCTAAAAGATGGAGTGTTTTGGACATTCTACTTGTCACTGCTTTGCCTTCAGCACCCACCCCACTTTCCTTTGGTCAGGCTGTTTAACCCTTTTTGTGTATACGCATTCAGACCTGCTGAATAACTGCTCTCCTTACTGTCTCCTCCTCTTTGTACTCCCTGAATGTGCACAGTAAAGAGGGGTGGACACCACTCCGGTGCCTACTCTGCAGCCAGATCCCCAGGTGAGCCATGAGGAGAATGGCTTTGTCGCTCTGCTGGGTTTTTGTTTCTGTCTCTTGCCACATTTCTGTTTCCTTTTGCTCCATTTCCATGAACGTATCTGGCTTGTACCAGTGTACATTTGTGCGCTGTGGGATGCTTCACCGTGCATAGAATGCCTCAATGTCCCTTCTTTTTAGAGAACCAGTCATTGTCCGAAGATGGCCAAGTGCCTCTCTCTGTGTGTAGTTAGAGGACCAAGGGATCGAGGAGGAGTACCACCTCGAAGGGTCTATCTTCTAGTTAATTTTGGAAAATATTCTGTTACTGAAAAAAGCTAAAGTTCATTGGTTATAGGAAAATGACCATAGAAGCAATTAAACTGTTCTGTTCTTACCTTCTTCTCCTTCTGTTCTTACCTTCCTCCCTACCCTACAGCTAAGAGGCCCAACACTCTTTCTAAAAATATTGATGATATGAATATTTTTAACTGGAAGCATCTCTCTGCTGTGAAGCTTATTTCAAATTATATTATGCTTCTGTAAAGTATCTCAAACACTAGGAAAGCTAATACAACATGAAATTGGCATAAATACAATTACCTGAGCCTACCATATGGTAAATGTAGATTTTTGTCAGGTTCTTTGCTTTTGTTTTAGCCATAGGTTTTATAGATATTTATCGTATCAGTGAAATAAATAGAAGTGAGGAGAGTGATTAAAAAATCAGGTATTTTTTTTTCTTTCTTTTTTTTTTAAAAAATCAGGTATTTTAATGAATCCAATACATACTAAACTAAAAGCATGTATCATAGCCATAATTTTTCTTGCAGACCAATATGTTTGTATAAATAAAGATTTATTCAAATCTTTTTAAATTGAATTTGAAATGCTTAGAAATTGATTCAAGAAATCTTAACATTTCAGGACTCCCAATTTTTAACTAAGTCTGTATTTGCATTTGGGGTAGAGTATCTTAAACTCGCAAGTAAAAGTTGTGAGATATATAAATCACACTTCAGAGTGCAAACAGCTTCTTTATGAGAGATTAAACCCCAAAGTATGTTCACCACATCCCGCAGTTACAAACAAGGGGGCAATTTGTATTATTGAAAGCCGCATACCCACAAGCACAACTCACATTTACAGACCTCTAGCTGTGGCATACCTGGGAACATTTAGAAAATGCCGTGGGACAAACTGGAATCTCAAACAGAGGTATTAGCTTTGTAGACAGAAAATTGTACCTTTTCAGTCTTGGAACAGAAGTGCTCTATAAGTGCGGTCTTCTGGTTGACTGAATTTCTCAACAAAACTCTTAGCAAAACAGGCAAATAGTGTGTAAGAAACACATAGAAATTCATCTGGGTAACATAAGTAGGTAAATATTACCATAACTTGAGTCCTAAAGATGCTCATTTGAGGTTTCTAGCTTGTAAATCTTTCAGCGTCCACCAAGACAGAAGATCTTCTGAACAAACAAGCAAACAAAAAAGCCCAAGTTTATTTCTTTTCTTCCAGTTGAGGGGAGGCATGGATAACAGCCTTCTTCTGGGAGAGAGAGTCGGGGGTTGGTGAAGGAGTGGTACATGACGAGGTTGGTCGTTGTCCACCCACCAGCTGGTGGCAGCCGTGTGAGGGGAGCATGCCCAACATGACCCTGCCCCACTTATCTTTCTAACTAAGATTTGGAAGAAATGGGCAAAGAAGTGAAATTAAGGATTACTCATGAAGGAACATTTTTAAGAATTTTCCAAATGCTCTGGGAAACTTAGAAATCCAAACATGACTTGGTGTCTCTTTAGGATGAGATTATTTGGAGGGAAATACGGGCATGTAGTTACTGACTCCAGTAAAATCCCTGGCAGTGAGTTTTGTCAAGAAACTTTGTTTAGCAGTGGGTATGTTTTTAGGGAGTTTTGTCTCCTGCCAGGATCACCATTTCCAGGAATTGATTTTTATCCTTTTGTCCCTTTTCTGTCACTGTTCCAAAGTAGCCTCTGCTGTCAGTATGGATTCTGAGTATCTGTGAAAGCTAATAGCACTTACTGAGTGGAGGCTGGTGACCTGCCTAGGTTGCTGTGTGGAATAAAGGAAAAAAAGGAGTAAAATTCAGTCTCAGCTCACAGCAAGTTGACTAGTTCATTGACCATAATAATCTCTATTTTATGTGAACTTCTGCCACCAATTCTCTTTCTTTAAAGAGAATTTTTAAAAGAAAACAACATTGAAATTTAACTTAATTGAGAAATAATCAGGACTGTTGAATATCCTAGAAAGTTTCTAATTGCACAGTTCCTTGTGTTGTCCTTGTACTCTAAATATGCACGTACATTTGTTATGAAATTATAGATAACAGATCATTGTTTATGCATGGGTGGTTTTAAATTAGAAAAATTAAAGTTTGGTAAGTTAAAAGTGACAAGAAAATTTTTTCATCCTTTCCCAATTTAAAATGAGCAATGCAATAAATAAGCATGACTTCAAACCCAGATACCCTGGTTTATAGGTTATTCATCTAATCACAAATACTTGTTGATCCCAGGACTTTTGCCTCCACTCAAGAACTAGTACTCACTTTTTTGAGTCACCTATTTAGGACTTCTGCCTCTGCATATTGTTTTTTTACATTTATTAGCTTCATTTAAAATAATAGTTTTCTGCTTCCTCGTATTTGAAAACAAAAGAAAGAAATGGACTTTGCTTTTCTTTCCATAGAGATGAATGACAGTTTTCATCTTTGGGCAAAGCATTGAAGATTCGTGATAAAAGGGGTTTCAGATACGTCTTAGAAAAATAATTACACCAGTCCTAAATGTTAACTACCAACTTTGTGAAATGACAGCAGAAATGGATCCAGGTGATAAAGTTAGGAATAAGCATAAGTCATGCTGAAGTGTTTGACCAGCATTCTCTAGTATAAAATCTGCAAATTTACCCTCCCTTCTATACAGCAGTGGTCATGATTTTCCTAGCTGTGCTCTAAATAGAGCCTTCAACCCAGGAAGTGTGTGGAAGTTTGGAGGGGGTACTATTGGAAAACCATCAAGATTTGGTAAATAGTGGGAGAAATTAAACAGTGAGGACAAGAAAATGGAAGGAATTAAGAATGAGTACTTTAGATAAAAAGAAAGTTGAAGAGTGCCTTTTATGGCCTTCAAAGAAATAAACAGGTGTTATAAGAAAAATGACAAGTAATTTTCCCTTTCCATAAAGAATATGCTTAGAAAATTTGTTTGGCTTATGTGGAATTGATTTGGGAGAGTGGTAGAACTTCTTGGGTAACCAGGTTGGTATATACCAAGAGAATGGATGTTGGAAGTTTCAGGACAGCCTTCCTAGTAAAGTATTACAAACATACCAGCCATTTCATTTCTCTGCCCTTGCTGGCAGGCAGAATCTATGGACAAGTTCTCATTCACATCTCTAATTCCATAATGTTTTATATATTTGTTTATGTCACTGTTGGAAAGCTATTACTGAAAACAATTCTAGTTTCATTCCTTATTTGTCTGATACTTTGTAATGCAATAAAACACATTATTTTTGCTTTTCACTGATTTGCCATCTGCTTTGAGCTTTAAATGAATCGAAGCTTCATTGGAGCAATGTTGTGCATGTGCTTGGTGTATTTGTGCAATCTGGTTATTTGGGGTTTGAATGACCTCTGTCTCCTTTGTTGTCTCATGGTCAGTTAATGGAACTCCCAGCAGCCAGCTGTCTACTCCTAAATCAACGAAATCTTCTAGCTCTTCTCCAACTAGCCCAGGAAGTCTCAGAGGATTAAAGGTATGAAATGGGATATATGGCATGTTTGTGTGATTTTGTTATTTTGAGTTTCATAGTTTGGTAGTTTAATTTGTTCAGGGGCTTGGGTGTAATAACAAATCAAAAAGGAAAGAGTTCAGGATGTGGAGCTGAGAAGGACCTACCTGCCTTTGAATCCTGTGTCCTTTTTCATCTTGGAATTTGGGTCAACTCACTTAACTCTTCTGACCCCAACTGTTCCCATATCTCAAATGGGAATAGAAGGTTGTGGTTAAGGTTGAACATATTGGGGTAAAGTAAAAGAAGTAGTAGTTTTCCTATTATTATCAAAATGATTTGCACTGGGAGAGCCTTGGAGAACACTGTAATTCTTTTACAAATCTCATTTTGAATCATGATTTTAATATTGTTAACCTAATTTGGCTTTGCGAAAGCTTGAAATAGGATGACGCACTAGTATGGTACTTACGTACATCTGTAACCCAAGAAGATAATGTTCGTTTTGGTGAGAAGTTAGAAATAAATCTTAGGTTTTGACTGTGATAGCCTAGAAATATAAATGGTAACTTAACATGATCAGCAGTTGGTTTAATAGACTTTTTTTTTTAATAGGCATTTTGTCTAATAGGGAGAAAAATGATGAATGAAGGCAAATTTACAAAATTTCAACAACATTGATTTCATTTAATAGTTTTCAGTAATTTAAATTTATAAGAAAAAATTTGCCTGGTAAAATAGCAGTAAATAACTGAGGTTAAAAATTGGGAAAGTTTCCTTTTGTAGAAACAATCAAATTATCTGCATGGTAGTGTACTCTAAGAATACTGAAGTGTATACAGAAGGCTGTGTATGCATGCATAAATTAACTTATTCTCTTGGTATTTTGGTGATATCGGAAATGTCTTCATTAGGAACACATTCCGCCAAAGTTGGTTGCCTAAACACTTCAGGTATTGTCTGAGCGGCTTTCTTTAAGGATGTTGAGAAATCTTTTTCATTAGTAAAATGGATTGTAAGAACCCCAGCACCCCTGGGTGAGTGAGGAATGAGAACCTGCTGAGCCCAGCATCCTGACCCCTTCAGAGCAGTGAGGACTGTGGGCCTGCCACTTCTCCAAGGGTTCCTTGTCCACCTAATTCTATTTGCCTGTCCTGCCCTGAGAATGTTGGGTGAACATTCAGAGTGAACCTGCATGATTCGCATGTAAGTGATAGAGATCCGAAAGAGAAATTCCTTCCAGAGGAGGACGGCTTGCCTGTTTTTGTGCCTGCTTGCTTATGTACATTGACAAAAATTGGACTGAGTAGTGAGTATGAAGCTCTCACCTATCTCCAAGTGCTAGAAGCTCCTTTATCAAAAGAACCAGACATTTTGAGGTGCTAAAGTGGCTTAGGTCATTTTATAATATGATTGTGATGGAATTCTAAACTGTCAACCACAAAAAAAAAGTTACATAAGTTAAAAATCACTAATCAGCCAGGCATTTTCAGCTTTCCCCCAATTTATTGTAGGGGGGAATTTATTGCAGGTTCACTGTTTTTGAGTAACTTTCAAGAGAACTAAAGGAAAAATAATTCAAGTTCATTCATTTCTTTTTTTATTTCAGTTGCGTGTTAAACTAAAAGCAAGTGGCTCTTAGTGCTGGTAACTTAACCTCAGGGCAAATCCCACACAGACTTTCCAGCGAGCCACAGTCCTGTCCTCCCCCAGACGGTTGCTCCAGGCAGGGACAGGATACCAATTCCTTTGTTTCCTTGGAGTTTCATTCACTTCCCTTTTTGTTATCATTCCCATCTTTCTGCCTAGCCCATCTGCAGCTGTGAGCCCAAGATTGTTCCTTTTAATTGTTGCTGCTAGGTCAGTAGGAGCTGCTGGATGCTCAGAGCACCATTCACCCTACACACATGCACACAAACTTGCACTCAATCACGTATACTTCTGGAGTGGAGATGCGTGGAGTTTTCAAAACATGGTAAATTGTCTTATTGCTGAGACATCAGATAAAGCTGTTCTCCTTATGTTGAGTGTATCAGAAATGGTATAGCAACCCCCATCTAGCACACGGCTCTCTGGAACATGATTAGCGCTCAGAATTACTTGTCGGGGCCTAAAGAGGTGAAGAAGAGAGATGCTGGTTACAGGTCAGGATAGAAGAAGAGATTCCTGGTAAGATAAAGAGTAGCGGTCTTTCTGTTACACTGGTGGGAGAGTCTGCACTGTGTGAATGGGGAGGTCTCCATCCTTAGATACCCCCTGAAAAAGATATATGTGGGGATCTGTGCTCAGAATCAAGACAGCTGGAAGGAAAGTAGCAAGCGCGGAGCTGTTTATTAAGGTGAAAGGCCACCCTCACAGTGGGAGAGCAGATGGATTCCAGGAGGCAGAACCTCCTAAGTTGTTTCGGATCGGATATTCTTGGGTCTTTCGGGGATGGGACCTGCAGTGGGGTGGGTGGTCTCCAGTGGAGGCTGCTCCCAGTCTTTTGGGAGACTCCTTCCACAGGATGGGAGAGGTTGTGTTTTACCCTACAGGGTTTGAAGCAGAACCATCCTGGTAGCTTTTCTCCTTTGGGCGGGGCTATACCTGCAATTCAGATGCATTATAACGAGTCTAAGGGTTACCCTGGGGCAGAAGGGGAAGAGGAGAGGACTGTGTTGTGCACCCTTGGCTCTGATATGTCAGCCACAAGGTCTTAGAAGGCACAAGCTCTGGATGTCAAGCCCCCAGGCTTCTAATGTGTCTCCGATTTATCACTGTCTTGCCTCCAGCTGCTGTCCCTCTCATTCTCCCCTCAAGGACTGGGGACTCTGCCTCCCAGCATTCCTCCCACTGCTCAGTCGAGCTGCTACCTAACTTTTCCGGACCCTGCCCCCCTCCCTCTCAAACCCACTTTGTGTTCCACCCGACTTGAGGCCTGTGGGCTTTACTCACAGCTGTGAGACCTCCTCTTGGTTTTCTACCATTGTTAAATAAGAACATTTGTTTTTAAAGGACCTCTGAAGTGCTGGGATTATAGTTCTTTAAACTGGCAACAAAACAAAGCAGAACAAAAAGCCCTACTTAGGAAGCAGGGGAGTTCATTTCTCTTCTCCCTTTATAGCTGATGTAGAATTACCCGATTTTACATTAAATATTAGCAGCTAAATGAGTCTCTGCCACACCCATCAGCTTTTAGGCCACACTGCCCAAGTCCTGCCCATTCTCCTGGGTCATGCTTTATGGAAAGTGCGTCTTCTGACTGTTCCCAGCAGTCCCTGGTATTGGATATTGTTGTGGGGATGAAGACCTGCCTTTGAAATACTGCCGCTTAGTCATGTTACTTACTGTACAAAATACCCTAATTTTGGTGTCAGCGAAAGCTCTAGTCAGCATCTGTCCATGTTTGCGTTATTTTCTCAATTCAGTGACATTACAAATGGAGAATTACAGATAATTACCATGGGTTAGTGCTCTGCTCTTTTCTTCCCCTTCATTTAAAATGGCTTATCAAGATCAATTAAGAGGCAGTGTCTGACACTGGAGGACTGTTTTTCGCAGGCAGGAACCATTTATCCTGGTTAGATGCTTTAATGGCTTTGGGGATAGATAATCTTTTTCCAGAGAATCAGAATTGACCAAAGTAAGCAAACCAAGCCAGGACAGCCTGTGTAGGAGATGACACTCCTATCTCTCTAGGTGCCGGGACACAGCTTCTGCCAGATTATCTGTTTGTTTGTTTGTTTATTTAAGTATCTGGGTTTTACCTAGTAGGGAATTAGGCAAAGTGAAGTCAGAGGGAAGTGGAATTTGATATTCTATCACAATTTTCCTGTGCCAGTTTTTGGGAATCAGTTTCGTGTTTTGGTGGGGATATTGGAAGAACTGAAAAGGAAAACAGGGTCATATTGTGAAGTTTAATCTCTGACCACAGAGTGTCCATGGCTTTTTGTTTGTTTGCTCGTTGAAAAAGCACCTCTCCACAAAAAAAAGACCTCATAGTTCCCCCCATCCTACTGTTGGGGAAGACTCTTCTGCTCTACTCATATGCATTTATAAAAGATCATGCTCTTTGAAGGGTTGCGCCAAAGGCAAGAGAGGAAGGAAAGCTTTCCTCATCTGGTGAGTAATTTTTTGCAGGATGGGAATGTAAGAAATAGGGTGGCAACCAAGCAGTCAGGGTTCTTTAAACCCAAAACTAATAGACGTTAGGTAACTGAAAGTTAGTTCTACCTCGATTATAGTTTTTTGGTTTTGCTAGTTATGTGAAACCTACAATGGGAAAACAAAGTCGTCTCAGACGTGCAATTAGTCTTCATTTTGCAGATGAAGAGATTGAAGTTCAGAGATGTGAAGTGACTTGCTCAGGGTCTCAGTGGCCGCTTGGGATCTCTGACCCTTTCAGGGTCTCTGTCTCTAACCTCTGACTCTTCCCCCATCCCTGGGGAGTCTGTGTCAGTGACTGCAGCATGGACCTCTCAGAAGGAAGCTTGTATGGTTATTATGGAAAAGCTATGCAGTCTTTCAGGAGGGTGAATGCTGGGGGTGGCTTGCCAGATACTGAGTATTTGGGTTTAGATATGCATAAATGCTCTCAATAAAAATAAGTTGAGATATTAGAAATGGAATGGGAGGTGGTGCTTGGGAAAGGTAGGGGTAGTCCTGGGGTCGGGGAGAGGCTAGATGAAGGGAGGTGGAAAGGTAGAGAAGTGCCCAGCACTTCAACCTGACCGCCAAAGGCTTTAGAAAAATAACAAAGTTCACAAGAGGTTAGGGTTATTGGTTTTCTTTGGAAGCCAACAATGGAACTGAGTATAGTTAAGATTGACGTAGGCCTGAACAAGGTAGTGTTGTCCAGGCTCAGCAAACATATGGGTACCTGGATATGAGATGATGTTACGTGGTGGGCCTGGCATGGAACCCCCATTGCGAGCATAGTTGCATAGCTGGGATTTGAAAACAGAGCCCATCCTTACTTATCACCATTACTAACCCCTAAAGACACAGTGAGAAAGCAAGGCCAGTCTGTTAAATAGATGATTGGAAACAAATGGTCAGACCAAAAATTCATAAAATGACAGTTGCTAGGGCTACCAAGGAGGTAGCCATTAGGCCATTTCCCCAAAACCTAGTCCCTCGGTAGTAGAACTTGGTTTTGCTCTTGTATGGATTTAGGGAATCTGGCCTTCCTAGGGCAAGACCACTGGGTGGTGATGGTCACCTGGGGAGGAGGCAGTTCTGCAGGCCTGAAACAAGCCGCCTTCACTGCACACCACGCTTTACTTGACGCCAAGATGCCTCCTGCAGTCAGACCCTTGGGAAGCCCAGAGATCTTTTTAGTGAGGCCAATTCATGCCAGGTTGTACTAGGCCTGTGTCAGGAGGGTGTGTAGCATCTCTGGGCTCTTTCTTGTTTGTTCTTCTTTAGTTCTCCTTAATAATTAAAATTTTCTTTGAGTGCTTTAATCTGAACCATGACAAGTCTTTGGTCCACTCAAGCCAGAGGATTAAGACAGAAGTGGTGTCTCATAGTATGTAGTTAGTTACACAGAAGGGGAGTGTCAAAAAATGAAGCCCAGAGCTCATTTATGCTCAGACGCCTCCATTTGGAGAAGGACATAAGATGGTATAGGGTTGAAGTCATGAGCTCTGAAACCAGAATTTCTGGGTTTGATCTTGGCTTGGCCCCTCACAGGCTGTATGATCTTAGGCAAGTTACAACACTCTTATCTGTAACCAAAAAAAAAAAAAAAAAAAGGATTAATAGGACCTAGCACACAGGATTGAGATTAATTAACTATAGAGAAAGCACTTAGAATAGCTTTGCTGTTCTTTCTTACTGTAAGTCTTGGGATTTCCAGGTTCAGTGTTCCCATGAAGTAAGTTTTACTCACAAAGAAGAAAAAATTAACATGCAGCAGTATATAAGAAGGAAGGAGAAAGTGAGAGAAGTCAGATTTCAGATTTTATTGCCTCCCCTGCTTTCTCTCTATTATGAATTACCTTCCCGACTATGCTTCGTCTTTGTTTCCCTGCCCTCTGTCTATAGTCTGGCTGCATTAGTACACTGTAACGCAGCTTAGTAACAGGTTATTTGGAAATTTAGCAGCTTAAAATAGCAGTAAAAAATTACTGTCTTGCACAGTTCTTGTGGGTCAGGAATCCAGGAGCAGCCTTACCATGTAGTCCTGGCTTTAAGATCATTGACAGGGTTGTAGTCGAGGTATGCCCCAGGGCTTCAGTCACCCAAAGGCCCTGCTGAGAGTGGGGGATCTCCTTCTGTGGTGACTCGTTCTCTTGGTGGCAGATTGGTGCTGGCTGTTGGCAGGAGACCTCAGGTCCTTGCCATATCCTCTCCATAAGTTGGCTTGAGTATCCTCAGAGCATGGCAGCTGGGTTTCCCCAAAGGAAGTGATCTGTAAGAGTGACATGCAGAAGCCCTCCTGTCTGAGACCTAGTCCTGGAGGTTGGACACCATCATTTCCATAATAGTGTAGCAGTCACATGTCAGCTCTGTGCAACATGAGAAGGGACTGCATAAGGGCATGAAAATCAGGAGGTAAGGTTCAGGGGAACCATTTTGGAGGCTACCACACCGTTTCTCTCTGCTTTCATCTCTTTATCAGCCACCCAAAATTTATTTCGGAGGCTGCCCCTATTCCCTCAATACATTTCTGTCCATTTTCCTTTTCGAGGGCCACAAAAGTCTCTCCCACTATCAATTTTATTGCTTTGTTCTCCTCCCAGTCCTTTTGTTCTCCTGACCAGTCACCCCTTGCCCAATTACCCCCTGCCCATTCTTTTCTTTCCCCTTCAAATTCTAGAATCCCACCACCAGTGATGTTTTCTTCTTAATCCTCATCTTCCTCTTGACCTCAGCCCATGATCTCCTGTTTCCTCTGCCCAAGCCCCTCAGAGTCCCTTCCATCTAGCTAATGACTTTCCCTGTGGGAATATTTTCTGTGCTTAAATCACAGTGTTTTCTTTGGGACAGATAGGCAATAAAGAGTACTAAATGTGTCATCAGCTGCCAGATGGATGAAGAAAGCATTTCCCTGGGATTTAATTCATCATCCCTGTCCCAGTTGAGGACTTTCAAGGCTGTAGTAACTTAAGGCTTCCAAGTCAGGGGCACATCTGTGGACACTGAGGGATAAAATGTCTCAGGTTTTGATGCTGAAGTGTATGCCCATAGGCTGTCTACTGTGAGTATTCTTGTTAGTTGAAAGAAGAAAGAAAAAAAGTACATTTGGAACACTGTCCAACATCTTGAGATTATAGACTGTCCGATATGCTGATATTTTATCTGATGATGTCTCTTGGGTGTGCTGGTGGTGAAAGATTTTCCAGATTTGTGAAGTGTGATGAAAGGGCTGGTAGTATCTCATACTGATTGGCAGAGCTAAAATGCAACTCTTTGACCTTTTGAACTTCAAAACTTCTTTTCGAAGCTGTGAAATGTAAATCCACGGTAGCCGCTGACCTTAGACGTTTTTGCTTTTCCCTGGAGCTTTGGTTTTTCTCTGGCATTTAAAGCTAGTTAATAATCCTCAGTACTGAGAGACTGACTACTTTTATACTCTTTTTATGACCCCAGAAATGCCGGGTGGCGACTTCATCTCCGAATGTAATTGATTTTGTTGACAGAAACAAAAACAAAAGAGGGACTAAGCAGTTTGGAAGACTTCAGTGACCTAACAAAATAAATCATCATCATGAATCTTAGATGCTGTTTGAGGACAGTGATTTGCAAATCGTGGTTGCTCAGTAAATAGAGGCATTTGGTGGGTCAGTGGCTCAGTGGAGCTGAAGCCCACCTTCATGGGGCTGGAAGGAAAGTTTGCCAAGCAAATCAGTGTATGAATACAATCAACTGTAAGAACTTTATTTGAATGTAAGCAGCTCATGCATTAATCTTAAATGCTCCCTTATTCATGAAAGTGGCCCGTTAGAAATTCTTCTTGGTAGTATATTGGAGATAATTGGATGGAATTAAGACTTAGAAGTTATCGTGAATTAGCCTGCGCCAGTGCCTGACAGTGGTAACTTCCATAGTTTGGACTGAAGAGGTAGGCACCTCTCCTGGTACCCTGGTGTCCTACAGATTGATGATTCCTCACCACAAAAGCCCGCAGACATCTTGTGCAGGTAGGCGTGGTTGTGCGGAAGCCAATAAGCCAACACTTCCATTTGAAAGTCTCCCTTATAAGGATATGCAGAGATTCTGTGCTGGTTTTGGTGGACCATATAGTCAGTCCCCTTAGGTGGCAGCAATACTCAGGAACCGAAAGGCACAGACCAGCAGGTTCCACAAAGCCCCTCTCACGGATGGTTGAGTTGGCTTGTGCGTGTGCAGGCCGTGGCTTCTGTTTAGCCAGAAAATTCAGTATTCACCACTATTCATCAGTCACACTAATTTAGCCAAATGAAAGCAAATCTAAGGTTTGGCTACAGATAAGAATAGTTTTTTGTATGTTACCTAGCTTTAGTCGCTGATTCTTATTAATTGTTCTCCTATGTCATTACTAATAATGAAGTATTTCAGAGTAAAGTTTCACAAATCCAATATAAAAGTAATGAAGATTTCTGTTTTCATCTTGATTTCTTTTTAATTTCTTTAAATCCATATATAATTAACATAGTGTTATATTAGTTTCAGGCATACAGTATAATGATGAACAATTCTATACTCAGTTCTCATCACAATAAGTATATCTTAATCCCCTTCACCTATTTGGCAACCCCCACCCCCACCCCAGCAACCACCAGATTGTTCTCTATATTTAAGAGTCTGGTTTTTTGTTTCTTAAATTCCACATATGATGAAGTCATATAGTATGTTTTTCTGTGACTTATATCTCTTAGCATTATACCCTCTAGATCTGTCCACATTGTTGCAAATGGCAAGATTTCATTCTTCTAAATGACTGAATAATATTCCATTATGTCTATATATACACCACATCTTCTTTATCCATTCAATAGATACTTGGTTACTTCCGTATTTTGGCTATAGTAAATAACACTGCAATAAATGTAGGGTGCACATATCTTTTCAACTTAGTGTTTTCATTTTCTTTGGGTAAATACCCAGTAGTAGAATTATTGGATCATGGGGTAATTCTATTTTTAATTTTTTGAGAATCTCCACACTGTTTTCCACAGTGGCTGCACCAGCTTGCATCCCCGCCAATAGTACAACACATCCATACCAACACTTGTTTCTTGTGTTTTTGATTTTAGCCATTTTTGAATTTAACCATTCTGACAGGTATGTGGTGACACCTCATTGTGGTTTTGATTTGCATTTCCCTGATGATGAGCGACGTTGAACATCTTTTCTTGTGTCTGTTGGCCATCTGTGTATCTTCTTTGGACAATTTTTGCTTTTAAATGCATTTCTGATATAGCTTTATCATAATTCATACTGGCTTTCCCTTTTAATTAGTGGCATTTATATTTTTAAATATTTTTTTAAACCCACAAAAATCATGGAAGTAAATCTATTTATAGGTAACATCTGGTAATGCAGACTTAAAAAGTCTTCAGTACATTTCAGCAGTCATCTTTTTAAAAAAATTTTTCTTAAGATCTCTTTATGTGAGGAAAGGCTGTGGATTTGTTTATCAATTTGTACATTATTTGACTAAATTACACAGCTGTGACTATAGTACAGTAATCTGAAAGCATATTCTAAATATACCACAATGAATATTTTGATGAGTGGGTCTCATACTGGCTATCATCCTTATGTTAATTTAATAGCCTTGGAAGACTTCTTTTTTTGTCTTCTTAAAGGAGGGGACAGTGTGAGAGTAGCCAAATAGCTCCTGGGCTCTGGAGTCCGACCTGGATTCAGATTCAGATTCTGACACATTTGCTGTGGTGTTTGGGCAAGTTATATAACCTCTCTGAGCTCTGATTTCTTTACGGATTAATGGAGATTATGGTAATACCTAATTCATAAGGTGTA
This sequence comes from Lutra lutra, assembly GCF_902655055.1. Lineage (NCBI taxonomy): Eukaryota > Metazoa > Chordata > Mammalia > Carnivora > Mustelidae > Lutra > Lutra lutra. Next base: position 66,445,142 of record NC_062279.1, read on the forward strand.
GAGTATTCATTTTAGGACTTGCCACAAAGTAGGCATTCAGTTAACTGTAATTAGTGTCATCTTTCCTTTTCTTACAAGGAGAAAGTTGTTCTTAGCTAGAGATAACTTGCAATGGTTAAATTGTTGGATGGGTGACAAAGAGAGCTTAAGGTAGCTGAAGAATTACAGTTGCTGCCAGAAACTTCCTCCACAGAGGTGCTCAACCTTGGCTGTACATTAGATCACTTGTGAAACTTAGAAAAAAATACTGATACCCAGGCCCTACCCCAGGGATTCTTTATTCTGGGGCAGTAGTCTAGCAATAGAAGCTTTCAGATCATCCCAGGTGATCCCAATGTATAGCCACAACCACCCTGTGGGTTACTCTGTTCTAAAGTTTCAAAGTATAAGACTAGATTCCTAAGAAAGTTTTTGTAGGGCACCTGGGTGGCTCAGTCGGTAAGCATCTGCTTTCAGCTCGGGTCATGATCCCAGGCTCCTGGAATCAAGTCTTGCATTGGGCTCCCTGCTCAGCTGGGAGCCTGCTTCTCCCTCTGCCTTTGCCTCTCTCTCTTTCTCTCTCGTCTCTCATGAATAAATAAATAAAATCTTTAAAAAAAAAAAAAAAAAGGAAAGAAAGAAAGTTCTTGTGGACCAGGAGTTTGCTTGCTGGCCAAATTTGGCCCACAGTCTGACTTTCTAAATTAAGTGTTTTTTGGTTTTTGTTTTTGTTTTTTTAAGATTTTATTTATTTATTTGACAGAGAGAGAGAGATCACAAGCAGGCAGAGAGGTAGGCAGAGAGAGAGAGAGGGAAGCAGGCTCCCCATTGAGCAGAGAGCCCGATGTGGGGCTCGATGTGGGGCTCAATCCCAGGACCCTGGAATCATGACTGGAGCCGAAGGCAGAGGCTTAACCCATTGAGCCACCCAGGCGCCCCTGATTTTCTAAATTAAGTTTTATTGGAACACAGTCACACTTAACCGTTCACATGTGCTCTATGACTGCTTTCATTTTATAATAGTGGAGCTGAGTAATTGTGATAGAGACCATATCCCAAAGCCTAAAATATTACTCTCTAGCCTTTTGCAAAACATATTTTTGACCCCTGAAGTAGACCACTTAAAAATTGAATCATAGTGCCCTTTTCCAAGATGGATCAAGAAAGTCAGCTCACTACACAAGAATATCTCCTAGAAAAAAAAAAAATCTCCTAGATTTTGTTCAAGTGCTTCCTTTTATGAAAAGTCAAAATGAAGGAGTATTCAACATTATACTTAAAAGTCAATAGTAATATGCTTTAATGCATTGATATAGTCATTTTCACTGTTCTTGGAGAATTGCCAATTTTTGAATAAAACTTCACATTTTTAGTGTAGTACCTAACATTTCTCTTTAAATTTTAAGTTTTGTAGAAGTTGTAATAATCTACTTATCAAAAAAAATTTAACGTAGGCACTCTGACTGGACTTCTTGGCTGAAAATGTGGAAAGCTAGAATGGTACTCATTATCAGCCATGATTGAGTACCTAGCATTTATTCCGTCAGCCATGAATGCCATTTTAAATGATGCTAGTGGTTGAGGACACGTTATAGCTTTTTCTGCTCTATTTTCAAGTCCTTTAAAAAAGTTTTTAGCAGAAGAGAACAAAACAGATACAGACATGTAAATGCAGAGAACACACTGGTGGTTGCCAGAGGGGAGAGGGAGGGGGGATGGGCAAAAAGTCCTATACTTATTGGACTGAGCATTTTACAATGTATATAAATGTCCACTCACTATGTTGTGCACCTCAAGCTAATGTGTTACTGCGTGTCAACTGTACTTCAATTAAAAGAAAGAAAATAATTATATATGTATTAAGTGCTCAAACTAGTGCTGTCCAATAGAACATTCTGAGGTGATGGAAATGTTCTGTATCTGCATTGTCCAATATAGTAGTCACCAGGTACACGTAGCAATCAGACACCTGAAATGTGGCTAGTGCAGCTAAGAAACTGAATTTTCTTAAAAAAAAAAAAAAAGTTCTTAGCAGAAGCAGGTTATTGTGCCTTTCCTTTCCTTGGTTCCTGAAAAATGGAGCTGCTGCTGCTCTCAGAGGAGCAGGATGGGGCAGCAGTGCCAACCTATATAACATTCTTTTTTTTTTTCTAAATTTTTTTTTTATTTATTTGAGAGAGAGACAGTGAGAGAGAGCATGAGAGGAGAGAGGGTCAGAGGGAGAAGCAGACTCCCCGTGGAGCTGGGATCCCGATGCGGGACTCGATCCCTGGATTCTGGGATCATGACCTGAGCTGAAGGCAGTTGCCCTATATAACATTCTCAGCAGTATCTCCAGCCCTTTCCATCGCCTTCCCTCCTTGACAATCAGGACCTCGTAAGGAAATTTGCCCCCTTCTCCTCCCAACCCCTAAACATAATCAATTCTTTTTGAACCAGTTAGTAATTACAGAAGATAATCTTGAAAGAGCCCAGATGCTGCCATCCATTTATGCTTTATTGAGGAAGGTCTTACAAACAGGCAGCATCTAGGCACTGCCTTTGTGCTGTCTCAGCATCGTAGTTACGGATGGAAGCAGGAGCGCTCATTAGCATTTTAAGAGATTTTAATAAAAATTGTTAGTTTGATAATAGACACGGGACAGGTTTAATCAGGAGTGCCATATTTTAATCTCTGGTGCTAATTCAATCCTTGCTTTAATAAGAGAATAATTCTCTGACCAGGAACAGGGAAATGTAGAAACTGTGCCTGGGAAACAGTGAGAATTTTGTAGTCCTAGCATTTTCATTGCTCTTTGTCTGCATGTCTCTCAGGGCACTGGGAGTGCTTTGCTCTGTATTTCACAATAGACACCTCACATTTGCCAGGGATCTGTCCAGGGATCTTGGTGAATACCCAGCTTTTCTCGTACCCTTGGAACACCAAGCTTCATTACTGGGAGGTCAAGTGAACTTAATCCCTGGCTGTGTGACTCCAGCATTATGAGCACAGATTCTTGCCTTAGCAAAATGGCTCCCTCCCTCTCACGGGCTGTCGGAGTCCTTTGTCACCGTCAGAACCTTAGAGACATTTCTTGGAATGTCAAGGTTTCTCGGAAAGGTTTGAAGCGTGCACATGTCTCCTCATAAGATTGTAAACTTCTGTCCCTTCACCTTTATATCTTCTAACAGCCCAGTGTCAGTTATTGCTGAGGGAGGAGAGCCAGCCATTCCTGTGTCCATTCATGTCCCTGTCTGTGCTGTCATGAAATGATTCCCCTTCATGTTTTAATTTTCTAAGCATTATTTTCAAATAAAGGAATAGTATTTGGGTAGGTAATTAGAGAGGTCACCCCTGTTAACTCTATATAGGTCTTTGTTTTTGTTTTGTTTTTTTGGTAAATGTTTGAGGTTCCATAGTTAGGAAAAAAAAATTCAATTTGAGGGTTTTGAAAAATGCTCTTCTTGCCATCATTATTTGCTAAGAAAGCTTCACTTCCTGATGATTTAGTGATATGTTTGTCAGGTACATGTGAAAGTAGCCTTTCAGTTGGCCTCCACCACATGCCACATTCTCCTCTGCGGCTCAGGCTTTGGCCTGGGTCCTGCCTTCTTTTAGTTGCCAGGGAATCAGTTCCCACACCTCCTCTGTCTCCTGGTCTCTTTCCTTGCTGTCTGTGAATCCCAACACACACTGAGTTTGTAATTGCTGGGCTGTACAGGGCCTTGGGGTAGGTTGGAGTAAGGGTTTAATCCAAACATTGGGAAAATTACAGTGGCTCATGGAACTTAATTAGTAGATACCCCGAGGAGTCACCCATCCATGTGAAAATACATATGGAGGTAAAAATGCCTTCATTTCAGCCCTTCCAAGACTTCCTTCTTACGGAGCCCTTGAGTTAGATAGAACACATCAGCCTGCAGTGAACTAAAATTTACTCAAACTAGCTCGAGAAAGGGCCTTGTGAGAAGAATGTTCCCTGCTTCCAGGAGAGCTAAGCAAGCGGGCCCGGGGGAAGGCAGGGACAAACCCAGGTTTTAGGATGTCAGCAGTGGGCCTGCATACTGGACATTTCCCTAGGCTCTGAATGTTGAGAAGAGAAAAGGTCCCTGCCCAGCACCCTGACTCAACCAGCTGTGGCCAGAGGGTGTGGGGCCGGCCCGTTTTGGGCATGAAATTTGACGTGCGGGTTAACAGGTCACTCTCCACTGTTGTTTCCAGGTATTACAATCCACCTCCCCTGTCACTGTAATCTAGGGGTGAGCAGTAATCAAAACGGAGCTTTCCATTTGTTTTTGAGATAGAACTTTTTCCAGAATGACATTCTTCCTGTCTTTATTTCATTAAGAATTTGGCTGCTATGAATTTAATTTGGATCTCTTATTCCCATGACTGGCAGTTTTCAGTCTAGGAAAGGTTAGATTAGAAGAGGAACAGATTTGAAATGAATTATTTACCAAAAGATCTCTTTACATTATACATTCAACAATTTGAGAACATTTCTCAATCATTTGATTCAAGGCTTTATGCTAGATGTTTTAAGGAAAGGTATATTAATAACTAATACTGCATTAGTGTTACATGTCAGTGAGTTTACATATGAAATGAGTTTACATGTAGGAGCTAATTTTGATTTTCTTACAAATCTTCAAACTAGGTCTTGCTACTATCCCTATATTCAGAGCAGAAAATTAAGACTTGGGACGTTTAAGCCACTTTAAAAAATATAAAATATATTATATATATATATATATATATATATATATATATATATATATATAATATATATATATCGAGAGAGAGAGAGAGAGAGAGAGAGAGATGTGCCTGGGTGGCCCAGTCGGTTAAGCATCTGATTCTTGATTTCAGGTCAGGTCACGATTTCAGCATCCTGAGATCAAGCTCTCACTAAAATAAAATCTTTAAAAAATATTGAGTTAATGTATAAAAATCATGAAAAAAAAATCGGTGGAAACAAATTGGACAGGCAGGTAGTGAGACAAGGGATGGGGTTATTTTGTTGGTCACAAAGACCCACTGAAGTTTTGGATCCTAGGATCCTATCAGAACTATCCTTGGAGAAGTTTCCTGGCAATCCTGTGTGGAATGGCTGAGACTGAGAGTAACCAAGGAGGCCTTTGAGGCGCCAGGAGGACGCTGAAGGAGGACCAGAACTAGGGTAGTAGCTGTGGAAACAGAACTGACTGGAGAACCTTGTGGTTTTCTGTCAGCCTTCCTTTGAAGTCACCTCTCGGGGCCTGGGTTTTAAACAAGCTAGCTTTTAAACATTTTAGCATAGACTACAGCTGATTTTGGAGATGCCTTTAATTTTAGCAGCAAAGAAATAGAACAACCACCAAAAAAAAGTTAAATTTTGAAACATTGCCTGCCAGTTACCTTGTGAGAAACAAAATGACTGAACTCCGAGGAGTCAGAGTGGTATGGTAGTATTGTCATCTGTTAAGGGTGGCCTGAAATGAACCCTACATACACACCCACATTGCTACACAGTTTTTCTCCAAGTCAGAGTGAAGGAGACAAAACTTGTGAGAAGCATGTTTGCCACTCAGAACTGCTTTTCCTTGGACTCGCCTTCCTAAGAGGACACGCTGCAGCTGGTCTTACTGTCCACACAATGTGGTTACATGGCATCTGAGAAAACAGATCATTTTTAATGCCTTTTATTCCTGAGGCTTGTAATGCATTCTAGGAGAACGTCTGGATGATCCTGTGTGAAGCAACGTGTATGAGTATTGGGCTTTCCTGGGTTTTGAACCAGGATCTCTGAGGTTCTTACTTCATCCAGAGGAAGAGAGTAGACCCAGTGTCTCCAACTTGTGAACATTCTGGGACGGGCAGCTTCCTGGTTTGGCCCTGTTGTTTATGCCTTTAATCAGCAAGTACGAATTCAGTGTGGTGTATACCATGCGGTGTGCTGCCCACGGGAGATGCAGTGATGAATAAGGCACAATCATAATGGGACAAAGGTACCAGCATAGTTTGGGCATAGGGGCAGGTAGGTTCACTGATACAAAAAATGTTGAAGAGGCTTCTCGCTAATTTGTTAAGTCCTTTGACCTTGGAAGCTCCTGAAATCAGGAATAATTAAAAAAGAAAAGGGGGGGAAAAACAATTCAAGTTCAAAGAGAAAAATTTGAGTTCAAAAGCCTAAGAGCCCTTAGGGATAAAGAAAAAATTCTCAAAGAAGACATAATAATAAACCTGATATTAATAATAGTCATAATATGAGTTTTTCAGTTCTTCTAAGAATTAGAAATTATTTTTGGTTTAGACTGGGAACTTCAGCCCTATTGAGTTAGAACCTGTCTTTTAGTTTTATCTTTCATTTCCCTCTGGTTCCTAGGAATAAAAGTCTTTAAAATGGTTGGGAGGAACTCTTACTGTTTTAGGGTCAGTAAAGAAGAGGGTCGAGCCAGGGCTGCATGCACTCTGGATCTGGAATCCATAAAATGATGTGGAAGGTGATTCAGTCCTAGTCATGGGGCTTCTGAGAACAGCTCCACCTTTGCAGGGACTCCCTGAGGTCCACCACAGGGTGGCTGCGGGATCTGGGGACGTGGTACCAATATTTCTTGGAATTACCTAGAGTTCTAAACCTTATATGCCACTAATAAGTACCTTGTTCTGCTCTGGTGCTATAATACTTTCCTTTACTTTATTCCTTTGAGGTCAAAAGTAAACCAGTATCAAACAGAGCAACACACTGTCAGTTTCCTGATATCCAATCTGATTTGAAAATACTTTAATAAGGAAGAAATGTGTTAATGATACAGGGAAGAGAGGAGAAAGAGATGCCCCCTCTCTTCTTGTAACATCATACTTTTGCACAATATGAGCATTTTCTAATCTTTAAGGATTAGCTAGCCGAAGGTTTGTAAATTTTTCACGATAAATAACGGTCTCTCTCCTCTTTCAGCAGATTTCTGCACACGGCAGATCTTCTTCCAATGTAAATGGTGGACCTGAGCTTGGTCGTTGCGTGAGTCCTGAAGGTAGTCCTCAATCTGATGATCACATTTATAAAGGAAGTCATCCACGTGAACATGGGGGCCACCCAAAACTCACTTGTGCTAAATTATGATCTACCTCAACAGGGATGCAATCGTGTCACCAATTAGCCTAGTGAGCTTTGGTGAGGTCGCTTCAGGATATATAAAATGTCCTTGTTTTTTATTAAGCTTTCTTTATTTTTCTTTAGTGACAGTCTGCTCACAGTCCGACATGTAGACTTTTCCTTTCTGTCAATTAGGGAGCAGAAGTGCCTTTTCTTCACTGGATATCTGCTATGTGCTGGGCACTGGGGATACATTGTAAAAGTAGTCCTTTTAACCACTTCCTCCTCTCCACCCCCCCTCCCCTTTTTGAGAGGACTTGGGGCCAGGAATTAGCCTTAACAGGTATCCCAGCTGCATAGAATTTTCTTCACTGGAAAAATCTTGAGGAGAAATCTTGAAAAATTTTAAGACTGAATCCCCACCATCATTCCTTCCCCTTTCTTGAGAGTTAACAAAGAAGTTTAAAAAGCTTAGGTTAAATTTCCTTTTACTTATTTCAGTTGGCATTTCAAGGATATGTTAGGTTTATTGATTATGTTGGTTTCAGATTTCACAAGGTCAAAAGGAAATTGGTGATTCAGGAGTTCAGGTGTTCTCTTCAGAAAATATGCTTAGAAATTTTCTTATGGTTCACCATCGGTTTAGAAATGAATTACATTGCAATTTATTATTTTACAGATATGTAGGAATCAAGATGAAATGCTGATGTGTTTGCTAGACTTTGCATTTATCCTTTTGTGCAGGTGTGAATGGAAACAGGTGCTCTGAATCATCAACTCTTCTTGAGAAATACAAAATTGGGAAGGTTATTGGTGATGGGAATTTTGCTGTAGTCAAAGAGTGCATGGACAGGTGAGTGGGTAGTGAGGATAATCATTTGTTTACCTACATTTCTCCCCTGGAGTTTATTCTTACCTGAGCGAATGAATAAAAGGCCTTCCTAGGAGGTCTCTTTTTCCCCCTTCCTGAGAAAGTTAGGTGGGACAGCTACAGTTAGGTGGGACCAGCTGTTTTGTAAGTCCACAGGCAGTTTGACCCAGAAAATATAGGTACCTATGCAGAGAATAAACCTGCTTTGTATGCAGTTGGGCTGAGCAATTTATCAGGTCTCATCCATGAGCCAGAGAGGAAGAGGAAAGAATAGGATTCATTAAAAAAAAAAAAAGGGGGGGGGAATCTCCTATAGCACTTACCTGAGTCAGGCTTGTTCTCAGTGCTGTGCTTGTACTATTAACCCCTTTAAACCCCACAGTAACCCTTTAAATTACTACTTAGTTGTATGTACTAGTAGTTCAGATACATGAGCTCTGACTCTGTTCAGATCAGGGTCAGCCAACTATTGCCTATATTAAAATTATATTTTTGCTTATTCAACTTTATTTTGTTTAAGGTCCTAAATTCTCAAGTGGTAAGAAATCCTTTCTTTTAAATTCCAGGCCTTTTGTAAACAAAACTCCAGTTAGAGCCTTTGTGTTTTAAGGTCAATCCCCTAGTTGTTCTAAGTGGCAATTTTTATTATTGGTGGGGAGTTTTCCAGAAAGCTTTTCCATTTCGCCGCATCTCCAGTGAAGCGTTTGTGCTCCTTGTGGAGGGACACCCCCCTGTCCCTGAGTCCTTTGACTTTGCTCTGGTGCATTTGACCACCCAGTAAAAAATTTAAGCATCTAAAATACGACCTCTACAGACTCAGAAATCTGCATCAGGGTTTGGTTTATGTTATGCAGAAGCAATTTACATGAAAGTTACTCCTCTAAGGTCAGCTTCACCAGCGTGTACTATGACTAAGTGGCAAAGGCAGCAGCACTTAAGAGAACTAACCTATTCTAAGAACACTACAGTGTTCTTTGTTGAAGCGTTTTCCTAGCTAAACCGTACTTCTTGGCTTGTTCAGGTTAAATTGTGTTTAGGTGATTAGAAGTTAACAACCTCAACATTTCTTTGTCAAGTCAATGATCTTTTTACTACCAGATGCAGGCATTTAAAGGTGTAGATAATATGGCACCAGCTGGAATTTTGGCTGAGAAAGAGATACTGAAATCCTGGGGCCTTTTAGTTATTAATGGATTAATGTAAAGATATACTGATCATAGAAAATTTTTAGTTACTTTGAATCATTTCTCTTAATTTCATTCTGCCTCCTAAGAGAATTATTTTGAGATTTAAGTATGGAAAAAATTTCTTGTCCAGCTTTGATACAACAGAGTTTAAGTACTTTTAGTATGTGAGTTATTTAATATTATAATTATTAATGTAAAATGAGAATGACAGTATGGCTTTGGATTTTATTTCTTTTTTTGGGTACTTGTCTCCCTGACCCCACTCACCATCATTCCTGATGTACTTTTTTGTTGAACTGTTTTCCTATTCTAAGATATTTAGAAGAATATCTTAGTATCCTTTAGTAGACGAAATCAAGAATGATTGTGTCTTTGATTTGTGTCTTTAAATTGCCTTTCTCTGATCACTTCATAGGTCCACTGGAAAGGAATTTGCCCTGAAGATTATAGACAAAGCTAAATGTTGTGGAAAGGTACAGTATACATAACTGTTCTATAAGAGAAACTGAGAAATGGAGATGTTTACTGTGGTGAAGGAATTTAAGTGGGCATTGACAAGGCCTTAATAGGAATAAACCCTTAATAGGGAAAACACTATCAACCTGGTTTATTTTCCATTGTCATTTTTTAAAAAAACTTTAATTCTAAGACAATAAATTGACTTGATCCAGTCCTAGCTATAGAAAATATAAGTTCTCATCTATGGGAGATCCCTGGATGAAATGCTCAAAAGATCTGTCACCAATTGTGATGAGTCTAAGACTTTACCTTACTTTCCACTAACTAGTTAGCCTTCTTGCTTTATGGATGCTGGCTGAAGACACAAGATTGCTGGGTAAGATACAAAACACTTTCTGACTTATGGCATAGCAGGTAGCATTGGTTTTTCTTAGCTCCCAAGTCCCAAGGAAGTGATTGCAGAGGGGCCCTTGCTGGTTGCTATATACAGATTAGGTTTAGATCACAGCTGAGGATTCCTCAGACTTAGTCAATCCCTGGTTTTATAAGGGGGCTGCTAGCAAATCTGTCCAGACTTTGCCCGCAAGGAAAACTATTTTTTTAATGATCATGGTCTGGAAACCACCTATGTCCTCTACCCTTGAGTGAGAGCCTATCTCTATAATCTCTATGTTACAAATATCCTTGGGAAGATAGTTTGTAACAAAAGCTGGGTAGAAAACACCATGAAGAATGCCTGCTGCCCCCCACCCCCCATCATGAACTTTTTTCCTCTGTCCTACTCTCAAGCTGGTCTGGGAAGATTAAATGATGAAATGCTGCTGGAGTATTGATATGTTAACTATGTTTGAAACGATAAATATTCTATAGCAGGGATGACAGAGACCTTTTTAGGTTACTTTCTGGTAGCATAGCAGTTAAGAAAGCAGGTTCTAGAATTCACAGGTGGCTAGTCTGAATTGAAGTATAGATATAGAATATGCAGTAGATTTTTGTAGACTTAGTATGAAAAAAACAACGTCGTACCTCATTGATTTCTTTTTGATTGCATGTTGAAATGATCATATTTTGGATATATTGGGTTATGTAAGTTATTAGTGGTATCTGAGTTTCTTAATTTCTTAATGTGGGTATTAGAAAATTTAGATTTCTGTATGTGGATCACATTCTACTTCGGTTGAACGGTGCTGTTCTAGTACCATAGTGTATAAAGTTTTAGTCTTGGTTCTGCTTCTTTTGCTGTGCTGCCTTGGCTTAACGCCTCTGTGTTTCTGTTTCTCCCTCTAAAATGTGGTTGTTATTAATAGCTAAGACGCAAGGTTATTGTAAGAATTAACTGAATTAAGATATGGAAAACATGTAGAGAAATACCAGTATATTAGACTTTAGCACATGTTAACTGTTAACGTTGTTAATATGCCACAGAAATTCAGAATGTATAATTAATTAGGACAATTTGTTTTTTTGGTTTTTTTTTAAGATTTTATTTATTTATTTGACAGAGATCACAAGTAGGCAGAGAGGCAGGCAGAGAGAGAGGAAGGGAAGCAGGCTCCCTGCTGAGCAGAGAGCCCGATGTGGGACTCGATCCCAGGACCCTGAGATCATGACCTGAGCCGAAGGCAGCGGCTTAACCCACTGAGCCACCCAGGTGCCCCTAATTAGGACAATTTGAAGTGATAGTCATGATTTTATATTTAGGGAACCCCTAAACTAGTCTTCTTTGGAAATTTGCAAACTTATGTATTTTTAACAGAACATTTAAAATATTATGGTGAAATTTTAGGAAGACAAAAGACAAATTTGTCATATCTTTTTTTTTAACTGTACTATGACAGCTAATGAGGCAGAGACTATACAAAATGTCCCCCTTTTCTTTGAATAAGTAAGGTTTTTTCCCAGTTAATTTTCTTTAAGAAAAAATGTGTGCTTTTACTTACTGTTCTAACAATATTATTGAATTTTTAACTGGAAAGTCTTTTCCCCATATGTAAATAAGTGTTGCTCTTTCTGTGGGGTTTAAGCAGAACGTGTCATAATTTTGGGAGCCATGTTCTAAGCAACTGTATTAAAGTATTTTTATCAAAAAAAGTAAAATATAATCGCTATGGTAGGGATATTGTTTACCTGATTAAAATTTAAGCAACTGTTTTAATAGTTGAAAATAGCTCTTTATGTGCAAAAATACACTAGGTATGCTAAGTGCTGAGACAAATGATCAGGTCACTTTAAACATTTGGATCCATTTTTCCTTGTCATTAAATATCATTCTGTTTTTATAATTCATGATCGTATACTTACTTCCAGCCTCACATTTTGCTTATTTGAGAAACTTTTTCTACTTTGACTGTATAAAATCATAATTTAAAAACTTGATGTGTTCCAAATAAGTTGACTTCCCCATTGAATTGTATTTTTAGAAAAAATTGGTGTAGAGAACTTGTTTTTTAAGACAGAATTTAGAGGGAGGCACAATAAAATTGGCCACTATTCTGGGTGTTGTTGGGTCCCTCTGTTTTGTGGGTTGTACACAGAAGCTACATTAGTAAACTGCATTATCTCTCCAGCTTGCACACAGAGGAATCTTGCACATGACCTTTAATGACTTGCTAAACAAGATACACCAATTTCACTGATAAACAGGGGCTCAGACTAAATAGCTTTCCAAAAGTCACACAGAGGTAGAGCCGTGGTTGGAATTCTGTGCTGGTTGATTATGTAGCCTGCATATTAGCTAGTCTGCCATGTTCCCTATTCAAGTTCAGTTTATTCATTTGTTCATGTAGGAAGAATGTGGAGAAAAAAACCGTAATCTTTTTTGGCCTTCTGTTTGCTTTTCTGTCATATACATATACATTATCAGATTGACTCATTTACCTAAAATTTGATGTGTGTGCAAGAAACTGTGCTAGGAATAAGGTAATCTCACATATAAATTAATAGCAGTTCTGCAGAGAATATATGGGAGTTTGGAGGAAGCGCATGAGAGAAGTAGGTGATCTGTGAAGATGCCATATAGGGCAGGCATTTGAGCTGGAACTCCCAGCAGTGGGTAGGACTTCATTAGGCAGCAATGAAAGAAAAGCCTTCCAGGGGGCTAGCACAGCCTGAGCAACAACCCAGAGGATGGAAGTCATGTTAGCTGCCTCTAAGCAGGAGATTGTTGCAAGATTTGCTGTGTGGCCAGATTTATGGAGACTGTTGAGAAGGCTGTGGGATCTGTAAATTTAAGAATTCTTCCATATCTGATATCCTAATCAGTACTCATTCTAAGTGATTATTTATTAAATTGCATAGCGTACAAGCTCTGAGCTCTCTGTTCCGGTGCTTCAAAGGGGTCTGCCCTTCTCTTCCACAGTTCTGTGTTCATCACCTATATATAACAGGTCCAAGCACAACACAAATCCAAATGGATATTGTATTTGTTTCCTGAGACTGTTGGAATGAATTACTACAAACCTGGTGGCTTATCACAGCAGGAATTTATTCTCTCACAGTTCTGAAGGCCAGAAGTCTGAAATCTGTACTCCCTCTGGAGCTCGAGGGGAGAATCTGTTCTTTGACAGAGTAGCTTCTGGTGGCTGATGCATCCCTTGGCTTGCAGCCACATCACTCCAATCTCTGCCTCTGTCTTCACATCACTCTCTCTTATCTGTGTTTATTTTTCCTCTTCCTCTTCCCTCTGTGAAGTTTTCCTCTGCCTCCATTCATAAGGAGGCTGTGATGGCACCCACCCATCTGGGTTTGTCTCCTCATTGCATAATTGTTAATCACATCTGCAAAGACCCTTTCTCCAAATAAGGTAATATTTATAAGTTCCAGGGGTTCGGCCTTGATATCCTTGGGTGGCTGTTATTTAGTCCACTACATACAACTTACCACAGAAATCACTTGGGGTGATTTGGACACTCTCCCCCTCTTATTGGGGAGCAATACTCACTAAGGAATGTGGAATCCAGCTGGAAAGCCACTGTTGGCCAAGAGCAAGTCATGCTGTCTTTATTCACTCACTCAGACACTTCAGACCCAGCTGTGCTGGTTGCTGGAGAGCAAGGTAAGCAGAAGCCTTCAGACAGCTGGGTGAGATCAGGGACTGCAGGAAGCACAGGGGGCACTGAGAGAAGTAAGGGTGCTTAACCCAGCCATGACTGAGCAGGGGAGGCTGTTGAGAGGAAGTGAGGCCCAGTCTGGACCTGAGGAATACATAGGAGTCCCCCAAGGGATGTGTGTGTTGTAGGGAGGAAGTTGGGGACAGAAAACCTGTGCAAATGCCCGGAGGCCCAGGCAAGAGAGTGACAATGGGGACAGACGAGAACAGGTGGATTCAGAGGCTGTTGAGAAGGCAGGCCTGGCAGGAACTGGGGACTGATGGACCGTCCTAGAGGATGAGGGAGGAGCTGGGGGAACGCTGTCTGGGCAGCCAGGTTCTTTCAGCGGGACAGAAGGCACAGGAGGAAAGGGCTGCTTTGTGGGGCTGGGGCGGGTAGAGACAAGATGATTAGTTTGGTTTGGGAGATTTGTTAATTCTCTAAATCGTCTCTCTCTTTCTCTCTCACATTAAAAACCACCATGGCCAAGATAAGGTGGTATCCTTTGCCAAGTTAGCAGTTTTCTTTGTTATTTACTCTCACTCAGAACCCTGGGACACTGCCACACAGTGATTCATATGTAAATTATTTGGAGTTAGAGTCCTGAATCACTTAACATGAATAATGGTAGATGGCTGAATAATGTAAGTTCAGAGCAATTTGAGATAAAAGTGACGTTCATACTGTATTGAGAGGGATTTTTTTCCCTGGCAAATGTAATCTAGAGAATGTTTTTATGTATTGAATGCAGTGATTCCACAGGGTTTGCCCAAGAAATCGGAGATGACATTTGTAACGACTTTTACAGGCTACTTTTGTTTTGCTTCCAATGATGATCCATTTAAAAAGTGGATTGTTCCTTCCTAGACCATTTTACAGGTGCCATCAGAGGTTGAGAGACAAGGCTCTCATCTCCCACATTGCAGTAGAAACCCCCTAAGTGTGTAGGAGCCAGGCCATTGTGGAGGAGAACCCAGGACCGAGCTAACAAGCCATGGCCGACGGCGTGCTTCAGGACTTACTCAGTAGTTCAGATGTCACACTGCCGGGGGTCCTGCGGGAAACTCCACGATCAGAAAGTTCGCAGAAGACTTTCCCTTGAGTCTTTATTGAGAAAGATAACTTCTGAGAGTGGTCGTTTCCCTAGGTGGTAGACATTTCATTTTAACTGGGATTTGAGAGAGCTCCTGGGGTTCTGGGGATGGGGATAATGTTACATAGGTCACTCTCAGTTAGCATCCCTACCAGAGCCCCTGAGTAGAGAGAAGTTTAGAGACTCTTCCAGCTTCAGAGGCAATGGGGAGGAGTTGGGCGGGGGTGCAGGGACTGAAGTGATAGATCCATTTAGTTTTAAAATAAAATGCCCCTCTTACTGCCGTGGTTGTAACCCCCATTGTCTCGGCTTCACATAGAGTGAAAGAAATGTATTTGCTCGCCTTGACGTGTTCACAAAGGTCCGTCTGACTCTGCTTATTAGTGTTATAAAGGTCAGACTTGGCCCAGATCATCCAGAGGCCTCAAAGGAAGTGAACCAACGACGTGGTGTTTGCTGAGTCTTTGTCCCTGTGGCCACAAGGAGTTGGCTGTCAAGCTGCTTCCCTTGGGAGGGACCAGGGGGGCACTGTTTGCTGTTAGTGCTGGGGCTCTGTGACTTAGACTTAAAGAATTGGAAACAGGTAAGCGGCCCTGTCCCTAGCCTCGCAGCTGTTAGGTTTGTTAGGGTCTGAGATCTGGAAGCATTTACTGAGCCCCAAGCTGGTTGGGCATAGGCTTCCCACTCCTGCTCATTAAGGGACATAGATTCTCCTCCCCACCAAACCTAGTGTGATTCTACCTGGACCCCTAGTGTGATTCTGCCTGGACCCCAACTCACAACCCCAACTCTCGTTCCTATCTTTCCAAGGAATTAAGTACTTTCCACTTTGCAGCTGTCATGTTCACTTTGAAAAATTCTGACTTCTACTGAAGCATTCCTTTTTAAGAGGTGATATTGTGTCGTACAAAAAATGTGGGCTTGGATGTCAGAAACCTAGGTTTGCATTTTCCCTCAAAAGACTGTTCTAAGGATAAAGTGTTAAGACATCACACAGATACTTTCTTTCGCAAAGAGACTGATAGCGACTAGATTCCTCGTAAATTTTCTTTTCTTTTCCTACTTCCATTTAGCATTTGCACTGTCATTTGCCAACAGTTACTGAATGGCTTCTTGGACAAGCACAGCTCATTCAGCATTGGAGAAATGGCCTTCGTGGGCAGGAGCTTGTGCAGTTGTCAGTCTGTTTGAGGTGGCTTAGAGTAAAAAGGCATGTCCACATGTGTGCATGAAGATACGTGGAGAACCTACATGACATCTTGACCTGGAGATAATTACCTTACCATTGCAGTGGAACACTGCATTTAGTGCTGGATTCATGATAGCAAAGACGAATGGGACGACACTATGAGGAAGGGACACACACACGCGCGCGCGCGTGCGCACACACACACACACACACACAGATGTATATGTATGTGTGTATTAGGTAGTAAATGCTATCTCTTATATGGTAAGTTTTATGTAAAAGTTATATTTGAAAACTGAGAATGTGTCAGAGGGCAATTAGTTAATTTAATAGAGCATACCCTAAATTCAAAATAATTCATTGCTATAGCTAATAAGGATCAACACGTGATATTATTGAAATATTTTCATGTCTCATGGAAACAGAGCAGTAGTTGTTCCTGATTCATGTTTGGTGTATTGAAAATAACTCCTTAGTACTGTGGGTAAACATTTTGCTACAGTGCCGATCCCAGCTGCATGACTCACCAGGATTGATAATCAGGTAGTATTTTCCAGGAAGTGGTGAAAGTTAAAAACAGTGGAAAACAGTGGTCCCTGTGGTACTCTATGTTTCCTGATTTCTGAGATATGAGACGGTAAGGAACATCCTTCGGGTGAATGATTCCATACCCAGCCATAGAGGGAGAACTTTTTTTTTTTTTCCCTCAGAAATTCAGCATGAAATTCAAATTCATTATTAGTAATGGTTTAAAAAAAATTAATGCTCAAGTTGTATTCCATACACGTGCAAATTTCCTTATATACTTGATCTTGATTTTGAGTGTATACTCAAAAAGTGGTTCTGGGGAGCCTGGGTGGCTCAGTCTCATAAACACCCAACTCTTGATTTCAGTTCAGGTTGTAATCTCAGGGTCATAAGATTGAGCCCTGCGTGGGGCTCCGCTCTGGGTATGGAGCCTCCTTAACATCCTCTCTCTCTCCCTCTCTTTCCTTTTTTTTTTTTTTTTAAGATTTTTATTTATTTATTTGACAGAGATCACAAGTAGTCAGTGGAAGGCAGAGAGAGAGGAGGAAACATGCTCCCTGCCGAGCAGAGAGCCCAGTGAGGGGCTCGATCCTAGGACCCTGGGATCATGACTTGAGCCGAAGGCAGAGGCTTAACCCACTGAGAAACCCAGGCATCCCTTTCCCTCTCTTTAAAAAAAAAAAAAGTGGTTTCAGCTGACTCACAAAGCACAGTACCTTGTGCCCAAGCTTTCTCAGTCTCATGACCTCTTATGGCATCAGAGGCAATGATGAGACAAGAAGGCAGTGTGTTCTGTGTGCCAGGGCAGCACCAGTGAGCCCTTTCAAGGATATCTGTTCCTTTTTGTTAATGACTGTGACATGTCACAGTCACTATGACTTGTCCTGTCACAATGGAAACCGACTCAGCCAGGACTTGTTTTGTCTCTGCACCAAGGGAGATGCTTCCTTCGGCGTCCAGTTACAGTCGTGTATCTTCCAGAATATAGGGATAGAGCAGAGGGTTCTATGGTTCCTGACCCACCTCTCTAATCCCTTCCTTTGACAGGAGCACCTGATTGAGAATGAAGTGTCAATCCTGCGCAGGGTGAAGCATCCAAATATCATCATGCTGGTTGAGGAGATGGAAACAGCTACTGAGCTCTTTCTAGTGATGGAACTGGTCAAAGTAAGAAGATGGAGAGATTTCAGCAGATTTCATTGGTGCCAAATCCCAAGACTTATCATATTCTTGAAAGCCCTAATTGGAAACATATTTTCCTACCTTGAAACTTTTGTTATTTATAATAATTGTTTATGGACTTGTGCCATTTTTCATCTACTCTAGGGTGATGAACCCTCCTTGTTACCTTCATAGGATTGTCACTGTTGACATTCTGTTGTGTTCTTTTTTTGTGTGCATCAGGGTGGAGATCTCTTTGATGCAATTACCTCTTCAACAAAGTACACTGAGAGAGACGGCAGTGCGATGGTGTACAACCTGGCCAACGCCCTCAGGTATCTTCATGGCCTCAGCATCGTGCACAGAGACATCAAGCCAGAGAACCTCTTGGTATGTCATCTCTGATTTTTTTGTTCCAATTCATGCCTCTAGTTCTTTAAAATGACATGATCATGTGTAAACAGTATCACTTCAGAATCTGTACCAATCCTGCAATAAGGGACTGAGAGATTTTAAATTTAGAGACTCACCATGACTCAAGTCAATGACCATAAGTTATTAATGGATTTCTTGAATTGATATGCACTTCTGCATGTATTGTTTATCAGACATTAGAAAACATGTTTCCGTTTCCATTTTGATTGATACTATGCTGAATAAAGTAAGAAGGAAAATTATTTTATGAGACAAAACTTCTGAAGAATAAATTAGAGATAAAATCAGGAGCTTACAGGAAACAGAAATAGAATGTGATGGTTCGTTTATGTTCAGGACAGAACTTTGGAAATAATCTGGTCTGTTTATCTCAGCTTTACAGCTACAGAAATTAAGACTCAGATGCTAATTTTTCTGGCTGAAAAGTCTCATGTGTCCCATTGTTGTCCAGAAGAAAGTCTGTGGACTCCGAGGGCTACATAATCTGGTCCAAATTTACATTTCCAGCCTCCTGTCCTGTTCCTGACTCTTCCCCACCCATCTATCCAGAGCGGCAGTCAACCTTCATGGCAGCCGTAGTAAGCACAGCTTGCTAATTGGGCCAACCTTTGTGTCCACACAGTAGAGGAATTTTAGGGAAGCTGATTAGGAACTTCGATCAGCACACAACCCCCTTCCCTCCACCCCCAAAACACACAGGACCATTTTTTCCTCGATTTCGACCTTTCAGGGCTGAGTATTGTCATCATTATAGCTTAGGAGGTGGGGTTTTCTGAGTATTCTACATCATGATAATCCAAACTCTGATTTTCCCATCCCCAGTCATTAGTTAAGACTTAACTTTATCAACACCATTACATATCACTGCTTATTTCCATACTGGTCTACATTTGCAATATCCTGTCTCCTGGCAACATGGCAAACACATTCCTCTCATATGACACTGAGCAAAAGGTATGTCTTCTTTGACATCACTCCTAACTCCCCAGACAGAGTCAGTCATGGCCCCCTCTTGTTTCTGTTCTATGTGCCCTGGTGTGGTGAGTTTATCATGTACCTGAGTGACTCCTTCTCTAGATAAGCACCATTAGGGGCAAGGTTTGTGTCTTCATTATTTTCATGTCGCCAATGCCCTAGACAGTGCCAAGGAAGCACAGGCTGGACGTAGAGTAAATGGTTGGTGACTGAGCACTGATAGTCACTCAGCTAGCTATCATCTGGCACTCAGACTCAAGTCTTTGCAGCTTATCTCATACTTGCACTGTACAAGTAATTGTTGAAAGGAATATGCATTGATGTTGAGGCTTTTAGGCCATCCTGGGGACTTGCTGCTAATCTATTCTCTACTTTTGGTAATACCATTTGATGATCTGAGTATCCACTTCAAAGTGTGTGAGTTTGTTTGTTGGTTGGTTTTTTCTTACTGTCTTCTGCGTTGAAGAGTTACATGTCTATGTTCTCTTATTGGGAAAATAAACGTCTTTTCTCTGTAAAACAAGATGTATTATAGTCTTGGTTTTATGAACTCTAAGGAGGAACAGAGACAGAATTATAGACTGGGCCTCGGGATAGAAGTGAGGATATGGTGTTCTCTCCTCAAAATAGTCTTCTCGGGGCGCCTGGGTGGCTCAGTGGGTTAAAGCCTCTGCCTTCGGCTCAGGTCATGATTCCAGGATCCTGGGATCAAGCCCTGCGTCGGGCACTCTGCTCAGTGGGGAGCCTGCTTCCCTTCCTCTCTCTCTGCCTGCCTCTCTGCCTACTTATGATCTCTGTCTGCCAAATAAATAAATAAAATCTTAAAAAAAAAAGAACTTAAAAAAAAAAACCAAAAAAACAGTCTTCTCGGTCATTATGACCTTACAGTGTCTGTTAGGCCCAGGCTCCTCCTGCATGGAACTGAGGTCGCCCAGGGGCTCCACAAGCAAAGGTAACAAGGCTTTGTCTGGCTGTGGCCAGATGTCAATGCCGTGGTATTAATGAGGATGCCTCCTTTGTTTCTCCCTGCTGTCCCTGGCCCACTTCACCCTGGTGGCTGTGGTTACTGACATTTTCTGGAAATACGGAGCCACGGGTCCCTAAGGACAATAGGTCACTGTGCAGCCAGCCCACACTGCAGCTCTGATGGCTGAAGCCCGGGAGAAAGGTGACTGAGGCCTTGGCGAACTGGCCTGTAAGCTAGGGAGGGTCTATTTCCCAGGACGTCAATTCCACTCTTACTTCCCTTTTCTTCTGTTTTCCACTCACAATATATGGAACATCTCAGAGTCTGATACTGCCTCCCTTTCTCGTGCCACATGATGGGGACCAGGGTCTCCAACATGACCTGTCTCAGAATATAACCAGAAAATTGGAACCAACTTCCTCATCCAGTCTAACTTGCCTCAGACGAATCTTCACCCTGTCTTCAAGACCTGCTGTGACCCCACTCTGCTACCCAAAGGGGAGGAGAAGGAAGAAGATGATAAGATGGATGTCTGGATGAGGCTAAAGTGTGATAAAAAAGGGTCAGGCTTTGGAAGTCCTTAGCTGCACATCTCTAAATAAAATATGTGCCTGCTCTTGAAAACTTAATTAGACCACTCTGCAGATTCTACAGTTAGTCAGCGGGTTGGCATTATTGCCCCAGGATGAGAAAGTGCCATTGAGGCACTGAATGTAAATACACAGAGTGACTGTCAGCCTCTTCCTACCCTAAAAACAAATTCCGTTGTTAAGCACCAGAGCATTCACACATCTGATTTGCATCCCCTTCTCCGAGAGTGGCGTCATAATTTAAAACCCTGCCAGTAGAGATGTATGGGTCGCCGTGTCAGGGAGCACGGGGGTGGCCATTAATGCCGAGAGTTACAGCCCGGTGGTGCCCTGTCAGACTTAACTATGGGAGACCAGTGATAAATTCTGCTTTTCCAGGAGTTCTGGAGACCGGGGAGGGAAGACGGTTGGTTTCTCATATTTGAAGCCCTTCTAAATCATTATGTTGACGTTTTATTTAGAGAACACGTAGCGTTCACTTTGTATGTGGGATCTGCATTCCTCACATCTTCAGCTTTTGCATTCTGAATGCAGCCTCTGACAGAGCGTCTCTTCCGTGTGGTGGGGCATTTGAGCACCTCGGGGCTGGTGTCCCGGTCATGATGGTCAAGACTCTCTCAGCATCTGTGTGTGGGTGCAGGCCGCAGGTGGGCTTCTTCCAGGCCCACTGCCTTGTGTTTAGACCTAGAGCTGGTGCAGGATGGTGCCATGAGGTGGCAAAGGCACTGGTTGGAATCCCCACTTGATAGCTGCTCATAACTTGAGTTCTCCGTGCCTCAGTTTCCCTATCTGTAAAACTGAGGCAACAGTTATTTTCCTGTCCACCCAGGGGGGTGACTCTGACTGAGGTCCAGTGAGATCATGTGTGGGAAAAGCATTGGAATCTCTCTGGTTCTGTGAGATGTCAGTGACTGGGGAGAGAAAGGAGCACTCTGCCAGAACAGAAGGCCTTTGGAGCCCCTGTACACACTCGTTCGGCTCTTTCTTCAAATCGGTCTCTTAAAGCAATGCCATATGTGTGTATGTCAGTGCCAGTTTTTTAAAGCGGTGTCACGAATGTGCATCTATATGTATAGATTGATAAATACTCCTGCTTTGAAGAGCATCTCCAGCTAAGATTCTGAAATGAACTCATATTATCTTTCACATATTTGCCTCTGGGTCTAGTGTTGGGAAGTGATGAATCAGATGAAGTATTATTTCAGGCTTGTCTGCTCCTTATGACACTTCTCTTTTGATGTTTAGCCAAGGAGTGCCACTTGCCTAGACATAATTCAGTGATTATGAACTGCCTAGTACCTTTCTATTTATGGTCCTGCGTCTGACTCTGAATTCCTTATAGGGAATATGAGAAATGGGGCTTTGGGGACTTCTGAATGTCTGACAACAACCCTCAAATACCCCTAGGCGTCTGTAAATTATGTGTCTAAAGTAAACACTATTTTTCAAAAAAAATGTACCTAATGAGTGTATTTTAAACTTGTAAAAACAAAATAACAATGATATTAATAAAACTTTTTTTTTTGCTTCCATGATACAGGCATTTAAAATTATAATGTTGCTTAGAATGTTCTTATCACTGCAGTTACTTGGGGAATTTCTGAAGTCTGGGTTTCAGTAAATGCATCATAAATTCTAACTGTAATTCTCTATATCGGATTGTTCTCGTTAATGTTTACATTAAACATAATGGATGGAAAGTCGTCCTAAGACTCTGGCCTGACTGAGAACCTGGTTTCTCTTGCTTTAGGCTAAATCATTAGTAGCTTAGAATATGCCTCTGCTGAGTTGTGGCAGACTCAGAATGATAAATATCTCTGAGGGACTCAACAGCTTCACCATTACTCCCCTGAAACTTGAAAGTCATAAAGACGTGTGCTGGGGATGTATACTTAGTACATAAATGTGGAAGCACTTACTAAAACGCTAAGGTGAAAAACATTCTTCTTAACCTGATGAGGACATCGCAGGTAAGGAATGTCAGTGTCACGCTTTTTAAATGCCTCTACAGATTGGGTATTGGTGACATGGGGGAGCCCTGATTTTGATGCTTTTTCATGATGTCTGTGTAAATCACTCCCCCTCATTAAGTATCAGACTCATGGAAGATGTTATTAACATGCTTATCTTGAAAAAACACAATTTTCTAAATTGTTCATCTTTTAGTAAGAAATGACTTGAGTGAGGATCTGGTTCAGTTCATAGTAAAATAGGAAAAGCAAACTAAATAGAACAAAAATATAAAAGTAGAGAATGACATTACGTTAGTACAGATTAGATCTCTGTAGTTATTCTCTGAAATTCACTATTCTCAAAATGATTCATCTCAAGATGAATAGGCAAGGATGTTAAAGTTCCTGCAGTTAAATCTAAAAACCATCTATTTAGAATGTAACTTTCAGACTTTGATCCCATAAGGAAAGTTCGCTTATAAATAAAATTAATTTTTCCTGATTATAGAACCAATACATGTTCATTGTAAGGGCTTTGGAAACTAGTGAAAAGTCTGTGAAGAAGAAAGCTGAAGTAAACTGCAGGGCTACCACCTAGAAATAAACTGAATATTTTGGTGTATTGTACTGAATATATAATTTTGAATATTCTTTTCTTCTGTAATATAGTGAATATTTTCCGTAGGATTAGTACTTAGTTGAAATGTGCTTACTAGTGAGTGTATAGTATTTTATTATAGGAATGTACCATAATTTATGAAGTCCTCATCTTGTTCATTGTTCATGTTCTTTCCAGTTTTTGAAAACATAGATAAATTCTGGATTGGTGGCATTGTGTGTAACCTTTAGGTTCATCTCTATTCCCTTAGGGTTGGGTCTTAAAAGCAAGGGTTATAAATAATTTTTAGGAAATTTACATGTTGCTTAAATGTTTTCTAGAAAGATTGCTTCCCATGTAAACAAAGAGCATTCACATCTTCACCAGCATTTTTAAACCGTTTGCAATATGATATTTATTTGATCTTATCAGCCAGACCTTCTGGGAAAAGGAAGGAAGGGGAGCATTCACTGAACCCTGATCCAAGCTTGGTCTCTTCACACCAACCCCATGGGTTAGGGACTGTTTTCATCTCTCCCAGGTGAAGAAACATGTTCAGGGGGTGGCTCACGAAGGTCTCGCAACCAGGAAACAGGTGGAGTGGTTGATTATTTAGTGGTTGATTATTATTCAGGCCGTCTGTTCCCAAAGTTTATTTCTTTCTAAACTTACAACATTTTTCCCTATGAAATATTTATGCCATTGACTATTTCATTGATGAAATAATATGCCATTGACTGTCCCAAAAACAAGTCCGGATTTTAAGTTCCAAGCTAAACATGGAAGTGTTTTAGTGGACATGGTAAACAGCATTTCCAAGACTCTCAAGTACCTCACACACAGCAAACATGCAACAAAGGTCAGTTCCCGTTTCCAAGCTTAGAGGCCTCTCTGGCCACGTTGGGTAAGCAGCTGCCTGCACCCCAGCTGTTGTGTCAGCAGGCACACATACTCATTATACTCCTAAGTAAGGAGCTTTTAGCGAAGATGGAAGGTACTGTCTTTCTGATTTCACACAATCGTGCAAAATTTCTAAAGAAAAAATTCAGAGTTTAAAGCATCAAAAATAAATCATGGTGTTATTATCTCAGGGAGAGGTTTGTTTTTTTTTTTTTTTTGTTTTTTGTTTTTTTTTTTTTTTAGTTGATGAATACATGTATCTGTGTTGTTTCTACCTAATTCCAAAGGTGCTTTCAGAATCGTTGAGAAAAGGAGCTACTGACTGTTGGCTGGTTTCTGTTCCAGGTGTGTGAATATCCCGACGGAACCAAGTCCTTGAAACTGGGAGATTTTGGGCTGGCCACTGTGGTAGAAGGCCCTTTATATACAGTCTGTGGCACACCGACTTATGTGGCTCCAGAAATAATTGCTGAAACTGGGTAAGACTCCTGGTGGCTTTGGTTGGTACTTTCACTTTGGTGAAAGAAGAAAGAAGGTATGTGCTGCTGTGTATTCACGTGCCTCCTGGGAAGGTGGAGGGTGGGAGAGACTGTTACCTGCATCGTGACTTTGATCTCAGAAACTCAGGTTTGTGCTTCTGTATCCAGGAGCCATAGGCTTGGACTTTTGTCCTGACGCCAGTAGTCCCCAAGATTGCAGTTAGGTTGGGAGAAAAGTGGACGCCTCTGTCCAAAGGGCAGTTAATCCTCTATGTGAAATGAGTGCTTTGACACTGAGAAATCCCTTTTTCATAACAAAGAAGCAAGTACTCCAGTAATGTGAAGGGTTCTTAGGAGTAATGTCTTTATTTCTCCTCCTCCACCCACTTTGTTTTCCCAGCTATGGCCTGAAGGTGGACATTTGGGCAGCAGGCGTGATTACATACATACTTCTCTGTGGGTTCCCACCGTTCCGAAGGTCAGTGGCTCTTTGAGTAATAATATTTGAATTGTAAACTCTCTCCCTTTGATCAGCAGGCAGTCTCATCCTGGCAATCAGGACCAGAAAGTGGTCAATAAAAATGTCAGTTAAAAATTACATAAACATACCTTTCACTTTTTATCTTAATTTACAACCTATTAATGGATATTCCTTGACCACACTTTTGATGTAAGGCCAAGGCCTTTGCATGGTGTATGGTCCTCTGAGTTTCTTACGGTCATTCTTCTGTAAAACACACCCATCATCCCATGTCTGCAATTTCCATTCTCAGTCTTTTTCAAGGGTAGTAAGATTTAAAGATGCTTGTGAAGCAATCTGATCCTTCTAGGTAAACAGAACTTTTTCCAGGTCTTAATAGTCATTTCTCCTACTTCATTTGACAGCAGGTCTTTTTTTTTTTTTTAAACAACTCACTTTCCAAAATGTTCAACTTAGTTCTCATAGACTTGTAGAAACAGTGAATTCTTTCTTTTAAAATTAATTTCACTGTTTACATAATATTTAATGAAGTAGAATTACAAACGCTATCAGCATAAATAGGCCTGGGAACCAACAGACCTACTCTTGGTAACCACATATCTCACTTGGTGACAGGGCAGAGATGGCCACACAGAGTTGTCAAAGTGTGGGACAGATGGCCCAAGGCACACTCAGTTCCCCAGCAGGGTGTACACAAAGGGAGTGCAGGGCTTTGACCATAGTGCCTCTTTTGGTCTGTTCCATCTCCTTCTTTGGAGCAAATGAATGCTTTGGAAGTAGAAGTTCAACTCATGATGCAAGTATAATTTTCTTCTGAGTTTTCTTGAGCTCTCTTTCTCTTCATTTTCATCCTCTGTTTTGTTCATTTTACAACTACTGTTGAGTAGCCACTGTGTGCCAGACACTGTTCTACGTGTCAGGAATCAAATGGCAAACAACACACATTCTCTGATGTCATATTTATGGTGTGGTGTTAGGTCAGTAAGTTCAGCAGGTTGAATTCACTGCCCCTCCCCAACATTTTATTATAAAGCTTTGAAACACACAGGAAAGTTGGAAGGTGTATCCTTTTTAAATGGTCAGTTTTCAAATGAATTGAGCAGTTTTCTTTTTTACTGACATTACAGTAAACACAAGAGTGAGGACACAGAGATGTCAGTCTCTACTTCTGAGAGCCTTATGGTGTAAAGATACCCATCACCAGAATATTGATCAAGAAGAATACACGAAACACATGAAGACCTGCACCTTTGAGGGCTGGGAAGGTTAAATGAAAGAGAGATTTGAGTGGGACCTTGTCCTTGTGGCTAGGGTTGGGTGTCTGCTGGTGGGAAGACCTTAGCAGTCAGCTTTTGCTGACTAACAAACCACTCTAAAAGTTAGAGCTGTCAGTTCTGTGGGCTGACTGGGCAGTTCTTCCTGTCTGGGCTGGCCAGCTGGGACTTGGAGGTTCAGTGTGGCAGCATTCACGTGCCTGGTAGTTGGCTCAGTGTCAGCAGGAGCCACAGATAAGATTCTGTCAAGTGTCCTTCAGCGTTCAGTGGCTTAGCCTTGGTTTCACATGATGGTGGCTTTATAGGATTCCCAAAAGCAGCCAAAGAGAGGGCAAGTTCATTTGCCCAACCATTTTCCAAGTCTCTGCTTGATTCACTTTTTTTTTTTTTTTTTTTTTTTTTTTTTTAGAGATTTTATTTACTTGACAGAGAGAGATCACAAGTAGGCAGAGAAGCAGGCAGAGGGGGCGGGGGGAGCAGGCTCCCTGCTGAGCAGAGAGCCCAATGTGGGGCTCAATCCCAGGACCCTGAGATCACAGCCTGAGCTATGTTAGGCAGAGGCCTAAACCACTGAGCCACCCAGGTGCCCCTTGACTTACTTTGTTGATTGATGTCCCATGGACCAAATGAAGTCACGTACCTGAGTCTAGAGTAAATGTGAGAGAAGGTTTAACCAGGTCTGTTCATGGAGTGGAATGATTTGTGGCCATTTTACATTTACAGTTCCATTGGATTCTGGCTGGTTTAGGCACTGACCTGTTTGAGGAACTAGTCAAGTACAGGGGGCAAAGTGTTTTGATGGCACATAATCATGGGGCCAATTATAGCAGGGTTCCCCTCCTAGGTGAACCCACCTTGGCGTCAGCTGGGAAAGGGTTATCAGGGATCAGTTTAGAGGAATGTGTGCTCACAACTCCCTCTAGTGTTTCCACACACCAGGGCAGTCTACAAGTTTTTTTTATTTGATTTTGCTTTTTACTTTTTAACAAAAGCGACACTGAGATTGAACAGTATGTGTCACTTGTGACTGGTTGCTCAGTGGACAGCAGCTTTTTTGTGGGAACTGGAGGTAAGTCTAGCTAATCAAAGCAGTCAAGCTGGTTACAAAAGCTGCTGACTTATATTCAGAAGCTGGTCCTGCAACCGCGAGGTTAGCTGCAGCCCAAGAAAGTCTATTCTTGGGGCCACTGACATAAAGTAATATTTGCATAACTGTACTGATAATATTGTTTTTTTTTCTGAAACATACACTCATTCCCCAATAAGTGAACTGTGTGAACATCCTTTGTGAGATAGTTTATAACATTTCAAGTAACATCATAGGACCTTTAACAATTTGCCATTGAAAAGAGGGAGTGTACTCAGACTTATTGTTTTCAAGGTTTTTCTTACTGTACATTTTAAACATGCTGCACCTTGGTCCGTGGGCTGTATTGTTTTAGGATTTAAAAGTGCCCTGAAAGCATTTCAGCCAGATTGTGGAGTATAAATGTGTTAATAAGTGCAGTGTAGATTTCATCGGAGTGACTTTCACTATGTGACTATTTCGAAGGATAAATTAGCTTTATGTTCTTCTAGTGAGGGGTGGCCTGAAGTTCTTAAAGCGCTTGCATTTCTCACTGTGGATCCTAAAAGGTGCCTTCTAATTGTTGAGACCCTGTAGGCTTGTGTTTGTTGACTCAGACTATTTTGCCAAGCACCTAAATGACTTGCTGCAGGTACCCTTCCAACTTTTTAGCTGTATACTGACAAACTAAAAGACATCTATATTAACAAAACATGAGCTGTTTGGTATTCCAGAAAATAAAAGGGAGATGAGTAATAGAGAGGGACGGCTAAAAGGAATAGTTCTGGATATGGGTGATTTTTAACATCTTTTTCTAACATTGTCTCCTGGGGCTCTCCAGTCTCCTAAAGATGTCTGTAAAACCTCATTGTGTTCCTGTGTGCCTCCTTCACTCATCTGGAAGGAGGCTCGAGCTGAGTCCAGTCACTAGGGAAATAACAGTGAAAAAAACAGTGAAAAAAAAAATCATAGACACTTAGAAAGAAATCGTCTGTGGTGCCGTCCTAGACAAGCACTTTCCAGGACAGCAGTGGGGATCTCTTGCCTCACCGGGCTGTCTGGCCTGACTTCTCCTCAGTGTGCCTCTTGACCCAGTCTTCATGGACTGGCAGAGGTCAGTTCAGCTGGGCTTGGGGAGAGGTCACGGATGTTCACAACGCTCACAGACTTTGCAGGCATGTGCAGAGATGTTGTGAGAGCAGTCCCAGGACACCGCAATAAAACAAACACCACAGTAAAGCGAGTCCAATGAATTTTCTGGATTCCCAGTGCATATAAAGGTTATGTTTACACTGTACTGTAGTCTATTAAATAGTGTGCAATAGCATTATGTCTAAAAAAAACAAGTCATATACTTTAATTTATAAATGCTTTGTTTAAAAAAAAACAGGCGTACCTGGCTGGCTGGCTTAGCTGGCTGGCTCAGAAGGTAGAGATTACGACTCTTGATCTCAGGGGTCATGAGTTCAAGCCCCAGGCTGGGCATAGAGCCTACTTTAAAATAACAACAACAATAATAATAATATTAAAATAAAAATAATTTATTGCTAAAAAAACGCTAACCATCATTTGAGCTTTAGCAGGTTGTAGTCGATGAGCACAGATCACCTAACTAACAGAATAATAATGAAACAGTGTGAAATATTGTGAGAGTTACCAAAATGTGACATAGAGACACAAAGTGAGCAAACGCCATTAGAAAGTGGTACAGATGGACTCACTCAATGTGGGGTTGCCATAAACCCTCACTGTGTAAAACATAGATGATCTGCAAAGGGCAGTAAAGTGAAGCCCAAATAAAATGAGGTTTGCCTATACCCTTGTTCACTGAACAGGAGTGGGAATCATCCCATCATCAGGCAGCCCCAGAATTTGTCTCTAGGCACTGCCCTGCATGACTGACTTCTACGGACACCACAATCATTTACTCCGAGAGGGCAATTAGCATGACTGG
Organism: Lutra lutra; assembly: GCF_902655055.1. Taxonomy (NCBI): domain Eukaryota; kingdom Metazoa; phylum Chordata; class Mammalia; order Carnivora; family Mustelidae; genus Lutra; species Lutra lutra. The sequence continues at coordinate 66,474,423 of NC_062279.1, forward strand.
GCTTATGTGGTGGAGACTGGGGAGGGTCCCTTGTGAGTACGCTGAGCAACAGGCCTCAGGGGCCCTGTTGGCTGCTCCAAAGAGAGAGGTTGCACACTTTCCAGCTGAGACTGAACGTCCAATCCTGGATTTTGACTCTAACAGCCCAGCCTGAGTTTTCCAGTAAGGCTTGGTAATGGCCTAAAAAGCTAATGACTTTGTTTTCTCGAGGCAGCGGATGAATCCACCGGGGAAGGGAGCCAGGGGGCCGGGAGGTGGCTCTGGAGCTCTGTTTTCTGTGAGTTTGGGGACATCCAGCTTCCCGAAATTTTCCCAGTAGTGTTTGCACATATCCGCGCTTCTTCCATCGTGGGCCAGGTCCTCATTCATTCATTAGGCACCGCTGTGTGTGCAAGAGCCCCTGTGAGGGTAGGCCACTGAGGCGCGTCCGTTCTTGGATGGGTTCTTTTTTTCAGGTGGAGCTTCAGTGAAAGTCAGGTTCCAGTGGGGAGCTCATGATGTCATGAATATTGTATTCAGATTCTGGGCTCCTCATACCTTTTTCATTTCTCGGCTGCTGCACTGATCTTGGCCGCTTTATTGGAAAAGCAGACGGGGAGGGCAAGGAGATCTGACTCGGATTTGCTACTTTTCCACTCTGATTGCCTTGAGAGATTAAATGAGGGCAGATGCTGAGGTGTTTTTTTTTTTTTTTCTGAAATAAGAATTGAGATTATTTGTGGATTCCATTTTTTCTTGAGTCCTTCCTTTATTTGGCAAAATATATACAACCTAAAATTTGCCATTTTAACCATTTTTAAATGTACAGCTTTAGTGGCATAAGTACATTCACAGTATTGTGGAACCATCACCACTATTCGTCTCCAAAATTACTTTGTCTTCCCAAGCTGAAACTGTACACACTAAATAGACTCGTTGGGTCTTGGGTACTCTCTCTCCCTGATATCTAGGCCTATGGAAACCTTCTTTAGCACATTGTCTGAAAGGAAAAAATGGGTCATAACAAGTGAAGTTGGGAGACTAGACTCCTCACCCCACTCTTCTTGTGACCATTTTGTTGAAAAACTGTTTGACGACTTTGGTTTCTCTCCCATTCTTTGTCACTGACTTAGTGAGAACAATCTCCAGGAAGATCTCTTCGACCAGATCTTGGCTGGGAAGCTGGAGTTTCCAGCCCCCTACTGGGATAACATCACAGACTCCGCAAAGGTACCCATATGGTTTGTTCCTGTGGGTTGCTTTCTGCCGGCCGGCCCTGCTCTGTTGTGTGGCACTATTGCAGCTCTCGGTAGTGAGCTCCAGGTTTTGTCTTAAATTTTATTGTGTGTGTTTCTTCTTTAAGTTCATTCCACAGTATAGTCTCTGAAACTTTTTAAAAGATTTTAAAAAAATTAACATATAATATATTATTTGTTTCAGGGGTACAGGTCTGTGATTCATCAGTCTTACATAACACCCAGTGTTCATTATATCATGTGCCTCCCCAATGTCCATCCCCCAGTTACCCCCATCCCTACCCCACCACTCCCCTCCAGCAACCCTCATTGTTTCCTGAGATTACAATCTCTTATGGTTTGTCTCCTTCTCTGGTTTCGTCTTGTTTCATTTTTTTCCTCTCTTCCCCCATGATCCTCTCCCTTGTTTCTTAAATTCCACATATCAGTGAGAGCATATGATAATTGTCTTGAAACTCTTGAGCAAATTCTGAACGCTGGACTGGCTGTCTTCCCAGTTTGCCCTGCCACCCTCCTATGTTTCTCTAAGCCCTAAACATTCATTCTCTAATTTCTTTAAGAAATATATATTGGACAGCCATCAGAATGTGGGAACAAGACATGCCAACTTGCCAAAAGGAATGATACTGTGGGTTTTAAATTGTGGAATGATGATAATCACCAGAACTTTTAGGAGAGAACATCTTGGTTTAACGTGGACCCAGGAAAGACCTTCTCTTTTTTCATGCTGCTGCAGCCGTGTCTGTGTAACTGCCTGGTAGACAGCAGAGGTGTAGGTGATAATAGCTTTGATGTTGAAATGGCTGAGCAGCTGTGTTGGCTGGTTCTTTGAAGTACATGGTGCAAACTCAGATCTCTGTTTATGCTGGAATCCCCCATGTCGTCTCCTCTGTGGTCTTCTTTTTCCAGGAATTAATCAGTCAGATGCTTCAGGTAAACGTTGAAGCTCGGTGTACTGCGGGAGAAATCCTGAGCCACCCCTGGGTGTCAGTAAGTACCCATGTTCTCAGGGAAGGAACATCTGTAGGTTCTGTAACCATCGGTGTGCATGCCGAGCCCTGCCTCCAAGTTCCACGACAGATGAACTGGCTGTTTTCTCTCACGGGCAAGTAGTGTGCAGGTAGCTCTCTGCGAGAAAGCAGTTGGCATGAGGATCTCAGAGTATTTGACCTTGGCAAGTTACTGTCCCTTTCTGGCCCTCACCTTCAATGTGTGCAAAATGAAAGAGTTGGTCGAAATGCTCTCTTCGGAGCCTTTCACCTTTTGCCTTCTGTGCTTCTGGGGTTTGAGAGTTTTTAGGATTTGCCTGGGGACGAGCATGTTTCAGACCCTGATTCCCACATCTTTATGGCATGTGGTCACAGGAGAGCCACAGGACACCTCCTGCTGTGGGTAGGGAGGCTGAGACACAGCCCCTTCTGCAGCTGGGTGGAGGGGGCATGATGTCGACCAGAAATCTTTTGGGATTGGTGGTGCCTCTGGGTTTCAGGTCAATGTGATCCATGAAATGGTGCTGGTGGGAGAGTCTGCGTTTTCCTTACTCCCAGAGGCTCTGAGAGAGTGTGGTTAATGTGTGTAGCCAAGGGCTTTGGACAGCTTGTTGGGGTGGGGTGGCTCCCTGGGCCCCTCCACCATCTCTGTGGTCCCTCACATCCTGACATCAGGCTTTGGCCTCTTGGATCCTGCCAAGGGACTTGGGTCTCAACCCGATTAGCTGAGATTCCACATTTCTTCATGAGAGCCATGACTTACAAGTAACAGAATTCTTGATTAAAATAATAAACTCTTCATTAATATTGTTGTTACAGTGGGAGGGATGTATACTAAATTCTGTGGGATTTATGCCTTGTGGGGAGAGTCTCAGAAGCCTAAAGAGTGTCCTCCTTTGTGCTCTTGGAGATTGGTGCTTTCTCCTCAGCCTACTGTAGGCTTATGGAACAGAGCAAATGGCCTGGGGTCTTTCTGAGGACAGAGGACTGCTACACAGCCGTAATTATTTTTAGAAGGTCATGTTCCCCTAACCCTGTGGTATCTCAGGAAGAGATGGTGGGGTGGGGGTGACTACTGAGGAAAACACAACTTAGGTCCGAGAATCAGAAATCATCGTATTTGATTCTTTTCTTTCCTGCAGGATGATGCCTCCCAGGAGAATAATATGCAAGCTGAAGTAACAGGTAAACTCAAACAGCACTTTAATAATGCGCTCCCCAAACAGAACAGCACCACCACCGGGGTCTCGGTTATCATGGTAAGTGGAAGGGCGCCCGGTTCTGTTCTTGGAAAGCGGCAGTGTCTGGCCTGACTGCTCAGCTGACATTGAGTCTTTAGAAGTGAATAGCCAAGGGCTCTTTCCCTCTCATGGAAGGCGGCACCTTCCATGTTCTTCTTTTCGCTTCAGGATTGGCTTGGCGCAGGGAGTGCCCCCATCTGGCTGACTCCTGGGCCTGGAGTCCTGGGGAGGGGTTTGTGCAGGACCAGCCAGGCCAGTCGGATGGGCCCCGGGCGGCCGAGCAGCCCCTGGCCTCTCCCTCCAGGCTCAGCGCCCTCCCTGGCAGCTGCTTCTGTTCTCATGTCTGTGTGGCATCCGGAGGGGGTTCCCAGGCCTGGGTGGGTTTACAGACGGAGGAAGCAACTCCCTGCCTACTCGAGGCTTCAGAAATACTCTGTGAGGTAGGAATTATTCTTTGGGACCCAGGATAAGAAACAGCTAAAGTTAAACAAATCCCTTTAAGAAGTCAGTGTTGTGTGGCTTTTAAAAGTACAGAACAATGTAAAAAATATTAATTTTTTCAGGGTTAGATTTTACAAGAAGTGAGTAACAATGATCCCCATATTTTTTCAGACCTTCCTTCTTTCCAAAGGTTTTTGAGGCAGTTTATCTAAATCCATAAACAATAAATCAAAAGTGGCATTCAAGTAAGGGAAGTGACATTAAGGTACATTTAGTGAAAGGGAAAATAAAGTCAGAAAGAATAAAATTGAGCCAGAAGTGCCGTTAACTCACTGAACCAAGACTGACCCCGTGCCAAGGCCAGGCCTTAAAGCTGGCTGTGAGCATCTCCCACACTGTTGTGGTCCACTGTTGTGGGACCAGGCCCCGGTGTCAGGGGGTTGGGGGTGAGCTCTGTTTTGCCCACTCCCCTCACAGGATCAGGACTGAGTGGCTTCAGACTCGGACTTTCTAAGGAGACAGGTGCCTGAGCTGTGAGCAACTTGACCATCCAATCACCTTGGGTGTTAGTGGTTCCCCAGGGCCAGCTGGGCACCGGACAGCCAATGATGGGCTGTCACCGTAGTTCCAGCTTTCTAACTCGAGAACATGCCTGTCACCCTCTGGAAAGGTTTAGCTTGTTTTCTACCCGACTATAAGGAAAGCAGGGACTTCCTCTCTGGCACATTGTAGTCTAAGAACGTTTGCTTAAGAAGATTCCGGGTCAGATAGAAGCTTGAGGGACCCCCACCCCCACCCCCACCCCGATGCTATGAACAGAGAACCCTGTGGGATGTTTGGTCGTGCTTCTGGCACCTTAGCACCACTCATGGTCTCTCATGTGGCAGTCTTCGGGACATCCTGTAACTCCCTTATTCTGCCTCTGCTAGGAAGCGTGCTCCCTCCCAACTTCCCTTCCCCGGATAGAGCCTGAGCCTGTGGACTGGGTCTCTTGTTGTGGTGCAGGACTTTGGGGCACTCCATGCACCATCATGAGAAGAAGGCCTCTTGAATTGTGTTTTTTCTAGTGTTTTAGCAGCATTCTGCTGAAAGCCTGAGAAGGTCAGAGCTGTCACAGAATTACAGCTTAAACACTTGGAAAAGGACCGTCTTGACTGACTCACCAGCAGGAGAGTATTTTCAGGTGGTTCCCCTATGAGAGCGAGCACTGATGGAGGGGACAGATGTCCCGTTACGGCCTGGTTGCATGCCACTGGAGGGCAGCCTCTGTGAAATTTAGAAAGAAATGAAACATTAAAAATTGGTTTCCATTGACACATAATGAAAACTTTTAAGAAGACTGTTTTTTAGAATCAAAATTTAATGACTATGTTAATTAAGCTTCATAGTCTCCTAGAGGAAGGACTTTTACAGGACCATGTCCGGGTTTAGGGGAATTTTACCGTCATTGCCTAGGTCATCTGTGGACTCGGGGCCCACCCAGGAGTCATGGTCCAAGGCCTGTGGCCCACCAAGGCTCTGGAATGATCCAGCCCTTTCCCTTGGGTGGTCCAGTATAGGTTCCGTTCTGGATCATAATAGTTAGAGAATTTCAGAACCTGTATCTTGGAGTTTACAAATGATATTTTTCCACTTGCTGATGAAGCAGATCCCTAGTCACATTTCAAACCTCTGAGCTTTAACTGGTTGTGTGAACGAACAACCCCTTCTTATATCTGTAATTCCAGTGGTGACTGTGCAAGCTGCGTGTTTACATGTATGTTCAGTTGTCATTTTGAGCATGTTGGCAGGGTCCCGTCTAACCTCATGTTCCCTACACAACTCTGCAGGTTGTTAGCTCTGAGGAACTGCTGAGTGGCATTGTCACATTCAGTACCTACAGGAGAAATCAGTAAAGCTTGTCTCTGGAGGTACCAATTCTCAACGGCCAAAAAGCCGGCCTGTGAATTTTGGGCTCGTTCCCAAAAGCAGTGGCAAGAAGGCCCCCATGGGGATGTCATGCTAATCCTCACCCAAGCGAGGACCTGGCCTGGGGCATGGTTGTGTGGGGGCAGCTTGCGATGCTTCTGTGTTGTCTTCCTCATCCTCTTCACCACTACTCTGTGTCTGTGTGTCCTGCCCTTAGGAACAGTTTTAAATGGTTTTTATAGGAAAAATGGTGAACCACCAAGGATTCTCCCTGGTATTCATACGTTCTCATAACGAGAGTAGGTGAAGCTAACCTGGTTTCCTACAGATTCGAATAGTTATGAAAGTGGGTATCGGTGCCGTGGGGCCGAATCCTCAGGTAACTGCTGTGTAACTTCCAGTCAGAACTGTCCTGCCTGCCTTCACTCCTAGGCCTCTCCCCACCCTAGCGCCCCACCCCATGCCCCCTCGTCTGAGGCTCCTGTGAGAAAATGATAGGGTGACAATGTAAATAACAGCAGGGGGAAGAAAGTAAAGTTGACACTCTTGTCTGCATTTTATTTGACAGTTTGATTTGACAGTTTGAGACACACTTCAGAGTTTTGCCCTTTACCCAGTTGAGACTGTGGGGAGTCCTGAAGCAAATTCTGGTATTCAACACGCTGTGCTTAATCAGAGCCTCTCCTAATTCGCAGCCCCTCTTACATCTGCATGCTTGTCTCAGACTTCTGACACCAGCGCCCAGCTCGTAGCTTCTTATGGGGCGGGTCTCCTGTACCTACTGACAGCCTTTCCATGGAGCGCCACAGGCCCTTGGAAAACTTGAATTTAGAGCTTCACAGCTCGCCACGTTGCCTGCCATCCCAGATGAAGAGCTGGCGAGTGGGAGGGAGGAGGACCTCGAGAGTTCTCCTGCTCAGTGCTGCCTCTTATTGGGTGAAAAAGCATCTTTTTGGGAACAACAGCATAGGACAAGTATTCTGCAAAGGCTTTTGTTCTCTTTCTCCAAGTACATTTCCACAGATGCATTTTTATCAGTAGGACAGGTGTGGAGCCTTTGGGGTCAGAGAAGAGATTGCTGTTGGATGAGGTTTTGGTTTAAGACAGTCCTGTGGGTTTGAATAGTACGTGCATTTTCTTTGACTTGTCCTTAGGATACTTAAAAAAGGACAGTGCCTTTGTAGGGCAGCCTCCTGGTTTTTCCCAGGGGCTCATCCCAGTCTCAGGGACGGGACGAGGCCATCTTGTGGCAGAAAAGGGAATTCTAAGAAACCTCCTTCCCGCTGCTGCTGGTTAGCCTACTTGAGAAAGGATGAATTCACATGGCGTGGTCTCCCCACTCAAGGTCAAGATGTTCCTTTCAGGGGAAATTTGGGGCTGATTTGGGCTTAATTAAAGATAGACAAAACTGTTTCAATCGTGTTGCTTCTGTTTGAAGTAAGTCTAGTTTCTGTCCCCGCTTCTCTCCTCCCTTCTCCTGCCTCTCCCGCCGCCTGCATTGCTTCCCTCTGACTAGGTCCAAGGCAATGGTATGTACTAACTGCACTGCAATGCTTTGTTCTGCCGCACACATACATGGTCTCTTGACAGGAAGAGAAAAGGAGAAATAACTGAGAAATTGTTTTCTTCGACGCAGGAGGGAGTTTGTGCTAGGAAAAAGAAAGTGAATGATGCCTCTCTCCAAGTTCAGTGTTTTTTCCCTGAGGTGCCGCCCAGCCTCCTCCCCTACAAGGAGCTTGGAAACTTGTTCAAGAGCTATGCTAAGTTTCTGATTTGGCTTTTCCATAGTGACCTACTCTCCAGTTAATGGAAGTTGACCTTGGAAAGTACTAACTGTTAGCTTGAGCTCGGAAGGGCCCGTGGAGTGCCCTGAAGGCAGCCATGCAAGCCCGTTGTAGAAGACCCTGCGGTTTATTCCTGTGCCCTCCAGACCTTGTAGAATGCTCAAAGACTCCATATTATCTTTTCCCCCAGGGCAGTTAGATGACAGAACACCTCCTGATCCTTGGGCCTTTTAGGTAAATGTGCCCAAGACTTGAAAGCACCTTTGGAAACCCAGTGAGATGACAGCAGGCTGGGCTTCTCTGGAGAAGCAAGAAATGTTTAAACTGAGGCAAAGGATAACTGAAGTCTTGCCTCTCAGTCTGAGGTCAGAAAAGCAAGGTGATTCCTTCATGTTTATAGCCTTTTCTGTGCTCTTGGAGGAGTTGAGCAGATTAGAAACTTTGGGCGTGGGGCGCTTGGCTGGCTCAGTGTGGAGGGTATGACTCTTGATCTCAGGGTTGTGAGTTCAAGCACCACCTTGGGCATGGAGTTTACTTAAAAAAAAAAAAAGGACAAAACAAAACCAACGTGGGTGTATAACAAGATCAAACTGCCCGGGAGAAGAGCAGGTCAGGTGATCATGGAAGATCTAAAATTGGGTAATGGTCCACCATCACATTGGAGGCTTTTATAGATGAGGCAACCAGTTGGGCTGGAAGGGGTTACTTCTTTCTACGACACAAGAGTCACTTTTCACCCTGGGAGGAAGAACTTGCCTTAGAAAAGCTAACTGTCAGGGACTTAGCATTCGAGGAGGGTTTGCTTGTTATCCCAGGATTCTTCTGGGCTCAAGATCTGGGCATGGGAAGAAGCACTTGGAAGTCAGGCCAGCTCCGAGCCAGACAAGAATCGCCTCAGGCTGCCATCCAGGGCCGAGCGGGGCGCCGAGGCCAAGCCTGGAATACTGCCCAGGGAGGGCTATCCGCAGCCGTTGCTTTTCTCTCAGGCTTCTGTTGGAAGAGAAGTTTGATGTTATTTCTCCTCTTCTGTTCCCGAGTCCTGTGCATGCCCGCGTGTGCTCCTGTCGTGGTAGCTCTGACCCAGGCCCAGGCCGGGCTAACGTGTTGTCTCCGCTGCTTTCTCCTCAGAACACGGCTCTAGATAAGGAGGGGCAGATTTTCTGCAGCAAGCACTGTCAGGACAGCAGCCGACCTGGGATGGAGCTGACCTCTCCAGTCCCTCCCTCAGCTGAGGAGCCCCCCGTGTCCGTGCCGGCAGCCCCGGCCCCTGCCCCTCTGGAATCGCCTACACCCCCGTGCCCCCCTGCCGCTGCGGGCTGTGAGCGGGCAGGGACCTGGCGCCGCCACCGTGACTGAGCCCCGGGCAGACGGGCTGGAGCCTGCCACACCGCTGGAAAGCCCCTCTTCTGCCCGGGCTGCCGCGCAGTCCACTCACTGAAGAGACCTTCTCCGCTGCCTGTCCTCCAGAAGGTTGCTGGCACCCCCAAGGCCGCCGGGAGCCAGGAGCTCTGTGCCAGGGGCTGGCTTCTTTCATACTCTGGGCTCTGCCCTCTGGTTCCTGGAGGGTCCTATGCAGTGTTAGCCTTGGGGACAGAAATTCAGAGAGGCTCATTTGAAGTTGGTGGGGTTTTTTTGTTTGGGTTTTTTTGTTTTGTTTTGTTTTGTTTGGACATTGGTTCAATGGACATTTTACAGTGTCACCAAGAGAATGTGCAACTTTTATCTGGGATTTAATGCATTTTTATAGAAACACTTTGGATGGACCAAGATCTCTCCCCTCTTTAAACTCGGAGTGTTCCTTTTTATCTTACAAGAACTTAGAACTGCATTTGTCCTTTTGCGGGTGTCCTGTGAGAGGTGACACGGCTCCTTCCTCTGCTGATGGGGTTTGGAGGATTGGCTTTCTGATGGGAGAATTGAGCATCCAAGAGGACAGTCTGGTCACTGGACACTAATTCCAGACTTTGAGAAGTGCTTTTTGGTGCCTGAGGAAGCAGCCCACCATATAGCTTGGGGTGCTGGGCTTACCTGAGACGACACTGGATATTTATTTGTACACAGACCCCAGGGGAAAGTCACTTTGTTCCCTCAACTTGTGTGTTCTCCCGCTAACTCTTCCCACATGTGTATTAGGAAATGCTAACGAAGTTGTCCTTCGGGCTTTTTCATGAAAGGCTTGACGCATGCAGCTTCCCCCGGGCCAAGGTGGCGTCTTCTCAGCAAGTCCGCTTCTAGAGAGCAGGCATCTGAGCAGCCACCAGAGTCTCCATCATCTGTTTGTCATCTGGAGCCGGCCGGAAACAACTGAGGAAACGTGGGCCGAGGCCCAGTCAGGACTGGGGCAGGAAGGTGCTCCGCAAACATCCTCTGTTATTAACCTTCTGGAAGGCTGCTGGCAGTTTTTCCTTTTTTCCCCACTACCCTGCCCTTTTTAATAATTGTACATAATCAGTAGATTTGTTTTACCCACTCATCCTCTAACCTGGCGGGCCCTGTAGTTCATTCTAATTCTTAGATGTTTGCCTCTTACCAGTGTACCTAACCTGCAATAAAACCTTCTTGAGAAAAAATGCTGGGGGTGAGCAAAGGATTGTGTGGTGGTGTCTTGCGGGGATGTGTGATCAGAGCACACCTCCTTGCCCCAGGATCGGGCAGATGTACCCTTGTCTTTTTATAAATTTTGGGTGAGGAGGGGGAAGAGCACATGAAAATGCATCTTGGTCTAAGTGTATTTGGTAACAGGTGCAGAAACCCACAACAAAAGCTCAGGAATAAATAGGGATTATTAGCACACAGCGGAGGAATCCCGTGGAACCAGCGGTAGGAAGGTCAGGCTTTATAGGAAATGGGGAGTCAGGGCAGCTGTTCCCTTGTCTCCTGTCACTGTCTCTGACTCAGAGGTTGTGCGGTCTGCTGTCGGCTGCTTTGGATGCATCTCGGCTCCCGGTTTCTGTTCTCTCCTAATGCCTGCTCGCCTACAGCTCTGTTGTAGCCCGGTGCTGCTTCTGTCCCCAGATTCTCGAGGCTGCCCAGCTGCAGGCCTAAAGACCATCTCCTGCAGCCCTGGATCTCTTCATTCACACTGGTGAAGGATTGAGACCATGTGCCTGTTCCCAAGCATGTGATGATTTCTCCCTGGGCTGGTGCTGGCTCATGATTCGATCCAGAGGCCAGTTATAAAACACAGATGGGCTTCCCAGGCCCACAGCTGTAGCAGGTACCAGCCTCAGGAGGAGGGCAGTTTCCCAAAAGCTGTGATGTACCGACCTAGACCCTTCTGCATGTCTCTGTCCTCACTGAAGAGTTCAAGAGCAAGCCTTTTCACAGCTTCCAGTGGAAATATTTTTGTTACTGGAAGGAAAGGTCTCATGTAAAGGAAAGAACACAGAAGTAGGGATGGAGCATGGCCTCTGTCAGTGATCAGAGTCTGAAACCTGAGCCCCTTCCAGGGACCGAAGTCCAAAGGCATTTGCTAACAACTTAAGAATGTAATTGCCAAGGCAGCGGTCACTGTCGATAAGACGAAGGAGCATCTTCTGTTCTGCACGTGTTCCTGCCCTCTGCGCCCCCCTCACGTGGCCTGGGACTTGGGGGAGGAGGCCTGGAGACAGGAAGTGGCATGAGCAGGTGTGATAGCATGGCCTAGCATTCCTTCTGGGATTCTCTTAATCCCACAGACACCTTGAGTGACGTGTGCTGGTAAAGGAGCAAACCAAGCAGTGAGGTGACATGATCCAAGTCACAGGATTGGCAGGGGACAGAGTCACCAGGCAACTTTAGGTTCTTCCATCTCAGTGCTCTTTGGAGGTTCCTGTCCCCAGGGCGGGGGTGGGATGCGGCGGGGAGGCGACCAAGACCTGGATGTGAGTGGTCATCTAAGCAAGGATCCTTAATAAAGGCTCTGACTCTACAGGCAAGTTGTTCATTTACCTGTGTGCTTAGAAAACATTTGTTGAGTTCTGTTCTCAGAATCCAGGTTAAATACAGGTATATAATTGCTAGGTTCCTCCACTCCTGCACAGTGAGAGTAGCCTGTCCTCGTTGGGTGTTCATTGCCTTACTCCAGCCAGGGGATCTGCAGCTATAGAAACTGGCCTTTGAAGGGGTAGAAAAGGAGGAGCGGGGTGCCTGCCGGGCTCGGCGCCTGGGCCACGAGTCAGGGCGGGTGTCTCTTTTTTCAAAAGGCTTGCCGTAATATGGAAATACATGGAATATATGGATTGAAAACATTTGGCAAAACTCCCCCCAAATATCTTCATGGATATGACTGTGAAATGGGAATTTGAAAACAGGACGGTTCAGCACAGACCATGTGGAAAGAGGAAAGGGTGCCGATGCATGGTGCTGTGGAGAAAGTTCTAGAGCAGTGTGCTGCCTCCTGGAAACGCGGTGTCAAGCTCCCATTTTCTGGTGCCACATTGAAAAGGAATGGGTGAAATTAATTTTGTAGTATATTTGATTTAACCCAGTGTCTCTACAGTATTATTTGAACATGCAACCAATGTAAACAAAATCTTGGACATCTTTTTTTTTAATCGTTGAAATCTACTGTGCATTGGCATTTACAGCATGTCTTTGCTTGGGATGGGCACATTGTGAGTGGTTGGAGCCCACGCAGCCACGCCGGCCACTGCAGCTCTAAAGTAAAACCACGGCTCTCCGTCTTTGTTTCTCTTTTTTTGTTTTGTTCGTGCCTATGATGTGAATGACGGTGTAGAAAGAATGCTTCTCCAGCCTTTACGTGGGATGGGCCAATTTAAATGACTCAACAGGTTAGAACGCAGATCCAGACCCACGGTGTGAAGTCAGGGTGTGAAGGGCTGCAGTTCTGCTGACTGCGTCCTGGACGCGTGGCAGCTCGTAGGAAAGATTGGGGTGTGGGCAGCTGCAGTGGCCAGCGCTCAGGAGGTGCCCCCAGAGCTCCTTGCATGTTAGCGTGACCTCACACTGCTCCAGGGCAAGGATGTGTGGAGCGTGGGCCAGGGAAGCCCAGTCCTCCCACGGGTGCAGATCTGTTCGGAGGCCTCAAGGTGTGTGGCGCACATGAGGCAATGATGATCTGAGGGAGGGCAGCCAGGGTATGCGGGGCTTTGAAGCCCTGGCAGCCGAGGACTAGGGGGACACATAAAGGCACTAGGGAACGAGAGGCACATCCTTAGATGTCTTGGCTGGTTAAAGACTTGTTCCACAGCTGCGGGTGTAGACTCGCTTCTGCTTACTCTGGATGGTGGTCGGAGGTTAGTAGGTAGGAGGCACAAAGGGTCAGGGGTGTGTGTAGAGTCTGAGACTCTATCAAATGGCAGCCCAGTGACAGAATTAGCTGCTTTCTGAAGGAGTGACAGTCTAGTCCTTGGAAATGCTTACCTGCTAAGGCATAACCACAGTTGTTTACGGAGTATTTATTTCATCCTGTATCATTTGAGCCACACCACATCCCTGAGAATGAGAGGTTAATGGCCGCATTCCACCAATGAGAAAACTCGGGAGGGTCAGGAGCTCATGCCGACTTGCTGGAGCTGGGACTTGCTGCTCCCGGTTCCCAGGGAGGCTGTCCATCTACCTGGGCTGTCCACTAGGTGGTCAGAGATGCTTTAGATGGGACGTCTGTGTCATAGGCAGAGGTGGGATACAATGGTGGAGACACCTGGCAAAGTGGTAGAAAACGGGATTGAGGAGGTCTGAGAGGTTATGGGGGCAGCGGGGAAGGGGGTTGGTTTCTGTTAAAGAGAGTAGTTTCTCCAGAAGGAAGCTGATGTGTGCATCTTAGTCTTGGCCAGCGGATGTGAAGTGGGCACTTTATGATAAAGCCTTGAACTCAAAGACGGCTGTGGGAAGGTGCTGCCCTCACTGAATAACTGAGGGGAAGGAATGGGTGTATCTGGTACACAGCCATTTGCTTCTGCCTTGCCCTTTCCCAAACAGAACCCCCTCATTCGTCATTCGGGATGGTGTGGTCAGGAAGGTTTCAACCTGGTGGGCTAAGTTTATTGGGTTGTGAGGGTTGGGCATCTGTGCGGAGGATGAAGTCGGGTCTGGGGAATGTCTTTCAAATTGTCCAAATTCAAAGCTGCAAAGCAGCCAGTTGCTTCCTGTCAGGTATGAGAAAATAACAGCTTGCCCAGCACCCCCACCCCCAACTTTGGTTTTGGCAAGGAAAAATATTCCTGAACTTGAGACAGGAATGTAATTCACTTCATATTTCTGGCATATGACTGCCGAGGTGTCAGAATTCATAGGAACATTTGTGCATTGCCTTCTTCCCTTCTTGGAGAGCCTGGCTGTCTCCAGAAGACAGCTTGCCTGAAGGCCAGACCACGCTCAGTTTCATTAGAAAAATGTGATGTCCCTTGGTTTGAGGAATCTGCATTTTTGGTTCATAGCAGGGAAGGCTGGGAGTGATGTGTCAGTGTCATTAATAACAGGCTTGGGTTTTTAAATAGTGATCTTATGACTTTGGGGGACCCAAAATGTGTATCATGGACTCAGCTCTTTAAATCTATATATAGATTTGATTCATAGATGAAAATATAAAAGCTGTTTTGCCCACATATCTGAGAGGAAATAAAAGAGACAAAAGGAAATTTAACAAATATTTTTTGTACTTTGTTACTGATTTGCTATTTTATGGTGTTTTCCTTCCGTTTTACAGTGTAGGAAGTTTTTAAAATTCTCAGCTTCCTTCTGCTACAAAAATGGGAGTAGTTAGGCTGGTTCCTCTCCTAGTTGAAGTAGAAAACTCTTCTTTCGGGCGCCTGGGTGGCTCAGAGGTTTAAAGCCTCTGCCTTCAGCTCAGGTCATGATCCCAGGGTCCTGGGATCGAGACCCGAATCGGGCTCTCTGCTCAACAGGGAGCCTGCTTCCCCCTCGCCCCTCTCTCTGCCTGCCTCTCTGCTTACTTGTGATCTCTGTCAAATAAATAAATAAAATCTTAAAAAAAAGAAGAAGAAAAAACTCTTCTTTCCCCAGTAGTGGGGCAGAGATAGCCAAGGAGAAATATTTGCTGATACACACAGTTTATGCAGGTTTTGAGATTCACGTCTCGTCCTCCTTGTTTCTTGTTTGTGAACACACTTTGGCCAAATGTGATGTCACATGATGAGGTGAGGCTGGAGGGCTGGCCGCTACTATATGATCTGTAATGTACCCCAGGAACCAGCCAAGCTTCTCCACCAATCTCAGTGGTAGGACTCTTCATCCCGCGTGCATGCAGAAGCAATCTGTGTCCTTTTGCATTGATGGAGGGTGAGCAGGGCAGTGCAGGAGAAGGACCAAACCAGGTCTATGATTTGTATGGCCAGGAGCTCTTGAAATCCTGTCCAGGAAAAAGCTATCAGGTACCTAGTGAAAATCTCTCCCCTAAAATTCCTGTCTTGGTAGATTTGTTTGTCATTTTAATTCAGTTCTGTTTGCTGAAAAGGGTCTAAAGTGGAAGTGCTGTCTGGCTGAATGGGGGATTCCTGGCCATCTCCTGCAGACTTGACCCTTGCCAGCTTTTCTATCCCATGGGCCATCTGACAGTTTGGGGGGTACACATGGCCCCGGGGTGTGTGTGTGTCTGTCTCCCGGCCGCTGGCCCTCGGGCTCTGCTTCACTGTTGGAGCTGAATGGAGAAGGGCAGCCCCAGGTTCCAAGCTACCTCACGTCCTACATGCAGCTTCTTAGGGTTCCTGTCCAGGTCACTGTGAATCCTCTTGTCCTGTAGACTGATCAGTAGAACTAAATGTTTTAGGGGACAAGATCATTTCTTTTTATTGAATTAATGTATTAGAATATTTATTTATGAATGTCTGGTGTCCTCTGGGGAGTAAGATTCTCATCTGAGAGGGAATCATCCATCAGTGTGTATCAGTGTGCCTGTCAAGTTTTCGTGTCCTATATTCACTAAGCCCGTCTGCTTTCTCCCAGAGATCCAGTGTGCTGTTTCTTGAATTACAGAGCCTCGAGGACTTGATTGGTGGCATTTCAGTAAGAATCGATACTATCAGGGAGGAAAATCTGAATTCCTTGAGGCAGTGCATTTTAAAACCAGCCGTAAATTACTGTATGTAGAGGGGATACAGCACACTTCGGAGCACAGCCACTTTCCGAGTGTGCCGCCCTGCCTCCCGTCTGAGTGGGTCATCCAGCTTAGTCCCCGACCACCGCTGCTTTGACTCTTTCCCCCTTATTGGTTTAAATTTATTTGAAGAAGTGTTTGTGTGTGTGTGTGTGTGTGTGTGTGTGGTTTTCTTAAGTAGCTAACGTTGGTTAAAATAAGTCAATGTTGAATAAATCCTAACAAATATGGTAAACAGATTCTGTCCTTAAGAAGCCCTTGTGTTGACACCAGCTATATTTGTTTTATGAGTAAAGGAATACATAAGTAAATAATATGTTACTTATGTTTTGGTTACTTTTCCATAGTTGTAAGTTTTAAAACACATAAAGGCATTGGAGGCACCAATTTTCTTCTTAGGCCCAAGAGGAAGCTGCTTTATTCATTTTGATTTAAGCTTGTAAAAATGGGGTAATTCAAAGTATCAAATGCTTGGCATAGGATGTAGATATTCCTAATTCTACCATTTTCCCTAAACTTTCCAAAGTACAATATCAGGGGGTATCAGCAGTGAGGATATTTAATTAATTTACCAGTAACTTGGGTTTTTCTTTGCTCTAAAATGTATATTCTCACATTTGACTTTTTTTTTTTCCTTAATGGTTTTATAAAACAGTGGTGGATCTTAGCTATAGGTCTAGTGTTCTCATCAGCATAAGTCTTGGCAAGACGGAGCTGTCTGGTCAAAGAAGACCCAGGTTCCGGTTTCAAGAAAGTCTCTTGTTGGTTATTGTTCAAGATCTGGGACTACACCAGAGTTTGACATTTTCTTTATGAAGAATTGTTTCATTAAATTAGAAGTGAAAAGATATTCTGAAAAATTCAATTACAAATGCCATTTCATTTAATTTTTCTGTCAGATTGTTCCATTCCAAATCTTTGCTTTTAGAGAAGAGCTGAATGTTGGAAAATAGGAGGGGACCCCTTTAGGTAAGTGCAAGAGAAAGAGATGGAATGCTGGTTTCAACTCGAAGTTCACAACTTACAAAGAATTTATTTATGCAATACAGACCTTTTCTCAAATATTTTTCACAGATTTCCACAGCAGTCTGCTAGAAAAGTAGAATTACACAACACCAAAATAACATGTTTCTTAGTACAAACTGCTACTCAAAGGAAGGTGAAGGTACTTAGTAACAAAGAGGTCAGATGGGTGTTGCTTCCTACAGCACCTCATTGCCTCTGTTCTCAGACTGGGGTGGGGAGGGGAGCCTGGCTGATGGCTCTGCCTCAGTGCCCTAGGACAGTCAAACCTCTGGGGTGAGCTTTGGTTCTTAAATTCACTTTAAAAGAAAAACAAAGGTTGTGAGCCCACGAGCCTTTCCATCATTTCATTTTGGTGTGCAATGAAGACAACATCTCAGGAAAACATTGTAAATAAAACATTGTAAATACTTCACACTTGCTATAACATTAGATCCTTTATGTTAACCACACAATAAAAGAACCTCCCCCAAACCATAATTTTCTAGGTCTAAAGCATGCTTGAACAATATTGATAGAAATAATTCATTGAGATGTTTTAAATTACATTTACCATAATTTAAACATTACTATTTAAATCCCAGAAATTTCAGTGCTGAAGAAGCACGATTGCTTGGAAAAATACAGGACTCAAAGTACAGCATAAAATTCCCAATCCCAGTATTATAACTCATTTCCCTATTTTAAAATCATGTATTTCTCAAGATTATAGATAAAGGGAAGTGGTTTTTCATAATATAGTTAGAATAAGTGGGTTTACTTGCTCCACTGTATGTTTCCATAATTGGTGAAAATAGACTTCTCATTATGACTAAAAATATAGATTTTTTAAACTACAGAACCCAGCAGCCAATTTTCTGCTTTGCTATTCCCCCCCAAAAAGTCAAGCAAAGTCTACAAAAATAGCAATTAACTTTAAAAAATATTTTGCTTCTTAGAGCAAATTTAAGTTACATTCACATGTGATAGCTATTTCTAAGAGAAAGCTGCTCCCAATCACTCCCCCAGCCGAGGCTGGGGGCCAGGCTGCCACGCAGCTGTCGCTGTCAGTAGCGGGTTTGGTATTCGTGATGCCACCGGTTAAAGTCGTTGTAAAACAGGACGATGCTTCCTGAGGCCATGCCAGAAATGATGCACCTGGGAGGACAGAGAAAAGGACGGGTTTACAAATCTATTTATTTCCTAGGGTTCTGTTCCTAAAGAAAGAATGCCTTCCCTGAATCTACAAGGTAAATCTAGGAGATGGCAGTCAAACCTAACAATCTGTGAGGACCACGGTGCGTTTTCTGATGACTGATTAGGATACAACACTCAGCTCAGAATGCCGCCTCCAAAACTCCATGAAGATCCACAGCACAGCCTGCCTTTTTACTGAACGTGTTGCCAGTATGTGCACGAGGAGTCCCTAACACCTGCTAGACTTGGTCATTTCTGAGGAGGGGTGCTGGGCTGGTGAGCCCTGGCTTTTATTTTCATATACATAAAATTGAAGTCTAGTCGCCATGCGATGATACGCTAGTTTCAGAGGTACAACATGATTCTACAACTCTGTACGTTACCCTGTGTTCTCAAGTGTAGCTCCCATCTGTCACCATGTGATGCCAGCACCATACCACTGTCTACTTCCTCTGCTGTGCCTTTCCCCTTTTATACGAGGTACCAAGTACTTGGTGGGGGAAGCAGCACACAAGTGTTGACCACAGTTTGGGCTGAGCTCTGCTCTGCAGAAGGTCTGGGTGGGGGGGGGGGGGGGGGGACTAGTCCTCATTAGACCGTGAACTCACTGAAAGGACCACTAAAGACAGGAGCTGCTGCTGCGTGCTCTCCTGTCCCTGAGAAGGTGGCACAGGGGAAACTTGCAGAGCAGTGAGATGAACAATTTAGAGTTTGTTGTCTTAGGCCTCGCTCTGAGTGGTCTGGTAGGACCAGACTTTATGTCATTTTTGGTCTCCTTCCTACTAGTTCATATCTAAATTAGGAACTAAGATGTGCCACTATGAAAAAAAAACACAAAGAAGGCAGTAAGGAGGAAATGACAGACAAAAAAATCCTCTAAGACACATAGAAAACAAATAGTAAAATGGCAAAAGTAAGTCTTATTGGTAATTAACTGTAAAGGCATTGAACTCTCCAATCAAGAGACACTGGAGCAGTGGATAAAAAATGTGACTGAACTATATGCTGTCTATAAGAGAGTCGCTTTGGATCTGAAGACAAAGGCTGAAAGTGACAGGTTGGAAGAAGATGTTCCACGCAAATAGTAACGAGACAGCTGAAGCGGCGATACTACTATCAGACCAAGTAGGCTTAACTCATCATCTGTTAGGAGATGAGACAAAGAAGGACACTATTTGTCAGTTAAAAGGTCAATTTATCAAGAAGATACAGCAATTACAGGCAGACCTTGGAGATACTGTGTTGGTTCTAGATCACTGCAATAAAGTCAATGAATTTTTAGTTTCCCAGTGGATGTAAAAGTTATGTGTATATTTACACTGTAGTCTCTTACCTGTGCAATAGCATGTCTAAAGAAATGTACATAGCGTAATTAAAAAGACTTTATTGCTCAAAACTGCTAACCATCACCCGAGCTTTCTCCAAGTTGTAATCACAGATGGCCATAAAAAATAGAATGAAAAAGTCTGAAATATTGTGAAAATTATCAAATGTGACAGACACACAAGCAAATGCTGTTGGAAAAATGGCAGACTTTCTCAACACAGGGTTGCCACAAAATTTAGTTTGTAAAAACAGTATCCGCAAAGCAATAAAGTCTGCCTGTACAAACATAAATGCACCAAGTATCAGAGCCCCCAAGTTCTATGGAGCCCAAAATGACAGAATGGAAGGGAAAAACAGTTCTACAGTAGTAGTTGCAGATCTCAGTACCCCACTTTCAGTAGTGAGTAAATCACCAGAAGGAAATAGAGGACCTAAAGAATGCTAAAGACCAAGGGGACAAGGATGCCTGGCTGGCTCAGTTGGTTAAGTGTCTGCCTTTAGCTCAGGTCGTGATCCCAGGGTCCTAGGATCAAGCCCCGAGTCAGGGCTCCCTGCTCTGTGGGGAGTCTGCTTCTCCCTCTCCGTGTGCTCTCATGCTCTCTCAAATAAATAACTCTCTTTAAAAAACAAAACAAAAACACAGAGTGGACCTGGGGCACCTGACTGGCTCAGTCAGTAGAACATAAAACTCTTGGTCCCAGAGTTATGAGTTTCAGTCCCATTCTGGGTATAGAGATTACTTTAAAATAAGATCTACTTAGGGGCACCTGGGTGGCTCAGTGGGTTAAGCATCTGCCTTTGGCTCAGGTCATGATCTCAGGGTTTCTGGATTGAGCAAGGAGCCTGCTCTTCTCTTTTTTTTTTTTTTTTTTTTTTAAAGATTTTATTTATTTATTTGACAGAGAGAGATCACAAGTAGACAGAGAGTCAAGCAGAGAGAGAGAGGAGGAAGCAGGCTCCCTGCTGAGCAGAGAGCCCGATGCGGGACTCGATCCCAGGACCCTGAGATCATGACCTGAGCCGAAGGCAGTGGCTTAACCCACTGAGTCACCCAGGCGCCCCGCCTGCTTCTCCTTTTGTCTCTCCCCATGGCTTGTGCTCTCCCTCTCTTTCTTTCTCTCAAAAATAAATAACACATAATATCGAACACTCACCCAACAACAGCAGAATAAACATTTTTCTCAAGTGTTCATGGAGCATTCTCCAGAATAAACCATGTTAGGCAACAAAACTTGTTTTAATAAATTTAAAAGTCATACAAAGTATCTTTTCTGATCAAACAGAATTAGAAATTAATAACAGAAGGAAAACTGGAAAATTCACAAATATATAGAAATTAAGCAACCAATAAGTCAAAGAAATCTGAACAGAAATTAAAAGACTCTGAGACAAATGAAAACAAACACAACAAACCAAAACTTAATGCAATGCTGAAGGAAATTTATAACTATAAATACATACATTAAAAAAGATCTAAATTAGTAACCTAATTCTATACCTTGAAGTAGAAAAAGCAAACTAAACTCAAAGCTAACAGAAGGAAGGAAATAATAAAAATAAGAGTAGGGATAAAATAGAGGCTAGAAAAAAATGGAAGAAAAATCAAGAAAACCAAGAACTAGTTCTTAGAAAAGGTTACCAAATTGACAAACTTTTGGCTAGACTGACTAAGTAAAAAGAGAGGACTCAAACTGCTAAAATCATAGAGATGTTACTGCCAATTTTATGAAACAAATGATTATGAGAGAATGCTAGGAACAATTGTGTATGCCAACAAATTAGGTCAAATAGAATAGATGAAATGGGAAAATTCTTTTTCATTGTTGTTGTTTTTTTGAAGATTTTAGCAGCACTTGGGTGGCTCAGTTGGTTAAGTGTCTGCCTTTGGCTCAGGTCATGATCCTGGAGTCCTGGGATCCAGCCCCATGTTGGGCTCCCTGCTCTGCTCAGTGGGGAGTCCGCTTCTCCCACTCCCACTGCCCCTCCCCACACTCATGCTCTCTTCTCACTCAAATAAATAAAATCTTTAAAAATAAATAGATTTTAAGAAATCTCTACACCCAGCTTGGGGCCTGAACTCATAACCCTGAGATTAAGAGTTGCATACTCCACCAACTGAGCCAGCCAGGAGCCCCTGAAATGGAAAAATTCTTAAAAACACAAACTATACCAAAACTGAATCATGCAAAAATAGAAAATATGAATAGACTTATAACTACTAAGGAGACTGAATGAATAATCAAAAGCCTTCCAATAAAGAAAAGCCCTGGACTAGATGGCTTCAATGGTGAATTCTATCAACATTTAAAGGATTAACACTAACTCTTACTCCTCTTAAAAAAAAAAAGAAACTAAAGACAAGAAAACACTTCCTAAGTGTTTTCGTAAGAAATGACTTCCTAAGTCATTCAGTGAGGCCAGTGTTACCCAGAGAGACACATAAGAAGTGAAAATTACAGACCAATATCCCTTATAAATACTGCTACAAAAGTGTTCAACAAGTAATAGCAAACCTAATTCAAGCACATATTAAAAGGATTATACATACACCGTGACCAAGATGGGTTTATTCTTGGAATGCAGCAAAGGTTCAACATACAAAAATCAATGAAACCCATCACATTAGCAGAACTAAGAAAAACCTACATAATCTCCTCAACTGATGAACAAGAAGTAGTTCACAAAATTCAACATGCTTTTATGATAGTACTCAAACTAGGAATAGATGGTAAGTACCTAAACATGATAAAGGGAATTTATGAAAAACCCACAGCTAATATCATACTCAATGGTGAAAGACTAAAAGCTTTTCTTCTATTATCAGAAACAAGACAAAAATAAACACTTTTACCAGTTCAATATGGAACTGGGATTCCTAGCCAGAGCAATTAGGCAAGACAAAGAAAGAAAAAACATTCAAACTGGAAAGTTCGAAGTAAAATTATTTCAGTTACAGATGACATGACCTAATAAGTAGGAAATCCTAAGTATTCCAGAAAAACCTGTTAGAATTAATGAATTCAACAAAGTTGCAAGATATAAAAACAACACAAAAATAAGTTGCATTTCTGTACATGCACAATGAAAAAATCTGAAAAGGAAATTAAGAACAATTCCATTCACAATAGCAATGAAATGAATACTCAAAAATAAATTTAGTCAAGGAGGTGAAAGACTTCTATATTAAAAACTATAAAATGCTGAAAGAGATTAAAGAAAACAAATAAATGGAAAGACATCTGTGTTCATAGACTAGAAGATTTGATATTGTTAAAATGACAACAGTAGGCAAAGCAATCAACACATTCAACCCAATTCCTATCAAAATTCCTACCCCCCACTTTTTTTTTTTGCAAAAATAGAGAAACCCATCTTAAAATTCATAATGGATTCTCAACCCCAAATAGCCAAAAACAATCATGAAGAAGAAGAAAAAAAAAAAAGAATAAAAATCAGATGTCTTGGACTTCATGAATTCAAAACTCCCCACAAAGCTATAGTAATCAAAACAGTTTGGTACTGGCATTCAGACCAATGGAATAGAGAACCCGGAAATAAACTCACATATATGGTCAAATGATTTTTGATAAGTGTCAAGACCATCCAGTGGGGAAAGGACAGACTTTTCAACAAATAGTTTTCGGAAAACTGATACGCACATGCCAAAGAATAAAACTGGACCCTTAAAAATGGATCAAAAACTAAATAAAGGGGTGCCTGGGTGGCTCAGTTGTTAAGCATCTGCCTTCAGCTCAGATCATGATCCCAGGGACCTGGGATTGAGCCCCACATCAGGCTCCCTGATCAGTGGGAAACCTGCTTCTCCTTCTCCCACTCCCCCTGCTTGTGTTCCCTCTCCTGCTGTGTCTCTGTCAAATAAATAAACAAACTTAAAAAAAACAAAAACAAAAAAAAGCACAAACAAACGTAAGTGTTACAACTCAAACTCACAGGGGAAAAGCTTCATGACACTGGATTTTGCAGTGATTTCTTAGATACTTT
This sequence comes from Lutra lutra, assembly GCF_902655055.1. Taxonomy (NCBI): domain Eukaryota; kingdom Metazoa; phylum Chordata; class Mammalia; order Carnivora; family Mustelidae; genus Lutra; species Lutra lutra. Next base: position 66,497,604 of record NC_062279.1, read on the forward strand.
ATTTCTTAGGTACTAGAAGCATTTGCAACAACAGTAAAAAAAAAAAGTCATCAAAATTAAAAGCTTTTGCACATCAGAGGACACTATTAAGAGTGCAAAGTCAACACCACCAGTCATTTGGGAAATGCAAATCAAAACCACAGTAAGAGACCATTTCACATCCACTAGGATGGATATTATTAAAAACAAAAATAAACTACAACCAGGATATAACAGGTGTTGGTGAAGATGTGGAGAAATTGGAGCCCTTGTACACTGCTGGTGGGAATGTAAAATGGTACAGCCACTGTAGAGAACAGTTTGGTAGTTCCTCAAAAAGTTACACATAGAATTACCATATGACTCAACCATTCCGCTCCTGGCTATCTACCCCAAATAAGTGAAAACAGGAATCTGAACAGGTATTTGTTATGTAAATGCTCATGGCAACATTACTCACAATAGCCATTAGATGAAAACAACCAAAATGTCAGTGGATGCATGGCTATGTAAAGTGGCATGTACTATTCAGCCTTAAGTAAGAATGAGCTTGATACACGCTACAACAGGACAAATATTTTATGCTTCCACTTATACGAAGTACCTAAAAAAAAAGCAAATTCATAGAGACAGACACTGGAGTTGAGGTAACCTGGATGGAGCTCTGGGAGGGAAAGTGGGAAGTTAGTGTTTAATGGGAAGAGGACTTCTCTTTGGGATGATGAAAAACTTATGAAAAGAAAAAACTGCAGATGGGCAGTGATGATAGTTGTACAACAGTATGAATGTATGTAATGCCAATGACTTGTACACCAAAAAAAGTAAATTTTATGTGTATGTTAGCACAATAAAAAAAAAATTAGGAATTAAAATCTGTGACCGTATATTAAGAAGAAATAAGATATTGAAGACTTTCTCCCCCAAATTTACCACTTGAAAGGTTTTAGGAAAAAGGCAAATCTCTCCATGGAATTCTCATGGACAGAGATACAGGCATTTTATATTAAACATGTTTATAGCTCTTAAAGTTTTATTACAAGGAAAAAGTACTCTAAGAAATATAAAAAAAAACTTTATGGCCATGTAATTACAGTGTTTGTTACTTAATCTGTCTATTGATGGAGAATTCAGCCTTTGTCCAAGAGTGACAATCTTGGAAAGAGTATCACACTTTTTAAAAAAACCCAATATTCACTATTTTTTTTTTTTAAAGAAAGATTTTATTTATTTATTTGACAGAGAGAGACACAGTGAGAGAGGAAACATAAGCAGAAAGAGTGGGAGAGGGAGAAGCAGGCTTCCCACTGAGCAGGGAGCCTGATGTGGGACTCGATCCCAGGACCCTAGGATCATGACCTGAGCTGAAGGTAGACCATTAATGACTGAGCCACTGAGGCGCCCTACTGGCTCCCCCGCCCAAGGTTATTTATTTATTTATTTATTTATTTATTTATTTATTTATTTATTTATCTGAGAGAGAGCACAAACGTAGAGCAGCAGAGGGAGCAGCAGGCTCCCCACTGAGCTGGGAGCCAGGTATGGCACCTGATCCTAAGCCCCCGGGATCATTACCCGAGTGGAAGGCAGACGCTTTACTGACCGAGCCACCCAGGTGCCACTCACTGGCTTTTCTGATTGCCCAGGTGATCCCCACAACCCAGGCTATCCATCAGCCCACTTAAATAAATTCCCTCCGGTTTTTACTATCCCCATCAGTAGACCATGATTTCAGTGTTACCTCTGGTCGTAAGACAGGGCCATGGCCCGGATGCCAGCATCACAGCCTGGATAGGCGAAGAGGTGCTTGAGGTCAGACACCTGCCAGACCATGACCACACCATTGTCTCCTCCTGTGAGCAGGTACTGCCCGTCTCGGCTCAGCTGGATGGCCTAGGAGAGACCCAGCAATAGTCAGCAGAGGTGTGGTTCTAGGAGAACCTTGGCTCCCGCCCCGTGTTTCATTCCTCCTCCATGCAGCCACTCAAGGCAGGCCGACAGGGCGCGTGTGCTCCTGAGAAGGTTACAGGAAATCAGAAATTATAGAAAACTTTGTCCATTTTCCAAAAAGCAAATGGACAAAGCCGGGCAGTGTTTGAGGTTTTAATTTTCACTTTTTTTAAAGATGAGGTGGCAAAGTCTTCCAGCTCTGTGAATACTATTTAAATAGTGTATGTTGTGAGCTGGGACCAGCATTCTAAAGTGAGCAGCCTCCTGGCATCTCTCCAGTTGCACTGTGGGTGTGCTAAGCCCGCTCCGTACTAGGCTGGGCAGGCAGTGCCAGCTGCCCTCAGATCTCCACTAAAACACGCCGCCTTTGGGCCCACGGCCCCGTGGGAGACCAAGAGCTTTAATACCTTCACTAGGCCTGCTGGATTTTTACAGCAGTTGGGAAGATAGCTTGGTGAACAGGGAACCAGCTTCCAGGGTGATTAAACCCCAGGTGAAGTGTTTTCCTCTAACCCCAGGACTGAATGCTTCCCGCCAGTACCGAACAGGAAGTACCGACATGAAATTTGCTCTTCAGTCCTGTAAATGGGGCCAAATACAGACCACTGCCTGTTTTTATAGGACTTTTCTACATTTTAGTGGTTGGAAAAAAACCAGAGGACAAATAATATTCCATGACATATGAAGATTATATGAATTCCAAATTTCAGCGCCTGTAAATAAGGGTTACTGGAACGTAACCACACCCATTCATTTATGGTCACTCTCACAAGTGACTGCAACAGAATATAGAGTCTGCAAAGCCTAAAATATTTTTTATCCTTTTATAGAGAAAGTGTAAACAACTGTAATCCTATGCCTACTTGGACAGTGAATATGGGAAGACAGATTATTCTAGCAAGTCAGAAAGAAAAAAAAATCTAACTTCTGAAATTAACTCTTTTCTGTACTCAGTTTTAGTATAGTTGCCCGAAGTCTGTAATCTGCCCTTTGACAAAATTTTTTTAAAATCCTGGAAAAGTAAGGACCGGTCCATAGCCATTCAATTCACATTTATGTAAATGCCAACTTTTACTGGTCTCTTAACTGTAGTTTGTTTTCAAGAGTACAAAAATACATCTAAGAAAAGCCCATGTATGCAAGATAGTCACAGGTAAGAATAATTCTCTAAATCTTAACCCAATGCAAACAGTAAGTTTTTTCAATATTCTTTTCCCCATTCACATCACAAATGGCAATAGCTAAGGGCTAGCAGGGAGCTGCAGTAAGGGCTGGGGCAAACAATATTTGCTACACTTATAAAATTCAGCTGATGAAAATCCATTAACCTTATGGCTGTGTTTCACTTGAATTTTATACCTGAGGCTTTCTGCTGGATAAATGCTAGACTAAAACATAAATTAAAACTATTGATCTTCAACTCTTCTAGTAAAGAATTGTTAATCCTAGTTCTGTCTGGAATTAAATAAAACCTGGATTTTTAGGATTATACATTTATTGGCATCCAAAACAATTTTAATAAGCCAGGAGCCTGCTGAAATGAAACAGTAGTTTGTTGGCCTTTCTCGTGAGTTCCCCTGGAGTAAGAGCCACACGGTAACGTTCCCTAAGGGCGTGTGGTCTTCACTCAAACCAGCGCTCAGAGTTCTAAACTCCAGCTCCTCTCCTCAGTATCCCGGTTGGGTAGAGATTAGAGATTTTAGAGGGCCCCGGAGACATGTCATTGCCCCCTAGAATCCAGAGTGCCTTGGACCGTGTCAGAGCTGCACTGGTTTCTGTGGCCAGAGCAGCCTGCTGGACACGATCACGACCTAAAACAAGGCTTCCCCAGCAAAAGAAAATAAATGAGTTCCTATGGGTGAAATGGTGGCTATCCTTTGTTTAGGATAAAATAACTTTGCTGCTCTGTACCGGCTGCCCACTTAATTTAAGTTACTCATTAAGACATCTAAACACTGCCTAGCTGATGTGCTGTGATACGTTAACCAAATGCCACCGAACAATCTGGCATCTAAATAAAAACAGGTGGGAAGCCTTGATTAGCGCAGAGGTTCCCCAGGCTGCCTGCCTGCAGGGTTCTTGGTATTTCAAAGAAACTTCATTTCTGGTCTGAGCTGATGACTAATTTGTTTCCATGGTCCCCTTTCCTAATACAGCTCAGACTACAGGATGGAACTGGAGATTTTTGCTCTGTGATGTCTCTTATTCTTCCTCCCTCCCTCCCCAAGGCAGTTAGCTGTGAAAGTGTCAGTCTCTGGAGCCATGGGCACGCAGTGCTCATTTTAGGCAAGCTTGTTTTAATCACACAGTTGCCACTTGCAAGTTAGTATGATAAAGTGCAGGAGTGCTGGGAAAAAGGCAATGGATTGTTTAAACCTAAAATCCAGTGGGAAATATTACAGGGGGAAAAAAAAAACAATGGCTCTAGGGCAGAGAGGAAAAGCACGTATGTATGAACAGTCTGCAGAAGGCCTCCTTACTATTGCCTCAAGGAACTTCCCAGAGCCTTCGGTACTAACTGAAATGCCACAGATATTGTTTTAGCCAGCAAGGGATTTCAAATTATTTTACAGATTTATTATTGTTGCTGACAGTATAATCATAACTCAAAGTGACAGATTATCAACATTATTATTGTAAAGAAAAGAGGAAAGGAAAATCCTCTGATGTGTACTTGGTTTAAATGAAGTATTATGGGAAGGAAGGGAAAAATAAAAGTAGGAGTTTCATGCTTTTGTGGTACAGGCAGTCAAAATACAGTGAGGAAAATTCACAGAGGGGAATGGAGAAGACACAGAAGAAATCAATGCTGAGATACAGAAGCAGCGAGTGCCCGTCATTTCATCAACACGATCCATATTTAGGGTTACTGTTTCTTAATACTTCCTGACTCCAGGATCTGTTTACTTGATAGCAGAGGGGGATCAGATTAGGTCTGGGAAACTGACAGTTTATGTCCTGTCAGGAAGGGCAATGAATATCGTCTAGAGCTAGCTTAAAGCCACACCGGGAGGGCAGAGGCCTCTGCGACCCTCTTCACACCCTGACGTGTCTGGAGTCCCCTCACCGTTCACAGTTCACATGCACCTCCAACCTCATCCTGGAAAATGACGGGAACACCACAGCTTCATTTTATCTTAAGCTGCCCCAGAGGGCTGGGAGTGAGAAAAGGAGGACCTTGAAAAAACAGCCTCTCCAAAGAGCAGTCTTTACTGTTTTCTTCAACCTCTAATGACTTTTGGAATCATGTCCTGAAAATGAAGCAAGACTCCAGATGGTCCACTAGCACTATCATTCCTCATTTGTCAAAAGGGAATAACTGTCTGCCTCAGTCACATCATAACTGGAAGCCCAACTCCCTTAACTTGCTAATTGTTGGTCTTGTTATTCAAGAGGAAGTCAAGTCTAGAATGAGACGCTAATCCTGAGTCATCATAATCCCTACCACTCCCACCAGCCACCTACTCAAGTGTGAAGAGGAGTTTTAGTTTTAGGCGGAATCCACTATTTTAGCTTCGGTACTCAGAAAACAGGAAACAATCATGTACAGGTAACTTTCTTAGAGAAAACAAATAAGCAAGCTGGTCAATGCTATTGAAAGGCCCCCAGGTTGGCTTCACTGTGTGCTGTCGTGCCCAGAGCGCTCTGGCTGAGCGATGCCGTCGCCACAGCTGCGACACACCATGGTCTGTGAATACACGAGCCCCATCCAAGTGCTACCTGGTGATTTTCTTACGGGGTGGAAAGGCTAGAGGTCTCTCTAGCAAACCCTCTCCCTCCTCACCTACTACACTTGGAGGTCAAGATCTAGAAGGGTGGAAAGTCTGTGGTGTACTCACTCTTATGTTATCATCTGTTTCCATAGTGGCCTGGAGTTTCCCATTGACACTGAATGTACAGAAGCAGCCATTTTCATAGAATATGACACAATGACCCTCTCTTGAAGCCTGAATGAGTTTCGGTTTCAGGCAGTTCTCAGGACCCTCCAAAGTCCTTAGTAAGTCTCCATTCATGGAATGTATGAGACATGGTCCTTCTGAGAAAAGAGAAACGAAAGATATATATTTTTTAATGATGACAAACATGAAATGAATCTTGAGCTCTGATTAAACAGGATCAAACAGCTGTAGCAAACCTTTAAAAATTATGTATCTTATATATGTTATTTTAAACAATGTCCTCTGCATGCTGGCCAGATCCCACCTTCTACTTGGGAGAGGAGAAAGACAAGTCATATACCTTCAAGTTCACTTCTCCTCAAGAGAAGCTACTTTATGAAATTCATTATGCCAAGAGATGATAAAAACAGGATGCATTAAGAAAGGAACAGGACAAATTTCAAATCCTAGAGGTGCTTCTGGAAAGGACAGACTATCACCAAGCTCATGCTGAAGCTCTGCCTGCATGTCACAGGGGCCCCAAAGCAGTGGTCACACTGTGGGCCAGCATGGGGACAGCTCATTAGAGCAGCTTCAGGAGGCCTCAGCCTTCTTCCCTCCCATTGCCCATTACTTCACAATGAAAGAAGGTTGCTGGCAGTCCACCTACTCCCCCCCACCCCACCCCCAATAAATTCACCCAGAGATCCTTCTGCAAGTGAGTACACTTGCCGGCTGCCCCCAAAGCGAGCGGCACCCACACTTCCAACTCCCCGAACTGACTTCTAGGCTGAGCTGCCTGAGGAGAATGGGAGCTACTGGGGAGTGCATACACATTAGAGCATTTTCATTTTTATTGAATGCCTGCTACATGTAAAGGAAGAGGTAACCAAAACCACCTGTGTGATGAGTAAGTTCTAAGAGATGTCTAAGTCGGACAAGACGGGTAACGTGTATAAGGCCTGCTGATCTCCAAGCTAAATTACTCAGGCCTATGGGGACTTGTGACCTGACCCCCACAGGACTACTAAGAGCATGACCTTTTGAAAATCAGGTTCTCTACTTTTCTTGACCACTCAGGGAGTTTATAGGCTTTTTGTGTTCTCAACATAAATACATACCAGCAGCCTCTCCCTCGCATGCTGTCCCAGCATGCATGAGCATCCATGATCACTCTCTAAACGACACCAGGCCCTCACTGCACTTCAAACTTCAGGTTTCACATTAACTATAAGGTTCACATTTTGTGACTAGCTTTTCAGTCCACAAATGAATAGGTAAATAACAGAAGTGCTTCACGAGGAACCAACGACATCATTTCCCTCAGAGGCTGTCAGTAAAGGCCGCTGACGGTCTATCCCTCAGTCCGTGCACCCAGAGCTAAATGTGTGGTTGTGCTGCTTCCTCATCTCCAGTGAGAAGCCCACTTGACACTTTACAGAAACGGACCATCAAAAGGGACTACTGGCCAGAAGGAAATGAAAAGTGATAAAGCCAAGAGTGAACTTGGTACGGAATATAAATGGGGTTATAGGACAAAGAACTGATCCTGCAAAAGCTGACGTTGCTGAGAGAATTCAGACATGCGGCCAGAGGACATCTGTGAAGGCGAACTTACTGACCTAGATTAGAAAAGGGATTTTAACAAAAACGGTGATGTCCCAGAAGAAGTGATGCCAGCAAGAACTTCACTTTAAAGGAACCCAAGGAGATGTTTCATGACATTGCATGCACAGAAGATAAAATGTGGGAAGCTGACCAAAACAGAAAGGAGCATGACAACTGCTCAAAGCACAGAAAAGGTTCTCGCTCTTTTATCTTAAGCTCTACAAAGGGAAGAAGGCAAGCACTGTTGGACTCTTGATAAGTTTCTCATGAGGAAAACACTTTAATTTTCAATGTTTCTAAAGTTTTAAATTACAGTATATTATGTAAACGTGAGTTTAACTGGTTTTTGGGCCTATATGTGTGTGAATAAAAAACTGTGTAAGCAAATTTTTAATGTTTTGACAAAATAATTTTAAAAGCCATGAAACACCCCAAATGTCTCCCACTGATTGTTATGCTCACTCAACATGGCTTTTAGCTTGTGTGGTCATTCATATGGTTCTGCACTACCATGCAAAGCAAGGATGACCTTTAATATGATAAGTTCATTTTATATGTCTAATTTTTGTGTGTTTTGTTTTTTTTAAGATTTTATTTTTTATTCTTTTAAAGATTTTATTTATTCATTTATTTTATTTTTTTTAAAGATTCTATTTATTCACTTGAGAGAGAAAGAGAGAGCACAAGCAAGGGGAGAGGCAGGGGAAGAGGGAGAAGCAGACTCCCTGCTGAGCAGCGAACCCAATGTGGGGCTCAACCCCAGGACCTTGGGATCATGACCTGAGCTGAAGGCAGACACTTAACCATCTGAGCCACCCAGGCACCCCAAGATTTTATTTTTAATTAAGCCCTATACCCAACATGGGGCTCAAAATCATAGCGCTGAGATTAGGAATCTCATGCTCTATCGACTGAGCCAGCCGGGCGCCCCATGTCTAATTTGGATCCCGTATAGTCTAAGAACTTCTATTTGCTCAGGATATAGGAAATTCTTGGATATAAGAAGGGGAAAAAATCTAGTAGGTATAGAATTCTTGGTACCATTATTTTACTGCCCTGGCCAACTAAATTTTTAAATACAATCCTCTTAATATTTAATAAGTCTTGTTAGCTAGACTAAGTATTATAGTTCGAGACACAGATAAGGTGAGTCAAATATTCAATGCATCCCCATCAGATAACCTTCAAAGACAGGATTATAGTACTTTTTTGTGTGTTCAGACCTCAGCTCAGGGCAGAGAGACAGAGATGGATAAACTATTGCGATGGAATAAGCAATGGATTCAAAACAGCTCTGTTCCAGGCCAGATCCTGATTTGTTGCGTGTGCTCTTTGAAAGCTTGCTTTGTGGTTGATAACTCTGGCCTAAATATATGATGACGTTGCAAGGGCAGACCTCCCCCAGGAGAACCGGCTTAAATGTCTCCCCACTCCACTCTCAATGCCATCCTGGCTCCTGCCTTGTTCTGAGATTTGGAAGTTAAAACAGACCAGGTCAGTTTCCCTCCAGGTGTGAGATGGAACCCAGCCTGGAGTCCAGAGGAATAAACAAATAGACAAAGATGTTCCTTGTCCCCACCTCCCTCGTCAGAGCAATGCTGTGAAACACAATTCTCTGTGACAGTGTAGATGTTCTGTACTTATGCTGTTTGGTTCAGCAGCCACAGTCATGTGTGAGTTGTGAACACCTGAAAAGTGGCTAGTGCCACCAGGGACCTGCATTTTAAACTTTATGTAGTTAAATCACATAAGTAATTAACTAATTCAATAAGTAATTAGTTGATTCAAATAGTCCTACATGGCTAAGAGCTACTATAATGGACAGCACAGATTAGAGAAAAAAGTACCAAATCCATCCTTGCCAAACACCAAAAAACGCATACATTTTATTGAGGGCACCATGGGTTTACCTTTGGAGCCACTTAACACCAGGCCCAGCTCCGCACAGACGGCAGCACAGGTGATCTCACAGTCGTGGCCTGTTAGAATGGCTCGAGGAGTGGTGGTCTCACCTTTAGGCAGAAACAGATAAAAACAAATCAAGTTTAGGCAGGGGGTTACCTCTCTCAGCTCCCTCTACTTAAATAACAAACGATTTGTTCCTAATTCCTGTAACGCCTAAGTTCCAGTTTGGAAATCTGTCCAAAAACCCTATTTTAGCACTAAATCCCAACTATATGCTAGAGTATGAAGACCAGTTGCCAAATTTCCAATCCTTACATGACTATCAAGCAACAGGAATTGAAAATACAGAGTAAAATAAGACAAAAACCTGCATTGTAGAATGACTCAGATACTTCCCAAATATAAATATAAGCCCTTCAATTAGATGATTTATAGATGGATGATTATAAAAGTAGTAACTCTGGCTTGATTCATATTTCAAAGAAAGGCAGCCCCCCACCTTTTCCATGGGACCCTGAGATCTCTGTTGTGGTAAAGACAGTCTGAACTAGGACACGATACCTCAAAGGAGCCCCTCTCTTAAATGCATATTTACTAATCTTACGTATTTTCTTTTTTTTTTTTTTAAGATTTTTTTATTTATTTATTTGACAGAGAGAGATCACAAGCAGGCAGAGAGGCAGAGAGAGGAGGAAGGAAGAGAGAGGAAGCAGGCTCCCCGCTGAGCAGAGAGCCCGATGCAGGGCTCGATCCCAGGACCCTGAGATCATGACCTGAGCCGAAGGCAGCGGCTTAACCCACTGAGCCACCCAGGCGCCCCACTTACGTATTTTCTTAATACAGAAATCTAACAGAGTGTATTTTCTGGGTTCAAAGAACAGAGGGGAAATAGAGCAAACTCTTCCATGTAGTTCTGATAGTGACTGAAAACTAGAGGAGGAGGATGAGGAAAGGCTAACAGAGAATGAGTATCCAGATAATGGAAGATGTTTCCAGACATTTTCACAACAGAAGTCATCCTGTATCTCTGTCCCCGCCCCCCTCCCCAAGGAAACCCACAAAACTGGTTGGTTAATAAGGAACCCACACCACAAACAGGCCCAGCTCAGATAAAAAGGACAGTAATGGGCTTCATTTGTGGCTTGATTCATTCCAATTGGCAAGGATAAGCCAAATTCCATATTTAGCCTGAAGAATACTATTTTCAGACCACACCAGTCCTCCACTTTTATAGTCTCTAAAGACAAAGACACAGAAAGCCTTTGTAAGTGGAACTAGAGAGGAGTGTTCTATTAGCACACTTCAATTTCCTCGATTTGGATTGGTTTCACAGGAAGATTGATAAGTGATACCATGTAACCTAAAAGAGGCAAATGTGCCCAGAAGAAGGTCTCTAGCACCAGCTGTGTTAGTCTTAGAAAAGAACAACTTGTTATCCTCTCAGGTAGGTCAGGGAATATCCAGCAGAAACCTGTTGTCCTTGGAAAGGCGAATACTGGCTGTCAAAAAATTAAACTAGCTTCCAACGCAGTGGTTTTTGTGACGGGTCCCAGTGGAGTCTCTGAAATTTCATGCAAAATATATGTACATGCCTGTGTTTTCCTGGGAGGATGGCGAGGGGAAGAAGGAAAATAGCTTATACTGAATGCACAGAGATCCATGACCAAAAACAGGGGAGGCAGGGCCCTAGTTGCTGTGCCTCCTGCCCCACTTCAACGGAAGCCTGCAGTCCAGCCGTTACAAAGGAGTATTACAGTGCATTTGTTGTGGCACAAAATGTGTAGCTCTGTCCCCACAGAGTGCCTCATAGCTTCTGATGACTCTGAGTTCTTCCGCAATGAGATGTAAGTGGAGGGCTGTCATGTCAAACTCTGCCACACTGGCTATGCCCCATGCAGCCAGACACTGGGACCGGCTTCCATGCTTCGTGACAGAGGCAGATGCCAAATGACATAGTACAAGGCAAGGGGGCAAGTGGAATAAGGGGCTTGGTATCTTTTGATTCAAAGTTTAGAAACTTTGAGGGAAACCCACCTTAATTACAAAGTTCTTATACTTTTTGCAAAGTACTTGACATTTTGCAAACCAGGAAGAATTTGTTATAAGAACTAGGTTTTTTTCCTTAAAAAGTACACAAATTTGGAAGATTTTTTTAAGAAAAGAAGCACATAATGTAAGCCAGTCTGAACTACTTAACTTTCTGTTAGGGATCAGCTTTGCCACAAAAATTAGAAATAAATGTGTTTTAAAAAGTTATCTAGAGTTAAGTTCTGATTCATGCTTTCCCCCTTTCCCAAGATGCTCTACATTCTACAAAATACTATACAATATTATTTTCAAAATTAATGTTTAATTTTATATATATATACATATATATATAGGCAATATTTTTAAATCAAGAATTAAAATCACTAAGTTCTAAGGAATACATCTTCAATGTGATTGTTCCTTTTTTGTTTTCATAAGTTACTATTTTATTGAGGCAGGGAGGTTTGTGTTTTAACTTGAGTTGTCTTGGAATTCCTTAGTGGGAAATGAAAGTTTGAAGGAAAACTGATGGCAACTGAAAGCACTCTAAAGTGTGAGCCAAAGTAAACAAAGACAGATGGATAATGGACCCAGAAAATGTTGTCACTTAAGCATGTCAGGGCTGACTTTTTGTTTTCTAGGTCTAAGATTTTTTTTCTCGGGGACATAGTGAGGAAGTAAGAAGATTGCTAATTATGTTTATTTAATGTAAAAGTTGAAACACTGAGAATTTTCTAGGACTATAAAGTTAGAGTTTAGGAAGCCTCATGATTAAGCCCATAAAGGGGGTTAAGACAAAAGTATTCTTTTTTGTAAACTCATAATTAAGATTTTTTGTAAGTATGCTTTCCTTACGAAATAGAAGTTTCCAATGATCCACACTATACCAATCATTTCTCCCTCCCCAAGTCAGAAGACATACACAAATTGCATGATTTCAATACTGTAAAAGATTTTTCTTTTCCTAAAGCCTGATCTCTAAATAAAGAATTGTTCAGTGTTAGGACTGTGGCTTCAAAGTTTGGCAAAATGTTCTCTAACCCAGGAAGCAGGTTAGACAGTTCAGGAAATACAGAAGGAAAAAAAAAAAAAAAAGAAAGGAAAAGAAAAACAACAAATTAAAAACATAAGGGTAAACTTATGACCACTGGGTTGTTCTCAGGTAACTTGTTTCCAAACACTCGCTGGGTTTCCAGTAAGAAGACTGACTATTTAACATTCCCTCCCTGTTAGGAAATGCACATTAATAGCCCCTAAAATCCATGTACAAGAATATAAGGAGGGATATCAAATCCTCTTAAAAAAGCTATTTCCAGTTTTGTTTAAAGACCGTGTGTGAATTCCCTTTATTATCTGCTATGCAGACTGAGTATTCTTTATATTTTCTCATCAAAAAATTCTGTTCACAGTAAATACTTATTGGATTTTTGTAAGTTCCAATAAACCAATTGTTTTAAATATTAAAATTTCTCTACAGTAAATAGAATTTTAGGATATGGGACTTAAATCCAACAGATCCAAACTGTTTAAATGCAACAGATACTTTGGGGACCACTTGGAATAAGGGTAGAGGGGAAAATCAGAGGCAGAAGACAGGCTTTATATGTGACTCACACAATCTATTTCTCTAGAGTTACACTATTATATATCATCCTGCATCACAGAGCTCAGCAATAATCTCCTACAGAAAGGAAAGGAAAAACTGCTCCGTATCTGTATATATTTGTTTGGAAAGTCTAGAAACGAAATCTAGGAACCAGGTATACTCATTGCCATGGTAGCACTCACATCCCAACCTCATGCCAGCCCTGAGAGTTAACACTTAAGGGGGAAAAGCAACTCAAATAAAATAATACTGGCCATACAGTGCTTTTTCAAAGACCCCAATGCTGTCAGCATTTTTTACTAAAGTCTCTAAACCAAATAAAGAGCAGGAAAAAAAAAAAAGTCTTCTGAAAAATATCAGATTAATTCTTTGATAAAAATTTGCAGTAGTTAATGGATACAAGAAGTCTTTACTTTTGCTCTTTGAGATAGCAGGATCTACCAAAAGCTAGATCATAAAGCAGAACAGATTCCTTTAAGAACCTTTTAAAGTCTTACTGCTTGAAAAATCGTCATGGCTTTCAATAAAGCTGAGAGAAAAATTTATCTTGTTGCTAGTTTAAGGGGCTACACTGCAAACTCTCCTTAAAGAAAAATAAAAAGAGAAAGAGGATAGACTTCTTGGACTGCTTTGAAAAGCTTGAGCAATTACTTCAAAGGAGAGGGTGTCTTTGTCCGGAGAGCAGGTTTATGACTACTGATGCAAATCCTAACCAAAGGCTGAAAAGGATACTCTGCGCATCTTTATGGATGGCCTTAAAGGAAGATGAACAAGTCAAAGGAGATTAAAGACAGCTCCAATCCTGCCAAGAATACCAGGACACACCAGTTTTTACAGATGTGCTTTTCTCAGTACATAATACTGCAAATATCAGTTCAAACTTACAGACACTATTCTAACAAACCAACTTGAATTTAAGCAGCACAAGATCTCCATAATACCCAGTTAGCATTTATACTGGACCTATGTTTTTAAAATATTAGGTGACATGTTTTACACCATTAGGCAGGATAACAAATATTTTTATTAACTGTGTTTCTTTGGTGCCCTCATAACTAAGTATATTTCTCTAGCAAATGGACCCTGAACCACTTACAGTTATACCTCAAAGAAGACAAGAGGAAACAGTAATTTCTCTAGTACCCTGTTCATAAATATTCAGTGAGAAAAATATTTCAAAAGATATATCTCCATTAAGGCAAGGGGAATTAATAATCCAGGTAAAAACAGACCAGACATGTATTTCTGGCAAACTTTTGACTTACATTTTAAAAAATAAATAAAGTTCTTGGTATTTTTGGCATCATCTCCTCAAGTCTTATAAAAATTAAATTACTTTAAAATATACTACAAAGTTCTCATTAGCAGTTTAAATATGTTATTAGCAGAGAAAGAATCCCCTGCATTCATTCCTCATTTTTTTAATATCATTTATGAAACGAAGTTTGGTTCAACATCCCCCTATTCCTACTTTTTTAGAAATGAAATTAGTTTTTTCAATTAATACTTAGTGTGGATGACTCCTGGGCCAAAAGTTAACATTTTCCAATTGCTTTTTCATTCATTCACTTACTCCTTCGTTCACTTAATAGCCTTTATTGGATATATATTATGTGCAATGCACTGTGGAAACCAAGAGGGGAATAAAATATAGTCTTGTATTGGCAAATGACTTGATTCTAAATGGTCAGTGGATCAGGTTTTGTAGTAACTTACTATAAACCTGCAAATTATAAATACCTATATTTGGAAAGGTCAAAAAGCTGTACTGAAGTTCAAACTATTTATTACAAAAGAATTTTTATACAAAATGAGTCACAGCAATTAATAAAGTCCTTAAATAAAAACAACTGATATAATTTTCCACATTATTAAAATGTAATACCATCTGACCTCTTACGGAGGTAAAACAAAATATGAAACCCAGCTTTGTTAAAAAGTCATTTCAATAGAGTATTCATTCTGAAAGAAAACACAAATTTAAAGCTAAATATAAAAGTTATTAGGTATATATAGAAGTTTTATAATCTAAGTATTATATAATATATGCCAGTCATTTCCTAAAGATGGATACTTCTATTTTGCACCAGCCATTTATTCCATTTTAATTACATTTTGATTACTACAACACAGAGAAAAAAAACTCACGTGAAAACTGTATACTAAGCTTTCTCATGTGGCTCACCATAATGGCAAACCGAGAAAGGAAATGGCTTTCTGAAGCGGAAATGAGGTTAGCTACTAAATGTTTCTTAAACCTTTCCCATTAACTTCCTAGTGTCCCGATGGGAATTATAACACTACACTTTAATTATGCAAAGGGAAATTATATGAAATTTGTTCTATTCCTTCTATCTCCACCAACCCTTCTCCTCCTCTCCATTCATCATTGTCTCTTTGGTGAAAAACATGATAATTTGGTCAAACATACAGACTACAGAAAATAAGCCAAAGCTGCACTTAGGGTGGGACAACCATAAGACAGCAAATTTTGGTAGCTTCCTCTTATAAATAATACTTGAATTATTAATACAAGACAAGATAATGTTGGTACAAAAATCCTTTATAAGTTCCTGGTTTATAATCTTTCTCCTCTCTGTCTCCGTCTCTGTGTGCATTTCTTTCTCTCTTCTAAGCAAAATTAGAAAATGTGTTTGTGTGTTTGTACCTACAACTGTACACTTAAAGTATAACCCTAAATTGTGTAATAATATTTAAAAATACAAAATCCTGGGTGCCTGGGTGGCTCAGTTGGTTAAGTGTATGACTCTTGATTTTGCCTCAGGTCATGACCTCAGAATCCTGAGACTGTCATGAGACTAAGCACCCACCCATCTCAGGCTCTGTGCTGGGGTGGAGCTGCTTAAGATTTTCTCTCCCTCTTTCTCTGCCCCTCCCCCGCTGGAGCACTCTCTAAAAAACGAAATGAGAGGCACCTGGGTGGCTCAGTCCTAAAGCGTCTGTCTTCTGTTCAGGTGATGATCCTAGAGTCCTGGGATTGAGTCCCTTGTCAGGCTCCTTGCTTCTTCCTCTCCCTCTGCCCCTCCCCCTGCTTATGCTTTCTCTCTCTTTCTCTCTCTCTGACAAATATTAAAATCTCCAAACAAAACAAAACAAAACAAAAAACCCAAAAAACCCACACAAAACAACACAAAATCCTAGGGTGCCTGGGGGGCTCAGTGGGTTAAACTTTTGCCTTCTTGTGATCCCTGTGTTCTGGGATTGAGCCCCAGGATGGGCTCCCTGCTCATCAGGGAGCCTGCTTCTCCCCTCTCCCTTTGCCCTCCCCTGCCCCCCTGCTAATGCTCTCTCTCTCTCAAAATAAATAAAAACTCAAAATCCCAACATGATGCGTACCGTCCAAAGAATTCAGTTTAGCAAAATTATCTCTGTATTGTCCTTTGCGAAAACAAAGCATGCTTTAGTGACAGCATTGCATCAAATTTTCTATAGCTGATGGCCCAATTCATCAAATTGCAGTACAAACTGCAGTACAGTTTAGTGATTCAGAATGGCACCTCTGGCCTAGAATTCTAGCTAGCTATGTGACCTCCCGTGGGCATGTTCTCATAGTTTCAATAAGATCTAGGAGCTTCAGGGCCCTGGGCAGCAAGTAAAGACATATTTATAATCACTCTGTGCCTCATCTATAAAACAAAGGTAATAATAGTAGTCACCAGATAGGACTACTATATGAAATGTTTCTGATAGTGCCCAGCATCACCTAGGAGTAAAGTAGTAGTAGTAATAGTTGAATGATTTTTACTCTCTGTTGTAGACATTCCTTTCAGCAAAAGTAGGGATCGTATCTAATTCTATGCTGCATAAATGAAAATTAGAGGTGGTTATGATTATTTTTGTTTCTTGTCATTCTTTTGTTTAATTTCTAAAAATCATACTTTGATTTCTCCCATTCTTCCTTTTCTTAGACTTTTCAGCCTTCCCTAACAATCCATATAAATTCTGATGAAACTAATAGCTAGAAGCCTAGAGCAGGAAGTGAAGGTATATTAATATAATTAGGTATTCCTCCCCAATATATCTTTGTCTCTGATTATCAAAGTCACACATGCTCATTATAAACCATTCAGATAATTTAGTAAATTATGAAGAAGGAAATGAAAAAACTGCCTCTAAATTCCACTACCTATAAATAACCATTGCTAAATAACATAATAAAAAATACTGTGTTGGCTGTTGTTCTGGACTTTTACCTATGCATAAATATACACAGAATACAAAGTATACACACAGACCTAGATACCTATAAGATACATTATACATGTAGTTTGGTGATCTTTTACACTGAATCATACAGACAGCATATTTTCCATGTCAATACCACAAACTCATAATACATTAATGGCCGTGCACTATTTCATCCTCTGAACATATCAAATTCTACTTAACTGATGTGTTTCTTTTTCCTACTTTCTTGAGACTTTTCATTTGTTGAAGCCCCCAAAAAAGGTTTAATATTCACTCTAATTCATTGATAGCTCCTATCAATTGATAGCTATCAATATATCAATATATATATCAATATATATCAATATATATATATCAATATATATATCTAGTGTCTAGTGATATGAACATAAAATTCTGCCTCCAAAAAAGAATGTAGATAAAAATATTTCACATCTTTGTCTATTAGAAACATTCTGAATTTGACACTAAAAGCAAAGGCAACAAAAGCAAAACACAAACAAGTGGGACTACTTCAAACTAAAATGCTTCTGCAGAGCAGAAGAAACCATCAGCAAAATGAAAAGACAACCTATGGAATAGGAGAAAATGCTTGCAAATTATATATCTAATAATATCCAAAATACATAAAGAGCTCATACAACTCAACAGCACAAAAGAAACAAACATAAAACAATGTGATTTATAAAAATGGGCAGATGAATGAATGAATGAGTGAGTGAATGAATGAATGGCAGAGAACATGAATAGGTATTTTTTCCAAAGAAGACATACAGATGGCCAACAGGTACATAAAAAGGTGCTCAACATCACTCATCATCAGGGAAATGCAAATCAAAACCACAATGAGATATCACCTCACACTTGTTAGAATAGCTGTTATTAAAAAGACAACAAATAGGAGTGCCTAGCTAGCTCAGTCAGGAGAGCATGCAACTCTTGATCTCAGTGTTGGGAGTTTAAGTCCCATGTTGGGTACAGAGATTACTTAAAAATAAAATCTTAAAAAAAAAAAAAGCTACTTTCACTTAAGACTATCTTTAAAAAAAAAAAAAGAATAATAACAAGCGTTGGAGAAGATGTAGAGAAGAGGGAACCCTCATGCACTGTTGGTAGGAATATAGATTGCTACCGCAACTATGGAAAGCAATATGTAAGTTCCTCAAAAAATTAAAAATAAGCTATCTTATAATACAGCAATTCCACTTCTAAGTATCTATCTGAAGGAATGAAAAGACTACCTTGTAAGGATATCTACACCCTCATGTTCACTGCAGCATTATGTATAATAGCCAAGACATGGAAGCAACGTGTATCCACCAAGGGATGAATGGATAAGGTATTGTTTGTACTTCATATGTGTGTGTGATTGCACACACACACACACACACACACACACACATAAACATATCAGTGTATTATTACTCATTCATTTAAAAAAGAGGAGATCTCCTGTCTCTTGTGACAATAGGATGGACCTTGAGGTCATTATGCTAACTGAAATAAGCCAGACTGAGAAAGAAAAATATAATCTCACTTATATGTGGAATTAAAAAAAACCCCAAAACCAAACAAACAAAAAAACTGAACTTAGAGATACAAAGAACAGACTGGTAGTTGGTGGGGAGGGGAGATGGCAAAGGTGGCCAAAAGGTACAAACTTTCAATTATAAAATAAATAAGTCCTGGTAATGTTCAGCATGGTAACTATAGTTAATAATACTATATTGTATATTTGAAAGTTGCTAAGAGATTAGATTTTCATCACAGGAAAGAATTTATAACTATATATGGTGATGGATGTTACCTAAACAAACTGTGGTGATCATTTTGCAATATATACATATTATCAAGTCATCATGTCATACACCTGAAACAAATATGTTATGTATGTCAATTTTATTACAATTAAAAAAAAGAAACATCCTGATGCCATTTACTCCAAGGAAATAAAGCAATCTCTCAGTTGTAGAAAATTACAAGGTACAAGAATAAAAGCTAAAAAGTTTAGCAGTCACGAAGCCTTAGCCATGGGAGGCATAATGAATTCTAAGGACTTTTTTCCTAACTAAAAATACTTCAAATCTAGAACCTGAAGTCTGGCCAAGCCTATTTGTGAGCAAAATTACTTTAAAGACTAGAGCAATTGTGGCTTTGTAAAAGAAATCATTAGAAGAATTTAACTATTTAATTTCATATAAAAATGGGTCTCTTTTAATAAATTCTCAGGAATATCTAAAGTACAGTATGAAGTACATATACACCAAACTGTCTGACCATTTCTCTAATGAAAGGAACTTTTTGGAAGGTGATAAAGTCAATCTAATACATTGTTCCAGGAGGTCTTGATTAAATATGTCCTTACAGTGGTTCTCCAGTAATTTTAGACACACACACACATGCACACACGCACACAGACGCACACCCAATATTCAAAAAGCAGAAGAATCCAGCTTTTAGGGATGGAAGAAGTAGCTTGCAATTTTGCAATTTCAAGGCATAGTCGGTTTCAATTAAATGAAAGAAGGTACACTCACGATTTTCTTTGAGAACTTTAATTGCCTAGAGGGAACTTAGATCTCCTGACATTAGTTCTACCAATTATTTGAAACTAAATTTCCCATCTGAGCATAAAGTATTAGACAAGCAACTTTCTTTGGTGTGGCACTGTTAAAGTCTACACATGAAGATACTCAGTTTCTATTTGAGGGTGTAAATCATCATTTCTTCTGTTTTCATATTTGTAGGACTGCAGCCTATGGCTGAATGGTATAGTCATTTTTCTCTGCAACTAAATAAGGTAAATAAATGTGATATATTGGCACATCACGCCACCACTCTGCATATGGTGCGCATTAAGGTTGTATTCATTTGCCATATGAATATAATTCCTTTTACCACATCTACTATTAGTTACAAGCAGTAAATACAGAGTTGTTTTGCTGGAACTCGAGGGCCTGCATTACATCATGGAGCACTAAACATCCTGGACCTTCTGGAGAATTTCATAAACGTAGTAGTTTAATGTCACCTGAACTTGAACACTGCCAACATGCTGCTTCAAACCCAACTTGATGAATTCTTCAAGAAAAAAAGAAAAATACAGGGCAGTCTTAGTGTTAGTACAACAGAGTACGCCAGAAGTCAGGCCACAAGGAAAGCTCTCGATGAGGTGAATACAAGAACTCATGCCCACAAAGAATCAGATCAAGAGTCATACCCCCGGTACAACAAGGCTACTTGTTTCAAGCACTGCTTTTTTATTCAGAATCAAGTGAACATAAGGTTAAAATATCCAAACAATTTTCTTCCACTGTAGCTTACTGAAGACCCGTGATCAAGAAGATAAGAGTATATCTCATGACAAACTCATGCTTTGTTTCGTTAGGCATAGGTTGTGCTTACTTTTTCCTTAAACAATGTATTTATTATAAATTTCCAAATCCACCTGAGGGTGGAAGAAAAGAAGAAAGTGATTTCTTTTACAAACTCATATGGCTCATCACAAATATACATATCTTGGCATTTATGATCATAAATAATACATCACAGCCAATTAAAAACAAAGTACAGCTGACTTTTCAAGTACTGATTTTCAAATTTACCAACATTACGTCCCCAAGTACATCCAGCAGATGGTGCTCTAGGACACCTACTTACAGAGAGTAGTACTGTTTGTGTTACATCCGCATATATTTTGACAAGACAAAGAATAAGGATTTATCAGTAGCTTCAGTAAAACATATTAGGCTTTATGATAGAAAGAACATAATTCCTAAATATGTGCACAAAAATATACATATGCATAAGCACATGTGCACAGAAGCAACCAGTAAATAATTCACACCTGGACATATAATGATACTACTTTTCTTATAGACTGATGAGTAGTCCATGTAGATCAGTGGTATTTATAGTCATATGGCAAGATCATTCTAAATTCATTAAAAAAAAATTTAGAATGGCTGAAAGTTAGAATTCATTTTTAATTATAGCAGGAATGTCTCATTAGGGTGATACTAGTAAAATTAACAACAGTAGGATTTACGGTAATGACTGAGGTGATTGATGAGAGTATAACAAAATGAAGTTTTAGACAGAGAAAAAGCAGGGCAGCTATGGCATACAGTACTTTAAAAAACAGCTCTGTGGTCTGTTAGTGCTAGCCTTATGGTTAATAAAACCTTCTTTCTAATTAATGGTGCTGAAATATTCTTAAAGAACAGAATCTTGTTGTTATGAAAAAAACTTCAATACTTCTGCTTTTTTTTTTTCTTTCAGTAGACGCCATTCCCATAAAGGAGAAAGCTGACATAGATTAGCATGTCTGATTGCAAAGAGGAAAAAAATGCCACCTTTCAATCAAATCAAAACCAGAATGTGAGAATGGAAAAGTACTTTACTGAAATACTATATACACACATCCACACAACACCCTCAGTCAGCAACCATTTGCTTCTCAAGCTAATCAACTGCTTTTTAAAAAAATCACTCAGAAGCCTGAAAATTCTTAATAAGCATTTAATTTTAAGTTTATGATCTAGTAATACAAAAATCATAGATAATAACTATTTTGTAAATTTTCATCTTGTTTATAAGATCATTTCAAAGTTTAAAGTATTTAAATGTCAACAGAATGCACTGGGGCACATTTTCTCCAAAATTTGCGAATATACAGTCTGTATAGCACTATTCTGAGGAAAAAATGCATGTTTCAGTAAAGCATTTTGGTACACAAATGCAGTTGTAAAACACAGAGTACTAGGGCAAAGGGAGGTTTGCTTCCATGGAGAAAATATCTTTCGTTAAAATGTTCTCGGTTAATTTTATTTAAAAATCTACAACTAAGTGGAAATGTATCTTAATTTTTCTTTTTGGTAAGAAAATTGCATTCCACAGGAGATAACTATCACAAAACAAAAGAGTCGAAGATGAAAAACTATCTGTTATACA
Organism: Lutra lutra; assembly: GCF_902655055.1. Lineage (NCBI taxonomy): Eukaryota > Metazoa > Chordata > Mammalia > Carnivora > Mustelidae > Lutra > Lutra lutra. The sequence continues at coordinate 66,519,717 of NC_062279.1, forward strand.
GGAAAACAAGGTTTTTGCCATGTGATCTAGGCAGAGTTTATAAAACATGTGTATCCTTTTAAAAGCCCAAGATAAACTAAATATAGGTTTTATGCAGCTGAATTAAACAGATTTTGGCCAAGTAATGTGCATTTTAATATTGGATAACATGATTTTTTAAAAATAGGAATAAAGCTGTGAACTTTACATATAGCAGTAATGTCAGATTTATAGAAAATGGCACAGGCATATGACCCTAGGAAGGAAAATCACTAGCTTATTATCATGATTTTTTGGGAAAAAAAACAAAAACACACACAAACTAAATGCTTGAGTGAGACCTATAAAATGCAGAAAAAGCAATAGTTTAGTTTTCTTTAATTTTCTCTTCAAGAGAGAGAAAAAAGTCTGTGTTCAAAAATTTAAGTTGAGGCATTGTGTGCATTTATAGACCAGAATGAAATTATATGTTAAAAAAAAAAAAGTGTAGCTGTTTCTTAAAGGTCATTTATATTGCATCCAGGAGATAAAATGTAGGAATAAGCATAACCTAAAATTCCTCATCTGAAAAGCTCTGACTTCAGCGGCTGCATCGTGGAGCCATCAACGAGCCAGAGGCTTATAAAATCTAAACCAGTCTGCATGAATGTGTAAAACACAGTTCACACGCATGGTAAAAATGTTTTGTTTTGTTCTGTTTGTTTGTCATTTTCTTTTGAAAAGCTTAAACTGACTTGTTCATTTTTCTATTCTAATGCGTGGAAATTCTCATTCTATGAAAAAGTGCCTATTTGTCTTTCTCCCAGATTCATCCTTCAAAGCTAAAGCAAAATTAGATTGGGACATCAGACACTATAAAAGGGCCAGAAAGGATGAGGTTCACTTTGAGAAAGGTAATTTAATTTAGTCAAGATACAGTACAATTTTCTAAAATTTTTATTAGATGTGCTGTTATGTTATTCTTTTATTTTTCTTCCCTTTTCATTACCAGCATTACTAGGAGTTAATATCCACCATACTGCAGACAATGAGAGGGTATAGATGAACTGCTTTATGAAAAATATAACATTATAATATATACTCTAATGCCAACAAGATGGTGTTTGTGTGGTGATTTATTTGCTCTGAGCATTCTGTGCTTCTGATAACACCTTAAGTCAGTTACTATTGTTGCTTTCATTTTACAGACAAGACAGAAGGACCACAGCAAAGCTCGGAACTTAGATTTGCTTTAACTCCAAACTCCAGGATTTGGTCAATGCTATTTGATTCATTTTTTTAGAGGACAAGCATGTAAAAACCATCTCTAGGATGATTTATAAGGTATTTAAATATATATTTCTCCCTTCTGGAAAAGCTGAATATTTCTAGTTTAAAAATACACGTTAATTTCTGAATAACAGCCACTACATGTAAGTGTTGCTAATAAGCCGTTAGCTACTTCTTAGAGTACACATTGGTAATGACCATGTATAACATATAGAACACAATTAGGTCAAGGAAATAAAAAAACAAAAACCAAACCAAAAATTCTTTTCTTGTGTTTGGAATGCTGTAGGTGCATGAAACACATTATTTTAAGGCAAGAGAAAATTCTTCCTAAATATTTTTAGCTAAGTAACAAACTGTATATTTATTATTTATGTCAAGCCTAGGTTTGTCTTAGATCATTTACTGAATCTCGGTAACTAAATTTATAGACAGAGGAAAAAAAGAAATTGAAAGTAGACCCTCCTAAAAGGCCAGAAATGAAGAAGGAGCAGAATGTAAGAGTCCATAATGTAAATAACATGAAGTCTTTCTCAAACAGAAGTGACAAACAAAATCCCCGAAGTCTACATGTTTAAAAAATTTATCATAATTACATATAAAATGCAGATGTCTGTGTAAATATGTGGAATACACAGACACACTGCCCCCCCACTGAAACACGTACACCAAGTCTGACCTGATCACAAAGTCTGTATTATCCAAAGCATCACAGTCTTAGGTGATTTTTCATATTCTATTTGTATAGGGAATCGTCCCTGACTTGAGTAACATACGAAATATATATTGGAGGATTTAATAAAAATTGTTTACCCATCACATAAAACAAAAAAAGCATAAACAACTTTTATAAAATATTTCCCATACGCTTCTTTTAAAATTATATACTGTTTTTTACTAAATATTTTTTGAAATATTTAATTATTAATATTATTAATTTAATAATTAAAAGGTTTCATTATCAAATATTACACATTTAATAAGCACAGCTTGAAGAAGTCAATCCAAAATGTGATGGACTGAAACGTATTCAGACTATTTCATAATTCAGAGTGAAGTACCACGATATTCAGGTAAAGCAATCTGGCACAAAATGGTGCTTCCTTAACCAAATACAGGGCAACTTGCTTTAAATTAAGAAACTGTAAATATTTAAGAGCAGTTAAAATGCTCCACACTATGAAGTAAAAATCTAAAGCTATTCTTGCAGGAACTCTTCAGTGTTGTCATCATCATTTTAATTAAATTCTCATTTTTCAGGTGGTCCCTTTAATTGTTTTCTTCTACTTCTTAATGTGTTTTTCTAAAGCCATTTCTTTTCTGCAGCTGTGTGCGATTGGTTTTAATGGTAGCTGCTTCCTTTTTTGCCTTCTGTGAATTACAATTTTAAATGGTTACACATTTTTTGTTTTACTGCCTTCAGCATAGTTTCATAAAGATGTTTAAGGCTGTTGGTGAACATTTTCATTTCCCATCTGAAAAACCAAGAGCCAATTTGAATATTCCATGTTGGCCTTTTATAACCTGTTTTATCTTTTAATATGTACATTTACATACATATTATTTATAAAGACTGGTTCATTTCCACAAAATTATAATTGTTCTTTTGCTCTCTTAAAATATGAATTTGATAAACGAGATAATATGTGGTTGCTCTTTTATGTTATATCGTGTTCGCGAATGGAACACCTCTCTTTTATTTGGTGACAGCCATTTCCAATGAAGAGCTAGCATTTTCAGTTTATAAGAATAATCTGTAATATGGAAAATGAGATTTCATAGTTGCACTTGAGAATTATCAATGCTAACAAAACGTTAGTAATTGAAAGGTTATCTAGAACTTTCTTAAATTATAACTAAGAAATTAAAAAGATTTGATAATTCAGTTTCACTTTCACCATGATAAAAAACATTACGTCACTGCAAAATGTTATTACATATCACTTGTAACAGTTTACTTATAAAATAAGTTTGTACTTACTGCCTGGGTTATCTCCAATCCCACTGCTTTTTCCATTCCAGTACCAGAGCAGAAGGGTCGCGTCACGTGACCCTGAGAGAATGTAGCAATTTCCCCCAATATAGGACTCAGAACGAGCGAGGCAAGTGACCACATCCCAATGGCCAAATACCACCTGAATCAATTTTCCTGAAATACAAAACAATTTTCTTTAAAACTGCTATAAAATTAAAAAAATTCCTGTGACTATTTCACTTGTAAGATAATGAAGTCATATTAACTCAGATTCTGATGATTCAGAATTACAATCAAATTTGATCTGGTCTAACCTAAAAGTTTTCTTCAAATATTAGCAACAACAAAAAATCAGTTGACCAGTGATAACATTTTTGAAAGACATAATGTTAAAAATTTTTGAGAACCATGGTACCATATCACTATACATGGCTACTATAAATTCCAAATGAATCACGTCTACTGATTAAAGCAGGCCTAGAAGAACTTGCATTTGGAATGACTTCAGCAATTTCTTAAGTTCCTTTGTATGGTTCAAAGCACAATAAAACTTAGGTGCCTTTCTTTAAGTACTCTATAATTCAGACTTTGCTAATACAAACTTGTCTCTGAATCAGTAAAGATTTAATGTACTTCTTTTTCTCAAAGTGTTCTATCCAAGGATGATATAAGTCACTTTGGAGAGTTTCTGTTCTTTTCAAATCAGAATTACATGAACTAAGTTTTGGTAAAAAGACTAATATATTGTGATTACAATTAGAGCTGGGTCATTCTTTCTTTGTTTTGATTGCCGGAATGATGAAAATTCCTTGGTGGTCGATGATGAAGTTAAGATAACGGCAGTTTATCGAACATTAATGACTGGGGACAAAAGGGAGGAAGCCAGTACACTTATTATACATCTAGGGACGGCTTCGGACATAGGATGAATTAGTCACGTAACAGTGCTGGGAAAAAAAGTAAAGCCCCCACTTTGAGAATCTTTGTTTAAAGATCAGATATGGTGTTTATAATTCATACAAACTTGTCTAAAGAATAAAATAGCTATAGCAGCCCTTCTACTACGTCCCTATGGTTTCTAAGCTCACATTTGCCTTTGAAATGTCTACAGAACTATAGATGAATGCCATAGTGTGTCTACCTCTAAGAGTCAGCATGAGGTGGGTTTTTTAATTTTTATTTTTAGAGAAGTATTTCAGTGGGGTCACATAAATAGAATTCAAATGTTCAAGTAGAAAGACCACTAAGCTGAAAAAAGATTAATATGCCTAAAAAGTCCGTGTTTAATTTGGAAACATCATAACCTATTCGAAAGTTTAAGGTCTCAGTTAAGTATTAGCATCTAAGTGTATTTAACTTTTCAAGCTCATCATGAATATAACTAAAAAAGTACTTATGTTAATTTTTCTAATTCTTCATTTTAATAAGTCTGAGGCTTATTACAAAGGCTGCAGATTTTTAAAAATGCTGAAGAACACTTCACTCAGCACGTCAAATGCAGTATGTTCCCTCTTGCAGCTTACTACGAGTAACTTTAAATTCAAATTCATTTCAGCCTCAAATTGCACAAATTATAAAGTGTATTTTTTTCTCCCATGAATAAAGACGTTAGTCAAAACAGGTGTTTTAGCTACTGAAAGTTAAAAATGTGCACTTCTGAATTTCTCCAACCTTTAAATTGATATCAAAACACTTCATTTAAAAATCAGCTGTATCGATAAGGAATACGGTAAAGAAGAATTCAAGACTTCTTCGAAGGAAAAAAATGGAAAAGAAAAAGAGCACATTAAATATGAAAAGATAATGATCATTTCCACATCATTTCCAATTTATCTGAAGAACAAAGTGAAGAGGTTTCATGGTAAAATGGGTCAGGTTAGAGTAAAGGCAGGCCTTCTTATAAGGGGTAAGACAAAGTTAGAAAACTTAATTAGAAAACTGAGGGCTAAATTAGTGAGTTTTAACTACTGAAAATAACTGAACACATCATATTGTTGATTATGCTTTTTGATAACAGAATATTCGAGTTATTTCTGTCTCAGCCTAAACCTGAGTACGGAGAACATGTAATCTCCAGGAATGATTTAGATAGGTTACTGAGGGTAAGCTTATTTAAGATTTGATACCTATCACCTCAGTGGTTTGTGGGAGTCAGGAGGGGAGTGATTATAATTAAGGAGGTACATGAGGCACCAGGTGCAGAGGAAACCCACGTGCTTCCAGGAGGCTTGCAAAGGAGCAGCTCTTCACTTGGGTAACTTACCTAATTTCCACCTCGTGAGGACAAAGTAGAAAGATTTAATTGTAAAAATGGGATGAATTAACTATAGTGACAGAATTTTCCAAGATTCCTTTGTTATTTCTCAGTTAAGTCATAGCCCTGTATCTATAATATCAGCGTTAGAAAAATGTATACTCAGTCACTGTGATTTCTTTACATTAAAATTTCCTAGTGTTTTAATTCCCCCCCCAAAGTTATCACAATTATTTCCTATTCAACATTTATTGCACACCTACTAGGTGCCAAGCATCAGGCCCTCTTACATGCACATTGGTGGTAAAGAGACACGATCCCTGCCCTCAGAGTATTTAATGTCTAGTGGGGCAGAGAGACTTTAAACAAATACAAACATATGTAATTATGAATAGTGTTAAGTATTATAAAAGGAAAAAACAAGGTAGGATCAGTGAGAATAATGTAGAAGGAATTTAGATTGGGCATCAAGGAAGAATGAAATGAGGGAGTGATATTTACATATTTACATTTAAAATGTTTCATATTTTAATACAAATTATTTTCTACACTTCCTACTTCGGACTCAACTCTGGAAAGCATTATTTTTTCAAGTTTACTTTTTCCTGTTCTGGCAGCCTTCCTCTGCAGTCTTTGTTATTGCTATGGGGTTGAGGTTCACTCCTCCTAAATAAATCACAGCATATAAATACCTGCTGCTCTTTTTGGTAAATTACTTTCTGATAATCTCATAAGTGTTCCTCAACCTTTATTTTTTGTTTCCTTTAATACCAGTCCACCTCTCCACACACTAATATCAAATATTACCACAAGCACTAGAATATCCCTTTTTTGACAGAACAAATTTTCTAGTTAATGTTTTATTTGACAGCTGTGCTACAAATAAAAAAAATTCAAGCTCAGGACTCTACACCACTGAATCTAAAATGTGGCCTGAAAATAATTCCCACTGCTGAGGGAAGGTTTTATTGTTGCCTCTGCTGTTCTGGTTGTGTCCCGAAAACATGATTTATGTTTAAAGAATTTTCCGTTACAACCATGTTTCTCTCCCACACCCCACCTTGCCCCGAATCTAATAAGAGAAGGATTTTTTTTTGGCGGGGGGGGGGGGGGGGGGGTTATGTGCTAAAATATAATTGAATTCAACACTTGTGATAGCTTTGCTATTATATATTATTGATCATACAATTTTCCCCTTGCTTCTCTGACAAACTTTAAGGAGAAAATATTTAATATTCCTGTTGTCAAAAAGCACAAACACATATTTACCCTAACTGAAATTATTTTAAATAAAACTACAATCAGAGTTTGTATATAAGATATTAAGATACTAGGACTATCATTTCAGGATTTTTTTCATAACTTTTCTGGCAGGTATAAATACTGTACAAGGTAAGTCCCACTGAAATGAAGTTTAAAATAAGGCTACTGCTTACAAAAATGTTCTACATAAACACACTCACATATTTAAAACAAACAAACAAACAAACAGTAAAGTGGAAGGTTTTTGGAAAGAGTTGGGAAGGAATGATATCCAGTTTATCAAGTCTGGAATGTTATTTAGCTTATCAAGTCTAATGTAACATGGAAGATATACTAGGAACTTAGTGTTGTAAATTATAACATTTTCCCCAAATTAACCAATACTAATAGGTACACCTATATAAGATAATATGGTGGAATCACAAAGAATGCTACATTTGAAGTCAGAAGAGCTGTCTCCAAAGCCCAGTTCAATCACCACTGTCTATACGAATTTCAACATGTTATTAAACCTTTCTAAACCTCAGTTTCATCATCTGAAAAATGGGGATAAAGATACCTGTTCTATCTATCTCACAGGACTGCTATGAGGCTGAAACAATATCATGTATATGAAAGAACTCTGTAATTCTGAAGAACTGTGTGTGACTGTGTTATTTTAATTATTAGTATTACATAACGGTGAGGTTAACTCTATAAATATTAATGTTCAGTGCTTTTTAAAATTGACATGGAAGGGCGCCTGGGTGGCTCAGTGGGTTAGCCGCTGCCTTCGGCTCAGGTCATGATCTCAGGGTCCTGGGATCGAGTCCCGCATCGGGTTCTCTGCTCGGCAGAGATTCTGCTTCCCTCTCTCTCTCTCTGCCTGCCTCTCCATCTACTTGTGATCTCTCTCTGTCAAATAATAAAATCTTAAAAAAAAAAAATGACATGGAATGTCAGCAAGCTCAAAAATACTCAAATGTCAAAACTAAAGATTGACATAATATATGATTCCACTTACATAACATTCTAGAAGATGCAAAATTACAGATATGAAGAATAGTTCTGCAGTGCAAGGCTGAGGTGGGGGAAAAGGGGGGACTATAAAAGACAGCACAGGGAATTTTGGGGATGACAGAATTGCTCTGCATCTTTATTGTGATGGTTATGTAATTCTGCATGCTGCCCAAAATTACAGACCTTTAACCCAAAAAGAATTAATTTTAAATTATAAATTATAAAATTATAAATTATAAAATAATTTTTTAAATGTGTAAAAAACCATAAGCAATCTAAGAGAATGTTTAAGAAAATTCTGTAGAGGAATGTAGCAATTTTAGTCTGAATGTTTTGCAAAAGGGAGCACAATTTAAGGTTAAATGATTTTAAGCTATCAAAATAGTGAAAGAAGAGGTTAAATTTTAAATTTAATTATTAAATCAGACAAAATTTGTTGTAATAATAATAATAAATTTTAGGAACACATCAATTCCCATGGCATTTTTAAAGAAATCTAGAGGAGTTCTAGGCTCAGTAGCAATCAACCTCATAGAACCAAACATGCAATAAGCTCTACTTTAATGAGAAAGACTTGAATAATGATATTTTCTTTCTGGGCCTACAGAAGGTAGGATGCAAATTATAAGAAAACTAGATCACTGATTCCATTAAAAAAAAAAAAAAGAGGTCATGGCATAAACAACTTCTAGGGTTCTATATGAACGGTACATATTTGACTATTTTTCCCTACTTTCTCATGGCTGTATTACAATACTATCAGCTTAAGGACAAAGTCCTTGAATAATGAACAATTAATTTTTCAATATATTATACTTACTAAGGCAGAAGCAAGGACTCATGCATTCTATAAAGATTATTAACAAGACTGAAAAATGATTTACTATAAAACATTAAACTAGAAATTTGAATTAAAAATAATTTCCTATTCCTACCACATTTAAGCAAGATATTTGTAGATCCTTGCTTTAGTTGAAATAATCTGCTTCCACAGTATTATCAAGTACTGATAAGTTAATATCTAATATTAATTCTTTCAAATGTTCAACTACCTATTTATCATAAGTTGATTTCTTCCTCTAAAAGCTTCTAAAATACTTTAGAGAGACTTCCTTAAACTTTTCAACTTTTCTCAATGTCTTATATACAAAAACTTAGAAATATTTTACTAGATTGGATCTTCCATCTTAATAGTGAGTTGAGCTTGGTTTGTCCCTTAGGGAGATGCATGCAAATGACTATATGGACTTAAAATTTTATATTCTAACAAGAGCTCCTGTCACATATAAAATCAGCAGTCAGCTACTTTCCTTCATGATGGTGTAGCTTTCAGCAAGGTACTATGCAGAACTGAGTGGAGGCAAGGTATCTACTACTAAGAAATATACTTAACGATAATTTCCAGGAAGGAAAAACTGTGGGAAAATACATCAGTATGCATGGGCATCTGCTGTATCATTATGCATGTACACGTGCGTATGGCATTTACACACCTGGATATGACTGCAAAAGAATCATTCATTCTCTGAGCATGAGGCTTGGGAGACACACTTCCTATAAAAAACTGCCTCTTAAAAACATGTTGAAATTAGGGGCGCCTGGGTGGCTCAGTGGGTTAAGCCGCTGCCTTCGGCTCAGGTCATGATCTCAGGGTCCTGGGATCGAGTCCCACATCGGGCTCTCTGCTCAGCAGGAAGCCTGCTTCCCTCTCTCTCTCTCTCTGCCTGCCTCTCCGTCTACTTGTGATCTCTCTCTGTCAAATAAATAAATAAAATCTTTAAAACAAACAAACAAACAAAAAAAAAACATGCTGAAATTAACTTCATAGTGAACTATGTAATAGATTTTTACTTAAAAGGGAAAAACAGTGTCTCTATGTTATGCATTTTACAACTTTGTAATTACTGAAAAGAAGATGAGAGATCACTCTAAGCCTCTCAGTGCTACTTGTAGTTAACCTTAGTTCAGTGAAGAAGAAAGTAAGTTACCTGTGTCAGTAGAGTAGACTCGGAAACTCTTATCCCAGAAGCCACAGATGAGAATATAGCGGTTGTCCGAAGTGATGACAAAGCACTGGGAATGGACTTGAATACTTTGGTCTAAAAGGTCAGTGATTTGCCTCCTGTGCATTCCTGTATTGCTGGCTGCGAGAACAGAAGCAGAACAGAAATCCTGCTAAACCCACACATGTACAAAAAATCCTATAGTTTGTAATGCTGGGGGTGGGGAGTGAGGGGGGGATGCAACACATTCTGGGATAAGAATATTTGATCTTTAATTTTAAAATTTAAACATAATAATACTTGAAAAACCAAACAGGAAAATATATCCAGTTGTTGGGAGAATGTGGGTAGCTAAATTCAACATCTCATGAGAAATTTTGCCTAGAGGGAAAAATAATAACATACTACAGTTTCAAAATAGTATACAATTCTCAGAACATGCTTTCTAGCTCTTGGGCAGGACCAAACTAGATTACAGTCTCCAGACTGCACCACAGTTAGGTTTGTGCTTCTGACAATCTCATTACACCCATTGCCATGAGAATAGATTCCTGTTGTGACAATCTATTACCTTTAACTTTTTGTCACAGGAAAGAGATATTAGAATTTAAATGTCATATATTTGAAATATTGTAGCACCTTGGAGTACTTTGGCTTTAACAGGTCTTTAATTTGACTAGATGTGAACTCCCATTTCCCTGTTTACACCTGCACTTGCATGTAGGGAAAGGGTAGAATGACTTTTTATAAAGATACTCGTAATTGAAAAAGTCAAAGCGCAGCACACTGCCACTTTCTTACTCCTTATGTAAGCAATAAAACAAGACAGCCTGGCAGTGTGTTTTCAAAGCCCTACAGAGCACCTGATATGGGGTTTGTCACAAGACACAAGGTCAGACACAGAGCGACATCAAGCACATAGGAAGAGTAATAATCCTTTAGAAATATACTATCAAGTGTCATTATCAGAAAAGGAATTTTCACTGAGATGCCTTTTCTGGAACCATGAGGCCAACCAAAGAGGAAGCTTTCTTTCTAGTGACCTAAGAGCTTTTTCACCACCAACTTTCTGATACAGATGATGGTTCTTATAGTAACAAAGGAACTTGACTGTACCAGAAATAAAAACAAATAAATTTCTGCATCTGATCATTACATTCTTTGCAACATGGTATTCAGGGCTTTTTTTTTTTTTTTTTAAACCTCAACCTATAAGTGCATTATTTATTTTTTTTAATATAAATGCATTATTGATAAAAATAAAAAATAGAAAAATATTCATTTTACATCATAACTAAGTTAATGTGACCAACCTAAGAGAAGGCTCAGAAAGTACTGCAGAAGAAAAAAAGTGTTCAAAATACTTTCCAGTGCTGTACTAGGAACCACTGGGGACACAGAAATAAACTTCCCTGCTCTCATGGCAAACACGACATGGCAAATGTATACATAGACACACGGCAAGATTCTGCTAGCATCTGTCTATACAACTTAACCGTGTAAGATTGTTAGATAACTATTTGATAATAGGCTTCATATACTTTTGGGGGATTAATGAACTAGAAAGTGACAGCAGTAGTAAAAAAGGATAGAATTCTGTTTGGTGATCACTCCCCTGTCATCTCCTTCCCACACAAAGGGAAGCTGCTGGCAAATGAAAAAAGCTTGTATGGGGATCATAGTGCATGAAAGAGAGACATTAGTATCCTACTGCAGTGAAGCTGTGTGGTACAACTTAGATCTTTTATTCCAAGAAATCTAGCAATTAAAGACAAGGTATGTAGTACTTTCTATACTGGTATTTCATTCCATATGAAAACTAAAAATGTTTATTTTTGTTGTTATTTATAGGACTTTTGCTTCTATGATATAAACCTTAACCGGTCTTCGACCTTTTCTTTTTTGGGGGGTATGGTCTCTTAGGAGGACCTTGTTTCACCAATCTGGGCACGTGCATAATTTTGAATTGAGTGACCACAATGTAACCCCCTCTCCAATGGGTAAAGGCTGATGCCCTTTCAGCATTCAGATGAACTATCTTCTAAGTAAATGCTTACCTGTAATTTAATATTGCAACTCTCCCCCATCCATCCATCCAACCATCCAATCTATATAATCTATCTACCTCACAACTGCCTTTCCTTTATCTTGTTTTCTCTGGAGATTCAGTACTGAAGGTATTTTTATTTAATGAAAATTAGGTATATTTGTCTAGATAAGCAGTCTTCAAACTGGGGCATGCATACCCCTGGCAGGAGGGTGGTATTTCCCAAGGGATATACAGGCACAAATGGTTTTAAGGGAATCAATTTCTAGTTCCTCAACTTTTATATGTTCACTTCTCTGAATCGGATTTGCCTGAGAACTCTCCTATGAGTTTTCCTTCCTTATATCTCTTTTTACATGCTATTCTTCCACTAAATAAAATAAAGGTATGTTTCTTTCCTGTCCAGAATCTTACTATGGTACTTTATCTCAGGGTATAAAAATCTCTTGAGATGCAAATAAAGGGACAATTCAAAATACTGATGTGAGACTGAAAAGTGAATGCCAAGGTATCAAATCATTCTGCAGGGCAGGTGGTTTCCAATTCATTGCTTTCAATAAACTGGTAGGAGGATCGCATCATGATTTCAATTGATCATTAAAAATAAATTTCAATGATAGATTGTTAAAATAATCAGTTAATGATAGACTATGAAAATAATTCTTAATAATAGATTACTATATAAATTTTGTCACATAATTTGAAAGAGTTCAAAGATTTGACATTGTTAAAACAAAATTCTTTCCTTTGCCATCTATTTTCTTATGTGAGTAACTTTCCTCAGAGCTTCCACCAGCTTAAAAAAAAAGAGGATAGAACCATTGAGGAATTCTGTCTCACTCAGCAACAAATAGTGTTCATTCATGAATATTTGAGCAAAGAGGGGAGGAAGTGGAAGCCCTATCCATTTCATTAAAGCTATATTTCCAATAAATGTTTGTTTTTTAATAATATCTATTAAAATTTATGATTTTAATAGTGGGTATTAATATTTGTAATGATAACTCAGTGCAGATTAGTTTTTAGAAAAACTGAGTCTTATGATCATAGGAAATTTTAACATTTAAATTTACATACCTATGTTTAATTTTCCACATATTTTTATTGCTGAAAAGTAAAATACGGTAATCAGTTTTGAAAAGTTAAAACAAAATTGTGTAGGGGAAGCAGGATAAAAATATAAATTTAAGATGAAAAAAGGAATAATACAAAATTTTCAACCATTAAGAGCTTGTTTGTACATTTTTTAAAAAACAGAAAGTGGTGACTATCAATTCACTTTGATATTTAAATTCCATTGGATATATTTAAAATTTTATACATTATGCAAAAATAACCTTTGCAACTGTATAAACTTGTGGTGAAAACTTTCAGATGCTACATTACACATATGTGAGAAGGTACATGGTTTTATTTTATTTTAAGATTTTATTTATTTATTTGACAGACAGAGATCATAAGTAGGCAGAGTAGCAGGCAGAGAGAGATGGGGAAGCAGGTTCCCTGCTGAGCACAGAGCCCAATGCGGGGCTCCATACCAGGACCCTGGGATCATGACCTGAGCCAAAGGCAGAGGCTTAACCCACTGAGCCACCCAGGTGCCCCAAGGTACATGGTTTTAAACAGTATTTTAGGGGATAAAGGAGTGAATGGTCCAGTGACCAGTAATGTAGAGTAGGGAAGAAAACTATGGCCTGGGCCTGGTTTTGTGTATAAAGTTTTACTGGAACATAGCAATACTCATTTGTTTATATATTGTCTATGGCTGCTTTTGTGCTATAACAGAGTTAAGGAGTTGTGTCTGAGACCTTATGGTCTACAAAGCCTAAAAAACTTACTATCTGGCCCTTTACCAAAAAAGTTTACCCATGCCTGATCGTCGTGAAGGGTGACAGTTTGCTGAATCATTTAATTAGATTTGACTATAGGATATTCGTTGTAAAGTTTTATGGTAAATGATGATTTATACTTCATAAATAATGTTTTTGAAGGACCTACCAAATGGACTTTATTTTCCTGACTTTTAAAACTTTACCCAAGTGAACACTTTATTTTTTAATATATAGCAAATCATATGTACTCAAAGCAAAAGATGATTTAGGAATCAGAGTAGTATTTATCCTTGCGGAGGATAATTCCTTCTTAGATTTCTGCCTATATGTTGGGGACTGATAAATGAATCAGTTTTGAGCTTTTAGTGAGTTATTTTAATTCATTTGCAAATGGTAGTCACTTAGCTTTCTACTGAAACAAGGTTTTTTAAAGACGAAAAAGGTGACCCACACATAGGGAACACCCTGGATTTTAAAATAAGTCAGCTCACTCATCTGCTTTATTTAAAAACTTAAAAATTTTTAACAAACTTATGTGCCAGGGAAATTTAACAAAATCACAAGCTAAACATCCAAATCAGTAGCATACCCCTACAACTAGGCAATTAAGTTTTTTTTATTCTAAAAGTTACTGAATAGCATCTTTAAAAACAAGAAATGTGAATATGTTCATATCAGTAACATTCTCAGTGAAGCCACATCCGAAATCCCCCACCCATGAGATGAAAAATGTTAAACTGGAGATTTCAACAACTGACTCAAAAAGCACAGGAGCAATTAAGTATTTGAAGTCATCTGCCACGGATGCTCATTTCATCCCAAAGGCCCTTCCTGGTCTCCTCCCTTTTCCTTTTTTCCCCCTTGAGCAAATTTAACCTCCAATGGCAATTTATTGGGCTGTAGGACCATAGGAAAATGAATACAAATATCTTAACACTGCCATTGGCTGGGCAGTATATTTCAACTTCGAAACTGCTCTGCAATTGCACATTAATCCCCTCAGACTGAACAGAGGGTCCAGGAAGAAAGGATTGATCTCCTTTAATGATGAAACCCTGGCACCACAGTTTTATTTTTCACAACACAGTGCTGCTAAGAACCCCACTGTTATTATGAAAATTTCCCTAGCAAAGGAGCTCCATCACATTACCGGTGCACCAATTCATCATAACGTGCCTCGCTCCTGCTCATCAACAAGTCTGAGTGATGAAAAGATCCAATATTATCCTGACAGTACTTCATGCGCATTCTCAATCACACATTATTACAGCATCCATATTAATTTTCAGTGACACGCATCCTAGGCCTGTTCAAATTAGGCAAAGCAACGAGGGGGAGTTGATGAAATACCAGCATAGCCACAGCTCATTGCATTCCAATTTGCATGCAAATGGTTTATCAGGAAAATTCCATTCCCAGCAACCAGCAAGTGAAAAACAACTGTAATCTACACTTCAGGGCCACCATACAGAGCTTAATGAATCGCAAAGAGAGAAAGAAGTGACAGACCTATGAGAGGATCGATTTCCACTGGCAGCTGGTATGGCTGGTCTTGTACTGCACCTTGATGAGCTGGAATTCACAAAAGATTAAAAAAAAAGCATTATTTTTCATATACTAAACTATATAAAAATGCTTAAGTCAAGTCTTACATAGAATTGCTTCCAACCTCCAAATCTCTCAATCACTTTTGTGAAATTTAAAGAAAAAAAAATCCAGGTGCTTTTATGGCTAGCTTATGAAACATTTATTTTAGATTAGTGCTGTTCTGAACATGTGCCATCAGCAGTGGCTCCAGTCCTGGGCCATAAGCTATAGCAGATGCTTGACTGGCAACCTCTGATGCTACAACAAAACAAAATTAAGTGGTAAAGCGCGCTGAAAACAAAATGTGACAACCATCTGCTGACTGTAGCAAATACTGTTTTTTTGTTACTTCTTAAAAAGGCAGTTTTGAATGCTGCAGCACAAAGGATCCACAAAAACGTCAATTTATGATGGAGAAAGGGAAAGCTCCAAGTCAGGGAACATTTAATGTTTCATCCATCACTTAAAACCAATCAATTGAAAGTTTGAATAAAAATAAAGAAAGCTATCCGCAGATAAATGTTTTAGTTAAGTGCATTTGGCTGAAATATTTTCCTCAAGATTGGATTGAGGTTTTTAAGAAAAGTTTTATTAATATTTAATATTTCCATGGTTTCAATTTAAAAATACTCTGAGAAGCAAATGAAAAACAAAAATCAATCCATACGTAGAACAGTTCGTTCAATTCTCAAAATGGTTCTAAAGATTCTTGCATACTTATTTTGTTATTGAAAAGAGATTCAGAGGGCTGTTCCCCTGTGAAAGGTAGAAGGACCTAGGGTAAAGAGGAAGAGAGTCAGGGAGCAGGAGCCGCTGCCCGCTGCTTACGCAGACTTAGGCAAGCATAAACCCAAAAACTAAGGGTTTGGAGCAGAAGATCTTTTCAGCTTTGTGATTCTGACAGTTAAACTCTGGCCCTTTCCCAAATTGTTCTCCCTGAATGACTCAGCCATTCACTCTGGTTAGTATCTCCCTTTTATAGACTCATCAGCATTTAAACTACTACTTAGTTGGTATCAGAACTCTGCTTAATACCGTCATATTTTAGGAAATCTTTCGGACTGTCCTTGAGGAGCTGAAAAGAAAAATGGGGTACATTCCAATGACTTCATTAGATTATTTTTAAAATTTATTATGTCATCATTTCCCCTATTAGCAAATACCAACTTTTCAAGGTGGTTTCAAAGATCATTAATACTGATAAAAAACCTGTGTAAGTAAAATGTTAGCACTAAAAATTATAGTTGAGTATGTATAAGAAATTAAAGTAGCTGAAGAAAGGATGCTATATAACTCAGTCTGTTTTACCGAAGGTATGTTCTACTGATCACTGGCTCTGCCAGCAAAGAACTCACGGGACACATACAGGGAATGTTCAGGGAGAATGCACCACAGCCTCTAAATCACCCAGCAGTGCCCTTTACTTCCAGTAATACCAGTGTTGATCAACATTAACACCTTGATAATTTTTCTCTACTTCTCTTAGAATCTGGGATCACAGAGACATGAAAGACACAGTGTCAGTGAAATTTAGGAGGGTAACTTTCTTTGGCCATGCCTCAAATTCCAGTGCTGCTGACTGCTACAATGCTGACTGCCCGTGTGACCTTGGGCAAGTTAGGTAGATTCTGTGTTTCAGTTTCTTGATCAGTAAATGGGTTAGACTGAACAATATGGAATTAATAATACCTGACATTTTGACTATAAAGAGGCGATTTCAAATGGTTCAACCTATATATATAACCTACATCCTAAGACTGTTGAGGAAATTCAGTAAGTTAATACATGAAAAGTGATTACATGTAAGTTAATACATGAAAAGTTAAGTTCAGTAAGTTAATACAAGAAAAGTGATTAAAACAGTATCTAGAACCTAGAAAATGCTCTATAACATTAGCTGCTATTCTCTTATTTTGTTCACAGGCCCTGTAAAGTCCTGTGAAGGAGAAGGAAAAATAAAGCTTTTTTTCTCCTTTTTTTTAAAATCAGGACTCAGACACTGTTGAAAGAAATGACAGGAGCTAGCTGTCTAATGAACAAACTACGGAAATCATAGTTTCTTAGAAAAGGACCAGAATCTAAATTTTAAAAAAAAAGTAGCATAACACGAATTTGATATTCACTGTAGAAAGACTGTTAGGGATTTCTGACATTTTTGTTGACATTTGTTTTAAATCAAGGCATATTAAGGCAAGGGAAAGATAGAACAAGATAGGATGAAAGATCAGATTTATATAAACATACTTGAAATGAGACACAGATTTAATAAAATGGATGCTTAATATTTTAGGTGTAGGTATAATCTCAGAATTGGAGATCACACTGCAGAAGGATAACTACCTGTGTATTCCCATATGTATTTATCTAGTGAGGAGTTGCTGTGTCATACTGCAGAGCCAGAGTGTGGGAACAAAACACAAGGTACAAGTTGTGTCTAAATGGGTGTCTCTCAATTTTAGGGGCCCCCAAATGGGGGGCGACTATCCACAGAGTGGAAGCCAAAGGCATGGGAGGTGAAAGAATTCACCTGAGGCAGAACAAAGGAGAAGTTTATTGAATATGCTGGAGGGCAGTGGTGGGCAGGAGAGCAGAGGAGAGACTGCAAGGAGGTAGTGGGTGGGGGCTGCTTTTAAAGGGAGAAAGTGAGGGGATAAGGCAACATAGGGAATCTTCCTCTCTTCGGGAACTGTGCCTCATTGTAACTAGCCCATTGGTTAATTAGGGCCTATGGGTATTTTGAGGCGGGGAGCCCTCTGGGTCTCTCTAGATTCTTTCACTCAAGCCTGCTTGCCTAAAATTGGACTCGACATTCCCCCTGACAGATCAGCAACGATGAATCTTAGACATTCGTGGAGAGGTTTCATCCTCAGTAGCACCAACACAAAGAAGGCTCACTGGGGAGAAAAACAGGCAAAGAACTGGGAAAACATGCAGTCCTCCAAGCTTTCCTCTCCCAGAATGATGAGCTTGGGCTGCAGACTGCTGGTGTACCGTGAGTGGTAGTCCAGCGGAGGGATGCTGCCCCTGAGGCACTTTACATATCTATGGAAAAATTGGAAGCAGGGAAAAGAACACCCGACAACCAAGTACTAAGAGAAGCAAATTTCCAGTCAGGGAAATGGGCTTGCTGGCGATGGGCGTGCCAGGAGCTCGTCATCAGTACTCTCAGAGGATCGGCTGGAGGCCTGGCGAGTAGCCCTTGGGTGGTGGCTGCTCCGTTCCTGCTGAGCTTGCCCTTGGTGAGGCTAAAGGAAAGACAGTGGCAGAGAGTAGAAAGCCAGGGCTTTCCACCAGCTGAAAAGGTTTGTTTCTCCTTACACACGGTGTCACTCTGTTTGAACTGGCATCAGAGTGGCCACAAACAGCCCCCATGATAGGCATCCTTTGTGTTGGTCCTGATGCTGCCACACACCGGGGCTTCTGCACAGCTCTGAGAGTGAGTGCACACCGACAAGGTAAGTCCTCTGGTGTATTTGATAGAATACACCAGCAGCATGCTCTTCCTCTAACATGTAGTACTAGAGAATCCAAAAACCACATCTGTTAAATGATAATCTTTAGTCCCAAAATATGTCATCTGTATGCACATTTACCACTGTAAGATAAGTTCACTGGAAGAAAAAGGAATAAAAGGACCTAAAAATAAAGATAAGATATACCTGCCTCGATTTCTACCTTCTCTATTTTTTCTGAAATCTATTCTCTAATCAAATACGGGCATTCATTTCCTTTCTAATAGCCAGGAAAATGGCCTTATTTAATAAATTCTGATACCAACCACAGATTCTTCATGATGGGTAACCTTACTGAACAGTCAGTGCACCAAGTTTCTTCTTGAATGTCAATTCAATTCTGTTCCATTCGAAGAGCTTAGGCCCTGTTCAAGAACTTATATTTTTTGCAACCAGTTCAGGTATTATAATGAGCAGTACTTTATGTACACTTTACAGATTTAATGACGTTATCAGACTATCAAAATCTATCTTTTAAAATTTCCTACCTAAAACAATGGCTTGGAAAAAAAGCCTATAATCCTCAGGACTTTAAAAGATTTTCCTTCTTAAAAACAGAATTTCCAACTAGTCGCCAAAAAGAACAGTGCTAGATCCAGATCCCAACATTCCTGTTCTAATGAAAGGCAATAAATCATAGCAGGGTGATCATAAAATTAGAGTCAGAAGACTTGGGTTCAAACCTGGCTCTGCCACTGACTGGCCATATGTGATACTAAACAAGGCAAGCTCCCTGGGGCTCAGTATCTTCATTGGTAAAATGTGGGGCTGGAGTAGATGAACTCTCTGGTCTCCTCAAACTTTGGTTTATGATTCTAATGGTTATTTCAATATCGTGCCATTGGTTACCCTAACACTTAATGGAAAAATAGAATGTACTTATGGGTATGTAGTATTTTGGCTGTGTAATTTACGTGTTCTTTTTTCTATTATCCATGACAAATACTATGACGTCGTCCACAAAAAGGCACCTAAGTAGACAATCAAAAGTGATGAGTAGGGACGCCTGGGTGGCTCAGTTGGTTAAGCGGCTGCCTTCAGCTCAGGTCATGATCCCAGCGTCCTGGGATCGAGTCCCACATCGGGCTCCTTGCTTGGCGGCGAGCCTGCTTCTCCCTCTGCCTCTGCCTACCAATCTGTCTGCCTGTGCTCATGCTCTCTCTCTCTCTAACAAATAAATAAATAAAATCTTTAAAAAAAAAAAAAGTGATGAGTACATGATAAGTGGAAATAAGGAGACCATCAGATAAATAAATATATACTATTTAAGGACACAATAAGGAATATAATTATATTAAGATAGAGAAATAATATTTATCTAAAAGGAATAAAGACAAACCACCAGATGCCAAAGAACAGTTTGTGTTTTAACATTTGTATTCTATGCCTCAGAGGGGACTTCTTTAAGCCTTTCATGCTATTAGAGATTTTGATTCAGACTAATGCTTGAAATCAAAAAGCTTCAATGCTGAGACACAACATACTAAAGTGGATATTACAGTATCTTTCTACAGTGTTCAGCAGGTACTATGCGTCAGGATGATAGCTTTTTACTTACCAGGAAGGTTGTGCCACTTGTTCACGGCAAAGAGCCTGTTAGCAGTGACTGTGATCACAGCAGGAGTCGCCAAGCCAGGCTGGGTGTTAGCTGCCACATGAGTGACAGGGGAGTTGGAGGGAAACTTTAGGACCATGATAACATCCTGTTGGGCTTGGTCTGTGAACATCAATGGACTCTGCAGGAGGAGATACTGTTGAGTGGGCATGACAAGACCCAAATATACAAGAAGGAAAAGACAAAGGAAGACAAGAAAGAGAGAGGGTGCAGGAAAAGAAGAGGAAAGACTATGTTAACACAAGTTGCAACTGGGAGTGTGATGAGCAGAAAGGTTTATAGAAACAGCAATTAGGATTGGCTTGTTTTTCATGTATGTCTTTAGTTGAATGTTTTGGTGACTGAAGTAGGATAACATTAACAGAAACATTTAAAAAATCCATAGATTAGCTCCCTTCCCCACCCCACTCCCATGAAGGACTAAAGAAATGATGTGATTTAGATTCTAAGTAGGCAAAGTATTGGAGATTGCATTAAATCATTCCAATTGCTAATATATGTCAAGTACAAAAAAAAAAGAGAGAGAATGAGGATAGGCAATAGGTACAAAAGCAAGACAGGGTAACTTCCAAAGATCATCAAAAGGTGTGCTGAGTGAGCATGAAGATTTTGACAATTAAATAAAGAGATAATAAAGAGATAAACAAACATACTTATAAACAATAGTTATACAGCATGTATGTATTATTACAGTAGAGAAATAACTTGCAGACGTAATATACAAACTTAATTATAAAGGTGTTTCAAAGCAACACATAATTAAATGTACTTGTAAAAACAATATATTTATATAGTGTACCAAGTCATAAACACTGCCCTATTATAATGCAAATGCTGCTCATTTCTGCTATAGTGAAGGATAAAGAGAAATACCTAGATGCCCCTCCTCTCTCGGTAAAAAACAAAAACCAAAAAAAACAAAAAACAAAAAAACCTAAAAGTAAAGCCTAAGACTTTAGATTTCTCCTTTCAAAAGCAGCAAGTAATTGAAAATGTTAAACAAAAACACTGTCTGTTCTAATAACTAGCAACAAAATAAATCTCGAAGACTACTTAGGATTTAGAACATTCCTACAACTCATATGTCATAATCCAAGACATATATAACACCACTGTGATTTACCGGCTTTATTTATATGTTGCGGTAGTATGCTATCACACAGTAATTGCACTGTGCATTTCCAGCAATCCTCTTCTACCATGTCTATTTTCTAATAGCTGATTAGTATCATTCACAATTGAAACACTTTGATGAAGTGCTTCTGGCTGCTTTCCTACTGCTGTATTTCAAAACACCAGGTATATGTAAATGTGTAGGCACATATATTTAACACGTATTTATTCAGAACTGCTAATAAAAAATTAAATACATTTGCATTTTTATTATCAGTCCTTTTAAAAAAGTTATTAAGAGTACTTAGAAAAACATATTGCACTAAGAATTCCTATTTGCACTCTTTGCATAAAGGTGTAAATAAAGGCAACTAATAAGCTACCCAGACACCCTTCTGAGCAAGTGGCTAAAAGCCAATCAATATTATGAGTTAATCCTCCCTGGATGCTCATTCAATTAAAGGTGTCAGTAATGCCTCATCTGATGTGGCCTCAATTAAATCCAACTATCTGATGGTGTGAAAACACAGGGGGATACAGCAACAGCAGCAAAACCAGACAAATAGGCAGCCTTCGTGTGCCTGCTAATTACTACACCTGGTGTATATTATGGCTCATGCACTTAACGCAGCACGAGGTGGCTTTAATTTCTGCTATGTTTGTGTGTGTGTGTGTGTGTGTGGTGTGTGGTGGGGTGGGGTGCACTGATGGTTGATGTGGCGGGGGTGGGTGGGTAGAGGACTCATCTGAATGGTAGTAAAAACAATAAGCATTTGGACCTTTGATTTTTAGTATATGTGCTGCCGAAGCGAGCACTGGACCTTTGATTTTTAAAACCTTTATATCAATTAGTAATTTTTGTTATACAAAGAACCTTTTATACAGTTTTTAAGGAACTCTGTGGAATTGGCAAAAATGAGAAACAATGAGCAATAACAAACACAATAGCCTATAAGCTAGTTTTGAAGAAGTCCTGGGAAAAGGAAATGAACATCGTTTCAGAGTACCAAGCCTTATTTTTCAATTATGTAGTTTAAAAAAATAATATTTACTAAAGTCAATTTATAAACTCAAAGAAAGAATATAACATACATCATAAAGTGTCACTGAAAGGAAGTTGATACTTATTTTTGAGTTTAACAGACTTATTGTAAATACGATTAGACTAAAATTAAATAATTACGATGTTTATGTCCTTAAAAAAACACAGAAAAATCTCTAATGTGTAGGAAGAATGTCTTGTTTACATAGTGACTCTAGTAGGCCAACTCTTAGCCACATGGCAAGGACAAGGCACTTCCACAGAAAGCCGCAGACATCTTATCTAGAACTCTCTACTGCATTTTTATAACAAGGTGTCCCTCTAGCCTGTTTCTACATACTCCGTCTTGACTAGTGCTCCCAATGCAGGCAAGCAGTGGGAAACTCTTGGGATTTTCATCATATCCTTGGCTGAGAAGTATGGAACAGGGAACACTAGATGTAAGAGAAAGCACACTGCAGCACACTGGACTAGTCTACGGTGATAGCAACAGCTATAGATGAGCTGGACAATGGGTAAAGCAGGGGTAAGAGATACAAACCTTCCTCTAGTCCTGGGTGCCCAGGGAGCCACATCTGAGGTAGAAGGGGGAAACCGCAAGCCAAATTTCACCCCGTTGTCCCAGATTAAATGTACACTTGTTGACAACTCTGGTTTCTCTCCAACATACCTTTCTTTCCCACCTACGTATGTGTAACATGAAAACACAATTTGCACAAGTCTATAAGGGAGTTTAGGAATTCAATTCAGAGGATAAAGATAATGGGAAGACCGTATCCCATCCTCATATAAGTATGTGTCTTCCTATCCTAGGAAGCTGAACTGCCTCAATGGATTCTTTCGCCATGGAGAGAGGCTTGGCAGGAGGAGCTCCCTCCTTGCTCCAAGTCTGACCAGGTAAAAGTCAGTGGAGCAGTGGAGGTGAGTGTCCATGTGCCACCATCATAATAGCCTGAGTCTCACTGACAAACTATTACCAAAACTATTTCCAAACCACAAGCATAAATCACTCTTACTATTTTGATGGCATTATCTTACACTGTTCTTGTTAAATGTTTGCTTTTTATGTAATCTTCTGCTTACTAAAGTTATCCTTTATGTTCACTTAAATCTGATCTCACCTGTTTAAAAATGCTTAGGGGAAAACATAATGTAAATAATTTTAAAAATGGTTGTAGTTTACTGCGATGGCCAACTCATATAATTAGAGCAAGAAGGGAAAAAGGTTTGGAAGGAGAAAGAAGATGACAAAGAGGGTGAAAGGGAAAAAGACACAAAGATGATGGCAAGATGGAAAGGGAAAGAAGAAAAGAAACAGAGAGCCGGGGTGAAAAGGCCACATCTCTATATCTTGCTCTCTTCACTCCTGTCTCCTTGCCATATTGGTTAAAATTCTACAGTCTCCAACTCCTGATTCTGGGGTAGCCTCTTGACTTGCTTTGACCAATAAAATGTGGTGTAAGTGATTTATGTGAGTTCAAGAGCAAGTTTCAAGAAGTCCTACAGAAGTGTTCTCTTGGAACACTGTTCGTACTGGAAAGCAGCCTGAGCTAACTTCCTTGATGATGAAAAACCACATGGAAGAAGGTCTGGCCATCTCAGCCCACCCCAGAGTAGTGCATCAGGGAGCCAAAGTGAGAAGAACAGAAGAAAGGCCCATCTAACCCTCAAAATCATGAGCAATCAAAATCACTGTAGTAAGCTTAGGGTGGTAAGGTATACCAAACCATCTTTTCTTCTTGCTGTGATCCTTTATCCTCAGTAACAATATCCTACACATTAGGATTAGCTTTAAAACTCCCAAACTGAAAAACATGTTGGGACGTAAAGAACAAACACAAGCAAAACTAATCTAAAAATGCATAGGATCACATTAGAAAACTCATCCATCCTGTGTCCAGAGCCATTATCCTGTGGCAAGGATATGTGACAGTTATAAACCTTTTAACTCTGCAACACAGAACATGAACTGATGAGATCCTAGAGCAGTGGAGCAATGTTTACCTTTCCAAAGACTCCAGGACAGCATGCAATAATATTTCCCATTGTTAGCAGGTTGACATGCATCACATAAAAAGAACAGACTCAGATGTGGTAGAGAATCTCAAGTATAACAAAACACGGTCATGAATGCTGAGCATGGCCTGAGAGAGGCAAGAAATGAAAAGAGTGTAAGCAGCACTTACCACTTGCATAGCAGAACCTCTGGGAGGATGGGGCTCTATAAGCAGTTGAGAAGGCGTCTGTCCAAAACTTCGAATTTGAGCTTCAACAGCCTGAAAAAGGCATGGGCAAGTTTGAGGGTTAAGAGGTGCTAATTACAGGCAGTAGAAACACAACTGTCACCTGAAAATGTCATTCCATACTTCTGGATTATTTCATGTTGAAAATCAACTTTGTTTTCACAGTGGGTCTAAGCACCTGGCAAGGGCACTGAGGGTGAGGTCATCCTTTAGTACTGTGTAAGCTGTTCCTATAAAACCCTACAAAACCTTCTCATCTTGCTCTGTGATATGAAACAGAAACCAGCTATTATAGTCAGAAATTGTCCTTTTTGGCTTCGTCTCTGTTTTCTTGCATTTTTTCCCCCTCTGCTTGCATCACCTCTGATGACTAAAGCTAATCTTTTACAGGTATAGAGAAAAACCTATTGCTGCTTTGATTCTAGGCCCCATTTCACCCTGGGAAGTAGAAAGGAGGAAAAAAGAAACATAGCACCTGTGAAAATGGCTTGATGCTATTATTTTTGCCATAGGAAGAGCATTATTATTGACAGTCTCTTTGAACCTACGTGGCAAAACAACAAAGTAAAAGCCATATGTTGCATCCAGGCATGAGACAGTTAAGCCAGGGACTCAGTACACATAAGAAACATGTGCATGCCCTTTTAGAAAGCTGTGTGCTTGCACTCTTTGCAAGGCACTCTCTTACCATGGGTCTTCCTGTGTACCTAGCACAGATGCTCACTTCCCAATCCCCAAGAACTCCCTCATCACGGGAAACTACTAAATGCCAGATGCTATCACTGTCTGTGATTATTTTATTTGTTTACTTGTTTATGCCTTTCTCTCTCACTAAAATGCAAGATCTATGTGAGCAAGAACCTGATCTATCTCAATTGGGTGAATGAATAAATAATACAGTATGTGAGGAGGAAGAAGGAAGCAAAGCTATAGAAAGACTATTTCAGCCCCCACAACTGTCAGGATTCTAACTTCCAGGTTAAATGCATGAGGGAAACCTCTCAAATTCATAAAAGAATATATGTTCATCATGTTATTTTTTTAATCCCTAAGAAAACAGATCCTTAATTTTTATCTGCTCTGCAGGACTGTAGGAAATTAATGTATCATAAACAAGGAAATATAATCATTTTCTAGTATTAATTTCTTTTTTTTTATTTGTTGAAGACACCACTAGTAGTCCTTTAGAATAAACCTTGTAAGAAACAATGACAGTGATTCATTCATTTATGCATTCAATAATCATCAACTATGTACATATAGCGGTATTAGGTCTTAATGTTTCTGCCCTTGACCGTATTCTCAATACGGGAAGCAGGACAAAGGTACTCAGAAAGTTAAACAGCAGTTTGATGTAGTCAGGCCAATAAGTTTAAGGAATGCTCTATGACTTGCTTAGGCAGAAAAAAATTGGAAAGCCCATCTGTGAAAGCTGAGTGGTATGATGGCAGCAGCATGGGTTTTGAAGTCAAACAGACCAGGTTCAAATCCTGAATGCGTACCACTTGCAAGCTCTATTATGATCTAGGTAAGTTACTTAATAACCAACTCTGAGTTTCAATTTTCTCTCCTGTAAAACTCCAGATAATAGTAGCATCCAGCTCATCATGCTCTATTAAGAATTAAATGATAATCATGTAAAAAACATAGCAAAGTGCTTAGTAGATTAGATTCAATATACAGTCAACATATACTCATTAAGGGCTGATAATAACAACAAATATTTGTTTAGTACTTACTATTTACCAAGAACTTCTTGAAGTGCTTTATTATCTTATATCAACTAATCTTTAAACTATATGATGTGAGTTCAGGCCCCTGGGTGGCTCAGTCAGGTAAGCATCTGACTCTTGATTTTGGCTTTGTTTGTGATCTCAGGGTTGTGAGATTTAGCCCTGTGTGGGGCTCTGAGCTCAGTGGGGAGTCTGCTTCTCTTGCTCTTCCTCTGCCCCTCCACCTGACATGGGCATATACACTCTCTCTCAAAGAAATAAATCTTTACAAAGATAAACTATATGATGTGAGCCCTTTATTATATCCGTCTGTATCTATAATGAAAATAATGCACAAAGAACTTAAATATCTTGCCCAAGGTCACATAGTAATTAAATGGCAGCTCAAAATTTGCACCTAATAAAGCAAGATTCTAGAGCTCATGCTCTGAAGCTATCCTTTCTTCTAATCTGTTAGGTACTATACCAAAGTCTGGGGATAAGACTGAGCACAAAAAAAAAAAAAAAAGCATGAGGGGCGCCTGGGTGGCTCAGTGGGTTAAAGCCTCTGCCTTCGGCTCAGGTCATGGTCCCAGGGTCCTGGGATCGAGCCCTGCATCAGGCTCTCTGCTCGGCAGGAAGCCTGCTTCCTCCTCTCTCTCTCTGCCTGCCTCTCTGCTTACTTGTGATCTCTGTCTGTCAAATTAATAAAAAAAAAAAAAAGCATGAATCTACAATCGAATGAATGAATGAATGAATGAATGAGGTATCTCTATCATCGTCATCATCGTCGTCGTCATCACCACCACCACCACCACAAAGCATGTTCAGGCACAATTAGAGTAGCATAGCTAGGTAACTTTGGTTTTATATAGCAGGAGATAAGGTTGGTCCTAGACTTTAGAACAAGAAAAGGAGCCAAGAGGAAGCAAAGAATACAGGCCAGGATCATTTTAGAACTTCTAAATTTTTTTTTTTTTTGATGGGGTTAAATCAATTTATGATCAACATCAGGATAATCTTGAAGAAGAAAAAATATCACAGTGGCAGAACTTGAAGCCTAGAGGTAGTCAGAAAGAAGGTGGGAGCACTGCTATTGTAGAATATATGAATTGACGGACTTAGTTTATGAATATGAGTCTTAAAGCACCCTCTACTGCTGCTTTTGGTGGTCCCTGCCCAACAGCCCCCACATCTTTTCCCCTATTTAAATGAAGGAGAGGGGGAGGGAAGAGAAAACTTGCACACATGGCCTACAGTATTATCATTGCTATTTTTCTGCTGTGTGATTTTGGGCAATAGCTTAACCTCTATTCGTCATCTACCAAATAGATACTAATAATGCCTAGTTCACAGAATTATCTGGAAAACTAAATAATACCTACAAAGTACTTACTATAGTACTTAACACGTACAAAGCACTAAATAAAATGCTGCATTATTATTAGGTTTGGCACTAAGCATGATCCCCATCTAACACAGCTAAAATAGGGAAGGAAAGGAAGAAATGTTTCAGGAGTGAATAATGATGATGATGAACATATTATTTAAGAAACTGAAATCTTGCTCTAGATTTCAAAATACACTGCAGAGCTAAGCACCCAGAGACAAAAATATCTCTTTGGAGGTTCACAGACCAGTCCAAAACAAAAGGGACTATATACCCTAATCCCTACAGAAGCTGTGGTATTTGGAAGAAAGGGATAAATATTTGTGGACTAAGGAAAAATCAGCAGGCCTTGGAGAACAATGACTTTGAGGAATGAAGGAAAGACAGACCAATTCTTTTTTCTTTTGAACTTGCATATTTTAGAGAGGAGTAAAGCAATGAATGGAAATGTAAGTTTCTGTTGGAGAACTAGTGTGCCATAAGGAAGTATATTTTATGTGACATGTGGAATCTGAAGTGATAGTGATAGCCATCTACCCATGTTGAGATTTCCAATGAGCAAAAGAAAGCCCAAGATTGGCTCTGACATCAAAGATCAGTATTGATTTAGGTGTAATTTAGAAAAGAGAAACGTTGTCAATGGTTTTAGAGCCTTCTCTTTCCCTGTCTATATGTATTTTTAAGCAACAGAAATAACTTCCTTTTTTCAAATGAAATATCATATAAACCCCTAATATATCAAAAACATAGGTATAGGGCCATCTACTTTAAAAGTGGACAAAGCCATCCTTACTAAACTTCCTTAGAAGCTCCTGAGACAATTGTGAGAAATCCTAGAGCTCTGGCACAGTGTCTGAAACTCACCGGTTAAGCTCCAGGAAGAAAATACATGAGACACATGCAAAAAAGGACCTAGAGCGGAACCTTAGGAAATACTCATATTTAAGGTATCATTTAAGGAACTAATGAAGAAAGCAGAGGAGGAAGGAGTTAGGAGTCAGGGAGCAGGATAGAGTGATATGGAAGCTGTAAGGTTAGAGTTCCAAACACAGAATGGTAAGTAACATTAACTACTAGAGAAAAACTAAGGATAATGACAATTATTGCACATAAACCTTATAGATACAAATTTAATGTAAATGGTCTTAATACTACATATCCTACTTCACACTTTACACTGTTTTGAAATGAAAAGGATATGATGGCAGGACAACTTTCAGAAACACCAATGTTCTCTCTTTGTCTTCTTGAAGATTTATTCATTTATTTGAGATAGAATGAGAGAGTGAGAGAGTGAGAGAGAGAGAGAGCATGAGCTGGTGAAGTGGGGAGAAAGAGGGAGAGAAGTAGACTCCCCGCTAAGGGTAGAGCCCGATCTGGGGCTCAATTCCAGGCACCCAAGATCATGACCTGAGCCAAAACCAAGAGTCTGACACTCAACTGACTGAGGCACCCACGTGCCCCTCTTTTTTTTTTTCTTTTATTTTAGAGAGAAAGAGAGAGAACATGAGCAGGGGGAGGGGGTAAAGCGAGAGGGCAAGAGAGAGAGAATCTTAAGCAGGTTCCATGCCCAGTGCAGAGCCCCATGTGGGGCTCAATCTCACAACCCTGAGTCATGACCTGAACAGAAATCAAGAGTTGGATGCTGAACCGACTGAGTCACCCCACCATGTTTGCTTTTTAGCACTTTTTATTAAAAAGTCTTAAAATTTTAGAATTTGCACATGAGTGAACTCTTTCAGGAAAAGGCTTTCTCAAGTCATGTAATATGATGGTCTGATTATTCTCTCTCAATGACAGAATGAAAGTTGTATTATTCCACACAGGTTAAATAATAATTTTCTTTTCAAGTCTCCCCAACATCTAAAAAGATTACAGAATTCTTAGGCACAAATACTTTAATTCTTGACTAACCTTTGAGTTGTTGGTGATAAAAACACAATAGAAAGGGCTTTTTCAAGTGTGAAAATTATGGAGTAAGACTGTCAGGTAATGATTATAATCTCGAATCTTGTAGTCACACTTTACATCATCAACTGACAGTTCTAGATTCTTTTCATTGTTTCTAAAACTCACCTACCATTTTTCAGTCACCCTAATCTTGGAAGCAGTCTACACTGTTGATCACAGCCTAGTTTCTTCACATTCTCTCTGTGGCTTTCATGGCTTTGCCCCAGCTTAGTTTTCTAACCTTATTCTCTGTTGTTTGTAGACTTCCACTCTTTCTCATCCATAAATCAACTTGTCACTCCAAGTTCTTTTCTAGCACTCTGAATTTCTCCATCTACACTTTCTGCCCTGGCATTTTTTTCTGCTGTCATGACTTCAAATTTTTCTTCTATGGGAAAGATTTTCAAATCTAAAACCAGAGGATTACTGATTTTTATGAAGTGTCCATTTACACTGTTGCCTAATGGCCATCTATGTATACTGTGTGCATGATACGTCTCTGCACACTTAAAATTAACATATCTAAAATCTGGGAAAACTAATTTTATTCTAGCATTCTTTAGTTCAGGATTAGACTCCTATTTTGATCTTTCTTTTTGCTCAAATTCTTACTGATATTTTAAAATTTTACCTCTTCCTTTCATATATAATAAGTCCTAGACCCAATCACTTTTTTTTTCAGATGTCTTATTTTCCACTTTATTTAAACTCTGCCTACCCCGTAACCCCCATCATCTAATCACTTCTTTTATAGTTTCTCATATCCTTCACCCCTTTCTGAATCCAGCTCCCTATAAGTTTCAGGTATTGAGGATTGCGTTAGTCTCTTTGGTTTAGTTGCTTCTTTAATTTAATTTCTTCCTTCAGTGTATCCTGCAGAATTGAGTTTTCCCAAACTCTCCTTTACACAATGTTCCTTTGATCGAATGATTTCAATTAATCTCCAGTAATTAAAAGGTAAAGGACTAATGTCAGGCAATAAATATCTTCCCACATTTCTAACTTTTATTCCCTCATCCAATTCCCTCATACAGTGTTCATTTTCAGTCAGGCTACTTTTCTTACGCAAATATAATCAGCTCTTTCTGCCTTACATTTTCTCTCATGTGACTGCTCCTTCTAGAATGGTCACTCTTATCTTCAATTTCCTGAGTCCTACCCCTCTCTAGAAAACCCTGCTTGAGTTCCACCTTTTTGGTGCACTATTTCCTAAATCTTATAGTCGGCTCATATTGCTGATTACACACTTGATTTAGCTTCCTTGTGTTTTGTAACTTTTAATAATTACTAGTCTATCTCTGCAACTGTACTACTACAAAGTGTGAGAACATAACTGAGTAGTGTGCAGCATGTAGAACAGTCCCTTGCACATGGTACTCTTACAACAAAAAAGTGTACTGAGTGCTTATTATACATAGCAAGCTCACCCAGACCCTTATGCTCATCTCGGTTTGTACTGGGGACAAGACCAATCTTGAGACAACAGCACAGTTCTTGACAAGGGCAAAATGTGGACAAGGGGAAGAATGGCAAGTGTAAGTGAAGGCTGATAACTGCTATTCCTGAGACCAGTCTTTCAGGGAGGGTCTGCAAGATGTCAGTGAAGACAATAATTCTCATTTCTTTGCCCCAACATAGCTGATGGGATATGACAATGCTTCCATGTCTCACTATACAGTGATTCTTAAGAGCCAAGTGAGAAACTGGGGGAATATGCGTGACTTGAAAAAGCCTCTTAAAGTAATTTTACTTATCACTCTTTCTTCACTTTTCCCTTCAGCCTTATGTATAAAGCAACTGAAATTCAGAGGTACAACTGAGGTTTGAAATCACAAGAAACACAGGTATAAGATTCAGGAAAGTGGACTGGTAAAAAGGTAGTTTAATAAACTCTACCAAATGCCTAACCTGTTTTTAAGAACTTTCCTTCATCTAGATAGTTTTGGTTCCAGATGATAAAAATTGATTATGTTAAATTTTTATTTTGGAATAGGATAGTGAATCCCCATGTACCTATTAGTCAATTTTAATAATTATTAACATATTTGGCTTTAGGTTATCTTACAGGGGGCTCAGAAAGTGCTAGAAAGATTCAACGGAAAACAAGAGACTGTTCCTGGTCTCATCCAGACTGTTGCTATCCCTCGTGTTGCTTTTAGAGCAATGTGCACAGACCTCTACTACTTACTTTTTACTTATTTATAATTTCTGCCTTATCAATTAGGCTGTAAGTCTCTGTGAGACCAGAGACTGCAAATATTTCTGTGCTTCTGGGGCTTGATATACCACAGGTGCTCAATAAATACTTACTGAAAGAATGTATGACCACCCAAATCAACATAATTCAGCAGGGATGCAGCTCAGATATACTCCTAACACTATTACAAAGCAGCCTGCACTGAATAAAACATTCTATTAAACATTTCTACTAAAAAGCTTACTTTATTACTTAACATTCTTATTCATCAATTCCCAATTATTTCTGTAAATAGCCTGTTACTACTTTCTATAATAAAACCTGAGTTCAGCAGGCAGCATTCCAGATGTCGAAATACATAGTAATAAAAAAGACTATGCAAATACTTTGAGACATTCTAGTAAAACCACATATTTATATTTTATAAACAGCATCTCAAATATTACCTAGAGAATTTATTAATGGATTTCAAATGGAAATATTATGAAAATATTTTCAACAAGCTGCATGTTCCATTGTTTTCTGTGCCAACTATTGCATACTTGTATGATTTTATAGCTATATCTAGAGAAAGAGACAGTATGTATAGAGAATATAGATTCACACACTAGAGAAAATGAAAGGAAAAAGAAATATAGAAAAGAAATCAAAGTAAATAAAAGTAGACTTGGCTTAGTGACAACGTGGTATTTGGCTTCAACTTAACAATGACTATTTTAGTCTCTCAGAACTAGTCTTTTTAATATAACAGAAGAAACAAGTTAAATCAACACAACACTTAGTAACCCAACAATAAAGTTGTAAAGTTTTATTTAAAGATGGTTTTGGAAGAGAAATAACTTAAACATATGGATGTAGTTAAGGTAAACACATATGTATGCTGTTTCTTTTAAGCACACAACTCTGATATTGCATTTTATCTCCTATACATTTATATCTAAAAGCACTATAAAACCAGGTTAGAGAATTGAAAAAAAAGTAATTTATTAAGAAAACACATTCCATTTAGTAATATATTAAGATTTTCTGTGATTACCATAATGAAGCTCTAAAAAGCTGTCTTAAGATTCTAGAGTAATTCTTTACCAAGAAAGGTTTAAAAATCCAAATAAGACTTTATATTTTATATTTCAGATTTACTTTTTAGTATTTAAAAAAGAGTCATAAGAATAATCAGTGATTTCTACTATGTTATATATAATATCATTACTCGTGCCAGTTTTCCTCTTGCCGTTCACACATTTGAACTTAAGTTGAGGATGATTTGCTAGATATTTGACAGGTTTCCACTCAATGTTTAATGACTCTCTGGTTGAACAGCCTCAGTCCTCTTTGGGGCCACAGTTAAAAATCTAGCTTTGGTATCAGCAAATTTAAAAAAGTTATACTAATCAAATGACTACTTAATAATATGTTGAACTTTGTACTTAATTCTTAAGGGACAAAAATCCTGATAATATGAACTACTAAGGCCAAAAGAGAAAATGTAAATGTACTTGATAAAAAATACATGAAGATTCCAAAAGAGAAAATTATATATAATACATATGGTTTTGTTTGGATAACATCTCTAGCTTATTTTTTAAAAAGGTAAAGCATCATTTATAAATTATTGAGAAATCAGACTCTCTTTTAATCTAAGAAAGGAAATAGAGTTACTTTTGAGTGGACAGAACAAAAATTTTAAATGCACAACAATTTTAAAAAATAGCATAATCTGGGGAGCCTGGTAGCTCAGTTGGTTAAGTGTCTGCCTTCAGGTCAGGTTATGATCCCAGGGTCCTGGGATGGAGCCCCACATCCGGTTCCCTGATCAGTGGGGAGTCTGCTTCTCCCTCTCTGTCTGCCCCTCCCCCTGTTCATGCACATGCTTGCTCTCTCTCAAAATAAATGAATAAAATCTTAAAAAAAAATATAGCACGATGTGGGGGTACCTCCGTGGCTCAGTTTGGTAAACGTCTGACTCTTGATATCAGCTCAGGTCATGATCTCAGGGTGTTGAGATCAAGTCTCATGTTGGGCTCTGTGCTAGGTGTGGAACCTGCTTAAAATTCTCTATCTTCCTCTCCCTCTGCCCCACACCAATTCCTGCCCTGCTGGTGTACTTGTGTGTGCTCTCTCTCTCTCAAAAAAACAAACAAACAGGGGTGCCTGGGTGGCTCAGTGGGTTAAAGCCCCTGCCTTCAGCTCAGGTCATGATCCCAGCGTCCTGGGATCGAGCCCTGTATCAGGCTCTCTGCTCAGCAGGGAGCCTGCTTCCTCTTCTCTCTCTGCCTACTTGTGATCTCTGTCTGTCAAATAAATAAATAAAATCTTTAAAACAAACAAACAAACAGGGACGCCTGGGTGGCTCAGTTGGTTGGACGACTGCCTTTGGCTCAGGTCATGATCCAAGGAGTGCTGGGATCGAGTCCCGCATCGGGCTCCCAGCTCCACGGGGAGTCTGCTTCTCTCTCTGACCTTCTCCTCGCTCATGCTTTCTCTCACTGTCTCTCTCTCTCTCAAATAAATAAATAAAATCTTTAAAAAAAAATAAAATAAAACAAACAAACATATAGAGAAAGATATCTACATCTCTCTATATATATCTTTAAAAAAATAGCATAATGAACCTAACTCAAATTATTTAAAAGGAATCTTTTAAGACCAAGGTTTTGATTCTACTTTTACAAATTTTCTTAAGGAAAAGAATAAGATGAGTATGAATTGATCTAGATACAAAGACAGTTATTTCAACACTCGCTAGCAGTAAAACTTAGGGGACAAAACTACTTAAACTCTGATAATGGAATACTATGCAGCCATTAAAATGAATGAGTTGGTCTGAACGTATCTGACATGGAAAGTAGTCTATAATATATTGATGGAAAAAAATTCCCAATTACTAAAGAATTTAATATATGACCACATTTAAGTAAAAAAGAAATAAATAAAAATATAAGCACACATATACTTACATGTATTATTTGAGTATATATATATATATATATATATATATATTTGAATATACATGTATACAATCTGGAGGGTATGTACCAAACTATTATCAGCTGTTATCTGATGAAAGATTGGCAGAATAAAAATTAATACTTTAATACTATCTTCAATTATATACTGTTTAGCATCTCATGCTGTTTAACATCTTAAGACATGCATTACTTTAAAAATAAAGAAAAATAAAAATTTTTCCATTTTATAAAAACTTTAAAAAATATGAAAATCTAAAGAAAAATCTGCTAATATTTAATATAGCTTTATGATGTTTAATTTCTCCATCAACATAGTAGCCAGAAGAATTTTTTTAATCATTTAGGAACAATTCCAGCTGATAAACTGGTCGAAAACTGTGAAATACAGAGACCTTGCTACAAAGTTAATTTTGTTATTTGAGCTTATTTCCTAACTTAGATCTACCTGATTTCAAGGGACCATTCGTTTTAGCAATATTTTGTCATCATTTAGTATTAATCAACTATTTAGAAAAATATATAAATTTTGTAAGTAAACTATATGTTTTGCATAATGCATTGGTTATCTGGAGACATACACATGATGATGGTATGGAGTATATAAGGAATAAAGAGAAAGAGTAGCTTGCTAAATAAAGTGAAATTTAGGGGTGCCTGGGTGCTCAGTGGGTTAAGCCTCTGCCTTCGGCTCAGGTCATGATCTCAGGGTCCTGGGATCAAGCCCCACATTAGGCTCTCTGCTCAGCAGGAAGCCTCCTTCCCTCCCCCCGCCCGCCCCTGCCTGCTGCTCTGCCTACTTGTGATCTCTCTGTCAAATAAATAAATAAAATCTTTAATAAATAAATAAATAAAATGAAATTTATTAAATAATAAGAATGCGGTAATAAGAAATCAGCAGAGAGCGAACATTAAGGAAGGAGATGAGTTATTTTTATTTATATATTATTATTCAATAATATTATGGAAGTTAGTAAGGTAAAACGTAAGGTAATTTTAAATTGTAAAAATATACATGGATTTCCCATTAGTGCATTTAACTGAACCCATACATTCCAAACACACATTAAATTGAGGCCTGACCCAGTCTCACTACAATCTCCACTTCTTATAGCTGTCCATCCACTGCAGCATAATCCCAGCTGCCAATCTGAAAGAAACCAGCTAGTCAGAGCAGACACAACCAAGAGAAACAAACGTCACTCAATAATGTTCAGCGGCACTGTGTTCATGGATAATTTCAAACAGTATCTCTGTCTAGAACATTGATGTGCTCATTCAAAACACCTCCATCTCTAGCTACTGGAAATGAGTAGATAAAGCAGCCTGCCTAGAAAAATAAGTGAAATGTTGCTTCAAAGAGGTTGCCAATGCTGAGAGGCAAACTGAAAATGTAGGGACATTTCTTAAAGAAAAATCAGAAGTTAATTTACTGTATTCAGAACATTAAATTATTCCTCAAAACCAGACACATATGTTTAAACTATGTCCTGGAAAGAAGTTGTCATTTAGTCATTCAACTTGGTAAAAATCATGTGGTCTATTTTCTCAAGAATAGTTGTGAACATCCACTGTGTAAAAATAATGAAATGAGGTACAGTGAGCAATCAGATGACATGATCCTTGACCTTGAAGAACTTAGAGATGATAGAGAATATGCACACAAATACAAACACACTGTCCAATTTACACAGTACTGGCAGGGACAGTAAGACAAAAAGGTTACTGTTAGAACAGTTTAGTAATACTTAGCATTTTAAAAATTTACATTTGACTTAAGAATTTCCCAAATACTAATAGAATTTCTGTTGCCTTTTTGTACCAAAAATGAAAACTAAAAACAGTGATTATATTCTAAGTAAACTTTCTCATCTTTGATAGCAATGTTTTTCTAATGATGCTATTCTGAAGACTTAGAAATCTATCATACTTGCAAATAATCTTACATAGATTTTTCAAATCTATGCAGTTTTTTTCATCTTACCCTTTCTAGAAGCTTACATTTAGTTTAAAATTTAGAGAACAAAATTCAGTCACTTGCTTTGAGACTACTTTTCACATTCTCCATTTAGAATTAAGATGGTATCTAAAGTAAACGGGTTCATGACAGAAGTCATCAGCATGACAGAGTGGCTCTGGATTCCTTGGGTAATTGACAGGGCAAAAAAATCATAAAAATATTAATACCCTGTGCCTGCTTTATATCTTTGCATGCACAATTTAGCTACACCTATTTAACTAAGCAGTCTGCAATATGCAATAATAAATAGCAAAATACAGAGATTAGCTTTACTGACAACTTTGATGTTCATTTAATTGACTAAGGGAAACTTTGATTATTGTGGTTTTGATATACAAGAAAGACTGGCATAATTTCAAGGTATTTTTTATGAAGGTTTTCAATTAAAACTTGACTAATCCTTACTGTTTATTTGGCTTTTCGTTGTACAGTTCCTGCCCTGCACTGTGTCAAATATTCCATCTGTGTAACACACTTCTGGCCAGAGATACTTCAGAATTATTTTTGTAACACTCTGGATTGTGGCTGCGTGAAATCTTAACTTACCGTTATTCAATACTTCTAACTTACTCTTTGCTACAACCAGAGTAATCATGTCTTATTGTCCTACTCTTAAATCTCACAGCAGTCACAACAGATTCCTGCCCCACCTGCTTAAAACAGACTTACAGACCACTCCCTTAACTATTTAACAAATGTTAACAATGCTATAAATACCAAGCGTGTTTATTCTTCCTGAAAGATTCACTGCAGCCAGTGTTCTGCAGTAGTGTTAGAGCTGAAACAAGCCGTTGACTCCCACCACGAAAGTGATTGAATTCTAAGCCAAAAATGCTTTCCTTGGATAAGATATCTGATTTGCTACCGCTGTCATGAAACTGGGGTCATGTAAACTTACACACTGCTGCTGCTGCTTTTGGAAAACAGACCTTCTCAGAGTGATTATGTGTTGCTAAAACAGCATTTGGAAGGATACATTTGGAAGAGCGAAAAGCAACCACTGACACGAAACACAACTTAGGGAAATTTTTCAGATTTTACTTTCACATTGTAAGACCCATTGTATATAATTCTTTACACTAAGCAATATCATGGCTCCCCCTTCTCCTCTTCCCTGCCCATCTATGAACATAGAGCCAAGTTTCATTTTTAAAAGGAAATTAAGAACTAATTTCTGAACTCACATAAATATAAAATAACAGTGTATTTACTTGAA
This sequence comes from Lutra lutra, assembly GCF_902655055.1. Classification (NCBI taxonomy): domain Eukaryota; kingdom Metazoa; phylum Chordata; class Mammalia; order Carnivora; family Mustelidae; genus Lutra; species Lutra lutra. The sequence continues at coordinate 66,557,901 of NC_062279.1, forward strand.
AAGGAGAAAATGACCCTTCCAGAGGAAAGGAGCAAGGTGACAGAGCACAGATAATATTATTCATATTATTGTTCCTGAACAACATCTACCTACCTGAGCAAAGTATTTTTCTGCCTATCAACCTCTCTACCTCTTCTTTCAACCTCTCACACATCTCAGGATATGCCCTGAACTCCTTACACAAAGATAGCTCAGACCCTGTGCTGTGTCTGTACTTCCCCTTTTGTCAGAACCTATTATCAAATCCTGTGCACAAAGAGCTGAATGTTTGGAAGGAATTGCTTAAAAAAAAAAAAAAAAAAAAAGATGTGTAATAAAATTATCTCTAATAGTGGAGTTTCAAGCATCAGTAAAAGGTGAAAGATTCTCTGGCAGAGGCTTTTTTCTGTATATAACAAACCACATCCTATAGGAAGTGTTATAGTTGACATTAGCATGTGACTGGTATTCAGTAATAACATACAAATTTGGGGATGGGGGCTTTCCATTTTTATACTTTATAGTTTTGAATTATTTAAATTTTTATAGTTATTATGCATTGCTTTGCTGAATAAGTTTTTAGAGCCCTTTATATAACTACTTAATTGTAGACAAACACACACACACAACTAAGTAGTGAACCCAGAGATCTAGTATCCATGAATACTGAGCCAAAGTCTTCTTGATTTTAGAAAATGATGACAAGAACTACAATTAACAGTGATATATCGAAGATATTTTCCCTAAAAGTAGAAGTGGTCTTTTTGGTCCTCCTCAAATATGACAGGAAAAGTGAAAAAATAAACTGCTAAAATGTATGAAAAAAATCATAGTTCAGTGAATTAAGTAACAAAGTAAAAGATTGGAGGTACTCAGATTTCTGAGTGCAAAAAAGTTAAGAAATTATAAATTATCTTTATCAAAGTTACATGAAGATCATTATACAGTCACTATCTTTGGCAACACTGAATATGGCCAAAAAACCAGAAAGTAATCACAAAACACCTTCAAATATCCAAAAGCAAAGTCAGTATCCTTCTCTTCATGTTAATAAGCTTCATTTGTTCAGATTTTCAAGAGGAGACTTTTTCCTCCTCAGAAGAGAAAAAGAGTTATAGGCTAGTTGGCTTTTCCTCTTTGACTTTAAAGAAAAATAATTTTCAGAATTAGAAAGTAGCAAATGAAAGAATTCCGTGATCTCACTAACCAAAGATAATGACCATCTTTGGTTAGATTGCCATATAAACATCTTGAGGTCTGTAATTCCAGACTTGTCCTTAATGCCTACATACACATATAAAAGTTGTATTTTATATATTTATAACATGTTTTTCCCTGTACTATGGCAAAATATACTTCCATAGCAATATCCTGGTGATGTATAGCATTCCACTGTATAGAAATACCATTATTTATTCAATCAGTTCTATACTGGTAGAAATTTATGTGCATTTTTTTCTTTTGCTATTATGAACAACAACTTTACAATTTAACATATTTTTCTGCATACTTTTTAAATTATTGCTTTTGGCTAAAGTTCTATGTAAATAATGCATAAATATTTTAAAAACTGATACAGACTGCTATAAAGATTAAACTGATTTTCATCCTCATCAAATATATCACAATGGCTCTTTTCTTTTTTCTTTTTCTTTTAATTGTTGGAAACTATTCAGAGATTTTAATGTGAAAACAGGCCCCTTTCCCAGTTGGAGATTCACAAAGAAAAAGCTGGAGATTCACAATATCTGTTTTCTAACTAATGTTAGAATTTTCATTGTTTTTAATCTTAAATAATTTAATAGGCAAATATGATGCATTTTAAATTGGATTTCATTGATTACTAGTGAGGATGAACTACTTTTCATTTGTGGTATATATTTCATCTTTTGTGAATTATCTGTTCCTAAATTTTGTTATTTATTTAATTTTTGGGGTGTATAGAAACTCCAGTTTTCATGAAACCAAATACATCAATTTCCTTAATAATTTTTTGGTTTTGATATCAGACTTCTAAAATTAGCCTTCTCTATTTCAAGATTATAAAACTACTCACCTACATTATCTTCTAAGTTCCGCAGTTTCATCTTTTATATTCGAAACATCTTTACTCCAAATAAATAACTGTAATTAATTTGCAATTTCCTTCACTTTAAGTTAGGAAACAGGGATCTAAGTAAATTCATATTCTAAACAATTAGCTAGCTGTCCCAACATCACATACTGAACAAGAGAGCCTTTTCCCTAGTGATTTAAAATACCACATTTATCATATATGCTCATATATAATATGTCCATTTCTGGAAGCTCTATTCTATTCCATTGAACTTTAGTTCCCTCACTAGAACATGTTGTCTTGATTACTGTAGTTTATGTTTATGTATCTGGTAAAGTATTCAAACCCCATTTACTTTTCCTTTAATTTAGTCCTATCAATCTGGTTTCTCAGCTATAGCATCTACGGAATAGTGAATTAGAGAGCAGGAGGAGGAATGCCCAAAAGACAGATATACACGACATAGTACAAGAAGCAAGAACTGATAGCTCCAGGGCAGAAATAAAAAAAAAATATATAAAAAGAGATCACAAAAATTGAAAAAGAATAGCAGTATGGAATTGCTTAGTTTAAGGTCAAATATAGCATAGATTAACTAATATTAATAATTTAAAAATCACACTCACCAATTATGCTCCTCACTTATCATTACTGTCTTACTGAAGACAGTACTAAAAACTCTACTAAAAACTGAAGAATACTATTGTTTTTCAAATATATACATAAAAGATTTATGAAACATGACTATGTCCAATGTGAGTCAAATCTCAAACAGATTTCAAATAATGTATCATTTATTCCATATTCTTTAGCTGTAAATTATATTTAGTAACAAAAAGATAACTAGATTGCATGTATGAAGACAAGCCCTCACTGAAGTGATGACCTTTAAGTTGAGGAATAAATAGCAAGGAGCCAGCATGTGAAAATCTGGAATAATCAGAGAAAATGATCACAATAAAAAGGTGCTAAGTCAGTGACAACGTCACATGATCAGGAACAGAAAGAAGGTCGGTATGGCAGACACATGAATGAGGAAGAGAACAGCACAGCACGGCCTGAGATCAGAGAGGCAGGCAAGGGCCAGATCATGTGGATCGAATTCTATGATTAATATGAAATAGGAAGGTTTACGTAGAGGGCTAACTTGATCTGATTTATATTTTTAAAATAACGTTTTAAAAAGGGTGATCTTTTCTACTAATACTAGCCAAGGGAGAGCTGATGGTGGTGGCTGAGATTAATGATAGACAGACATAAATGGTTTTCAAATATGTTTTGGAGATACCATCAAATTAGCTGCTGTTCATCATCACCTTCTCCCAACTATCACGTTGTTTTTTCCAGTCACAGAGCCATACGATACTACTTCCCACATGCAGTACTCTCTGCTTTGAACTCCTCTATCTGTTCTGTTGCTTTGTCTACCTAACTCATTTCTTAAGGATTATGATTAGGCAGTTATTACTCCCCTAATCTGGGTTGGCTGTTCCTCCTTTGTGCTCCTATTTTTACTGTATAAAACTCAGAGCACATCACTGCACATGCACTAAAACTTGATCAACGAAATGTCTTACACTAATGGTTAGATAACAGAGTTCTCAACTTTTGGATATAGCAAATACCATTAATATTAAAACAGATGGCTGAATTCTGGATAAGAATATAAAATTGTTCTAGAAACCATACTCGTAAATAAAATTATATACTAAATGTGTTTAAAGAATATATCTAAGGAAAATACTTATATTTTTTAGGAAAAGAAAAATTGTATAATTAATATTCAACTCATCATGTATTTATTTTATGAATTTGGATTTTATAAGAGTTTTTTCCTTAATAAAAATATAAATATTTACTCTTACTCATATCTGACCCTGAATTTAAGTATCCTAATTTTTCTCTTTTTAAATTTCTTCCTTCCTTGATTTTAGTTTTTTTGAAATGGTGTTAGAAAGGTTTGGTAAAGTTGTATAAAGGAAGAGAAGTAAATCAAACCAAATTCAGCAGATATAACAATAAGAAAATTGCCACTTTCATTTATGTGTACCCTGTTCATGAAAGAATATATGTACTCATCACAAGAAAAAAATTCCATTACTATGTATGACAGATGCTAACTAGACTTACTGTGATGATCATTTCACAATATATAAAAATATCAATGATGGTATGTACCTGAAACTAATATGATGTATGTCAAATCATACCTCATTTTTTTAAAAAATGCACAAAAAAGAGAATATATGTAATGCTGGAAAACAGAACAGATTGAAAAATAGTAAAGGTAGAGAAAAAGGAGAAAGTATCAAAGAGACAGAGCTAAAGAGCAAAGAGGTCTGTTAGAATAAACAGCTAAAGATAAGAATATATCTTTTATTTGGAGGTCACAGATATTTGAAAAAAAAATAGTATATTGCCCGAAAAATAATTCTCTCTGGTGTGTGATATATGCAAATGTAGCCATAGTTGTATATTGATAACCCAGCTGTTTTCTAAAAATTAAAAACAACATAAAAGTTTAATGTGCTGCAGGCTGTTTCTCTGATTACTCTCCCTCATCTTATGGTTATTATTTCTATCGTTTAGTGCTTTTTTTTATAGAGAGATTATTTTTATGATCACTTACTATGCCATATGTATTAACCATTCACTCTAGAATAAAACTTTCTCAAGAGAAATGAAGCTTTTCCCAAATAGTAAGTAAATACATGACTTGTACATAAACAACTTGCCTCTGTGTGAATATCTAAGTGTTCCAAGTTAAACTAAATATATAGTAGGGAACAGAAATAAGTAAAACTATAGTTACTGACAGAAATAAGTCTAGTTTGCTTTTAATACTAGAGAAGCACAAATCTATTATGGTCCCATTACTATGATCTTGCAGAGATAATGTTCTAATATAAGTCAACTGTATGCACAAAGTTACTAATATTAGAGATTTAAAGCATCTTAGAGGAACAAGATTCTGAAGAAAAGATGGTGTAGCCTAGGGATGGAGTGGGGAGCAAACGGGAAGAGGGCAATAGTGGGAGCTTTACAACTAGCAGGAGGCTGTGACAAGACTTAGAGCTGCCCAGACCTGGGGGTTACAGATACATGGTGGGCCACAATTAGAGCAGTAGGAGCTGGCTCCCTGGATCACCTTGTTTAGCTTTACTCCAATCTCAAAGTAGGAAGGAAACAGTGTTTATAAAGAAAGAGGCAGTCCATTAGCAACATCTCTGAAATAATGCCCTATTCACAAGTCACTCTGTATACCCTTACCTAGTCTTACTTTCTTTAGTAATCTTTACTGCTTATTTTCTGTGCACCCCACTAGAATGTGAGTTCCATGAGGGAAGAGACTTGACTTTCTTGCTCATCTCTGTATTTTTAGTACTTCAAACATAATGATTATTTATTGAATGAATGAATGAATTAATTCTTCCAATTAATCAGCCCCTTCCTTATCTATCCAAACCAGCCTAGATCACCAGTTAACAGCACCCCTTTAACAATTTCATCAATCACCCTTCCACTTACAATCCTTCTTTATATATTCCACCATACTCCCATAGTAAAACCCCATCTCTCTCTCCATATATCTTTACACACCACACAACACACACACATACACACACACAGATCCCTTCTCCAGTCAACTTTTTGTATACCTACTCTCCTGCTGTTAAGAACAGAGAAAAACAATGGAAAGAAAGTAACCATTTATTATTGAACATCTATGAAAAGCATCCATCATTATGTTAAGTATTTCCATAAATATTATCTCACCTTTGGTACAAACCCTTGTAATCTTGTTCCCTTTCCCCCCTCATTCATGCATATTTACTTAACCCAGTCCTCAGGGTAACCTTCTACTCTCTAATCTCAGACAAGGAAGTATTGTTCCATGCTGTCCAGTGCTTATCTCTATCTGTGTCCTGGATTTTGTTCCCTTCTTCTTCCTCATAGAGCTTGGTAGTCTATTACATGCTTTATTTCATGTACGTTTGACATGTTTCCCCTTTTTGGATCTTTCCAATTAACACAGAAACATGGCCAAATATTTACCCATTAAAAAAGAAAAAAAAACTCAGAGTGCCTGCTAGAGGGGTATGGATTTCTTTTTGTGGTGACAAAAATGTTCTAAAATTAGATTGTGGTGGTGCTTGTAGAACTGCGACTACAGTAAGAACTACTGTATTGTACAGTTTAAATGGGTGAATTGTATCATATGTGAGCTATATCTCAATAAAATGATCATTCTCCCTTCAATTATTTCCTTTTCTCACTGTGTTTACCTGCTCATGTCCCATCCACAGCACAGTCCTCTACCTTCTAAGCTACTTTCTTTAAGATCACACAGTGATTCTTAGAATAATCCAGTGGGTACTTTCCAGTTCTTACCTTTTCAGTCTTCTTCCAGATAGATACTAAGACACACATGTGGTTATCTCGCTAACCTTCAACTTATAATCCACTGCCTTATGCCAATGCAGTTATAATTACTGTTTATGGCATTAAAGGCCCTTTATGGTAAGGCTCCTACCTTTCTCTCTCACCTTGTCACCTCTGGTTCACTGCACATATATCACAGTCTCCTGTCGTGATCTCTCTCACCTGTATGCAGAAAGCCTATATAATTTCTTCTGTGTAGATACCCTTTGCTCATGATTCTATCTAATGTTCTCATTCATCCTCCAATCTACAGCCTCTCATTTTCCAGAAAACATGACTGGATTCTGGCAGTCCGGAATTAGTGCATATTGTCTATGCCTGTGCATACATACAGTGTACTTACCTCTATATTGAATTTAATCGCAATATACTATAATTGTTTACTTATCCATATTTCCATGCTAGACAATGAATTCAAGCTGATGAGGAAAGGGGCTTGACTGTCAACTTCTTAACTGTACTATATAATTTTAGTATAGTAAAAGCTTGTTTTAAAAAAATGAATAAATTGGGACACCATGGTGGCTCAATCAGTTAAGCACCTGCCTTCGGGTTGGGATTGAGTCCCACATTGGGCTCCCTGTTCAGTGGGGAGTCTGCTTCTTCCTCTTCCTTTGTCCCTCCCCCAGGCTTGTGCCCTTCTCTCTCTCTCAAATAAACAAATAAAATCTTTAAAAAATGAATAAATTAATGACCTATTCTTGTTTTGAGTCCTTGCCTCACTTTACAATGAACTCTACAAGTGTCCTCTAGGAAATAGTCTCTGATAACCTATCTAGTATAAGCATTTTATGTTCTTTCTGTGATGCAATCAGTAATTCATATTCTTTTTATGGTCGTGTTTCTTAACTCAGGGTTTTAACAGAGAACAACATAAGGAAAGGAACTAACCTTTAACGGATACTTATGATGGATAGGTACCATGCCAGGCACTTTAAATGCATTATACCCCATCTAATCTGTTGGGAAGGTATACTCATACCAATTCTATATATGAGGAAACAGAGTACCAAGATAAGCCAAGTCACACAACTAGTAGGCATCAGGATCAGCAATTAATTTCATATCTATCTATTTATTTGCTTGTTTATTCTTCTGTATCACACTGCATTATGTTGCAAGACTTAGCACTATGAAATGGAATGGCTGTATTAAAAAATTATCATATTCATTTTAATAACATCCAAAAACCTTTGAGAATTAATCATGCATATTTAGATGAATAGTGCTAAGGAACAAAGTAATATATAGTATCCCCCTTTATCTGCAGTTTCACTTCAATGGAGTCTGTTACCTGTTATCAACCATGGCCTGGAAGCAGATGACTCTACTTCTGCCACATAATCAGGTCAATACTAGCCTAACACCATGTGACAATGTCTATGTCATTCACCTCATTTCATCTCATTGGGTAGGTATTTTATCATCTCACACCATCACAAGAAGGGTGAGTACAATAAGATATTTTGAGAGAGAGGGAGAGAGAAGCCACATTCACATAACTTTTATTACAGTGTATTGTTACAGCTATTCTATTTTACTTTCAGTTACTGTTGTTAATCTCTTACTGTGTCTAATTTATAAAATAAACTTTATTTTAAGTATGTATGTATAGGACAAAACATAGTATTTATAGGTTTAGTACTAACCACAGTTTCAGGCATCCATTGGGGGGTCTTGAAACATATCCCCCATGTATAAGGGGGTGACTACTGTATTTATCTTTCAAGATATTGAGTACCGACCATACTTAGAACATAACAGGCCATGTTTTTTAAGTGAATGCAAATCTAATACATATTTTTATGTAATGCAAGAAAAATTTGTGTGTGATGAGTGGAAAACTCTCCAGTTAAAATTTAATTTGCTAATAATTAACTAACTACTTGGGGTTGTGGAAAAGAGAAAGAAGCCAAGGAAATGTAAAGCAAAAGTTTTAAATAATCTTAAGCAAATGCTGATCTTGAAAAATAAATACTTTTGAGGTAGTTCCTCAAAAAGCTAAATACCATAAAATCTAGAAATCTACTTTTGCATATATATATAAAAGAACTGAAAGCAAAGATTTAAACACTTACACACCAATGTTTATAGAAACACTACTCATAATAGCCAAAGGTGAAAACAACTCAAAATGTCCATAATCAGATGAATGGATAAACAAAATGTGGTATACACAAATAATGGGATATTATTCATTATTCATTTACTTCCTTATATTCCTTATAAGGAAGTAAATTTTGACATATGCTACAATACAGATGAACATTGGAGATACTATGCTAAGTGAAATAGGCTGAAAAGGATGAATATGTGACTCCACTTCTATGAGGGACCTACAGTAGTCAAATTCCTAGAGACAGAAAACAGAATGGTGGTAGTCAAGGAGTAAGGAGGAGTGGGGCGTGGATCACGAGTTACTGTTTCAAGGAATACAGAGTTTCAGTTTGGGAAGATGGAAAACTTCTGGAGATGGATGGTAGTAATGGTTACACAACACTGAATTACACTAAAAAAATGGTTAAAATGGTAAGTTTTATGCTATATTTTTATAACAAAACATTATTTGAAGTCCTAACATGTTAGTTTAAATGAAAGAAAAATATTATTTAATTTATACATATATTTCAACTATATGTCTAATATCTAAATGGACTAAAACAAAATTCAAATATTCTACTAAGTTAATTTAACAAACATTTACTGTCCTATTATCTGACCCCATGCCAGAATTTGGATTCAGAAAATATGGTCACCAAAGATAGATGATAGCCAATGGTCATTATAGCTACACTGTCTACTAGCCATACAGGCAATTTAAGTTTGGATTAATCAGAAATAAATAAAATTAAGTATTCAGTTTTTCAGTCACACTAGCCACATTTCACATGTATAACAGCTACATATGACTAGTAGCTACTGTACTGGACATTGCTCTTTTACATTATACTATAAATACTAAATGGTAAACTTCTTTGGTAAATCATTGGCATATATGAGGAAGAGAGGTGGTTAGTCCAGAATAATAACAAAGAGCCAAAACTGATTATTATTTGTCCCAGTTCCATGAAAAATGTTGTTCATATTTTGATAGGGATTGCATTAAATCTGTAGATTGCTTTGTGTAGTGTGGACATTTTAACCATATTGGTTCATCTAATCTATGACATAGGATATCTTTCCATTTGTGTCATCTTCCATTTCTTTCCTAACAGTTTTATAATTTGTATGGAACCAAAAAAGACCCAAAAGCGCCAAAGCAACCTTGAGAAAGAAGAAAAAAGCTGGAGGTATCACAATCCTAGATTTCAAGAAACGCTACAAATCTGAAGTAATCAAAACAGTATGGTACCGGCACAAAAAGACACATAGATCTATGAAACAGAAGAGACAGCCCAGAAACAAACCCAAGCATGTCTGGTCAATTAATCTGTAACAAAGGAGGCAAGAATATACAATGGGGAAAAAATAGTCTCTTCAACAAATGGTGCTGGGAAAACTAAACAACTACATGCAAAAGAATGAAACTGTGTATGGTTTGTTATACCAATCACAAAAACAAACACCAAATGAATTAAAGGCCTAAATGAGAGATCTGAAACCATAAAAATCCTAGAAGAAAGCATAGGTTTTAATTTCTCTGATATCAGCACAGGGACATTTTTCCAGATATGTCCTCTCAGGCAAGGGAAATAAAGCAAAATTCAACTATGGAGACTACACCAAAATAAAAAGCTTTTGCACAGCAAAGGAAACTATCAACAAAATGAAAAGGCAACCTACCAAATGGGAGAACATATTTGCAAACGATATATCCAAAAAAGGATTAATATCCCAAGTATATAAAGAGCTTCTACAACTTAATAGCAAAACACCAAATAATCCAATTGGAAAAAAGAAATGGGCAGAGGATCTGAATAGACATTTTTCCAAATGTCTTTTGGATGGCCAACAGACACATAAAAAGATGTTCAGCATCACTCATCATCAGGGAAATGCAAATCAAAACCACAATGAGATATCATCTCATATCAGTCAGAGGGCTAAAATTAAAAAGACAAGAAATAACTGTTGGCAAGGATGTGGAAGAAAAAACAACCCTTGTACACTGTTGGTGGGAATGCAAACTGGTGCAGCCACTGTAGAAAACAGTACAGATGTTCCTCAAAAAATTAAAAATAGAATTACCATATGATCCAGTAATTTCACTACTGTTTACCCCAAAACAATTAAAACATGAATTCAAAAAGATAAAGGCACTCCCATGTTTACTGCAGCACTATGTACAATAGCCAAGCTATCAAAGCAACCCAAGGGTCCATCTGTAGATGAATGGAAAAGATGATGTGGGGTATATATATGTATATGCATGTGTGAATATTACTTAGCCATAAAAAATGAAATCTTGCCATTCACAACAACATGGATGGACCCAGAGGGTATAATGCTAAGTGAAATAAGTCAGAGAAAGACAAATACCACATGACTTCACTCATACGTAGAATTGAAAAATTAAACAAACAAACAAAAGGAAAAAGAGACAACCAAAAAAACCAGACTCTTAAATACAGAGAACAAACTGGTAGTTGCCAGAGACAAGGTGAGTGTGCAGAATGGGTGAAACAGATAAAAGGGAAAAACAAAAAAGCAAAAAAACAACAACAAAAATTCCCTCATAAAACAAAGAACCAATTACATTATGTAAACAACCCGCTAATTAAATGTTTCACTTTTTAACCAGTAGTATCACAAGGGTACAGGCTGAGAGCCATCCTTTACCATGCAAATGTAGCATAAACTTTAATGACAAGGAAGGTATGTTCTATCATCTTTGATATGTCAATAGTCTCTAAAAAAATATAGGATCCCATATCGGAAGAAAGTGTTAAGTATATCTTCATGGCAACTCTACAGAGTACTATAGAATTTCAAAATTAACATTACAGATTATTGCTAAATATGCTGGTATGTTAAGTAAAAAGGAGGTTCTAAGATAAAGAAGATAGGTATATATATACAATGGAATATTATGCAGCCATCAAAAGAAATGAAATCTTGCCATTTGCTACGATGTGGATGGAACTAGAGGGTATTATGCTTAGCGAAATAAATCAATGAGAGAAAGGCAATTACCATATGATCCCCCTGATATGAGGAAGTTGAGAGGCAACATGCGGGGTTTGGGGGGTAGGAAAGGAATAAATGAAACAAGATGGGATCGGGAGGGAGACAAACCATAAGAGACTCTTGATCCCACAAAACAAACTGAGAGTTGCTGCGGGGAGGGGGTAAGGGAAAGGGTGGTTGGGTTATGGACACTGGGGAAAGTATGTGCTATGGTGAGTGCTGTGAAGTATGTAAACCTGGCAATTCACAGACCCATACCCCTGGGGATAATAACATATTATATGTTAATTAAAAAATTAAAAATTATTAAAAAAATATTAAAAAAAGAAAAAAGTAAAACAGGAGATTCTAAAATCAAATCTATACTGTGATTTCAGTCATACAGCAGCTATGCAGGCATATGAATAATTACTATAAGGGAACATGAAAAAACAAAAATTGGTGGTGTATTTGTTGAAGAATTATGGACATCTATAAAACAAAGTAACACTGCTCAAATGTTTTTAGAACAAAAAAGGAAGCTGGTCTATGCCATTCTATTCTAACAATGAAATTATATACTGTTTTGTAACAACATTTGTATGTTTGCTCTAACCTCAGTTTCATATATGGAAATATGTATATTCTGTATCATGCAATCCGTTGTTGCTCTAATAAAATAAAATGGCCCTGCAAAGAACATTTTCAAAGAACTGAAAAATTGGAAAAGTCTTCATGAGTTCCTTTGATTCCAGCTCTAAATTAAGCTGAAAAATAACAATTCAAAACCTGTGCAATTTAAGACAAATATACATATAATACATGATGCTTCTGTTTGTGTACTGTTTGTTATCTGGGACATAAAGCAGACAACAATATATACTAGCAAATATATTTAAATATGTATATTGTCAATATTACCGGGTCATAAGTAGAATTAAAAAGGAATGCATCACGTGTTGGTGAAAAATAGCAAGCCTTACTCATCACAAATAATGTTCCCTTTACAGTGATATAAAACATTCCCTATGAATCACTCTTGGTTTCTTAAATACACTTGTTCTAAAATTGTATAGATACTTAAGATGGTCTAATTCTATAATCTTTGTACATGCTGTATGTTAGCATTAGGAGAATGCATAATTAGATTAAAAATAAAATTATCAAGGCTATATGCAGACTTTTTGGTTTATGTCATATTTATTAAAACTGTATGTTGAGTGTTCTACCTAAGAAAATAAATGACAAAGATAAAACAAGGTTTAGACTTCCTTCCAACTCTTAACTTCTATATGGTTACACATAGACTTATGTACTATATATATATGTATATATGAGTTTTATATATATATATATATGTTTTATCACATTTTAAAAGATTTATGCTTATAATATTTTAATAATTACTATTTTCCTAACACTTTTGTGAGAGTAGCCTTCAAAGTTATAAAAATTATAAATATGATCAATGATCCCTGAATGGGTTCAAACTGAAGAAGCACTCATTTTTTTTTTTTAAAGATATTGTTTATTTATTTGACAGAGATCACAAGTAGGAAGAGAGGCAGGCAGAGAGAGAGGAGGAAGCAGGCTTCCCGCTGAGCAGAGAGCCCGATGCGGGGCTCGATGCGGGGCTCGATCCCAGGACCCTGGGATCATGACCTGAGCCGAAGGCAGAGGCTTAACCCACTGAGCCACCCAGGCGCCCCAAGAAGCACTCATTTTATATCGACTCAAATGTTTTGCTGGAGGCCAGTCTTGGATTCAAGTTCCAGCTTAGGTCACTACCTGAGAGGTCATTCTGCTAAACTCACTTCACTCATCCGGTTTTTAGTTTCATCATAAGCAAAATGAAAGCAGGGGGAAGAGGATATCCAGTACCTTCTAGTCTAAAGATACCTGAGAGATCCAGTCAGAAATTTACCTCTCTCAATACAGGATCAGCTATTGAATTCAGATTGACAGCTCCTTCATAGGTCAGGTAATAGAACACATTGAGGGATCGAACAGCCTCTGGTCCTAGCTGTTTATAGCCAAAAATGAGATCAATCCATTGGTGAAGCTGGCAGGAAACAAATTCACTCTCCAGGGCCTGAAAAAGAGGGCACAGATCATATTGTTACACTGAATTCAGCTTTTTAAAAAATAGAGAAATTTAGAACAAGCAGTAAAGTTTTACACTAAATTTACTGTGAATAGACTTATTCTGATATCTTATTTTCCAACAGAGACAGTTCTCCTTTGTTTATAATTAGAAAATTTCTGGCACTTGTCACACTGAATTGTATTACTTTGCTTACATGTCAGTATGATTCTACTATACTGTAAGCACTGCAAGGGCCAGGACTGGGTCTATTTTGGTCATATTTGTAACTCAGGACCTCACAGGCGCCCAATTTATGCTTCAAAGAATGGAGGTGATGCAATGTAAAGGCTACTTTGGAGCAACCACCTGAAATGCTTACGATTTTTCTAGATATAAACATTTTGTTGTCTACTGCAATAACTATAACCAAATTATTTAGCTATTTCAACTGAGTTTCTATGCCAGCAAATTTTATCTTTGGAGGGATACTCTAATTATTATGTTACTTATGTGTCCAATAAGCAATGAATGAACATAATCAAGTATTCAGTGGAAATGCTGTATCCACTTCAATTCTTCATTACCTTCCCAGTTACTAGCACTGCACCTAAAACACAGTAAGTACTAATAAATGTTTGCTGGATTTAATAAAGTTATAAATATAAAAGAATTTTAAAAACTGGAGACATTTTTAATAGATGTATTCAAATTTGTATTATTTAAAATTCTTCAAAATTATTTCACCATAAAGCTTTAGCATTATGGACTATTTTATCTATCAGTAATGCTATTCAAATCACAGAGCTCTAAAACTGAAATAGGGAAGCCCAATTTGAAATATATCAAATTGTACAGATGATGTAGCTCATTGAAATGCTTACTTTATGCGTAGTGAGTATACAGCTGTGATGTGTTTTTGGTGTGGCTTACTACCTTATCAATATTATAAAAAGAAATCTGTTGGTTTTAAAACAAAATTGAATGACCTTTACAGCAAGCAACCAGTAAGATATAAACCACCTCATGACAAAAGACATTTCTATTAGCTCACAGGTGTACACTTGTATAAGTCTATGCTTTATTAAAATAAGTGCCTATAGGGTACCTGCCTGGCTGTCAGTGGAGCATGTGGCCCTTAATCTTGGGATTGTGAGCCCGAGCCCCTCTTGGGTGTAAATTATTCAAAAAATAAAATCTTTAAAAAAATCCTTATCTAAAATAAGTGCCTAAGAATAAAAAACATTTACAACTGAATTCAAATAATATATTTCCTTTAATATTTAAGAGGATGTCACAATATACCACATACTATATATAATGAAAAAATTATTCTGTAAATAAAACTCTTGCAATTCTCATATTCCAAAGTATACCCGAAATGAAATAAAAATATTTAGCTAGTTTCAACAGTGAAAGTTGTTTTAGACATCTCTTATAAAACTCATGATATTTATAAATTTAGTAAATAGCTAAAAGAACTGCTGAATATTATTGGAAATAGAAAGAGAAGGGCTTGTAATAACTAAGTAAATTCCTATTTTAAGTACATGGATTTAAAATTAATCTGAAAATTCAGGAATTATTAATGGAAGTTGCACACAAAAATGATACGTTTGTTTCATTAACTCGGGCCTTGGGTAGGGATGGGGCAATGGGGGCCATGTTTAAAGTGACACATAAAAACAGCAATTGTCTTAATTTGTGTGCAGTGCACTCCACACAAAAGCCCTAAATATGTTCAAATTAGAGCAAGCTGCTTGATTGTCACTGCAGTCTCATGTCACATTAATGCATGACAAACATTAAACCATACACTTAAATGGCAATTTATATCATTTAAATGTTTACTGCCAGACTAGCTCATCACTCATTTAAATGTGACTTTCTGACAGCTAATTTCAGTTAATTTTCTCCAATTCACTTAATTAGAACTTTCAATCAGGAAGGACCTACACATATCTTTAGCTTATATTCTTTTTAGTTGTTCAAAATCTGAGTTAATAAACTGCTGAAAAGCCCTACTATAATAGATTAGCATGTAATATCTCTGAGTCTACAAAAAAAGTGTGACTGTATGAAGAAAACTCACAGTATGTACTCTTAGAAGGAACCTACACTTATTTATGTAAATAATACTCTCGCCAGTAGTTTAAATAAAAAACGTTTATTTCATATACACACACTATTGAAACAATAAAAAAAACCCTGCATCCAAGCTAATTAAAAATTAATGATTTCAAAATTGTTTAATAAGATAAAACAGTCAGGAGTCTCCTGAGTGTCCGTGGTGTTGCGATTTGAGACTATAAAATTCCAGTAAGCTCAGCACATGATAAAGTATGAGGGAATTTTCTCAATATTAAAGCTTTAAAAAGCAGGGCAATTTTATTTTATGTGTCATCAAAGAATTGTGAGTTTTCTTAATGTCAATTACTTCTTTATGCACATTCAAAATGGTGAACTTGGTAATATTTAGATGCTTAAACCTTTATATGTTGATACTATGTCAGAACGTTAAAACAAAAATGTTGAAATGAAAGACACTGTGTGCCCCCATTACACCTCAAACACACATGCAGAGGATGACCACAGTTTCATGGTTCACCCCTCCCTTTACACTGTCATATTGGTCAAGCCTTAAGGGGTTGCCTAGTAATTCATGGATTATTGGCAAAATCTTTTCCAGAAGTTCACGGATAGACTTCAAAACATTTTTAAAAACTGAACTAAAAATCTCATTAGTGGTCTTCAAGCATTTCTTACAATTTACCAAAGTTTTAAAAGGGTATCCAAAAGAACAACTGCTATGGGTATAAGAGTTCCAAAGAGGTTTAAAATCATCTCAGTACAACGTCAGTTCAGGATTTTAACATCCCTTTGGCAGCAGTGAATAATAACTGCCTAGCCAAAAGTATGTAATAATAAACAAATGTACTTAATAAAGACTTGAGGTAAAGACAAGCAGGAGGAAATTATTGAGAGAAAGATTACAAATAATTCAAAATGCAATACCCTGAGATTACATCTTATAACTTGTGTTTTTGAAATTCAAAAACATAAATCATAAAACATTAAAAATTATTTAAATCTCTTTTTATATGTTGATATAAAATACTTATATCCACATTTTTAGTCACAAAAAAATAAAAACATGACAGGGGAATGCTAAGCATTTGTGATTTTTCAAAGCCTTTAGGTCAGACAGTCCTCATTAAGACTGGAGTTAAATACGGTTTGCAGCTCGGGGATAGTAACATTCTTCCCATGCTGCTCTCAAACCTAACCAATCAATTGTTAGTACTCCCCTAGCAGGCTGGATACATCATTTACATCCAATGTGTGCTCTGAGTAAAATTTGTAAAAAGAAAATCCACTAAAATGTCCAACACAATACAGTAATATTCAACTCATCTGAGTTATTATAAAATAAATCAGTGACTAATGTCCAATTGTTAAGGATCAAATAAGACTATGAAAAGACTATCATACGAAGCCTCACAAAAACTGTCAATCCAATCCAGGGGGACTCATATTAGTCTTGACAAACTGTCTTGGGGCTGATATCTGTTTTTTTAATGAGATCTATTAAACAGAGACTAACACACTTGAGATATGCTAAAAAGTATAGTATACAGATGTCAAATACAAACACTTATTAGTAACTTTCATTTGTTTGGTTCAATGCACAACATCAACAAATTCAAGCTTTAATATTATAAAGATAATAGTAAATTATTCATAAACAACTCATTTGTGTAATTTTGTGTCAGAATTAATTACAACATATATGAATATGTCCCACAATAAATCTCATTGAAAGAATATAATCTATGTGTTACTGAAACTAACCCATTAAGGAAATGAATTATTTATTGATTAAAAAATATTATTTAAAATTATTCTAGTTTCCTCTAATACAATCAAATAATATGATAATTTATGTAGAAATGGCTTGCTTTTTCCAAAACATTCTAAGCTATCTTGGAATAAAAATTCTAAAATAAAAGGCATTAATCATGTGTTTGTTAATCTATGTATGCTTTAGAGATACTCTAGCAATTTCCTTTTATTTTCAAATTTTCTCTAATGTAACAATTATGTAAAATCAAGAAAACCAATTTTAATTAACAAAAGAAAGATAATTGTTCATCTCAAGATCTGAAAAACTTATTTGTGTGTTATTCCCAAATTAATGCTAATATTTATTTATGCTTTTGTTAAATGTTCTCATACAAAACCATTTTCAAAAAGCCATCAAATAAAAGCTACTGATATCTATAGGACAAATGATTTTTATGGAAAAAAAATCAAATAGTATTTACAAATCTTTACGCATAGAAATATAATGGTGTAACCAGAAGGAAGCAGGTCTGTGTAACCCAGATACACATTTCTGCACACCTATACCACCACTTCCCTTCTCAGACTTCCAGAAGACCTGATTTAGTCCTGAGATTCAAAATGCATTAGCTGTAAGTATCAAAGAAGAAAATAAAAATCAATGACTAACCCTCTTGACCTGGTAGGCATTTAAGTATAAGATGTATTTAATCATATTTTATTTTATTTATTCATTTATTTTATTCTTAAATCATATTATAAAGAGCTTTAAAAAAATTTTATGTAATGTACACTCAATGTAGTGCTCAAACTCACAACCTTGAGATCAAGAGTTGCATGCTTTTCTGACTGAGCCAGTCATGTCCTCAATTATGTTTTATTTATCTATTTATTTTTAAAAGATTTTATTTATTTGACAGAGAGACAGAGGGCAGAAGTAGGCAGAGCAGCAGGCAGAGGGAGGGGAAGAAGCAGGCTCTTCGCTGAGCAGGGAACCCAATGCAGGGCTCGATCCCAGGACCCTGGGATCATGATCTGAGCCAAAGGCAGACGCTTAACCAACTGAGCCACCCAGGCATCCCCCCAATTATGTTTTAAATGGAAGAATAAAAATGAGTTTCATACATTTTTAATTGTACTTTTATAAATTAAGAGTATGAATTCATTTGAGTATAGATTGCATGTTTCAAATGAGCTAATGTTGGGATTGGCCAGAATGTAATATACAACATTATGAACTTGGAATTTTAAGTATTTTTCACTTCAAATACATTTAATACAGCCTTCTTCCTAGACACACACACACACACACACACACACACACACACAGATTTAAAATGAACTGGTCTGTTATGTTTGCATGTGCTGGATTTCAAACACTAGTGGTAATGTTTCCTTAACATTGATATATGACCTTTGTAATTTACATTGAAGAAAGCTGTTTTTTTCAGCCTAATTAGAACTGTTTCAAATTTTCCTGCTAAATATATGATATAAAGTCCTTTCAACTTTTTTATTCTAGAGTTTCTTTCCATGTCAACTTTGTTCCAATCAAAATATGCTTTGAATTAAATGATTTTGATTGAATATGTGGATCATATTTCACTTCTAAGATTTAAAGTCCAAAAAGGAAAAGTTTAGCCTGTTCAAACAAAGCAAGAGCAGCCACTTTGCGGAAAGCTATTCACGTTTAAGAAGACTGACAAATTGTTTGTGTGCACCATTAGGTCTAGTTTCTGCAATAGTTGCCAGATTTCCTGTCCCCCTAATAAGATACATTAACTCCTTAAATGCTGGTTCCGAATTTGTGATGAATTCAAGTAAGATTAGAAAATATTTTATTTATCTATAAGTTCCTTCTTCTAAATAAATGTAAAGAATAGTAAAGAAATTTATTATATCAAAATTTCCAAGAAACAAAAGATTTTGTTTTTCAAAACAAAATCATTTTTTCATAATTGAACAGATGCAAATTCAGAATATAAATATACTTTCCAAATGGTGTTTTCGACAAATCCACATTAATCCTCATTTTAAAAAAAAAATGCATTAAACTAGTTAGTAATTACTTGTTCGGATGAAACACAACAGTGAAAATATTGGAATATGAAATTAACTATAATCTAAAATGAGCTTAACATTCTCTTATGTTGATTATAAATATATCACAATGCTTCGGAATTCAGACATTCCCCTTCATATAGAACCAAAAACATGAAACAAATTATATGCTATTTAAAAGAAAAGTTTAACTTTGAGGGCTTAACATTATGTGTGAAGCTGTGACATTAAGAACAATAAGTAATGAATGTCAGAGAAAAAAAGAAGGATCAAGGATTTAGAGAAAGAAATTATGGATGCTAAGAATAGAAATTATATCTGACAGTTGAAAAAAATGAAATTTAGTCAACAACACACAGAAGTTCATGCTGAAAAGCAGATAGAGAAATCACTAAAAGGAATTCTGTACTTCTAAACTGCCCTTGAACTGCTGAGCAGAAGAAAGATTTTGAAGCCAGCAGCATACTGTTCATTTCTACATTTATATCATTACTAAAGAAAAGTGTGAGTTAGTATCATATCTTGATATAACCATCAAGCACTCGTGCATCTTTTGGCAGGAGAATCATTCTGTCTACGATTGTTATTGTGTAGTTTTAAATGGACTAGTCAACCAGCTGTTATATATTTTACACACTGAAGGCCATGTTTCCTTTGAAATTCATAGTTTTAATCTCAACTGAAGTCTGTATTGCTGTGTGCCAAGATCAAAAGGATTAGGCAAACTTGTACAATTACCCTCCTTTTCAGAGAGATGATTTTTTTCTAATGTTTAAAATATTCCTATATGCTGACATTTTATCCAACTATTTTCTTTAGAGCTACAGAACATTAAAACATTTAATTAACATTTCAACCTTAGGTCACTCTTAATCTAAAACCTAGGAATTCATAATATACAGATATTTTAAACTAGTTACAGTATAACACACATAGGGAGATGGGGCTTTTAAAAACATTCTATTTAGTAAGAACGAATGGGGAACAACTATAATTAAATGATAGATATGCCCATCTATTTTATTATGTGTTTGAATTTTGCATGACTTCATGAAGAAAACAGTTCACGGAGCTTAAAGCAATGCATATGCATCAAGAAAAATTTAATGTAAGAGAAGGTAATGCAAAAATTAGAAGTATATAAAAATCATGCCATGAAATTCGATAGACTTAGAGGTGCACCATGTATTTGTTCCTAAGCTTTCTAGCAGGCAACATAAAGAAAGAAACACGAACACTTACAAGAGTCAAAAATGACCATAATGTAAAAACAAACCAGATGGCCTAGAAAAACACATTATTTCTATTCCTGAGATAAGAAATTCCTCCCTTGGCAATATGATGGAATCCAGGTATGTGACTCTCAGAGGGACTGACTTAATCCTGGGATAGATTTAAAGTATAGACAAATGGAGAGACTACATACTCTTCAGGCAATCCTGCATAAACATTATTTCTCTTAGGTAAGGCTTTGAATGGTAAATTCTAGATTACACTCCATGACAAGTACCTGGAATGCAGCCATTTTATTTTGTCAGTTAAATGTAGAGCCACATGCTTCACCAGCAGCTAAATGAGTCACAGGACTAATAGTATCTCAAAAATGTGAAGGAGAAAGACACAAATAAGCCTCTATAGAAGGCAGGTCCATCTTCACCTGAAAGGGGTAGTAGCCTATGCTATGCTAAGACAGGTCCAAGGTTCTCCTCAGAAATTCTGGGTTAACTTTCCCACATAGATAAACAGGAAACAAAAGCCTCCAATGCTAACCATGATGCCCCAATACTACAGATGTTAAAATGTCTAAAAGTGGTATAGTAAATGCTCAACCCTTTAAAAAAAATTAGGAAAGTATCCTTAGGAAATTAATTTTGAGTACTGTAAATCGTTGTTATATTAAGGTAAACTAGTTAAAAAATACACACTTAAGTAATGAAAGTATTAATCTAAAATTCTCAATTATTGGGGCGCCTGGGTGGCTCAGTGGGTTAAGCCGCTGCCTTCGGCTCAGGTCATGATCCCAGGTCCTGGGTTCGAGCCCCGCATCGGGCTTTCTGCTCAGCAGGGAGCCTGCTTCCTCCTCTCTCTCTGCCTGCCTCTCTGCTTACTTGTGATTTCTCTCTGTCAAATAAATAAATAAAATCTTAAAAAAATAAAATAAAATAAAATTCTCAATTATCTATCTATGTATAGAAAAAAGAACAGATTTCCTCTTTAGCAACCACTGAAAAGTATTAATTTGGAGGGTGACCTTCTGGAGTTTTTATTTTGCAGTCAGTTACACAGGGAAGGAAAACAAAACTAAAACAAAACAAAACAAAACAACAAAAATTAATCCCTTCCCATTTGCTTATCCTCATAGATCTGATAAATACTAGCAATCTCTTGCCTTTGAAGATGGCCAGACCAGAATCCCTACTTATTGCCAGATGTAGTTTAATCCCACAGGGACTCCAGACAAAAACAAGGAGCTGTCTTCATGGCACCAATGATTCCCTGGACTGAATGCCATAAACTTACATTGGCAAATCAAAATCCTTGGCAAGATAGAACATTTATTATATCACCACTTCCAAGACTATCCAATAAAGAAAAGTGAATTAAAGAATATGATGCAAAGTTGAATATTTTTTTAAAGCATTGATAAGTTCAGCCAGAGAATTACATCTGCAATCACTTTGTGTATGCTACTGTATACACAAACGTCATTTAGGAATAAAAGTCTTTTTTTTCCTTCAGCAATCTTTACACCCAATGTGGGGCTTAAAATCACAACCCCGAGATCAAGAGCTGCATGCTCTACTGAGGGAGCCAGTCAGGCGCCCAAAAGTCTTTTTTCATTCTACAACTTTTAACACCAGCAGTTCTGTCATCTGCTCAATCAACAAACATTTATTGAGCACTTACTATAGGTTCTGTTCTATGCCAGATTCTGGGGATAATGAGATGAGATGTCCCTTTGGAGGAGGGGTACGGAGCAAAAGGTCATCTCTAAGATGACTACAACAGTCTATGTGAGAACTAGTGAGAGCCTCAAGAAAGTAGCAGTGGGAGTGAAGAAAAAGGGACAGATTTCAGAAAGATTTAAGTTATTACTTATATCAACTGATGACCACTGTAAAAAAGTGAAGGAAAGAGAGTTAGGATGATACCCAGGTTTCAACTTTGGACCTTAATAGTACTGGAGAAGGAACAGTTTATATGGTAAAAGATTAACTCAGTTTTGAATTTAGTATTTATAATTTAGACTTTTTAAAATAGATCTGAAGTTAACCCTAAGCTTTTTTTAATCGAAGCCTGGTAATTGTAACAGAAATATATATACTACTTAAATATTAAAATATGTTCAGGTACAATACTGGGATGCCCAAGCCAAAAAAACTGGGGGTAATAAAAGGATTGTCAAGACATTACACTCGTGCTGTCCAAATGAAAATATAATGCAGGCCACATGTATAACTTAAAATTTCTAGAAGCCACATTTTTTTAAAAAGGTGAAAATAATTTTAGGATAGTATATTTAATCAAGAATATTTAAAAATCATTTAAAAATATAATAATATAAAACTAATTTTGTATCAGATCTTATAAATTTGGTATGAATTTTATACTTACAACATACAGCAAATCTCAGTGTAGACTAGCCATATTTCAAGTGGTCAGTAGACGCAAATGTACTTGTGTCTGTACACATCTGTCACCATACAACACTATTACAATACTATTGATGATATTCCCTGTACTTTCATCCCTGTTGCATTTAGATTTTTATGGCATTTTAGGGACGCCTGGGTGGCTCAGTTGGTTAGATTTTTATGGCATTTTGATGTAAAACAGAATGCAGGGATTAACAATATTTAACTTTTTTAAAAATACAGATTCTCCTACTGAAAATAAAGGTAAGCCTTAGAAAGCACACACACTTGCAGACTACCAAGTGGCCTTTAAATACAGTTTTAAAGAAGTCATTAAAATTCCTAGTGCTAAAATGGCACTTCCCAGTGAAGAATGGCTAAATCTTAGGACATGAGAGCAGAAATATAACATTTTCAAGTGTGAAGACATAATGTTCTGCAATGTATAGTCCTTAGCCATTTACAAATCTCTGAAGAACTGTGGCAGCATTCAAAAGATGGCAATATGCCTACCCTCTCTTCCAATAAAGGTGAGGGCCTAATTCTAGCAACTATGATGCCACCTACAAACTCCATCCTTAAAAGTCCTTTGTTAGAATTCTTACATATTGGGGTGTCTTGGTGGCACACTCAGTTAAGTGTCTGGCACTTGATTTTGGCAGGGGTCATGATCTTGGGGTCCTGGGATTGAGCCCTGAGTCAAGCTCTGTGCTCAATGTGGAATCCACTTGAGAGCCTCCCTCTCTCTCTCCTTCTGCTCCCCCCACCCAGCTCATGCGCACACATGTGTGCTCTCTAAAATAAATAAAATCCTAAAAAAACTTTCTTACATATTGTCCGCTCAGCTCACTGTGCCAGCTATATACTTTAAGAACCACCATATAGCCATAGACTACAATTTAGGCCAGAGAGCACAACATTGGCTGAAAGTCAGTTATACAAAATCTGTAGGCAATATGGATATATTCATAACATAAAAAGCACCTATTAGTAGCAGATAGAATTAGCTTCTGTTTGCCCACTCCTAGAAATTCCTTAACATGTATAATAATAGTATATGATTCTCTAAATCACAATTAATTGCAGGTCTGATTATTTCTGAATTATCAATGAAATAATATTTAGCTAATAGGGTCAGTCTTGTTTAATTACTTTTATGCAGACATGAATAAACAGGCAATATAAGATCAATAATCTAAACTTCTTGAAATATTTAATTTCTTATTTATGCTTCCTTGCCTCCCTTTCACTTCTTAACTAATCTTTTATCTTTCTATTATAGATACAGCACAAAAAATGACTTCGCTAAGATTATCATGTCCAATTGTCTGAATCCAATGGATGCTTATCCCCCTTCACCTCTGTGGTGATTGTGGTGTTTATGCTCCTAACTCTCTCTTCTCTAAGCTTCTTTGATACCCTCCCGTCCAGACTCTCTTTCTCATTTGATTCTCCTCATTTTTTTTTTTTTTAAGTAAACTCTATGCTCAATACAGGGGTTGAACTCATAACCCCAAGATTAAGAGTCACATGCCCTCCTGACTGAGTCAGCCAGGCAACCCTCTTCACTTGTTAATGTAGGGCCTTTTTTATCTAATTTCTCAGTCAGTGGTAGTTCTCCTCATGATTAGTCACAGGCCCCTGTTCCTGATGTAACTCAGGTTAGTTGAGCTAGACTTCAACCACCACAACCAACAATTATCACCATTTCCAGAGTTTCAAGTCCAAAATGTCAACTGCTCATCAAACTACTTATTTTGATATGCTTCTGGTAATTCAAACCTACATCAAGAAAAGAATAATATTTCCTCTTAAACTTGCTTTCTTGCTTACTTTTTTGGTTATGTAGTCCTTCACCCAGCCAATTTAGAAATGTGGCAGTCACCTTGACTTCTCCTTTCTCCTTTTCCTCTAAAACCTTACCTAATCAGATAGTAAACCTCCAAAGTATCTTTCAAATTCATTCTTTCTTTCCCTTGCACTATGGCTATTTTTGTTTCTCTGTTTCATTATTTCTAAGTTTAATTATTCTAAGACTATCCAAACTGTTTTATCTCTAAAATTTCCCTCCTTTAATTCCTTCTCCATATGAATTGCTATTTAAAATTTGGCTAAGTCACAATTCTCCCTAAAACTTTTTGGTGGTTCTCCTTTCCCTGAAGCAGTGATCTCCAGCTTTAACATACACTGAAATCACCTGGAGAACCTGTTAAAACAGATTGCTGGGCTCCCCCCTACCAAAGTTTCTGTTTCTATAGATCTGGACCTAAGCCCAAGATTTGCCTTTCTAACAAGTTCCCAAGTAATACTGATGCTTCTGGTCTGGCAACCATCTTTTGGGGCCCATTACCCCAAACAAAATAGTTCATACTACTTACAAACCATTAAAGATTAGTCACATAATCTGCCTCCAGTTTCATCTTTCCATAGGTATTGCTTACAGTTCTCTTAACACACATACTGCACTCGACCTTCTGAAAGAAGTCCAGCATGTATACTAGACTAGAACTTTGTTCACACTACTTCTTATTTCTGCAATGCCCTATCCATCACCTTGCTCCCTCCTTGACAAACTCCTACTAATGCTTAAAGACTAAGATCAAAAGTAGTATCCTACAGTTCAGGCTTCCCTGTCCTTTTCAGCAAGTAAAATAAGGTATTTCCTCATCCTCAAAGTAAAACAAAACAAAACAAAAAAAGTATGGTGACAGATATTAACTAGATTTGAGATCATTTTACAATATATATAAATACTGAATTGTTATGTTGTACACCTGAAACTAATATGTCAATTATATTTCAGTAAATAAATATTGCTTAGAAATCACATATGCACACACAAATAAATAAAATGTTAAATGTTTTAATGACAGCCTGTGTTTCTCCTTCATGGTACATAACAGAAGTATTACATTATTTGTTAAATTACATTATACATGATCACGTTATATGTTTATTTCAGTTTCTTATTTATTGTCCATGTCCCTTGCTAAACAATAAGTTCCCAAAGGGCAAGTACTATGCTGTCTTTCTCACTATTCTTAAAGACTAATAAGTAGCAGGAACTTACAAAATATTTGTTGAATGAAAAACCAAATACATCACTTAATCTATTTCTCTAATTAGTTACTGTCATGTCTGTTTGATCTTCATAACGACAGCCCCAAAAGGGCAGGTGTCATATTCTTCCAATTTTGTGATCACAGACCTAATTACCCAGTAGGCCCCTAATAAATGTCTGTTGAATGAATGAATGGCATTTAAGAAATTCTTGTGATTTTGCACAATTCAGTGTCTATGCTATGGGACTATGATCTTCAAGCATTGTATGAGGAGCATGAAATTGACCACAGAAACTTTATCCAGTTGATACAGTGCTAATTTGGCAGAATTTTAGAAAATGTGAAGAATTTCTGTGATTACTAGCCATTGCAAATGAAATGTCTACAGTTTGTTAACCATACAATCAAATTTGGGGTAGGATGATTACATGGAAGGAAGAAAAAGTGAACTGGATATTACAATATCGTCTTTCAAGGTTTTATTTTCCCTTAAACAATGTCAGGGAGACGGACGCAAACAATGTCAATCATAAACTTGACAAAGATTCTAGAAGACGATACATTATACAGGGAAAATGCATCTGAAGGTCAACATGGAAGAAATTCATTGACCAACTAAACAACAACATAATAACAATAATAGCAATACTGAACATTTATTGAGTGTTTATGATGGAGCTAATTATACGCTAAATGTTTTACATGGATTATTTTATTTAATTTTCACAATATTCCTATGACATAAGCACTATGTTTTAAAAACCAGGTTTTAACAAATGAAGCTACAATGCTAAGTAAATTGCCTAATGTCACACAGCGAGTAAATGTCAGAGTTGCAACCTGAACCCAGATCTGACTCCTAAAGCCATGTTATTAACCACTACAAATCCTCTCGAAAAACTGTGAAACAGAATAGTATATGCCAAAGCTACAGTATAAAATTCAAAAATATGAAACCCTCTCATACTAAGAATTAATGTCAATGAGTTTCACATATATCATAGATTAATATCATTATTAAGTATTGCTGAGTATATACCAAATCTGAAAGGCCATATAGACCTGGAGGATTTACTTACAGGTTCTTTTGTCCTTCCAACTGTTTTTCACTTTTACACATATGCCTTTTTAAAACTAAAACTTTTACTTTGTATTACAGTTTATTTTTCTGTGTTCCTCACTAAAATGTGAGTTCCTGGAAGGCAGAGGTAATATCTGCATCCTTAGAACTTAGCACCTAGTACACATTCAATAAATTTTTATAGAGCTGAATATGAAATTTATATTCTAGTCTTCTTTTTCATTACTTTAACTGTATATTCATGAGGAGATTTTAAAAATCAAATTAGAAAAAAAAATCAGCCTTTAGAGCAAGATAGAGAATATGAACCTGTTAATTGCTAAATCCAAAGACTCTTAAGCAAGCTATTAAACTATTTTGGGATAAGAATAATCAGTAAGAGCTCATTCTAATTTCTGAACATCCATGGATATTAGCAACTTAAAAAAAATGACTTCATGTATTTTAATGTGTATCATATTTTGTTTTGACACATGAACTATTTGATTTCTTCAAATCAAACTACCATGTAAAAAGAACCAAGAAAATTTTTCTCATTTCTTATTTAAATAAACATTTTCACTTAAATACCAAACTCAATATAGGTTTTTGTTGATTTTGGAAAATGTTTTAAATACTTTCATGTAACAATACTGTCTCAAACTTTCTACTCAAGATACTGATGCCATGTTTTTCTCTTATTTTTTAATCTCTTTTGTTTTTAAAAAAGTATGGCACAAACATTATCTGCATTTATGATGTTAGTATCTCTTAAATGTGCTGGATGGCAAATACTTTTAAATTAAAATACTATAATAATAAACAACGTCAAACAAATAAATCTGTTCTGAGATTTTTAAAAAGCTTTCCAGATAACTCCTATGATAAGCCCGTAAGACACACTAGAGTATTGTAAAATCAGAGTTGGAATCATGACCTTTATTAGGTTAGGAGAATTGAATCAAGGACATAGATGTATTCATTCTGAGAGGCCACCATTTTCCTCCTTTGTTTTTCAAAAATATAACTCTCCTTTGTAGAATGTCTATCTTTTCACTTCAATTCAATTTAATGGATGCAGTTACAGGCCAGAATCTAACAACTATATTATTATTAGTATATGCACTTAAATTTTTCTTAAATACATGGGTGAAAAGATAAACAGCAAAGCAAGAGTTAATTGAAACATTCCTCTTTAGAGCAACTGCCTTGAGGAGTGGGGGCTGGTGGATGGTGGGAGGGGGAGCAAGGCAGAGAGATGCTGAGTTAATCAGGGAGCAAATCCAAAGCCAGGCATGGATAGGCCTCACTAATGAGCCTCAAGTACCCTGCAGTGGTTTTCAAACTTAACTGGCTTCAAACGATGCCACCCCATGACAGAATGCAGCTAGCCATAAGAGGAGGGTGATTAGAATAAATGACTGGAGTAATTAACTCTGATGTGAAACCACCTGATTGGAAAAGAGAAGCCAAGAGCTATTTAGCTGATGGTCCTCCAGTAGAAAAAGGAAGCTTTCCCTTTCTCTTGTGTGGGTGTTCAGTTAGAACTCAACTCTTTCAAGTAGGTATTTGGTAGCACTAATGAAAAGCAGCTTTCATTCAAGGGCCTCTCAAGGGCCTTCCCATTCATTTTGAAAGGGGAAGAAAATAAAAGCTTCAAAGTAGAACTAATTTACTTTACTCCCCTACCTCTTAGTGAATTTTGCATTAGTGAAGTCTGCAGTAGTATTTATGCTACCAATCGGCCTCCAAATAATGTCATTAAATACCCCAAATTTTTATTTATGAAATAACCAGATAAAGACAAAACTTATACATTTTCCATTCTTTAAAAATATTCTAAAACATCCACGCACATGTTAAATATATGTAATTTTAATTTATCAATTACACTTTAAAAAGCTTTAAAATGTTTACATAGAAAATTGTTGAACTTCTAAATTGTTGATCAGTGTCAATACTTCCTTTATAAGTGCCATGAGGATTATTCTTCCTATGGCAAGAGACTCTTGTGTAAGGGAGAAGAGTATAAATTATGAACAGAGTACATGTGTTTTTGAAGAGGAAAAAAAAAAAGAATAGCATTAAGTCAAGGAAAGAGAGTACATAATTTTGCAAAAAACAGCTTTCTTACAGGGCAAATTGAGCCAAAGAATCCACCACCCTTTTTGGTCTGCTTTATTTTACAAAGAGAGGAATTATAAAGACTGGGGGCATTACTACCTGCTGTTTTACAAGTCATCATCAATTCATTGGGCCAATGTTGTTCTGTACCTGCTGAGTTAATGTTCCTCGACACACCCCCTCCCCTAAAACAGGTTCACAAGCTGTCCAGTACCAACTATGGTGTAGTAGCGCCGGTAACTTAGTGAATGTTTATGCCTAAACTTGGATTTATTTGACAGCTTTACACCTTTGGGCATGATATAATTAAATGTTTTGACAGCTAAACAGAAACTGTATAAATTTAAAAGCTATTAGGAGCTCAGCATCTAGAATCAAAATGAAGTAATTTGCTTATACCCTGAACCACTTTTAGCAATGCATTCCAATAAAAGGCACAAAGAGAGGAGTAAATGTCTAGCCAAATGTTTCAGCTAATTCTTTCACATTTCTTCTATGAAAAAATATTCCCTTTATAAATATTGATAATGACTTTAATATCAACAAAGGGAACATAAGCAGATTTAAGATTATCAATAGAACCCTTAAACTCTATCTTTCACTATTTTCTGTAATTTTAGAAACTATACTATTAAAAAGACAGACTAAGAAATAGCGTGTGTGTGCATATATATATACATATAATTTTTTAAAGATTTTTTTTTAAAGTAATCTCTATACCCAAGGGGGCTTGAACTTACAACCCTGAAATCCACTGACTGAGCCAGCCAGACATCCCAGTATATATTTTTAAAGGCCACCACTATATGCTATTTGAAAGGATTTAAAGCAATACAAAGAAAATGAGTGGTTCTGCAAACTCAGCCACTAATGACTCTGGAGTTCATTTTCACTCTCCAAGTTGCTAGGTCCCAGATTTTCATAGTATTCTGTGTGCTGCTTGGTTCTCTAAAATGTCAATTCTCACTTCTTGTGGAAGGGAGAAATCATAATACTCCTAACTCACTGCTTACCTTCAGAAAAACTCACTGTTCATTATCTAAGCTGCAGAAAATGTTCCCATCAGCAGTACTACTCAAATACACAGATGAAAAAGCTCAAATACTTCTCTAAAAATGAAAAAAAAAAAAACCTGTAAAGCAAAGTTGTTCATTAAACTATCATTTTAAAAATGAAAGCTGATTTATATCTAGTATATTGCATCATGTTATCATTCTGGAAAGCACCTACAGAGAACTGGCTTACAGTGTAACAAAAAAGCTCATGTAAACAATATGTAAGTCAGACCATTACTGAAGCATTTGGACTTTATCAAATATATAAAAAAATTTAAAATCTACTTTGCATTATGTAATGACCTGAGGAGATGCTGTACCCACACTAAAGGTAACAATGATAAGATGTTTATTTAAAAAAAAAATCAATGAAATGTTTAGAAATCAGTTCACTTCTCATGTGGTGTTTATATTTCACTTTATCATCCTTCTTGTAAAGACAGTTCTAAAGGAAGAAACTACTATGAACCAAATCCTGTTTAACTTACATATGCTGATGTCAAGTAATTTTAAAAAATATTTTCTAAAAAGAGCTTCTTATGTACACATCTAAAAACATTACTGCATTATCTAATTGTTCTCTTCCTCTCATTCATGTTTACAGAATAGATGTCTTTCTGTGTACCATATTTGGATCTACTGGAACATAGCCTGAAACTGGATTAAACTTTTTCCAAGTTTAAAATATCTGATAGTGCCAATTCTGAGAATAAGGGATTGAGGACTCAGAAGCTGAGAGTTCCAATCTGGCTACTTTTTCTTTTTAATCAATGAACCTTAAGTCCCATCATTTAAACTCTAGCTATAAGTTTCAATATTCCTAGCAGATGGGCAGTTATTTAAAGCTTAGTAAATTTAGACCCAAAGCAGAGTATTACTTGGTATAAATAAGAAACTGAACCTATTAAAATACTATATATTAAGAATGCCCTTTTAAAGAATATTATTTCAGTGTCTTTTTAATTACTTCATTGTTTCTCTTCTCCAAGGGTAACATATATTAAAAAATATTATCAGATATAATTGATGAAGATGTAAATGTCTATGAGAACCTCTGATTAGAATGACAAGACCAGCAGCACTGATCTAATTTAGCTAAAAAGCACAGAAACTAGAATTTAACCCATGTTATCTTTTTATAGGTAAAAGAACTATGTCGAAATATTTAAAAACTGCTGTGGCAGCTCTAGAGATACAATGAACACACATAAAATAGTTGAGATCCACTGAACACACACATAAAATATAATAATTTCACCGAGTAAGGTTCCATTGATGATAAGATGAACCTTTATTTTATATATTGCTAAGATATAAAGAGGGCTGCAAAATAATTATAACAAAGTGCTTTTTCATGCAGAATTTTAATTTTATACTGACTGAAACAGTTGTCAGACTTTTAAGGCAGATTTTGTTATGTATTGTATATATACTAAAAATGTATAAATGATGGGGCGTCTGGGTGGCTCAGTGGGTTAAGCCTCTGCCTTAGGCTCAGGTCATGATCTCAGGGTCCTGGGATCGAGCCCTGCATTGGGCTCTCTACTCAGCCGGGAGCCTGCTTCCCCCCGGCCCTCTCTGCCTGCCTCTCTGCCTACTTGTGATCTCTGTCTGTCAAATAAATAAATAAAATCTTTTTAAAAAATGTATAAATGAAATAAATTGGTTATTCATAAAAAGTTTCAGGTCCAATTCTTCTGAATTACTTCCTGAATTGAAGATGCTGAATTCTGTATTTTTCCATACAACAGTGCCACAGTGGGCATTAGTGAGGCATCTTTCTTTTAAAAATAGATTTTGTTTGTTTGTTTGGGAGGGGAGAGGAGCAGAGGGAAAGGGATAAGCAGACTCTGCACTGAACCAAACTTGGAGCTTGAACCTGGACCCTGAGATCATTATATAAATTGAAATCAAGAGTCAGACACTTTAACAACTGAGCCACCCAGGTGCCCCAGTGAGGCAGCATTTTTAAAAAAGAATTCTCCACAGGACGTCTCGATGGCTCAGATGGTTAAGCCTCTGCCTTTGGCTCAGGTCATGACCCTAGCGTCCTGGGATGGCGTCCCATATCGGACTCCCTGCTTTGCAGAGAGCCTGCTTCTCCCTCTCCCTCTATCTGCTGCTCCCCCTGCTTGTACTTTCTTTCTCTCTGTCAGATAAATAAATAATATCTTTAAAAAAAATTAAAAATTCCAAATCAAAAGAAGATAAATTTTAAAAAGTTGTTTAAAAAAAAATAAAAGAATTCTCCACTATTAGCTCTGGAATTTTCTTCCAAACCCAACATCTACACATTTCTACAAATTTGATGCTGACATTTTCTTGACATCTCCCTCGCTCTTTTTTTCAGAAGTGTCATTTAGTGCATTCTTCTGTAAGGGCCTATTCAGCCAGAGCAGCCCCACCCCCGTTGAACTGCCATTTTGCTGTAAAGCTTAAATTGACCTTGCCCCCCACCCAGGGGAACTTATTTAAAAGCAAGTCCGGGAAACCAGTCCCAGGTAACAAAGTCCAAGTACAAGAGTGGGTCAGGCCAGGTGGAGGTATTCAATCAGTGGGTGCACATATTGTCTCCTAGCTACCAAGGAGTATGGGCCCCCACCCTTTGGGAGCCTTTTGGCGCCAATCCTAACCAAGGTGTGATAGGCTGGTTCAAATGTCTACTAGGGTAAATTGTAATTCAATTGGTCACCTAGCATCACTGTGGAGTTTCCTGTGTGTTTATAATCTCATTGGCCACCTGTGTGTGGCCAGGCCCAACCACATGGCCTTTGCTCTATAAAAGTTAGTCTGGAAAGCAGGAAGGGGCCATCCTCTCTGGAGGAGCAGCCCTGACCGGTCTGTTTGACGGTCGGTATGATTCCTGATGCTTGGCGCAAAATAAAGCTTTGCTTGACCTTCGCTTTGTATCAGTCTCGCTCCTTTAATCACGGACCCATTATTGGGGTACTCAATTTTGGGGGGACCCAACATTTCATGACTATTTCTTTCTGCTTCTGTGTTTAACTATGATACCTCTGTCTTAACCTCCACTGTGATAACTCTATCTTAAAACATAACTAAGTATATTAAAAAAAGTTTAGTGGAATAATATTGTTTAGTGGAATACAGATTGGCAGTTTCTTAGGAAATGAAATACACTCTCACCATATTGTCCAGTAACTGTACTCCTTGGTATTTACCCAAACAAGGTGGAAATTTATGTCTACATGAAAATTTATAGCAATTTTATTAATAACTGCTAAAATTTAAAAGTAACTAAGATACCCATCAATAACTGAATGGATAAACTATGGTACATATATACAGTGGACTATAAAGGAGCCATCATATCAAGCCATGAAAGCTATGGAGAACCTTAAGTGCATTCTGCCACATAAAAGAAGCCAATCTGAAAAGGTTATATATGGTGTGATTCCAAATATATGAAATTCTGGGAAAAGAAAAACTATAGAAATGATAAAATGATCAGTGGTGCCAGGAGTTTAGAGTAACAGGAGGTGTAGGAAGAATGATAAGGCAAAACACAGGAGACTTTTAGGGCAGCGAAACTATTCTGTATGGTACTATAATGGTAAAGATGTGTTATATATTGGTCAAAGTCCATAGAATGTGAAACAAAGTGAACCTTAACATAATATGGAATTTAGTTAATGTGTCAATACTGCCTCAGTTGTAATAAATGTACCACACTAATTCAAGATGTTAATAATATCCCTATTACTATGGGGGGAGGGAGAGTGAGGGGTGTATATGGAACTTTATGTTCCTCTCCATTAAAAAAAAAAAAAAACTGCTCAAATAATAAAAGTCAATTAATTATATTTTAAAGATTATTTATTTGAGGGAGAAAGAGTGAGAATATGTGCACATGAAGGGGAGGGAGGGAAAGGGAAAGAGAGCTTTTTTTTTTTTGGAAGATTTTTACTTATTTATTTGACAGAGAGAGAGACAGTGAGAGAGGGAACACAAGCAGGGGGAGTGGAAGAGGGAGAAGCAGTCTCCCCAGCTGAGCAGGGAACTCCATGCAGGACTTGATCCCAGGACCCTGGGATCATGACCTGAACCAAAGTCAAACACTTAACCAACTCAGCCACCTAGGCACCCCTGATTAATTTTTTTTTAATGATGTTTATATGTCTGTCTCTTCCACTACTGAGCTATCTTAAAGACACGCTTCACAGCTCATTCATGTTTGGTTCCCATGCCTAAGACAGTTATTGGTACATATTAGGGGCCTTAACTGCTACTTTTTGAAGTGCAAGAAGAATGGCTGCCCTACTCAAAGGATTCTCAGAGCCTTCATTCCCACCATGTGCGCCACAGCCTATAGAATGAGATGCATTAACAATATTAAATTCATACTTTTCATATCAGTTAAACAAGGATATCCCAGTATGAATATAATCTATCTCCTTTACAGAGTGAGTTGAAACATATAATCTGACAAGCCACTAATTTACCTAATTTTCACTATTATGTTTGGGGCATTGTGTTAGGCACTTTGGGACAAAGATAAATGAGGCATTTCATGCCTGTGTGGAGAAGCTCCCAGTCCACTGAAGATAGAGATGTGAAAACAACCATGTACAAAACGGTGTAGAGAGCAGAGAGCATAAAACAAACTTCAGTAGTATAACTGTCATATAAATGTACAATATTAAAGAAATACCTTGTTATATATATTTTTGAGATAAAAATATAATTTTCATTAACACTCAGTTATCATAAAACTTAAAATACTGCCTATATTCTCATTTTAATGTTTCACCAAATTATTTTAAGCAAATTATGAACTGCCTTTATGAAGCATATACCGTTTCCTTCAATTATTTCAGCTTTTGGTTCATAGTTCTATTCTCTGTCATCAATCTTGATGGGTTCAGAATTCAAACTAATGGCTCCTCTCTTAGAAGTCTGTCTTCTCTGCTCACTACAGTCACCTTTAAGCATTCCTATACTTTTGATGTAATAATCCAAATAACTCAAATCTAAATGTCCTTGAATAACCATAACCTCTTTCCTGCCAGTTAATTATTCTTTCAAACATGTCTTTTATCCTTACTTCTTGTAATTTCTTTTAGTTCTTAAATTACAAAGATATATAATAAAAACAGTAAGTATTGGCTTACTATTTGAGTACAGTGATAATTTGCCTAAATTACATCAATTAAATCTCAAACAACCTTATGCTCTCAAAGTAGATATACTAAACCACTACAACCATATTTGCTTCCCGTATCATGAAATATTATAGGAACAGGCTAACAGACCTGGATTCCAAGTCTGGCTCAAATGGTTAAGTTCTCAAAACTTCAATTTGGGACTCATCTCTGAAATGAAAAATATATTCTTCATAAAATTATTGTCAAGAATTAAATTATATGCTTCGTGTAGGGTAAGTTCTTATTAGATGTCAGTTCCTTTTCCAGTTTTCCTTCTGTGGTGGTGAGCCTCTAATGATTCTCACCTCCTGGTATTCATGGTCTTGCCAAGTTCCCTCCTATACTAAATACAGGTGATCTATATAACCAGTTGGATACAGCCGAAATGACACAGTGGACTTCTGAGACTAAGTCATAAAAGATATTGTGCTTCCCACCCTCCTCAATTTCGATTGCTTGCTTTGGGGAAAGTCAGTTGTCATATGGTAAAGTTATTCACGCAGCTCTACGGAGAGAGGTCCTTGTGGTAGGGCAACTGAGGTCTGCCAACTCAGCAAATGTGAAAGTCATTTTAGAAGCCTATCTTTGAGCCCTAGTCATACCTCTGGATTACTGTAGCTCCAACAAACATCTTGGGAACAATCTAATGAGAGCTAGAACCTAGCTAAGCCACTCCCAAATTCCTGATTCAAAGGGACAATGCAAGATAAGAAAGGCCTACTGTTGTTTTAGCAGTTAAATTTTGGAGCAAATTGTTACACAGCAATAGATAACTAACCTATCTTCTAGTTTACATTTTCCTTAGACCTCCTTGATCTACTTTAACCCATACCAGATCCCACAGTGTTTATTTTCAACAAATTTTTTTTATAAGCAACCTAGACTCTTCCCCAACTTGATTCTTCTCATATCTACTTCGTAAATACACTCTTGGGAAATCCCATGATCTATTTTTCTAGCTCCTATATATAGGTTGTCATGCTTCATTACAGAAAAATCAAAACATACAACAATAGTTGTACTAAGCTTTTTACCAAGCTGGGCCTCAAATTCTACTCTGATTATTTTTGTGTTTCTAGTTCACTAATATCATACTCCCTTCAGTATATACTCTATATTACATCCTTGCCTCACTTACCTTCTCAGTAGATTATCTGGCCTTTGACTTCAAAAAGAGGATAGAACTTTTTTCTTGATTTTCTTCTCTATTGCAAAATGTTTATATTTTGATCTCATGTTCCCTCTTTTCCCTGAGCTTTAGGGTACGAAGAGCTTAAATTTTCTCACTTCCTCCACCTGGGTGTTGCACCAACATCTAAAATTCAGCTTGTCTGGGCGCCTGGGTGGCTCAGTGGGTTAAGCCGCTGCCTTCGGCTCAGGTCATGATCTCAGGGTCCTGGGATCGAGTCCCACATCGGGCTCTCTGCTCAGCAGGGAGCCTGCTTCCCTTCCTCTCTCTCTCTGCCTGCCTCTCTGCCTACTTGTGATCTCTGTCTGTCAAATAAATAAAATCTTTAAAAAAAATAATAATAAAATAAAATTCAGCTTGTCCTAGGATGAACATGACTATTTCCAAAACCTTTTCCTCTTCTTGACTTCCCATTTATGTTAAATTCACCACCATCTTCTAGTCACCTAAAGTCAAAACTTTAGCATACCATTTAACTCCTATTCTGATACAAAATCCTACAAAACTACCTATAGATCTGTCTTCTGTGCCACACATTCCCACTGTCACCATTTTGCTTCAGGCTCCTGTTATCTGGACATTTGAAAAAGCCTCCTAAATTGATTGCACCACTGTCGAAATTACCCTTCACTCAATCCTATATGATGTTACTAGAGTAAACTTCCTAAATTGGCACTTCAGTCATACCACTCTTCTCCACAAAATTCTTAAATGCTCCTCTGCTCACAGAGTAAATCCAACTCCTTATCATGGCATTCAAGTCCCTCTGAATATCTGACCTCAAACTCCCTTTATGGTGTTAAGACTTAACTACTCCCTTTTCTACATTAGTCAGACTGGATCACTGTTAGCCAAAATAACTTGCTACCCCTCTTGTATGTCTCTGTACATGTTCTGTCCTATACTGGAATTCAATAAAAATGAAAATTTAACAGATATCTACAAAAAGTCTCCTATGTGTAAACAGCAGGGAAATGGGGATGTGGTTGAAACAAATTATTCACTTATTCACAGCTAGTTCTTTGCCTGACTCTTATGACAGAATAACTTCAACTTCCTCTTCCTTCATTCTTTCCCCTATTCAACACACTCACACACATTTTCACTTGTCAGCTAAAGTGTTCATACAGAAGCCAGATAATCATCCCTAAGCAAAATGTAGTGGGGCTTATTGCATTTCATGGATAACAGAGCAAAGTAACAAGAGTACTCCAGATTCTGTTAGACTGAGGGTCCTATTAATATTTCACTGGTGACCCAGAGCTATCAAAGAGCCTGCTAAGAAAGATAACATCATTGTCATCATGTCATTTTTACTAAATACGTGAATTCTAATTTAGTTGATCATAAAATTAAATATTCCATTCCCTGAATATTTATAAATTACATATTATTCAAAGTAAATATATTTACATATGAATCTAAAAATACTGCTCTCACATGGTGGTTCTAAATTATTCAGGAAAGCTGACGTTGGAAAGATTGTTTTGATACTTTTGAGATGGGTTCAAAATACAGAACATATATGATTCAATGATTATGAGTGGTAAATTCTCTCAATTTGATGGCATAGTGTAAAAAAACACATTACAATGAAAGAATTGTTTGTTTACTCCCTAAGAGAACAATTATCTCTTCTGAATAAGCACTTATGAAATTTAAAAAGCAGAGATTAAGAGCAGGAAAGGAAATTAAGGGTTGTCCCATCTTTGGCTGAATGTTCAAGGTCAGCTAGAAATTTAACCACTGTAATCTTGTGATTTTTATAGATTTTTGATTGTTGGCTTTTTGGAAGAATTGGTTTTAGTTTTGTTTATGTCTTGGTGCTAACCATGCTTTAGATCAGACTTGGCAAAACTTTTCTATAACAGGCCAGATAGTAAATAGTCCAGGCTTTGCCATATGATCACCATCACAATCACTCAACTCTGTTATTATAGCTCAAAGGCAGTCATAGACTATATAAACAAATAAATATGGTGGGTGTTTTCCAATAAAAGTTTATTTACCAAAATAGACAGCAAGCTGGCTCTGGCCCATGGGCCATAGTTGGCTGATCCCTGTTTTAGACTCATAAAAATAGCTTTTAAATAAAATAGTTGAATTTTGATCTTTTCTCCACTAAAAGAAGGTGATTAAGTATAGAATCCAAACTAACAAGAACCCAAAGCTCTGTAGATGGCCCTAATGCCTCAAGAAATATGGCTTCTGTCTGGTCCCTGGAGGTATTTTCCTTTTCTCTACTTCATTAGCATCTGAGACTGCCTCAGAAGACTTCCAATTCGAAAGAGTATAGCTTCTACTGTGGAAACCCAGTCTACCATCATCCCTGACTTAGAATCTGCTAAAGAATCAAAAGGCTCCTTTCAGGCCAACTGTGACAAATAGAGCAGTTACTTATTTTTAGTGGGCCTCAATTTCCTTAAAATAGGGGTAATATCTACAGAGGGAGAATAAAAGAAGATAATATATAAAAGAATGTCTATAACAATGGCTGACACATAGTAAAATTCAAGAAATGACCACCCTCTTCTGGTTTACCACTGAACATCCTTAGCCACAAAACCCCCTGACCCTAAGTTCATTCATTTGTTCTACCACTGTGCATTCATTTAGGATTTACTCTATATATCAGGGATCATGCTAAAAACTGGGGACATAGCAGTGAAAAACACTGACAAAGTCCCTGTTCTCATTTTTCTGGTAAGGCTGACATTAACATACAAATTATTCAACAAGATAATGTCAAATAGTAATTAATGCTCCAAACAAAGTGATGAGATATACAATCACTGAAAATTTTGAACAGAATGAGTGGGAAAAGTTCATCTGGAAGGGTGATATATGACTTGAGACTTAAAGGATAAAAATCAGACAGTCAAAGAAGTAGTTGAGGAAAGAGTACTCTAGATAGGCTGAACAAGCAAAATTCTAGAGTTCAGAAAGGTTCTGGCACATTCAATATCAGAAAGGAAATAGGACTCCTGAGAGAGTTATTGCCAATGTTAGTCACTATTCTATTTTGTTCATGCCAGACAACAACACCCTTTCCTGCTTTGCTACTTCAGCCATTTTACACCTCACCAACTGTGTAGAAGAGTGCAACATCCTTACCAGGACTTGTCTTTTTTTCTCCCTCACCCTGTCCCCACCTTCACCTGCAATTTATTGCCCAAATCTCTTCTTCCCTTGATATCTTATATAGTCCCACTAGCTGTAATCACTTTTATTCTATTATTTCTTAAACCACAATATCAAAACTCCATTGTCAAGTTAACAGCCTAAACACTGTATAATCCTACAGTCAATATTTAATCTTTATTTTATTCAACCAAGCTATACCATTTGATACAGATAACCACTTCCCCCGTATTATTTTTTAATTCTAGAATAATTAATGTACAGTTTTGTATTAGTTTCAGGCGTATAATATAGTGATTCCACAACTCTATACATTAATCAGTGCTCACCATGGTAAGTATACTATTAATCCCCCTCACTTATTTCACCCATCCCCCCACCCACCACCCTTCTGGTAGCCACCAGTTTCTAAGAGTCTGGTTTTTGGTCTCTTTTTTTCTTTGTTTTGTTTCTTAAATTCTGCATATGAGTGAAATCTCAATGGTATTTGTTAGGACATGTCTTTTCTAATTTTGATAATACTCATCCCGTCAAGTATGAAATGATATTTCATTGTAGTTTGATTTGCATGTCCCTGATGAGGAATGACACTGAGCATATTTTCACACATCAGCCACTTATAAGTGTAAAGCATTCTTTGGAGAAATGGCTATTCAAGTCTTTAGCACATTTTAAAAATCAGACTATTAGGGTTTTTTTTGTTGTTGTTGTTGTTGTTATTGAGTTGTAGGAGTTCCTTATATATTTTGGAAATTAGGCCCTTATCTGGTAAATGGTTGGAGAATATCTTCTCAAAGATTTTCTCAATATTTCATTCCATAGATTGCCTTTTCATTTTATCAATTGTTTCCTTTGCCTTGCATAAGCTTTTTAGTATAATATAGGCCCACTTGTCTATTTCTGTATTTGTTGTCTGTGCTTTTGGTATTATATCCATGAAATCTTTGCCAAGATCTATCTCACAAAGCTTTTCCAATATTTTTTCTTCTAGAAGTTTTATGATTATAGGTCTTATGTCTAAGTCTTTGATCCATTTTTGAGTTGAGTCTTGCAGATAGTGTAAGATAAGTTTCCAATTATATTCTTTTGCATGTGAATATTCAGTTCTCCCAGTGCCACTTATTTAGGGGACAACCCTTTCCTCACTGTATATTCTTGGCACCCTGTTAAAGATCAGCTAACCATATATTCATAGATTTATTTCTGGGTTCTCTATTCTGTTCCACTGGTCTTACTTGTATATCTGTTTTATGTTAGTTCCATAGTATTTTAATTATTGTAGCTTTGTAATATACTTTGAAATCAGTGAGTTGATGCCTCCAGTTTTGTTCTCCCCTCTCAAGATTGTTTTGGTTATTCAGGATCTTTTGTTGTTTCATATGAATTTAGGATTATTTTTTCTATTTCTGTAAAAAAATGACATTGGGATTTTTTATAGAGATTACACTGAATCTGCAGATTGCTTTGGATATTATGAACATTTTAACCTTAAGTCATCAAATTCATGAACACATGATGTCTTGACATCTGTACCTAGTTTCTTTTCACCAATGTTTGTGGTTTTCAGTGTTATCAGTCTTTCCTCTCAAGTTTATTCCTAAGTATTTTATTGGTTTTGGTGCAATTTTGAATGGAACTGTTTTTCTAATCTCCTTTTCAAACAGTTTATCGTCAGTGAATAAAAATGAACACATTTTTGTGTGGTGATTTTGTATTCCACAAATTTACTGAAATAAGCTATTAGTTCTTTTTCTTTTCTTTTCTTTTTTTTTTTTAAGAGAGAGAGTAGGGAGTGAGGGGGAGAAAGAGACAATCTTAAACAGATGTGGAGCCTAATGTGGAGCTCAAGCTCATGACCCTGAGATCGTGACCTGAGTTGAAATCAAGGGTCAGACGCTTAACTGACTGAGCCACCCAGGGGCCCCACATCTATTAGGTCTAATAGTTTTTTGTGTGAGTCTTTAGGGTATTTGTGTATAAGATCATGTTATCCACAAATTAGGACAATTTTACTTTAGCTTTCTGATTTGGAGGACTTGTACTATTTTTTCTCACCTAACTACTCTGGCTAGGATTTCTGGACTATCAGATTTATTAAAAATGCCACTAACCTAACACTTATTCAACAGTCCAGGATTTCTGGACTATCAGATTTATTAAAAAAAAAACCACTAACCTAACACTTATACAACAGAGGATTCTTCCAAAGTTCAAATAAGATGTGTAAAAATTGCTCTGAAAATTATTAAGTACTATAATATATAATTAGAAAGAAAGGGTAATGGATTTGGATTCTGGAAATGTGATTTTGAATATTTGATCTTTATTAATTGTGCAACCTTGTCTATCAGCCTGAGTCTCTAGAAAATTAGGACTATTACCAGCCCCCAAGGACATTATGAGGCTCAAATGACTAAGAAGTGAAAATCTATTTATAAACATTAAATATATACAAGTTTAAGTTATTATTATTACACATTCTTTGCTCGTATTTTCTAAATCTCATACTTAAAATACTACTATTATTAATAAGGTACTAGGAATAAAATGTGCTTAGGAGCTACAACATTTTATTGGTTACAGTTGCTGTTAAATACCACGAGACTTTTAAGCAGAAACATTGCTATTAAGAGTGCTTTAACACTTTAACATGAAGTATTTTAAAACAGTCCACCGATATGCAAACAGAGGAACTATTTAGTTCATGCAATGTTTTGCACATGGAAACTTGGGTCCATAATTAACCATTTAGGGTGTCACTCATAAATTATGCAGGATACACTGAACATATCTACCAAGTAAATTAAAGAATTCCTATCCTACGCAGCTGCAGACCAGGACTGATTTTAAAACTTTAGAAATAGAGGATTACTTTAATTCTCGAAGTGGTAGAGGAAAAAGTTCTTTCTTCTTAACAAACAGTACTTCAAATCCCTTTAAGACCTGAAATTTTCAACATGCCCATTCAGGAGATCACAGGTCAGGTTTTATAATATAACACATTGTAAATAATATAAGTAATCAATCATAATTGTAAACCAATGCCCAAATTATGGGAGCTTGGAGTCTATCATATCTGTTTTAAATATTTGTGCTACACTAATTTAAAAGTGCCTTATCCTTGTTCGTCCTCATGGGCATAACAAATACAATCTGTATCTGGTCATCTGATAATCACCTGAATTTAAAAACTATAAGTCCAGGGTCACCTGTGTGGCTCAGTGGGTTAAGCCTCTGCCTTCAGCTCAGGTCATAATCTCAGGGTCCTGGGATCGAGTCCCGCATCGGGCTCCCTGCTCAGTGGGGATCCTGCTTCTCTCTCTCCCTCTGCGTCTCCCTCCCATTCATGGTCTCTCTCACTCTCTCTCTCAAATAAATAAAATTAAAAAAAAAACTGTAAGTCCATATTTTCCTAAATTTCACATATCTTGTCTTCATTCAGAATAGCATTCCAAATCATGTCAATTATTGGAGGTAACAAGACATTTTACTATTAGCACAAACCCTCGCTTCTGATAAGTGATTGATAATTGGCTACCTGTCCAGTTTGCTTTTTGTACTCCACTGAACACTGATCCTCTCATCAAGGCAGGAAATATGTTTTTTCTCATTTATTATTCTTAGCTAGACTGATCAGCGATCCCTGAAGGTACATAATAATAACTGCTGCTTTCATAAATTGATCATAGTCATTCACAACACCTATTTCTTCTGTGCCTGAGTAAATCATATTTCCAGATGAAAATAAGACATACTTTTATTAATGGCTCTTATTATTTTTCAAAGTGCTATAATTTTAAAGATTTCAATTGTCTAAAGAATGTAAATGAATGTAAACTCCTCAGATCAATTTAAAAAGGAAGTCCAGATACTAAAAATAACTTCAATATGTGGAATGCTGGGAAATATCAGGAGCAGACAAGGCAACTTATGTGCAACCATCAGAGACAGGGAGATTGATTTTGAACAAAGCTATTAGGCTGCCTTATGGACAGGGAGGAAAGAGCCAAAAAAGCTCTGGTAAACAGAACTTAGAGCCACATCTAAAACTACCCTTTGTATGTGGCTCTAAGTTCTGTTTACCGGAGCTTTATATCCACTTACATATCCACTACATATGTAATATAGAAAAAACACTCTCATATGATGAAAGCAATAGCACAAATGTTTTCAAATAGAATGACAATAATGTTACAAATAGGACTAGGATGTACCTTGCCAATTACCTGGACAATAAAATGTGCCACATTCAGAATATAAAATTCACTAAAGTAATTTCTTAGCCATTCTTATGAATTATATGCTATTAATAATTTCTTACATATTATTAATTTATCTATTAATAAAACATACTAATAATAAACCACTACCTAAAAGTAAGAGTATGTGTCTGGATTCTTTTACTTAGCAGCATGTTTTCATGGTTCAATCATGGTGTAGGCATGTATCAGTACTTCATCCCTTGTTATGGCTGAATAGTATTCATTGATATGGATACACAATGTTTTATTAATCCATTCATTAGTTGATAGACATTCAGGTGTTTCCACTGTTTGGCTATATGAGTACTGCTTCTATGAGTATTAATGCATATAT
The DNA here is from genome assembly GCF_902655055.1 of Lutra lutra. NCBI lineage: Eukaryota > Metazoa > Chordata > Mammalia > Carnivora > Mustelidae > Lutra > Lutra lutra. The sequence goes on from NC_062279.1 coordinate 66,602,499, forward strand.
TTTTGTGTGGACATTAGCAAGGAGAACTGCATGCAGAAATAGGGCAGTACTGCTCAAAAAAGTTACACTACCCTTTAAAATCACATTTACTACTTTACCAAAGGAAAGATTCCTTAAAAAAAACAACTACATTTTTCTGGTTAATTTTGTAAGAGTCACTTAAAAAAATTTTTTTTTCAAGGGCATGAAGCACTTGGATGATTTCTAGAAGCTTGCTATGAAGGTATCATACAACCCTTATGTCCCAGAAGTATTCCAGGTGCTGTATATCAATAAAAGGCACATGAAAACCTGAGAGCATCATTGTTGGGAGTCTCAGTACTTTCAACACAGAACATGCCTATTAAATGGAAATAGCAACAGTTAACTTCCTGAGGGTAGAATTTTTTTAAATGGGCTTAAATTAGACCAAGGCACTCTCAAAAAGAATTTCTAAATGCTGAAATTGTCAGAACCCACCCATCTGCTGCAGGGGTGGTGAAAAAAGGGTCCATGTGGCTTTACAGTCTGGCAGGGGTCATAGGCACAGCTTTAAAAGGTTTACTCAATTTTTTATAATAAGGTATCTTTTGATTATTGTGTCCTTAATACAAACATTAGGGAACAGTGATGCAGTTTTTATATCTATTTAAGACTGTGAAACATTATATGTAAAACCTTCTTTTCTAAAGAGGTGTAAACTCAGAATTTTTACTTAGGAATGTAATAAGCAGATGCCCCTCTCCTTTCTTGCTCTTCCCCTTTCCCCTTGTCTCAGCAAAGAAACAGAATGGTTGACACTCCTACGGAAGGTTCTGAAAAGGTAAGTAACTTTTTATGGGTTGATGCCTCTTTTAAACATAAATCCAACATTAAATCTTATAAATTTAACACAACTAAAAATACATTTAGGGTTTTATGATGAGAAAGACATTTTGCACCTTTACAAAGCAGACTTAATTGCAGAATAAGAGTAAATATATATTTTGGTTAAATAGGGTATAGAAAAAGAATACAAATCAGATATATAAAACGCAAACTTCACCTAAAGTTTTTTTCTCCACCGGAAAGCATTAAAACAAAGGCAAATGAGGGCAGGAAGAAGATCAGGGCTTTAAATGCCTTATTCGGGTCTACTACTAACAATATGAGTTTTTCCGTGTTTCTCTTCTTCAGGCATTTAGAATTGTCCTACAAATTGTTAGCAGTTAATGACTAAGGCCTGCAGAACACACTGTTATTTTTGATCCCCAAATTAACAGAATTATCTTTATTTTCTAATCTTTAGGTCACAAGTCATATAGAGTTTTTTTTTAGATTATAAATTTCTAAGGATATTTACAAACCAATTTACTTGAAAAATGAAAAGCTAATATTCATAGAATATTCAGAAAGGAGTTAGTTTGAAAAATAACTCAAATTACATATTTAAATCATTTTAGGCAAAACAAACAAACAAACAAAAGTGCCTAAGGCTAGTCTTTTTCTTATGAAATATTTGCTGGGAATACTTCTTATCTTTCACCATATTATATACTGACCTGAACAAGTAGGCCTATGTAAATACAGAATCTACAACTGTGCATATGAAAGAAAAAAAAAGAAAATATCCATGAACTTATAATACAGAACCTGCATTATAGTCATACGGTAGCAAGGAGACAAAGGTATTAAACAAAACAAAACAAAAACACCTTTTTTGAGTTGAACCAGTTAAAATGTTGGGCAAACTTTAAGAATTTTTTAATATTTACTACTGTTTTATTTTCTACTACAAATATTTACCTAACTCTGTGGTATCTACTCTACTAAAAAGAGAAAGAAAAAAATCATCGTGGGGAGTTAGAAGAGTAAAAGAAAAATAAAAGGGGAGACAGGGAAATGGGTCATGAGGTAAAAGAGAAAAGGAAGATAGAGGAAAGAGGGAAGAGGAGGCAAATTGGCTTAGTCAAGCTCTCCTGGGACAGTGTGCTGAGTTACCAGACCAGAAATGAGGGGTTGAAAGCTACTACTGATAACTGGTGAAGGCTGAAAGTACTACTTAAGTGCTTGGTGTCTGTGGAAAAAAAGAGGGAGGAGAGGTTTGAGACTGAGGATGCCAAGTGCATTCCCAGCCAGCAGAGTAAAAAGGAAGCATTAACAGCAGCCTCGGGGGAAGCTAAGCATTCTATCCCATGAGCCAGAGGGCAAATGTGGCAATAGCTGAGAGTAGCAGCTGGATAGAAGGATAAAGAAATAAAGAAGCCACAGGAAAATTGGCAGCTATAGACCTATAAGGCAGACTAGACCTCGTCTTGATATTTGGATGAACAAACTGCCTAGGAAGAACACTGCCAATCTTTCTGCTGCCAATGTGCTACTGAACAACCAGGATGCAATGACTTCAAATTTAGTTTGCCAAACTATGTTAAGTACCGAAGTAACTTTGTGGAACAGTAGCTCTGCTGAAAAGATATAACTAAGATACTCAACTTTCTAATAATAAAAACCAGAATTCTCCTTAAATATTTATATAGTGCACCAAAATGTTTAAAATGAAGAAAAAATACTTAAAATACCTATTTCTAACACTTATTTCATTAGTAATTTCTAAATATTATTTCATAGAGCTGAGTTTAATAAAATAAAAAACATACATACCAATATTCCCTCTGGCATATTAGTGACCCTATGATACTAAAGCAAAGTAGAAAACTGGAAACATGAATTTATTTATTTATTTATTTATTTATTTATTTATTTATTTATATTTTTCCAGTGTTCCAAGATTCACTGTTTATGTACTACACCCAGTGCTCCATGTAAAACACAAATTTTGTTTAAAGGAACCTATAAAGAATAATCTCTCCTGTTACTTTCATTCATACTTTGCCAATTCAAAAAAGGTTCAAAGTACTCTCAGAAGGCTATCTACATGACGTTTGCTTTGTTAGAATGCAAAGTAAAATATCAGAGAGTTTTGTTTTAAATAAGTATCTGCTCAATATTTCAGGGCAATATCCAAAGATAAGATTTATCAAACACATTTTTCAAATTGCTAGGCTTGATATGTTGGATAAACAACAATTTGTATCGATTTAATAAATTCCCTTGGCCTGACTAAGCAATTTCTCTTGTTTCTTCATCAGGATTAAGCTAACTGAAGATGTTCATGAAAAAAGTAAGATCCTAGCCCAGAAGAATTTTACATGTTTAAGGATATCAAACAGAAAGGTAAGAAACATCTATTAAGTTGTAGGAATTCTTATAGAATCCCTAAGTTCTACAGCAATTCAAGGAGGGGGAGAGGTTGGAGCAGAGGAAAAGTTCCTCAAAGAATTAAAATTTAAGAGAGTCCCTAAAGCATATGCAAAATTTAGGCAAAAATTACTTGGAAGGCAAAGATGAACATAATGTTAATATAAGAAGCAGAAGTAATAAAGCAAATATATTCTGTAGAGTTACCACAGATTAGTAGTAATCTGCATATTAGTACTAATTTCCAATTAGTAGTAACTGGAATAATTAGATTTAACAGCAACTGCAACTAGCAGTACAACTAGAAATACAGAAGCTAAAGAGAATCATGATACTAGAGAAGAATAAGAAGTCTGGAAGTGTCTTAATATAATCAGGCTGTCATAACAAACTACCATAGACGGAGTGGCCTAAATAATAAAGATTTATTTTCTCAAAGTTCTGGAGGCTGGAAAGTTCATGATCAAGGTTTGGGCAGGTTCAGTTTCTGATGAGAGCTCTCATTCTCACTTGAGGACTTATACACTTATTAATGTGTCCTCACATGACAGAGTGAGAGTGATGTCTGGTGTCTCTTCCTCTTATGTAAGGCCACCGTTTTTGTTTTGTTTTGTTTTGTTTTGTTTTTAAGTAGAGCTGACATACAATATTAATTTTAGGTGTACAACACAGTGATTCCATATTTATATATACTACGAAATATTTAACACGGTAAGTCTAGTTACCATTGGTCACCATACAAAGTGATTACAGTCCTATCGACTATATTCCTTAAGCTGTACTTTAAATCTCCATGGCTTACTCATTTTATAACAGGAAGTTTGTATCTTTTAATCCCTTTTGCCTATTTTCCCCATCCACCCACACCCATTCCTTCTGGCAACTACCAGTTTTTTCTCTGTATTTGAAAGGAGTCTGTTTGTTTTGTTTGTTCTTTTGTCTTGTTTTTTAGATTCCACATGTAAGTGAAATCAAATGGTATTCATCTTTCTCTGTCTTATGTCACTCAGCGTAGTACCTTCTAGGTCCATCCATGTTGTAATAGTGGTAAGATTTCATTATTTTTGAGTCAGGGTAATATTCCATTGTCTATACAACCACAACTTTTTTATCCACTTTCTATCAATGGGAATTTAGATCCTTCCATAACTGGACTATTTTAAAAGACACCAGTGCTATTTGGTAGATGTTTCACCCTTATGACTTCATTTAACCTTAATTATTTTCTTAAATGTCCTGTATCTCCAGTAGAGTCACATGGGGAATAGGGCTGCAACATACAAATTTTAGAGGGTCGCAAGACAGTCCATAGCAAGAAGTAAAATTAAAAGTTTCAAAACAAGTGACAGAATTTTTTAAAGGCTTAAGTAAGGTTACGAACAATAAAGTGCTTAAACCGGTTCATGGATATCACAGTAGAAAAGTATGAACTTCAAGAAGGTAGGGACTGGGGTGCCTGGGTGGCTCAGTTGTTAAGCGTCTGCCTTCAGCTCAGGTCATGATCCCAGGGTCCTGGGATCAAGCACACCCCTCTCCCTCACCTGTTGGGCTCCTTGCTCAGCAGGAAGCCTGCTTCTCCCTCTACAGATTCCCCTGCTTGTGTTCCCTCTCTCGCTGTCAAATAAACGAATAAAATCTTTAAAAAGAGAGAGAGAAGGTAGACATTTACCTACTTACTTTGATTAATTAACTAATTAATTAATTAAAGTAGACTCCACACCCAGTGTGAAGCCCAGTTCTGGGCTTGAACTCACAACCCTGAGATCGAGACCTGAGCTGAGAGATCAAGAGTCAGATACTTAAACAACTGAGCCACCCAGGCAGCCCAGGGACTTTATTTTTAACCACTGTATCTCAATAGTTTTGCCACAAGTACTGTAACCTCCAGCTAATTATAGCTATTAAAATTTTAGTTAAAATTTAAAATTCAGTTCCTCAGTAGTATTAGTGACATTTCATTTCAAATGCTCAATAGTCACATATGACTAGTGGCTACCATAAAGGATAATACATATTTCCTTATCACAGAAACTTTTAGTGGACAATACTGTTCTAGAGCCTAGATAGGTATGTGACACTGTTAATTGTTGGATGAATAAAGAATGCATAGTTCAAGATGATTAATGTTACATGCAGAAAAATGAATGATATCTTCAATTTATACTTTTGCAAAAGATCCAAAAGAATCATTTGCAACATAAGAGTCTCATTTACTTTTACAAAGGCATTAAGTTTAATGCTAGGAACATTTAAATTAAGAAATATTTCTGAAGGAGTTTAAACTGTTCAGAATTTTACCTTCTTATGACCTGAATCAAGAGTACCTGGGTGGCACAGTTGGTTGAGCATCTGACTCTTGATTCTGGCTCAGGCTGCAATCTCAGAATTGTGGGATTGAGCCCTGTGTCAGACTCCAGTGCTTAGTATGGAGTCTGCTTGTGACTCTCTCTCTCCCTTTGCCCCCTCCACTCTCCCTCTAAAATAAATAAATAAATATTGTTTAAAAAAAGAGACAGAGAAGAATTAAGACTCTAAGGATGTGCCATGATGTGTCTAGTAGTCTCATCCTCGGGTACCACCAGTCTTACGTAAGCCCTTGTAAGTGGTAAGATCAATAATGAATAAATTCACCAAGAAGTTCAGTTCATATGGCATATACTGTCAGTGTTATTGGCAATGAATGTGGGTCATGTAAACTGTTGTGAGATACTAGGATCTGGATTTCTATTTCTGTTTAGATTATCTTTTTGTTGATGGATGAGGATAGATGGAATACCTGCAACTAATGTTTATTGATTTAGAAATGAGTTGTTAATCTTTTCAAGCACTTGGAAATCCACATCTCAGGGCAATTACATGGCATTCTGACTGGTAATTCTACTTTTATATTTTGATACTATCTCATTACTGTGAGATACTTCATCATATGAATTAAATATAGGAGGCTTCTTTCTGCAAGGGGTTAAGATTTTTCTGCAACTCTCTCACACATAAAGAAGAGCCTATGTTCTTGATAAGCACAAAACCAGAGAATATACCTTTCTTGAACTTGCCTAAGTGATCCATATTCTTGATACATTTAGATAAATTTAAACCAAAGAATGTGCCTTCCCTGGACCTACACTTTGGCTATCTTTCCTGAGAACTGGAAATAGTTAAGTAATCTCTTAAATACGTTTCCTACACTTCAGAACATCTTTTGAGAGAGCTGAGAAAGGGAAACTAATCTTACTGGAGCACATGCCCACACCATATTCTCTGTCACATTGCCACAACACATTTCTTCCTTGGTGACCTACTTTTCCTACTTCGTGATAAATGCCAGAAGTATAGTGCAAACTCCCTTTGGGGGTAACCTACTGCTTACTGTGAAAAAGCTTTCCCACCTGTTTTTTTGCTGTTCTTACTCTAGAACTCTTGACCTTTCCTTCCTCCCACAATTAGTTCTTGTTCCACAGACAACCAGGGATAAGAAACAGATAAAAATTTCCTCCTCAGGAGACTCAAGTTAATCCTCTTAGTTTGTTCTTTCTACCACTGGGATTTCCTTTCTTTTTCCTATTAGTGTCTTTGTTTTTTTCAGGTAGTATCCAGAAAGAAAAACAAAGGATGACAAAGACAGTTCTAATAAAATAAGGTGACAGTAAGAAGGCTAAATAAACTGCTCCATTAGAACTCCCAAGTACAAAACCGAAATTTTCCCCCAGCATATTTTATAATATCAGTTTCCTGGTTTACTATGTAGCATAAACAACTAAATCCCTCCCACTAATCCATTTTATCCTTCTTACTTTTAGCAACAGACCCTGCTTTGCAGTTTTAGGGAACTGAGCTTGATATTACACATCCCATACTTCCATGCAGCTAACAGCAAACAGGAGACTAAATTTTAGTACTTAAGATATGAGCAGAAGTGATGCACCCAACTTCCTAGTCACCCTTTAAAAGAGAAGCTGTTTGTCTCTTTCCAAAGGGCTATAATGTGAATATGAAAGCTGACTGTAAAAGAATAAACTCAACGGAATGGAAGAACAAGGCAGAAGGAACTGGTAACATCACAGATTAGATTTTTTCCAATTCCATGGATTGCCTACCAGTTCAGACTTTATCCTAGAAAGAAACCTTCCATCTCCATTTAAATAACTATTTTTTGGTTTATATGAAAACTGTAAATCATAAAACCAGCAGCAAAAATAGTTATATTTAGAAAACCAGGATATGTACATATAGTCTAAAAAGGCAATATGATCAGATGAATGCCCTAAAAGATCAATTATACTCAAATAAGCAGGAAATACATTTTTAGAGACAGAATATCCTTCAATACCCAGCTCAAATGTCTCTGAAATATCTTCATTCCCTGAGCAGAGTTAGTCGCTCGGTCATCTGTGCTCTAATTCATCACATTCTGCACTGGTTATTTCCATTACTAAATGGTAAATTCCTGAAGGACAGGATTCTATAATATTCATCTTTGTATCTTTCCAGATTTGAGCAAAGTATCTGGCACAGGGTAGGTACCAATAAATATTTGCTGAATGAAACACTGGACTTTGAGAAGCAATGAAAGAAATTTGCTGAGAAAAGATTTTTTTAAAAATGCTTTTCTCTACTTTCAAGTCATACATTATAATAAAATCTTTCTCCTTCAACTCTACAACTCCAGACAATGAATTCATAATTTATTTCTTTTATGGGATCATCAATCTCCCGTTATCCATAACCACTAATTTTTTGGAGTTGAAATGCAGATTCTATCAACCAGTGCTAGATTATAAACATTTAATGCATGAATTGTAGACACTTTTACATAAAGAGTAGGCTGAACACATTTTCACAGGAGTAATAAATAACTTCAGATGTCCTTGTAACAAACTCAGACATGGAGCTTACCCATTTTCTCTACTGAATGCATTTTCACATCAAAAAAAGTGTTACCCCTCATTATTTTGTGTTACCACAGTAAAGAAGATTTAATCTTCCTTTACATCACAATTCCCTTGTGTCAGTGGCCATGTGATCATTCAGTATTACACCTATTTTAAATCTGTCATAGTGCTTAAAACCTACTGCCCTTATTTAATATCCATTATCTATTTACTGTCAAGAGAGGTTAAGTAACTTAACCATGCTCACAAGTTAGCTAATAGTGAACATCTGGGACAACACTCCTAATATTCTGAGTACCTATGCATCATACATGTTCACGCATGTATCACATAATTTTACAAAATTTTTGAGGTAGTTGAGGTAGTAGTATGGAAGTGCAAAACATACAACCAAATCTATTACATATGCCAATTATGTTACTTAAATTGACCTGAATTACAATTATAGGTCTAGGACGCCTGGGTGGCTCAGTGGGTTAAGCCGCTGCCTTCGGCTCAGGTCATGATCTCAGGGTCCTGGGATCGAGTCCCGCATCGGGCTCTCTGCTCAGCAGGGAGCCTGCTTCCCTTCCTCTCTCTCTGCCTGCCTCTCTGCCTATTTGTGATCTCTGTCTGTCAAATAAATAAATAAAATCTTAAAAAAAAAAAGAATTATAGGTCTACCCACTGAATATTTCCTGGAATCTTATTAAGTCATTATTTACAGATAATGAGAAAGACAAAAAATTAGGCTAACAGCATTAGGTATAATACACAGCAGAGTAAAGATAGTTGGAAGAGAAATACAAAGTATAACCAAGATTTCATAGAAAAAAAAAAAGACTTTGTAGTCATGGCTATTATATTTATAGAGCTGACTACTGAACAATGTGGAGGATAGAGGCATTAACCACCTGTCCAAGTCAAAAGTCCGTATATAACTTTTCACTCTCCAGAAACTTAATAGACTACTATTGACAGGAAGACTTACCAATAATATAAACAGTCAATTAAAATATATTTTGTATGTTATCCATATTATGTATGTATTCTTATAATAAAGTTAGAGAAATGAAAAAATTAAGAAAGCCAAAAGGAAAATTCATTGAGTACTGTATTATAAAATAATCCAAGTATAAATAGGCCCATGCAGTTCAAATACATGTTATTCAAGAATTAACTATGTATCAGAAGGACTAAAGTGAGATTTAAATTTGCTTTGTTTGATCTTGGGGATGGAATAAAGATCAATAGGAAGAAATTACAGGGAACAGATTTCACTCACTGTAAAAGATAATTTGAAAACAGAATGTCAGAGACAGAAAATTCCTGTGATAATATACTACAGGCATAATTTCTATGTGGGTAGCAGAGGTCTCAATGGTGAGACTGGTGGGGGGGGGTAGTTCTGTAAGAAGGAATCCCACTATAGTCATGATTTCAACGGAAGAGAATAATATAGTCGCACTACCCATTTGGAAGACAGACCCATCAACAGTATATTAAATATATAAAGAGGTAGTGAGACTAGAAAGAAGCTTGTTGGCTAGTCCAAATAAGAGATAAGAAAGGCTGGGATGGTGCTAATGAGCCAGAAGAGTCAGGAAAAGATGTTCTAATTACCTCAATCAATTACATGTTAATATTATCTATTACTATACTGGTAAAAGAGGATTTTAAAAGTTACTTAATAGAACTATCATTTATCCTATTATTACAATTTCTTACCTTACTACATTCTGAAATTTATATTAAAATGTCTCAACTAGGGGCACCTGGGTGGCTCAGTGGGTTAAGACCTCTGCCTTCGGCTCAGGTCATGATCCCAGGGTCCTGGGATCGAGCCCCACATCGGGCTCCCTGCTCAGTGGGGAACCTGCTTCCCTTCCTCTCTCTCTGCCTGCCTTTCTGCCTACTTGTGATCTCTGTCTGTCAAATAAATAAATAAAGTAAAATGATCTAAAAAAAAAAAAGTCTCAACTATTATATGTTCAAAACTCAATCTATTTTTCTCAAAAAAGTATATTTCATCCTTTTCCTGTAATACATATTTCAGTTGTTAGTAAGACAATTCACCCAGTAATCTCAGTTTAAAATATTAAGGTCATCTTCAACTTCTTCTATTAGGGCTCAGTTATCTAGAGTGTCTTCTTTATCCCCTCTGCCATGTTTTAACTACCATCATCCTCATCTCTTGCTTCGTTCCCTAGAATAGCTTCCTGATTTTCCTGTCTCCCTTTTTCCAACTCTAGCTCAAAGTTCACACTGCCATCTTCCTCATGAACAAATTAAATAAAATTATGTCCCTTCTATGCCTTTCTAATGATTCCTAGCTATTTATAAGATGAGGTATCAACTCCTTAATAAGGTATAAAGGCTTCTTCATAAATGTGGCCTCCACCAACTTCTGAAGACTTATCATTGGATAGTCTTGCCCAAAAGACCTATGTTATAGCCATATAGAAAATCCCATTATTTGCTAGTAATTTCATACATTTTCTAGAATATAAGCTTATTCATTTCATACAGCAATTGTCAAATGTTAGTGCTTGGCCAAGGGACATTATAAATTAATCTCTGAGAAATAAACCAATGACATTTGTATGCTATTAGTAGTCAATTCTTTAGAATGATGAAAAAAAATTTTCCCCCATCTTATCCCTATAGACTACTAACCTTTTTTCTAAAGTATAATATACCCCCGTTACCATTTTCCAAACACAATATATTTATGTTATTAAAAATAAGAGATGCTCACTAAAAAAATTTTAGAGGAGAAAAACAACCTCTACCCCAGCACCAACTATTAAGGCATTGGTGTATTCCCTTATATTTTTATTATGTTCAGATATCATACACACAAATACAATTTTATTTAAATTTTGGATTTATTAAAATACAATTGATAAAACTGTATATAAAGTGTATACTGTAAAAATTTCATACAGGTATACTTTATGAAATAATTACAACAATCAGGTTAATTAACGTATCAGCTAACATAGTTTTACCATTTTTTTTAGTGTGTATGGTAAGAGTGCTTAACTTCTACTCTTTCAGCAAATTTCATATATATATAACACAGTATTATTAATTATAGTATTAACTAACTATAGGTTTCACTTGCATACTGCACTTTAGATCCCCAGAGCTTATTCATCTTGTAACTAAAGTTCTGTACTCTTTTGACCAGCAGATGCCATCTCTGCCACCCCCTAAACTTGGTAACTACCATTCTACTCTCTGTTCCTATGAATGAGTTTGTCATCTTTTTTTTTTGACTCTATACATAAGTTAGATTATATAGTATTTGTCTTTCTCTGCCTAATTTAACCTAACATAATGTTCTCTAGGTTCATCCATGTTGTTGCAAATAGGAGTTCCTTCTTACTCATGGGGTAAATAATACTCCACTGTATATACACCACATCTTTATCTATTCATGTACTGTTGGATACCTAGGTAGTTTCCCCATCTTCCCTATGTGAATAATACTGCAGTGAACATACGGAATGAAAATATCTCTTTGAGATGCTGATTTTGTTTCCTTTGCATATATAGTTAGATTTTGTTTCCTTTGCTTATATACTTTGCATATATATCCTTTGCATATATTACTGGAACATGTAGGAGTTCTATTTTGAATTTTTGGAGGAACCTCCATACTCTTTATCATAATGGCTTTACCAATTTACATTCCCACCAACAGTGTAGGAGTGTTCTCTTTTCTCCACATCCTGACCAACACTTGTTATATGCTGGGTTTTTTTTTTGTTTTGTTGTTTTTTTATAAAAACCATCCTAATGAGTATACACTGTAGTTTCGATTTGCATTTCCCTGATGATTAGTGATGCTGAATACCTTTCGGTGTACCTGTCTTTGGAAAAATTCCTATTCAGATCCTTTGCTCAGGTTGTTGGTTTTGTTTGGTTGGTTTTTTGCTATTGAGGTGCATAAGTTTCTTATAATAATATGGATATTAATCCCTTATTGGATATATGGTTTGAAAAGATTTTCTTCCATTCCATAGCTTGCCTATTGTTGACTGTTTGCTGTGCAAAAGCTTTTTAGTTTGATATACTCTCAATTGTTTATCTTTGTTTTTGAGGTCATGTCAAAAAATTATTGCCAATACAAATGTCAAAGAGTTTTTTTCCCGGGACGCCTGGGTGGCTCAGTTGGTTAAGCAGCTGCCTTCAGCTCAGGTCATGATCCCAGCGTCCTGGGATCGAGTCCCACCATCAGGCTCCTTGATCCACGGGGAGCCTGCTTCTCCCTCTGCCTCTTCCTGCCATTCTGTCTGCCTGTGCTCGCTCTCTCTCCTCTCTCTCTCTGACAAATAAATAAAATCTTAAAAAAAAAAAAAAGAGTTTTTTTCCCTATGTTATCTTCTAGGAGTTTCACAGTTTTAGTTCGTATATTTACATCTTCAATCCCTTTCAAGTTAATTCTTGTGAGTTGTTATAAGACAGAGATTTCATTCTTTTGCATGTGGTTATCCAGTTTCCCAACAACATTTATTGAAGAGATTATCTTTCCCCCACTAAGTATTCTTGGCATCTCCACCAAAGATTAGTTGACTGTATATGCATGGGTTTATATCTGGGCTAGTTCTACACCACTGTGGTGGAAAAAGAAAGAAAGTATGGTTTCAATCTTCTTAAATTTGCCAAGACTTGTTTTGTTACCTAGCATATGGTCTACTTAGAGAAGGTTCTGTGTGCACTTACGAAGAACGTGTATTCTGCCATTGTTGGATGAAATACTCTGTATTTATCTGCTAGGTCCATTTGGTCTAAAGTATAATTCTAGGCCACTTTCCTTAATGCTTTTCTATCTGGATAATCTATCCATTGTTAAAAGTGAAGTACTGAAATACCCTACTATTAATGTATTGTTGATTTCTCCCTTCAGATGGGTATTTCTTTAATATATTTAGGAGCTCTTTTGTTCTACATATAAAGACATATCTATCATATATATAGATAGATAAATCTACCTATCTACATATATAGATACAGATATATAGAAAGACAGAGCTCTTTTGTTTCTCTTGATGGCATCCCATAATTCCTAAAAGTTTTCTTCACTCTTTTTCATTCCTTTTGCTTTATTCTCCTCTGACTGAAATATTTCAAATGACCTATATTCAATGTCACAAGATTCTTTCTTTTGCTTAAGTCTGCTGTTGATGCTCTTTATCGCATCTTTCATTTCATTCCTTATATTCCTCAGCTCTAGAATTTGTTTGCTTATTTTTTTATGACTTCTATCTCTGTGCTAACCTTCTCATTTTGTTTGCCCAGTTTTCCTGATTTCAGTGAATTGTTTTCTTACTGCTCACAGTGTTTCTCTTAAAACAACTATTTTAGATTCTTTATCTGGCAAACTGCAGATCTCCATTTCTTTGGGACTGGTTACTGGAAAGTTACTATGTTCTTTTGGTGGTGTCATCTTCCCTTGATTTTTCATGTTCCTCAAAGTCTTGTACTGTTGTCTTCACATCTAAAAAAGAAGTCATGTCCTCTAGTCTTTAGACAGGCTCTGGGAGAGATAACTCTGTCAGCCTGCTAGGTATTCTGAAGCTTTCTCCAACCTTTTCTATGGATATTCCCGCTCCACACTTCTTGATTTCTACTGAAGGACGGGAATATTAAAATTGTATGCCTTCTCTTGATTCTAAAAAGCTAGACCAGACTTCCCTTGCTTTCCTTACAGCTGTGCCGAATGCTCAAATCTGTGTGCTTTCTCCCAATCCCATGGAGATGGGTCAACTTTCTGTGCATGCTCCCCAGCTGTCTGCAAAGGCTTGTAGTCACTACCCTAAGGGCATGCAGAGATAGTCAGCTACATGGTAGGAGGATATGTGGGTAAGGTACATGGAACACTGAGGGTACCTGAGGGCCACCTGGGGGCATCTGCAGGAGAAGCATCTTCAGTAGTTTATAGGCAAGCTTCCTGATGAAGTCCATGAAACTGCAGGATCTGGTCCCTTTGACACCTTTTGAGAACCTTGGCTGGTGTGCTCTCAACCACTTCTTACCCCCCGCCAGTTGTGTATCAGTACACCCCAGTATCCTGGATGGAGCAAAAAATAAGTGGGACTCCTTGGCAGCATACCACACAGTTGGGGAAGGTGGGTGCTCACTCACATACTCTCATTTTCCCTCATGGGGAAAAACTGGGTTAAGGTCTTTCTTGCCACTGATCTGTGCTACTTTGGTGGAAGGGTGGTGCAAGTAAAGTGAGACTCTCCCTCTCACCATCTTCAATGTATCTACTCATGGATTTTTTTTTTTCCCCAACAGTGTGTTAGAATTTTTCCACTGGATTCCTAGACTTCCACAAAGGCACTCATCCATGGATGATTGTCAAAATCAGTGTTCTCTGGGAGTAAGAAGGTGGAAAAGTATTCTGCCATTTTTCTGATGTTGCCCTCTACAAACACCCAGTTTTATATCCTGTACTTCTATATCCTGATTTTCCTTTTCACTAATTTCTAAATTAATAATGAATTTTGAGATTGTAATTTTTTTCTGATGAAAACTGATAAATGGAAGCATTTTTCTTATTAAACACTACTGCATATTTTCATTCAAAGTATAAAATATAAAATGTATTTTTCAAATAGGTATGATTTCATTCGTACAACTACAATCTAAATATATATGTAGTAATATAATTTCATCACTGGTAGTATAGTAAAGAGCTTAATAACATGGATTTCTTGCTTTGTAATCTCAATTCCACATTTATCAGTTCTATGAACTTGTCAAGTTACATAACCTTTCTGTGCCTCAGTTTTCTAGTCTATAGAATGGAGGAATTCTATAGATTAGAATTCTATAGTATTCTTTTTTTTTAAGATTTTATTTATTTATTTGACAGAGAGAGAGATCACAGGTAGACAGAGAGGCAGGCAGAGAGAGAGAGAGAGGGAAGCAGGCTCCCTGCTGAGCAGAGAGCCCGATGCAGGACTCGATCCCAGAACCCTGAGATCATGACCTGAGCTGAAGGCAGCAGCTTAACCCACTGAGCCACCCAGGTGCCCCAGAATTCTATAGTATTCTATGGAATGGGTAAATCATTGCACTTTACCTCATGTGACTGTTGTAAGGATTAAATAAATTAATCCATAAATGGCTTATAACAATGTCTGATGCATATTAAGTGTTCAATGCATAGTAGTTATTATCACTCTAAAAATCTAAACTTTAATGAAAAATATTAATAAAGCAAAATATGAATAAATTTTGCTTATGGAAAATATATAAGGGATAATGATATATATTTTAGCATCTTCTCTACTTCAGGAAAGAAAAAAAAAAGAGGAAAATAATGGAACTTAAGATGTTTATCAGAGAATTTTTCTCCCTCAACATTTCTTTGGTTGGACAGCAGTATGTGAGTTGTTGAGAGGAACAATCCTAGGTAAGCATCAGACTAACAAAATAAAATGGAAGAAAGATTTCACTGAGAAAGAAAAAAAAAATCACAAATTTACTATACAGTAAGGAGGACCTAAGGGAAATGACATACAACACTTTCACAGAAAAATGTTGAACCCAGAAGAAAATAAGCCACCTGAAAGAGGTACATTTGATGAGCCCATTAAAAAAAAGCAGATGTTGCTATACAAGCAACAGTCTGCACTTCTGCTCTCAATGTTTCAACTATGCTGTATAGAAAAATAATTAGGTTTTTACTGAAAAAAAAACTATTGTGATTGATACAAATACAGCCTATAGGTAAAACTCTGGTATTTTAAAAAAATTGAATATATTATATTCCTTAAATAGTAGAGAAAAAGAATAATTCAAAGACACTGATGAGGGAAATCTTACACATAATTGTTTAATTTTTCAGTATCACTTCTGAAAATGACAACATATACTGCCAAATATATATATATATATATATATATATATATATATATATATAACTCTATAGACCTATAGATATATGTATATCTCCGAAGACATATATCTATATATCTATAGATCTAGATCTATATATATATATCTCCAAAGAAATTAAAACATTAGAATCTTGGGGTGCCTGGGTGGCCAGTGGGTTAACCCTCTGCCTTCGGCTCAGGTCATGATCTCAGGGTCCTGGGATCAAGCCCTGCATCAGGCTCTCTGCTCAGCAGAGAGCCTGCTTCCCCCCACTCTCTCTTTGCCTGCCTCCTCTCTGCCTACTTGTGATTTCTCTCTGTCAAATAAATAAATAAATAAAATATTTAAAAACAACAAAAAAAATTAGAACCTTAAATTTCAAAAGAAGCATGTCTGCAAAATTCTTCCTACTTATCTTTAATAAATTTTTTATATTTTCTTCACAACATGCTTTTAATTGCTATTCATATATTTTGTGCATTAATCATGTATACTTAACCAGAAATTATCTTTATTAAACTACCTATATATGATTGGAATACTACTATGCTTATCCTTCAGGTACCATTTTGTGTCACTTACTTCATGAGTCTCACTACTATATATAATTTCACACACCAAAGAATTCATACTCAGATATGAAGCAGAGAAATTAAAGACTAAATTACTCCCTCCTGTGATGTGGCAGAAACTACTAACTAGTGATGGCATGTTCTAGGTGACACTAAACTGAGTAGAGCTGGCCCTCAAGGAAAGACTAAGTTCTCCTACTGTCCTAACGCGTTTTGGTTCTCCCTGATACTTTCTGAAGACTCAACCACTTTTTGTTCATTCTTTCAGCAAACAAGCCCACAGGACCCTCTGTGGGCCAGAAATTGTGAGTAGACTTGTGGATGCAAATTAAAACTGGAGACATTCTCAAGTGACTCAACAATTTGTGGAGAAAATAGGAAAGAATGGAAACCATTAACATGACAGAACTATGTATGTACAGCTAAAAGAACACATAAGAGGAATATCTAAGGCAGACTGGGTGTGGTTGGTGGTGGGGGAGTGTTGGGAGAGTAAATGGAAGTATAATTAAAGACTCCCCCAGGGAAACCTAGAAAATACGCACAAATTAGTTAGGTAGAAGGTAGGAGATGAGCAGCAGAGAGCAGAGAAGGGGAAGGAGAAGTAGGGTATCTGTATCTGCTGGGGTAGCCATGTGGAGTATTTGCAGGCAAAGGAAGTAGTTTATAAAATGTGAGAGAATATGCAACTTTTAGAGAAGTTTAAGTTGCTCAGTGTGAACTAGATTATATTCTGCAAGAGTTAAAGTCGGGAAAACAGGCAGACAGATTGTGAAGGACCTTATATGTTACACAAGATTGGGAAGACCTTATGTATCTTATAAAGTCAGAAAGGCTGTAAGTAATGACTAAGAGTATTTTAAAAGCAGCATTTGTGAGAGCCTCTAATTTAGGGAGTATGCAATTTATAAAAATCTAGATATAATGTGAAGAAAAATAGTTGTTTTATATGATTTCTTACGGTACCAAACACAATGTTCTCAGGATGATTCGGAAACATACAACTGATATGCTCCTAGATGCAAATGAAATTTCTTCAAGGAATCTGGATCACAGCTTACACCATTTTACTTTAGGAGGGATCTGAATCAGAATTCATTGTACCTCTCTGGTATAGTTACTCAGCTTAATTTTAAAAAGTATATCCTAAAAAGATGATTTCAAATAGTGTATTAGAAAAGACAAGTCAGTATGAGGACACAGCAAGTAGGCAACCATCTGCCAGTCAGGGAAAGGGGCCTCAGAAGAAACCCAAACCTGCGAGACTTCTTATCTTGGGACTTCTAAGTTCCAGACCCATGTAAAAATTTCTATTGTTTAAGCCACCCAATCTGTTGTATTTTGTTATAGCAACCATAGCAAAACAATACACATTTAAAATATTAAAAAAAAAAAAAAGAAAGAAAGAAAGAAACAGGTTAAGTATTAAGGGTTATGTTTTCCCCAAAAATATGTTGGAGTTCTAACCCCAATACTTTAGAACGTGACCTTTGAGGGTCTTTAGAGAGGTAATGAGATAAAAATGAAGTCATTAGGTGGGCCCTAACTCAATGACTGGTGTCCTTATAAAAAGGGGAAGATCTGGACACAGAAATGGACATGCACATAGGGGGACTTCCATATGAAGATAGGAGCTATGCTGCTGTAAGACAAGAGAGAGACCTGGAACAGATCCTGCCCTACCACCTTCAGAGGAAGCAAGACTTTGTGGACACCTTGATCTCAGAATGCTAGCTTCCAGAACTGTGAGACAAGAAACTTCTGCTGTTCAAAGCAGCCAGTTTGCGGTATGTTGTCACAACAGCCCTGGGAAACTAATATAACAAGGTTATAGGCAACTAAAAGTAGTAACTTACCCTATAATATATTGATCCTGCACTGTAGGGTAAAAATTCTATAGAGAACATTATTAAGTCAACTAACAAAACTGACAATGGAAAGTAGATTAAAGTACTACATTAATTTAAATTTATGAAATGGCGTTACTGTGGTCACATAAAATATCCCTTATTGTTGGAGACACATGTTAAAGTATTGGTGGTAAAGGACCATGAAGTATGTAACTTACTCTCAAATGAATCAATAAAAGTAGTGTATAATAGTGTGTACACTATATAGTGTATATAGTACACACACTACTTTTACAAGTTTATATAATATATAATGTGTATATATAACTATATTCATATACAGTTGACCCTTGAATAACATGGGTTTGAACTGCATGGGTCAAGTTTTACACAGTTTTTTTAAATAAATATATGAACTTATAGGATTGATACAGTATAGTATTATAAATGTATTTTCCTTATAATTGTCTTAATAACATTTTATCTGTAGCTTACTTTATTGTAAGGATATACTATATAACATGTACAATATAAAAAAATATTTGGTGATTATTGAGACTGGTAAGGCTTCTGTTCAATAGTAGGCTACTTGAGTATCTGGGGAGTCAAAGTTTCTGGGGAGTCAAAGTCACATGCAGATTTTTGACTACATGGCGGGGGGGTCAGCATCCTTAACACCCTATTGTTTAAGGGTCGGCTGTATATATATATATATATATGTGTGTGTGTGTGTATATATACATATGTATATATATATACACATATATGGCTGTGTGTGTGTATTATACTCACAGGGAGTGAGAAGAGAAGAGAATAGAAGGGAGGAAGATCAGAGGCAAGGAGGGTAAAGTGGTGCTACTAACAGTTAAACTGGGCAAAGAGCATATAAACATTCTATTTGCTATTTTTATTCTTAAAACTTTTTGTAAGTTTGAAATGATTCTTAGGGCACCTAGGTGGCTCGGGCAGTTAAGCATCTGACTCTTGATTTCAGCTCAGGTCATGATTTCAGGGTCGTGAGATCTAGCCTTTCATCAGGCTACAGGCACTGAGTGTGGAGTCTACTTGAGATTCTCTCTCTCTTTCCCTCTGCCCTACCCCAACTCTAACTCTCTCTCTAAATACATAAATAAGATCTTTAAAAAATAAAAAAATGATTTTCAAATAAAATGTACAAAAATTTTTAATGTTCAAGTAGGACATAAATATGTAAACAAAAATAAAATGAGGGAAAAAAAAGAAAGATGTAGGAAGAGAGAAGGGGAAAATAAAATAAAATCCAGGAACTGATTTAAGCTAAAGAAATTCAAAAATGCCTCAGAAACATATTAGATGTACATTTCTATGTAAAATACAAGCACTATGACATTCAACTTAATATATTATTTAATATTATAACAATTATGCAAACAAAATTTGCCTTTGCTTAAAAACATTTTAGTATATGTGCTGCCAAAGCGAGGATGCTTGAAAATAAGAAATCACAATATTCATTTATAAAAAGTATCCTAACACTTATTTGAAACATCTGTTAATATAGAGAAAACCAGCCCATCTTTTCATCATTACACAATATGCCCACAACCATTCATTATTGCCAAGCATTGTACATACTCTGATATCCAACCTAAAGTTTATATTTGAAAGACAGTTCTAAAATATAGTGAAAAGAATCAACCAGACCATAAAAAATGATCATGCTGGAAAGCATTAAACGATCTTCTTCTTTTCTTTCTTTTTTTGATAAAAGGTCACTTTCTGGCTACCATGACCAAGGCAATTTGCTGGTTTATACATTTTAGCTGGAAAAAAAAATTATTGGATAGACACTACTTACTGGCAAATCAAACAGACATAAATACCACAGTAAGCAGTCATTTATTGGGTATTACTGTGCAGAGACTTACATGAGAGCATCCATAAGCAGGAGAAAACCCATAGCAAACACGATGCTTCTCAGGTGCACTGCAACTGTGGTGATATGGCTCAGGGCCAGAAACAAAGGCAGTGAGGGACTGAGGACAACTTCTTCCCGGCCCTGCAGAGCACCGCCAGAAGCAATGGTGGTCATGAGAGGAATTGGGTGAGGAAGTATTAGTCTGTGAATTCAACTTCCAGTCTCACATTGTGAGCCCATTAGTCTCAGTTTTCTTCTCCAGCCATTATCATTAGCCCCTGGCAGAAATGAGAATTTCCAGCTGTACCTGGCAGCACGTTACTGTGATAATTTACACAAAGATTAAATTCTGTATAAAATTTACCTCCCCTTCCTCCTCCTTCTTCCTTCTAACCTCTAAAAGAATTTAAATTGCTCTGGACAAGCACTAAGTTACTAAAGATGAGGTTTTGTTCATTATTTTCCCCTGAAGTCAGCACATGAAGGTACTTCAAGAATTTAAAGAAATAAACTAAACTGTTCACATATTTATTCATCAAATATCTGTTTAGTACTTATTCTGTACTACCCTACTGGTTCAGTGTTGGTTGCCAGAAAAGGAGATATAAACTCCCTTCCTAACCTCAAGACAGTGGGGGAAAAGATGAACTTCAAAATAAGTGGTATGGGCTAATCATATGAATAAGATAAACTTAGATCTGTTTTTCATACCAGAAACCAAGCATCAGACACCTAAATGTGAAAAAGTAAAGCAAGGACTGGTATAAAAAATTAGTAAACTTCTGCATAACCCGAGAGTGGGAAAAACTGTATTGGAGATTAGAGGTATCAGTCTAACATGGCCAGTGCTCAATTTGTTTCATGTCCCAATTGTTGATGAATATTTTGGCTATTAACTTGTACTAAACAAATATGCAAGTGATAACATATAAAGCAAAATTTTGTCATGAGAAATTTAACTCCACATATTTCTTCTTTTTGGCTAGCAGTTTCTCTCTCAGCCAAAACTTCATAGGAATCCAAATATAAGCAAAACAAATCACCATATGGATAAATGTGCATTATTAACTAACTGTACCTCCAGGGAATTCTGATGCAGGTAGTTTTCCATGCACCAAATTTTAAAATGCACCACTATCGGGGCACCTGAGTGGCTCAGTTGGTTAAGCCACTGCCTTCGGCTCAGGTCGTGATCCCGGAGTCCTGAGGTGGAGTCCCACATCGGTCTCCCAGCTCCTCAGGGAGTCTGCTTCTCCCTCTGACCTTCTCCCCTCTCATGCTCTCTCTCACTCTATCTCTCTCAAATAAATAAATAAATAAATAAATAAATAAATCTTTTAAAAATAATAAATAAGTAAGTAAATAAAATGTACTACTATCATTGGTACAGCTTATCCCTATAACCAGGATTTTAAATATAAGAACAGAAGGTCCCCTAGGCAGGGACCTATGCGTCATGCATGTATTAAGAATGATAGAATTATAGGGGCCCCTATAATTCTTATTGATATCATTCTTAATGATAAGAATTATAGGTGCCCCTGGGTGGCTCAGTGGGTTAAAAGCCTCTGCCTTCGGCTCCAGTCATGATCTCAGGGTCCTGGGATCGAGCCCCACATGGGGCTCTCTGCTCAGTGGGGAGCCTGCTTCCTCCTCTCTCTTTGCCTGCCTCTCTGCCTGCTTGTGATCTCTCTCTCTTTGTCAAATAAATAAACAAAATCTTTTAAAAAAGAATGAATTATAAAAGGCTATAGAGTAATACGTAGAGGTTTTTATGAAAGATGTCAAGGAAGATAAGAGTTATGAGCAAAGGTGTTTGCAAGTTTTTATTTTGCTTTTTGAGGGGGTGGTGGAAGAGTAAGGTTATGAGTTTCAAGGTATGGTTTGGTTAGAAAAAGAGTAGGCTCACATTGCAATGAATAGGAATAGCATGTGGCAGGCACTGTGGTAAGAAAAGAATGACATAATCTATTAGCTAGAAGCTATTCAAGAAGTGAGAAGCTGCCACAACTACTGTAGGTTCTTAGGTCAGGAATAAAAAGAAATCTGCATTCTCCTTCACACTTCCAGCTGTATTACTGAGGTTGAAGTCTGCAGGGATGAGTAATCACTATTAGACACAATCCTTTTCAGATTTATGTAGATGGGATATATATGGGAGGAGTTTTTAAAATTATTCTTATAAAATTTAAAATGCTTATGTTATATTAATATTTTAATAAAATATTAAATAATAATGTCAGCAGAAAGTTACTGAAAGTTATATATTCCAGAATAAACACAGATTTGGATGCTTTCCCAACATGAATGTAGTATACCTTAGATATGATATTAGTTCACTTTATTTTCCTTGTACATAGCACAATAATATGTCACTAAACAAAATGTAGTTTATGATTCATTTGTCCAGAATTCAGATTTCAGGTCTTCAGAGAATCTAGAACATAGCAACTCAAAGCAACTGAAGGCCATGAGGAAAACAAGCACAAAGCTTGTGAACTTTAAAGGTGGGAGTCACTGGGTCATTCCTCAGACTTTTACCTTGCCATATTTGCATAAAATAATAGCCCAAAGAAAGATGGAAACCCTGACAGAGAAAAGTGATAGGAAGTGACAACTGACAGAAGAAAGAACTCTGAAATGCTTTCAGAAAAGCAACAAGAAAGCAGAGAAATGTGGGTCATTTGGCTGAAGAACAAAAAGCTCTATATTTCTCTAACTTTACAGGACATCACAAAAATATCTGAATATTTAACTAAGAGTATTCCAGAAAAGTGTATTTAAGTTCAGAATTTTCTACTTCAAGATCATAAAAATCATAAAGATCATAAAAAGATTTTTTTTCAAGAGGAACAGTGAAAAACATTAGTATTTGAAAGTATAAACTTCAATTCTCTTCAAACTTTTTCTAAACAGGAATTATTCTATTCCTACATGTTGTTGCGTATTTGAAGCACTTTTTTCATTTTGGAATGTTTCTATTAAGGGAAGATTAATAAACACAATTAATATGCAGGTTTTTTTAACCTTTCTTAACTTCCTTAGAAGACATGGATTGGATAAAGCATAACACTGTGCAGTAGGTTTATAACATATACAGATGTAATATAAATGGCAATAGCACAAAGTAGAGGGGAAGGAACAGAGCAGAATTTGAACAAAGTCATTATATCCTACTGAAATTAAGCTAGTATTACTATGAAGTAGACTGAGACAAGTTAAGATGCATATTGTCCCTAGAGCAATGACTATAAAAACAACTACAAGAAATGGTAAAAAAAAAAAAATAATAATAATGAAATTAAAATGGTAAACTAAAAATGATCTATTCAATATAAAAGAAAATTATAAAGGTAGGAACGGAGAAACAAAAAGACCCAAAACTAAAATGTAATTAGTAAAATGGCAGACCTGAATCCAACCACATCAATAATGGCTTTAAATGGCAAAGGTTATTAGACTGGATAAATAACATGATTCATGTATTTGCTAACTACAAAAGATACACTTTAGAATCTAATACAAATAGGCTGAAAGTGAAAGAATGGAAAACTATATACCATGCAAATAGTAACTGTAAGAGAGCTGGACTATGCTATACTAACATCAGGCAAACAGATTAAACAATTACTAGAAAGAAAGAGGGACAATTTATAATGAAAAAACAGTTCATCAGGGAAAAAATAACAATTATAAATACATATGCACAGTGGTAGGCTGAAAAATGCCATCTGCCTCCTAAAAATGATACCAAAGCCTAATCTCTATAACCCGTAATTAGTATTTTTATATGGGGAAAAGGTCTGTTAAATTAAGGATCCTGAAATAGAAACATTATCCAGGATAATCAGGAAGGACCCTAAATATAATCACATGTATTCTTTTTTTTTTTTTTAAGATTTTATTTATTTACTTGACAGACAGAGATCACAAGTAGGCAGAGCAGCAGGCTCCCCACTGAGCAGAGAGTCCGATGCGGGGCTTGATCCCAGAACCCTGAGAACAGGACCCTAAGATCAGGACCCTGAGATCAGGACCTGAGCCGAAGGTAGAGGCTTTAACCCACTGAGCCACCCAGGCGCCCCAATCTCATGTATTCTTGTAAGAAGAAGGTAGGGAGAGATTTCACTACAGACAGAAGAGGAGAAGGTGATTTAAGGACAGAGGAGGAGATCTCCTGGAGGAAATGTAATACTCATTTTGGACTTCTGGCTTCTAGAACTGTGAGAGAAAAAAAATTCTGTTGTTTTAAGCCACCAAGTTTTTGGTGATTTGTTACAGCAGTCATAGGAAACTAACACACACACCTAACATCAGCAATCAAAAACACATAAAGCAAAAACTGACAGCAACAATGACAGTATCTGGGGACTTCAACATACCACTAATAAAAATAGACAGAAAGATAGGAAATAAGCAAAGATATAGAAGATATAGAAGATTTGAACACAATAAACCAACTTGATGAACTGATACCTGCAGAATATTTATCAGCAGCAAAATACCCATTTTTCTCAAGAACAAATGGAAAATTCTCCAATACAGACCAAGTGTTAGGTCATAAGGCTAGTCTCAGTACATCTAAAACAGGAGAAATCATACAAAGTTTATTTTCCAATAATAATTAAAAATCAAATAAAAACCTAGTTTCCCAAATTAAGAACCTAGTAAAAGAGCAAACTAAACCCAAAGCAAGCAGAAGAAATAATAGGTATTAAAATCATCCCCCAATGAAAGAAAAAAACAGAAACACAATAGAGAAAAATCAATGAAATGAAAAGCTGGTTTTTTTAAAAGATCAACAAAAAGATTAAAAAAACCCAAAATCTTAGCTAGCCAGACTGACCAAGAAAAAAGATGATATAAATAACCAAGAATCAGGGATGAATGAGGTAACATCCCTACCAACCTTAGAAATATTAAAATAAGGCATATTATGAACAACTTTATACCAATATATTAAATAGACAAGCTCCTAGAAACATACAAAATTACTGAAACTGATTCAAGAAAAAAATAGAAAATGTGAATAAACCTGTAACAAGTAAAAAAAAAAAATTGTATTGGTAATTTAAAATCCTCATGTAACAAAAAGCCCATGTCAAGATGGTTTCAGTGGTGAACCTCACCAAATACTCTCACAATGTCTTTCAGAAAATAGTGGAAGAGGAATACTTAACCATATCGCATTCTGTAAGACCAATATTATCTTGGTATTAAAGTCAAAGATATCACAAGAAAACTATATACCAATATTCCTCATGAACACAGATGCAAAAATCCTCAAAAGTAGTAATTTCTCAACAAAGTAGTACCAACAACAACAAAAATACCTTATATATATTAAAAGGATTTATACCATCCAAGTGTAATGTATTTAAGGAATGCAAGGTTGGTTTAACATCCCAAAACCAACTAATGTGCTATGTCATTTTTCACTTTTTACTTCTTGTTTGGAAAACCTTTCCTTATTCCAAGATCACAAAAAAATCTTCCTGTATTATCGTCTAAAAGTTTATAGTTTTTCTTCCCATTTAAAGCTTTAATATACTTTAATTTCTGTTTGTGGTATAAGGTAAGGTTCTGATCTCATTTTTTTCCATATTGGTATTATTATGGGTTGAATTGTATTCCCCCAAATTCATATGTTGAAATCAACTACTCTGTAACTCAAGATATGGCATTATGTGGATATAGGCTCACTATTTATATAATTACTTATTTTAAGATGAGGTCATACTGTAGTAGGGTAGGTCCCTAACCCAATATGACTGGTGTTGTGATAAAAATGGAAAATTTGGGGACACCTGGGTGGCTCAGTGGGTTAAGCCTCTGCCTTCAGCTCAGGTCATGGTCTCAGGGTCCTGGGATCGGGATCGAGCCCCACATCGGGCTCTCTGCTCAGCAGGGAGCCTGCTTCCCCCCTCCCTCTGCCTGCCTCTCTGCCTACTTGTGATCTCTCTCTCTACAAATAAATAAATAAAATCTTGAAAAAAAATGGAAAATTTGGGCATGGAGACAGACATGCATAGAGGGAGAATGCTATAAAGAGACAGAGAATATGGCTGTGTGCAAGTCAACAAGAGGCCTGGAACAGATTCTTCCTTTGCTGCCCTCATAAGGAACCAACCCTGCTAAACTCTGATTTCAGATTCCAGAACTGCAAGTCAATAAATTTCTGTTGTTGAAGCCATCCAGTCTGTGGTACTTTATTATAGCAGCCTTAAGAAACTAATACAGTAACTCTCTCAACACCATAACCCAAAGTTCCTTCTCCACAGATCTTCAACATATTCTGGATTCTGTGTTCAGTTCAGTTAGTCTATTTCTCCTAATCTCCCCTAATTACTACAGCTTTATAATAATTCTTGATATATAATAAAGCAAGTCCCCAAAACCTGTTCTTATTCTCAGAGAAGGTCTTGGCTATAATTGGCCTGTTGCCCTTTGTAATCTGTTTGTCATATTTCTGTTGGGCCTTGAACTGGTTTTTACATTGAATTTATAAATAAGTTTGGGAGAATTAATACCCTAACAACATGGTATCTCTTTTTGCCTACTTGGATGTCCTTTTTAAACTAGAAGTTTCAAAGTAAATTAGGTATCAGGGACAAAAGCAAACTGAACAATAGTAATTTTAGGTTTTGTTGTTTTTTTTTTTCCCCCCCAAACTTCACACATAGCTGGCTCCCATTTCCTGGAGCTTTGGATCTGACCACTGTAGGGGATGGGGAGGGGGTGGGAAGGATAGGTCCGCAGTTGAGAATGATTAATAACTACAACCATAATGGCTATTTACATTGGCCACATCACTATTAATGTGGAAAATGAAAAAGAAACTGGAAAAGGAACAATATAATAAAAGTATGTTAGCTCCTGGTATTTCTACTCCAAGGAATAGAAAAATATTGCCTGGTAAGCTCTCTTAAGAAATACTTTTAGGGGCGCCTGGGTGGCTCAGTGGGTTAAGCCGCTGGCTTCGGCTCAGGTCATGATCTCAGGGTCCTGGGATCGAGCCCCGCATCGGGCTCTC
Organism: Lutra lutra; assembly: GCF_902655055.1. Taxonomy (NCBI): domain Eukaryota; kingdom Metazoa; phylum Chordata; class Mammalia; order Carnivora; family Mustelidae; genus Lutra; species Lutra lutra. Next base: position 66,629,834 of record NC_062279.1, read on the forward strand.
TGCTCAGCAGGGAGCCTGCTTCCTCCTCTGTCTCTGCCTGCCTCTCTGCCTGCTTGTGATCTCTGTCAAATAAATAAATAAATAAAATCTTTAAAAAAAAAAAAAAAGAAAGAAATACTTTTAAATGCCATTTCTCAAAAAATAGAAGGATATGAATAAAGGTTAAAAAAATTTAAAAATGCAATCTCTTTCAAATCTCAAAACTTTCAACTTTATAAAACTTTTGCTATACACTGCAACTTGGAACATAATATGATATAATAACCAAATTGCTATATCATTGTAAACTCAGTCATCTCAAGCCATAGGTCTTGCTATATGTGTATATAGCACTTTTTCATTAAGGACATAGATTTGTAGTTCCAACTATGCTGTCATCACCTGAGATTTGTAAATTTTCCTAATTCAAAGGAAAAAGTTATATAAGATTGACCTAGTTCCTTCAGAGATATAAGAAATATGAAAGTTTAAGTTGAATAAATTTAAATTTTAAATTCAGGAAAAAAATAAGGTTGGTAGAGAAGTAAAATCTGAAAATTTTATTTTTTTTCCTCAGACAATAATATAAAAATGTATATCATCAAAAAAAAATGCATATCATCATTTTTAAGTTGTCTATATATCATCTGGAAAGGAGACAAAATACTCATTTTATTTTTCTTTACCTTCTAAAGGAAGTGACTACTTACGTCTGAAATAGTAGAGAAGACGAAAGCTACAGAAGATACACAAAAGCAAATGTGATTCTAACTGGTAACCTCAGGGCAATCCATCAACAGAAGCCTTCCTTATTAGATTCATGCTACCTCTCAGCCTTAAGAAGCCTTCTACTTCAAAAACTTAAGTCATCAAAAATGAAGGAACCTCCAAAAAAGTAGAGATATTGTTTGTCCTAATCACTGATTCTAACATTGCTGGTACGTAGACAGGTACTCAGTAAATGCTTTAAATGAATGAATTTCTTTTATTACAATTTGAATAAATTATATATCCTTCAGCTAAACCAAATGTTCCATTTCAACTTTTCATAAATATACCTATTGTTACTGTTCAGAGTATGGGTTTGTCTCTTATTTCAACTTAAAACTTGAGGGGTCTAAGAGGCAATATAATATAGGTCCATAACATCAACATTATATCATAAAAGATAATTGATGAGCAGTCTGAACTCATACAGTGTTATATTATTTTAAAGTATGAAAGCCTGGTTCTCATTTTTATTTCTGAAGCAGTATTTGGAATAAAAATGTTTTTTTTCTGGTTCAGGTAATAATAAATAACACAGACCAATCTCTGGGATGTAGTTAAGATTGCTTTCGTTTTACCCTGATTCCAACGGTTCAGAATAAAGAAAATATAATTTATTTACCTGAAAGACTAATCAGATAGGTGGATTTTCTTTCTAAAATACACAGGATATTGTTTCTGTACATAAATCCTACACTTTAGCCAATTTGCCAATTGGAAATCAAGTTGAAAATAAGATCTTCATTACCCATAGAAAGCTCTGAGAATTAAAATGGTTAGGTAAGATAGTACTTATGGTCCTCTAACAAAAAGAGAAAATGTGGCATTACCAGTCGACCATCAAAATCATCCTCCTAAAAATATCTTATCCACTTGAATTAATATTTGGGCAACCAAATACATAAAAAAAAAACTGCTGGGTATCTTAAAATGAGTATGTCAGTTAATTAATTCTGTGATCCCCTGCTACCAGTGGAGTACTGTACAATCTGTTATTATTCACTGTCCTATAGATCATCTGTTCTTGGTGCTGGTTTGTTCCAGGAAGAGAGACAGCTGCAACACTATATCCCTGTTCAACCTGAGGACCATCTGACTTTAATTGTAACACACAGCTTGATGTGGCTCTGGCTATGAGAAGCCAAAGTATCGTCTGTAATAATCTGGAAAAGCAGAAACCTGCCAACAGAGGGCTGAAAACAGGGACTTGTGCTGTCTGGCTGCCTGACGGGTTGCAGGAAATATGATTAATGAGTAAGGTATAATGATATCAGGAACCCGATTAGCACCACAAAAAGGTCACAGATCAAAGTAGTATGCATTTCATGAGCTACAATCACTGCATAAAATCTGTGGACTTGAAGAGGTAAACCAAAAAGAGGAGGAGGATAAAACCCTTATGTGATAACATGCTAACAAATACACAAAATACCATACTAATAATTTAATCACTTATAGAAAGAGGAAGTTATAAAATGAATTAATACAGACTGTACTGTAGGAAAGCTCTGTTCATCATAGGTGTATACTGAATATTTTTGAAAGTGTATGAGTTATTGGATTCTTTCATAAAGACACATGGTAAGTAAAATCAAGTATTTTTTTCTAATTATAAATTTCAAAGATGAGATATAAATATTTGACCGTAAACTATGTTTGCATTTAATTTACAATGGATGTACTGTATGGTGACTAACATAACATAATTAAAAACTCAAGTATAAAAAAATTTGCAATGGAATTTTTATACAGTTAAGAAGATAAGCTCAGGAGTGCCTGGGTGGCTCAGTCCTTAAGCGTCTGCCTTCAGCTCAGGGCATGATCCCAGGAAACTGGGATCGAGCCCCCCATCGGGCTCCCTGCTAGTTGGGAAACCTGCCTCTCCCTCTCTCACTCCCCCTGCTTGTGTTCCCTCTCTCAATGTGTGTCTTTCTCTGTCAAATAAATAAATAAAATCTTAAAAAAAAAAAAAAAGAATATAAGCTTATTCAGAGCCTAAACTACAAAGACATAAAACTCACAGGAAGAGGAATCACTGGCACAAATGTTTAATAAAGTTAATGATTAGCTATAATAAATCTGCAATTAGTATTGTAAAATGCTATTTTGTATATAATTTCATGGGCAGGCAATTGGAATCTGATTGAAAACAATGGGATAAGTTGCTACCTTCTTTTCTATGGTACCCTTGGGAAGCCCATCCGAAACTGACATGGCTTTTCTGAGGTAACGACAGTGAGAGCAGAGATGGGAAGTACTATTAGGAGAGGAGCTTACCTCAGTTTACACAATTAAATTTCCTTACTTGTCAAAATACTATTGGAATGCTTTTAGTATTACTTATTCAGATGTTTGTTTGCCTTCTACTCTTTTAAAGCAAACTAAATACTCTAACAAACCTCTTGACACTCTTAAGAGTACTAAATGGTAATAATTAATAGAGAGCTGATTCTCTTGAGACTTAAAATGTTAAATAATATTTAAGAAAGTGTTCCAGGGGTGCCTGGGTGGCTCAGGGGGTTAAAGCCTCTGCCTTCGGCTCAGGTCACGATCCCAGGGTCCTGGGATCGAGCCCCACATCGGGCTCTCTGCTCAGCAGGGAGCCTGCTTTCCCCCCTCTCTCTGCCTGCCTCTCTGCCTACTTGTGATCTCTGTCAAATAAATAAATAAAATCTTAAAAAAAAAAGAAAGTGTTCCAATAATAAAACAATCAGAACATGATTTAATTTTTTTCTTAAAAATATATTCCTGAAGAATGAGGATGATTATTTATACCTTTCAAATATTACATAAATGTTATTTTATATCTACCTAATAGGAAAACCATTTTTTAAAAATGATGAATCATCTGGGATGCAGAAGAAACCATTAAAAAATGAAAAGACAAACGCGTTAGATAAAAAACTTTTACAAAGAATATATGAAGATCGCTTACAATTAAATAAGAAAAACAACACAATTTAAAAATAGGCAAAAGATATGAATAGTTTACCAAACAACATATATGAGTAGAAAATAAGCCTGTGAAAAGGTAGTCAATGTCATTTGTTATTAGGGAAATACAAATTAAAACTGCAATGAGATACCTACTATAGCAGCTAAAATAAATAATACTGACAATACCAAGTCTTGGCAACTTCTTCTAAGATGACCCAGAAATTAAACTCCTAGGAATCTATCCAAGAGAAATGAAAACAGATGTTCACCCTAAGACATACATAAATATTTATAATAGGCTCAAACTGGGAACCCCAAATGTCCATGAATTGGTAAATAAGTATGCAAAAATATATCTATACACTGGAATATTATGCAGCAATATAATACAATACGCAACAATGTGGGTAAATCTCAAAAATATCATGCTAAATGAAAGAAGCCAGGCACACACTACACATTGCATGATACCATTTACATAAAACCTCTTAAAAAAATAAAACTATAGAGACAATCAGTGGCTGCCTGGGACAAAAAGTCCCAGAGCAGAAACTGACTGCAAACAGGTACAAGGAAATTTCCTGGAGAGATAGGTGTTCTCAAGCTGGATTATGGTGATGGTTACACAACTGTATAAATTTACTAAAACTCAAAGAATTGTACACTTTTAAAGGTGAGTTTTATGGCACATATATTATACCTCAATAAATGCACTTTAAAAGGGTAATCACTGAAAGAAAATAATTATGGAATAACCATACCTTCTATTGATTTTCATGAATCCCTGGGTGGGGTGTGTGGAATCATACAACCACAGACAACGGTCACATCTAAAGTTCGACATCTCCCTCAGTATCTGTGAGAGCTAATCTTTGTATTACACACTCATTTTAACTGTATTCCTCCAAAACACATGGGGTAAAAGTAAAAACAGTAAAACACGTATCTGAAGACTGTGAAAGAATAATGTTAGGTACTAATTTTCAAGTGCCAACTGTAAGCCAAAGAATATTCTAGGTATTTTATATAGTATCTAAAATTCTATATTCATAATCTCCAGACTACATATGACGAAACCAAAGCTCAGAAAGGTTAAACTGCCTAGAGTCCAAAAAGTAGCAAAGTGATTCATCCAGGATTGGGAAAATTGTCCTAACTTCAAGGACTCTGTTCATTCCACCCTGCTTACTTTCAGTGTACATAAAATGTGAAATTTGAGTAATAAATGGATTGCAATTAGGATCTGGAAGACAGGATTAAAATACAAATGTTGGTATAAAAGGTAAGAAATGTGACTTAGAAATATAAAATGCAAGAATTTTCCTTAAGTGTAAATTAAAAACACAATGGAATTTAGATTTTATTCTTCTTTTTAAAGGAATCTCTACACCCAACATGGGGCTTGAACTCATAACCCTGAGATCAAGAGTTGCATGCTCCACCAACTGAGCGAGTCAGGTACCTTTAGATTTCACTTTTAATATGGAGTATGACAGAGATACTACTTTTCAAAACTGAGAGAAAAGCTCCTAGATTCCAAACTTTAATGAAACTTAAAGGCAAAAAGGAAAAGACGTATTACTTTTTCATGAAATAATACAAGAATGCACAGAAGAGAGGACTTTAAAGAGTTCACTAGGGAGGAGTCTGAAGAACACAATGATTACTGTGCTTTTAAGTTTTTAAGTTTTCATGTTCTAAATATTACATGAAGAGTCCCTTGAAAAAAAATACAAGATATAACAAGAAAATCTTGTTTCTATTACCAAAAACGTGCAATGACCTTCTAACTTGGAGCATAGAATTATGCTATTTTCTTGGTACAAGAAACTCCTGTTGCATAAAGCATATATTCCAGTTTCAGTTAATTCTGAATTATCATGTGCATATGAAAGTAACCTAAATTCTGCATAAAAGAATAAAAGAAACTGTTACACTTTTTAAGGCAATAAAATTTAATAAAATTTATATGGAAATTCATGAACTATTATGTCACTTTCAGTTATCTCTACTAACTATAGTTTTGTCCAGAAAACCAAGGGTTAATGATTATACCAACATATGAAAGATACTTTGAGAAGAGGCTCATGACAGAGTAGATGATTACTATCTTACCAATCTGTTTATGCGAACAAATTCTTCTGAGGTTTTGGCCCAAGGAGGAAGTTCAACATCAGACACTACTGTCCCATCATCCATCACTCCAAGATTATAATTATTGAAGTTGACAAACATCTCAGGGAGATAATAAAATTCAGGGATCAACTCCTATATAAAAATAAAAGACAATGTCATAAACTGTAGAATACTGACTACATATTCATAAAAGGACATGGTCATTTCCTATTGTGCAGAATTATAACAAAATAAACATAGGGAATTTTTTTCTTTCCCAATATATCGTAGCTCTGATACTAAGCGACTATTAAGGTAGACAGATCTCATCCAACCAAATTCCTTATTGGTTGGTTATATGCTTCCTTTCAGGACAGTTATCATCTCAAAACTTTTAAATACCAACATTTGAGTATTAGCTGAGGTTTGATAAAATATAAACAGATTAACATGCTATAACAATAACAGCTTAAATTTTTTATGAGGTATGTGGAACTTTTGCCAGAAAAAAACAAAATCTTTATAAGTATTAAAATGCCACTGCACTGGTCCCTTCATCAACTAGGAAAATATTCATTACAGTTAGCCATGGCTTAACAGTGTATTTTGCTCATATTTCAAAACACTCAAGTTTAGTTGTAATATACTACCTTTGATAAGAGATCAAAATTTGTAACTCTAGAAAATGACCTGCAATAAAAAACTTGGTAAATTAAATATATGACTCTACTAAGAACATTTAAAACACACTTCAATAGGGTGTTTTATAAGCAGAAAAATGCAGCTAGTTAGGTTTTTGTGTACAATAAGTCTCATGTATAACTATTTCAGAGGTCCTGTAGACCAGACTTCAAATCCAGTCTTGACATGGGTCAGTGACTCAGTGGTCTTTCAGATACCCCCTCAGGGCCAGCTATGGCAGGCCTGGCTTTCCAAACAGTTGAGTAAAATAGGGAGGTCATCAGATTTTGGACAAGGTCAGTATGAACTCTCCAGAGCAAAGAAAAAAGATCCAGCAGGAATTAAGCTATTATCACCTCCGTCATCCATGCGAAATGTTGCTGAACTTTGAGTTGTACATCCTTTGTTTACAATCACAATAATTAACTAAGCAGCGTAGAAATGAGCTTGTCCTCCAAATGCCTGACAATCACCTGATCATTAGACTTGAAAAACACTTAAATTGAACAATTTTTTCCAAAAGGGAGAACCTCTTAAAAGTTTAACCGTAAATGAAAAAAGTTATCACACAAAAATAGTAAGACTTTCATCTCCAAAAATGATGCATATAGGTCTTAACTGATAAAAGTGAAAGATACATGTGTGTTATTTTATGTAACAAAAAGTTACACTGGATATATTTGAAGTAACATTTATTGAGATAAGTCAGGTACTAAAATAAACTCTTAATAAATCTTATCACATTTAATTGTAAGAACTTTACAAGGTATCATCTCCATTTTAAAAATGAACTAAGATTGAAATAAGTTAAGTAATTTGCCTGAGGTTATGCAGTTAATTTATGATAAATTTGGACCTTAGATCAAGATTTGTCAAACTCTAAAACCTGTGTCCTTCATTATCAAACTAGCATGCATGAGTTCTACTTATACAGGATACATAATACTAAACATTTTAGATACAAGTTTTTAGCATATATTCTAAGTAATTTTTTAAAAAGTAAAAAACTTTTTGCTCCTTCATAATAAGAAACTAGCTCTCCTTAAAAATATGTATATATTTATATATATATATATACACATATATTTATAATACAATTAATCAAACAGGAAGATTTTTATAGTATACTTTAATTATTTACCCAAATATGAAGTTATGTTATAACTATTATTAATTTGCTGAAGTGTGCATTCAATAAACTGCAACTTTGAGAAATTTTACCAAAATGTCTTACTTTCATTCCATATTACTTGTGCTAACAAAGAAGAATGCTACTTTTCCCAAATCTTATTCTACAACAAGAGGGAGGACCATACCTTTATATTCAAAGTATGACATTTCATAAAAATTTTAATACAAATGAAGTCTTCAAACCTTCCTAGCACTAAAATTCTTATGATTTTGTGTATCTGTCTCTATCTTCTACATGTGTCATTTTATTCAGGTTGCTAAACAAACTGTACAAAACAGAAATGCTCTTCCTCATTCTTTTATAAGTTCTAAATTCAACGAACAGAAATATAGTTTGTTCCTGGCACACTATATTCAAACGTATAAATTTATTATGAATTTAAATGACTTTGTTGCTTTAATATTGACAGCACACCCTAATGATAAATTCACTTAATTTAGCTAAATGGAGCAAAAATCACACATAAAACAACAAAAAAATTTTGATGAAAAATACAAAGAAAGCAATTTTAAACTCTTAAAGTTTTTAGTGTACTATGTTAAACTTTCAGATATCATGCTGGGAGGAAAGGAGTAAATCATCAATTTCCATTTAATTACCACATATTTTGTGATTTCCTTCTAAAGATAGATATCCTGTAAATTTTGTACAATGGGCATTATAAAATATTTCAAAGTTAAAAATTAATAATTTATTAAATGAAAATAAAGATTAATATTTCAATTGTTATTTACTGATACCAATTTACTCTCTATTTTTTACTTCTTACCCCATACCCCACCAATTTCAAAAAAGCAGTCAGATAGTTGTAGAACATATGGAGTGTCTAGAGTGGAAGCCTCTTGAAGACATCTTTTTTCTGTCTTTTGTCAAAGTCTAAGCAAACAGAGGAGATTACGTAAGATGTCCAGGAAGAAGCAGTATCAAAAGTTAGTATGTTAAGTACAGAAGCTAAAGAAGAAAGAAATTGTTCCCAAGATTTGGGAAACAAATTTCTCAAAACCTATATACAATCAGCTTTCTTTTGGCCTGAGGGGAAGAGGAAGGGATGAAGAGGTTAAGATTATACCCCAGGGGACAGCAAATGGTGATCAGGGTCATGGCCTGCCCATACAGTACCTATCCATGAATTAGAAAAAGGCAACCCTTCTGGGCTAACAGAGCCAAAGGGAACTCAGTTTGGTAAGTGTACCACATGCTGGATTTCAGCTCCTATTCTTTCCTTCAGTAAAGTGCCAGCACATACATTCTGCCCAACTGCCCAACATAGTAGTCTCATGATGGTATACTTAGGGAAATTAGTGCATGGTGCCTTTGTAATCAGCAAATATTTCTTTGTAATTAGCAAATATTTCTTAACCCAAGTAGAGCTGCCTATTTTCAAAAAGCTTCCAGAAAGCTATGTGTCTTCGACAATGAGGATATGACCAATAAACAAGATAGACTAAAGATGTGAAGGCCAATTTCTAGATATCACAGAGTAGAAAAAGAGGTCCCTGCTCTATTCTCTAATGACTGTGAATGAATTTCTTACTAGCCTGATATGAAGAAGATCTGAATTCAAATTGGGACATTTCTTAAACACTTGAGTTGGTAATTACGAATTTATACTCCAATAATAAAAAGACACTAGTGTATTTAGTGATAATTACCTTAAGGAGACAAAACAGTAGGAAGAATGCAGTATGAGCAGAAATATAAACACAATGTGGTAATTTATTTTATTAATAAAAGATTTTAACATACAGAATTATTGAATCATTATATTGTACCCCTGAAGCTAATAACACTAGATGTTAATTATACTCAAAAAAAAAAAAAAAAAGTTAAAATATAAAAAATTTTAAAAATAAAAGAATAAGTTCCTCTTCTTTGATTATTTTATTAAGCCTTAGGTAGGCTTATGAAGGTAACAGAACACATCATTATCACAAAGAAGTATTTACTTGGTTTTTATTCTTTGCAGAAAACTGTGTTAAGATCTGGGATGTAGAGACATGAGTATCTAAATTGCTAAGTAAAAGTGAAACAATATATTTATTAGAACATAACTGGTAGTGGGAACAAACAGCAGTCTAGGAATTCAAAAGAGAAAATGATGTCTAAAAGTTGGGGTGGAAAGAGAAAGCTTTAGGGTAAATAGCATAATACACTGTATTTCCCTAATACAACACTCATCAAACTGTACTGTAATTGTCTGTTCACTTTTATCTCCCACTAAATTGAAGGCTCCATAAGATTGAGGACTTTACCTATCCTGTTCACCACTAAACCTCCAAACCCTAGGCACAGAGTGTAACACATATTCGGTATTCAGTAAAAATCTGTTGATTGAAAAATGGCATTTAAAATAAGAAATAGGGCGCCTGGGTGGCTCAGTGGGTTAAGCCGCTGCCTTCGGCTCAGGTCATGATCCCAGGTCCTGGGTTCGAGCCCCACATCGGGCTTTCTGCTCAGCAGGGAGCCTGCTTCCTCCTCTCTCTCTGCCTGCCTCTCTGCTTACTTGTGATTTCTCTCTGTCAAATAAATAAATAAAATCTTTAAAAAAAAATAAATAAAATAAAATAAAATAAAATAAAATAAGAAATAAATAACCAGAGAAGAAAGACCAGAATAGTCCTGACAGGGGAATATAGAGACTGAAATATGGGTATCACTTGCTTCTAAAGATCAATGAAGAATGATGTAATTGGTTTAGAGAGGACTAAATACATGCAGTGGGAGATATAGGTAGGATCAAAATGTAGAAAGCCCTGAATGTCATGCTGTGAATTTCAGCTTTTTTTAATAAGAAAAAAAATTTTCCCATCAGGACATTTTAAAAATGAACATAAATTTATTTGTTTATTTATTTAAAAGATTTATTGGGTGCATGGGTGGCTCAGTCACTTAAGCTTCTGCCTTCAGCTCAGGTCATGATCCCACAGTCCTGGGATGGAGCCCCCCCCTCCCCCAGTCAGGATCCCTGCTCAATGGTGAGTCTGTTTCTCCTTCTGCTCTACCCCAGCTCCTGTTCTCTCTCTCTCTCGAATAAATAAAATCTTTAAAAAAAAAAAAAAGGATGTATTTATTTATTTATTTGAGACAGAGAGCGAGAGAGAGCGAGCAAGAGAGTGTGGGGTTGGGAGGAGGGGCAGAGAGAGAGGGAGAATCTCAAGTAGACTCCTCGGTGAGCACAGAGCCCTAATCCACAGGAGGCTCAATCTCATGACTCTGAGATGATGACTAGGGCAGAAATCAACAGCTGGCCGCTTAACTGACCAAGCCACCCAGACACTCCCCCAAAAATGAACATGAATTTAAAGATAAATATTTCCAACAAATTAACAGTGAAGAGAAAGACTACAAAGAATTTACATTTAGTATAAAAAACATCATCAAATAAGCACAATTACGTTGAATAAAGAAGCGAGCACATATACCTAAAACATTTTACAACTTCATTATAAGAAAATCTGCATAAATAAACCAGTTGATGGGAATGGAATACCCTCTTATTATAAAACAAATACACTGAACTCAACTGAGATACAAACATTTGACAAAGAAGTATATATAATGCCTAAATTTTACTATGGATATAGTGACATTTAAGTATTTATACTTGCAGAATTCCAACTTAATCCTAAAAGTATCTTCCTAAAAGAACCATGCCTTAACACCCAAATATTAAGCTCAAAATTATCTCTTTTGACAGATGATATTTAGTAACATAGTCAAAGATTATGTCTAATACTTCTAATGTACATTTACAATGTAGAGTATGTTTTACATTCATCAGAACAGAACATTCAGCTCTGGATAAAAAACATATGCTCAGAAATTCTTTATAACACCAGTGGAAAATGATAAGTAAACAACACTGACAGAAGACAGAGATATTTATAATTCAAATTTTCTTCTGACTTGCTGACACTAATTTTACTCTCTTTCATTTAATTAGGCAGATGCGTCTCAGAGGCAGGTAACATGGTCAAAATGTAGTGTATCATCTCCTAAAAAAGATCTGGAAGGTTTAACCAGAGGTTATACAACAGTTCAGGATAAGCCCATTGCTTTGATCACAAATCCTAAGGCTTTCATGGCATAATGACAAGGATTGGTTGTAACCACACACATATGCTTTAGTTTTCTTTATTAAGATATGGTTCCCATTGCTATGGTCTCTGCAGTGAGGTTGTATGATTCTCCTAATAGACACCAATTCTATCCATTCAAATAAAACCATCACTTCAATAATACCTGGGTAACCCTAGAAAATACTCATTTATTAACCCAAAGAAATAAGAAAATCAATACTAAAGATAAAACAAAAGATTCTACTATAGAGCTATGGTTAAATTTTTATTCTATTCTTACTAAATTATAAAATCTTGACAACTCAAATATGAGCATAATAGCAAGGTAACGAAATTAATGTATATTGCTTTGAGGACACTGACAGTAAAAAGGATGTGAAAACAAAATTTTTGCTTTTCACCATTTGGAAGATAATATATTTTATGAAGGGAGAAAAAACACAAATACGCTTTATTAATAAATAAAACAGTTATGAACAAGTTATGAAAAAATAATGAACATGTTCCAATACATTTTGAAATTCAAATATTTATTTTGTTAGCCCCAAAATGAGAAAAACATTTTTAAAAAACTGATTAGAGTTGAGTTGTACCTATAAATAATTTTAAATAGACAGCATATTGGGGACGCCTGGGTGGCTCAGTGTTAACGGTTAAGCTGCTGCCTTCGGCTCAGGTCATGATCCCAGGTCCTGGGTTCGAGCCCCACATCGGGCTTTCTGCTCAGCAGGGAGCCTGCTTCCTCCTCTCTCTCTGCCTGCCTCTCTGCCTACTTGTGATTTCTCTCTGTCAAATAAATAAATAAAATCTTAAAAAAAAAAATAGACAGCATATTGGAAAGTTTTCAAATTGATGTTTAAATTTAGTTTCTCTTTATTTGGTAGATAAAATGCCATTTTCTCCTTTAATAAAATAAAAATAATAGTAATTTTTAAAATTAGAGAAGGAAAAATGATCTATAATCCTTCTAGATAGATCCAATAAGTATCATGTGGTTTTAGATATTATAAAAACTGTCCTTTCAAATACATTTAAATAAAGAAAAATCATGAATTACAAACCAATAAATAATAGATAATCTACACCAATCTAATACAGTAGAGAGAATAACTGGGTTTGAGTCTTATCTACTCAACTTACTGGTCACATGCCGTTAATTTAATTTTTCTGACCCTTATTCACCTGCATTCTCATTTTGAAACACAGGCTTGTTGTGAGGCTTAGAATACAAAATTCTATAGGCACGTATGGTATTATTATTACTGTTACTATTATTGTTATTAATGTGACCCCCGATAAAAATCCAAAATTACAGACTCAACTTAACTCATAGTGAAAGCAAACAGGTCATTCATGGAATTATGCCCATTCATAAAAACATTTAACATAATTCTAAGGGCATTTAAAAAACTTAATTTGTAAAAATAAAATGTCCACAAAAATATTTGACTTAACAAATTCCTACTGAATAAACACCACATTTTAAAAATATGTATTTATTGTTTATTAGCAATGATGGTATAGCTTAACATTCCTCACTTTATGATGAAGACCCTGAATATTTTATAGTTCTCTCCTGCTATGAACACATTTTGCACTTCTATATTTGGACTGGACATCTTCACTGAGCTGTGTGCTATTTCAGCCCTGTCTTAAAGGCAACTGTAATTTGGGAAGAGATAATGGACAGTAATAATGCAAACAACAGGCAAGGTGTAACTGCCATAAATAAAATGCCCACCTTAAATCCTTTCTGGAACAAGCTGTAAAATACATATGTATATACACACTTATTGCTATGAGTATGGGGGAGAACAGTTAATATCTATGTCTACAAACATATTAATGAGCAGCCCACATTTTTAAGTGAACAAAAATATCATAAGATCACTGTTCAAAAAACAAATCACAGCTGATGTGTGTACATTTTTATAATTCAGGAAGACAGGAACATTTTCTAAGTGCCTTAAAAGATTTCTTTTTCCTGCCTAATATATAAGTAGCACAAGAAAAATATTCAATGTTTCAAGCAATATCTATCAAAGAACAAAATAATGGTTCATTGTAAACGAAAGAGTAAAAGGTTACCTAAAAGCTAAAAAAAAAAAAGTACATAGTTACAACATTTAACCTATTGATACATAAAAGGTTAAAGAGATGTGGTTAAATGAACATATCTGAAAGGTACGCATAAGCTGTATATAAAAACAAGAATGAATAGATATGTAGTTCTGTTAGAGTATGAATGTTTTACACTGTTAAGAGACAGGTGAGTCAGTTTAAACTCAATCTCATGTGGATGTGAATGTGAAAGAGATAATGATGGAATAATACAAAAGAAAGAGAGAAGAAAGGGAGGGAGGGAGGACATATGCCAGAAATGTGCAAAGGATGTATGAAAAAGGTGGGATTTTAATTTTACTTTCTTCCAGCATTTAAAAAATTCTGATTTAAAAATGTCTGAAAACAGAAGAATAATAAGAATATTTTAATAAATAAAACTACTGAATAATCAAAGTTTAAGCTTTAAAAAAAAACAAATGTATCAAGAAATACATTTCTAGCAATTATGCTCTATTAGCTATAGCTAAATACTTTCTTATAAATGGGTCTAACACTGATGCCATCAGCATCAATGGAATATATTAAGGTAGAAGGCATGCTGATAGAAGAAAAAAGGAACCTAACTTATCTTCAGATTACAGAATCCTGGGATTTCTGAGGCAATAGAGGGCAAGTCAAAGGACTCACGTTCTTTTTGTTTTTTTTTTTTTAAGATTTTATTTATTTATCTGACAGATGGAGATCACAAGTACACAGAGAGGTAGACAGGGAGAGAGAGGAGGAAGCAGGCTCCCTGCCGAGCAGAGAGCCCAATGCAGGACTCAATCCCAGGACCCCGGGATCATGACCCAAGCCGAAGGCAGAGGCTTTAACCCACTGAGCCACCCAGGTGCCCCAGGACTCATGTTCTTAAAAATCTCACAAGACAAAAATAAAGCTATTCTATTATTATCTCCATTTTGATCATATCCATTATTTAACAAACATGTATATACTTAAAACTTTTTAAAAAGATTTTATTTATTTGTCAGAGAGAGAGAGAGAGCATAAGCAGGGGGAGCACAAGGCAGAGGGAAGCAGCAGGCACCCCAATGAGCAGGGAGCTTGATGTGGGGCTCAATCCCAGGACCCTTAGATCATGACCTGAGCCAAAGGCAGACGGTTAACTGACCGAGCCACCCAGATGTCCCTATAATTAAAACTTTTAAGAGTAAATTCTTTCTTTTTTTTAAGACTTTAAGTGCGGGGATAGGGAGAACATTCTTCAGCTTCATAAATCTAACTATGAAAAATCCAGAATGAATATCATCCTCAGTGGGGAAAAGCTGACAGCCTTTCCTTTGAGATCAGGAACATGACAAAGATGACCACTCTTGCTACTGTTGTTCAACAAAGTACCAGAAGTCCTAGCAACAGCAACAGCAATCAGACAACAAAAAGAAATAGAAGGTATTCAAATTGGCAAAGAAGTCAAACTCATTCTCTTCACAGAAAACATGATACTTTGTATGGAAAACCCAAAAGACTCCACCCCCAAACTACTAGAACTCATACAGCAATTCAGCAATGTGGCAGGATACAAAATAATGTAGAGAAATAAATTGCTTTCTTATACACTAACAATGAAAATGTAGAAAGGGAAATTAGAGAACTGATTCCATTTTCTATAGCATCAAGAACCATAAGATACCTGGGAATAAACCTAACCAAAGATGTAAAGGATCTGTACTCGAGGGACTATGGAATACTCACGAAAGAAATTGAAGAAGACATAAAAAGATGGAAAAGCATTCCATGCTCATGGATTGGAAGAACAAACATTGTTAAAATGTCTATATTGCCTATAGCAATCTATACTTTCAATGCCATCTGGATCAAAATTCCACTGGCATGTTTCAAAGGGCTGGAACAAGCAATCCTAAAATTTGTATGGAACCAGAAGAGACCCCGAATTGCTAAGGAAATGCTGAAAAAGAAAAACAAAACTGGGGGCATCACATGGCCAGATTTCAAGCTTCACTACAAAGCTGTGATCACCAAGACAGAATGGTACTGGCACAAAAACAGACACATAGACCAGTGGAACAGAGTAGAGAGCCCAGATATGGACCCACAACTATATGGTCAAATAATCCTCGACAAAGCAAAAAATAATATCCAGTGGAAAAGACAGTCTCTTCAGTAAATGGTGGGATGGGGCGCCTGGGTGGCTCAGTGGGTTAAGCCGCTGCCTTCGGCTCAGGTCATGATCTCAGGGTCCTGGGATCGAGTCCCGCATCGGACTCTCTGCTCAGCAGGGAGCCTGCTTCCCTCCCTCTTTCTGCCTGCCTCTCTGTCTACATGTGATCTCTCTCTGTCAAATAAATAAATAAAATCTTTTAAAAATAAATAAATAAATAAATAAATAAATAAATAAATAAATGGATGGTGCTGGGAAAATTGGACAGCTATGAATAGAAGAATGAAACTCAACCATTCTCTTACACCGTACACAAAGATAAATTCAAAATGAGTAAAAGACCTCAACATGAGGCAGGAATCTATCAAAATCCTAGAGGAGAACATAGGCAGTAACCTCTTCAACATCGGCCACAGCAACTTCTTTCAAGTCTTATTTCCAAAGGCAAAGGAAACAAAAGCAAGAACTTCATCAAGATCAAAAGTTTCTTCACAGCAAAGGAAACAGTCAACAAAACCAAGAGGCAACCCACGGAATGGGAGAAGACATTTGCAAATGACAATACAAAGGGCTGATATCCAAGATCTATAAAAAACTCCTCAAACTCAACACACACAAAGCAGATAATCACATCAAAAAATGGGCAGAAGACATGAACAGACACTTCTCCGAAGAAGACATACAAATGGCTAACAGACACATGAAGAAATGTTCATCATCATTAGCCATCAGGGAGATTCTAATCAAAACCACATTGAGATACTACCTTATACCAGTAGAATGGCCAAAATCAACAAGACAGTAAACAAGTGTTGGAGAGGATGTGGAGAAAGGGGAACCCTCTTACACTGTTGGTGGGAATGCAAGGTGGTGCAGCCACTTTGGAAAACAGTGTGGAGATTCCTTAAGAAATTAAAAATTGAGTTGCCCTATGACCCTGCAATTGCAATACTGGGTATTTACCCCAAAGATACAGATGTAGTGAAAAGAAGGGCCATCTGTATCCCAATGTTCATAGCAGCAATGGCCACAGTTGCCAAACTGTGAAAGGAACCAAGATGCCCTTCAATGGACGAATGGATAAAGAAGATATGGTCCATATACACTACGGAGTATTATGCCTCCATCAGAAAGGATGAATACACAATTTTTGTATCAACATGGACGGGACTGGAAGAGATTATGCTGAGTGAAATAAGTCAAGCTGAGAGAGTCAATTATCATATGGTTTTGCTTATTTGTGGAGCATAACAAATAGCATGAAGGACACTGAGAGATGGGGAGAAGTAAGTTGGGGAAAATCAGAGGGGGAGACAAACCATGGCAGACTATGGATTCTGAGAAACAAACTGAGGGTTTTGGAGGGGAGGGGGTTGGTGGGTACTAAGGGGGGCACGTATTGCATGGAGCACTGGCTGTGATGCATAAACAATGAATTTTGGAACACACAGAAAAAAAATAAATTAAAAAATAAAAATAAAGAGTTTATTTCACAGAGAGAGCAAGAGAGCACAAACAAGGGGAGCAGCAGAGAGAGAGGGAGAGCAGACTCGCTGCTGAGCAAGGAGCCAGATGCAGGGCCCAAACCCAGGACCCTGGGATCATGGCCTGAGCTGAAGGCAGATGATTAACTGCCACCCAAACACCCCTAAGAGTTAATTCTTAAAGCTAGAACACATTCCTGTAACATTACAATAGTCATTTATTAAAAAATTTATAATCTATTAGGACTTAATTGCATTCTCTCTACTTAAATTTAAGTATGAAATATGCTGTATTAATCCTACTCATTTTTTAAGTTAATACACATTTTACGTTCATTACTAATAATACACAATTATAACATAGGTTTTTAATTCAGTATCCAAGATGTGACCAGTACAGGATGTCCATATAGACTTCTTTTGTAAAGCTGTAACAGTAACAGCTCAATCTGTCTTAATTGTAAAAATTCAGAAAATGAAACTATTCTCACCTCTTGATTGGCAGATGACATTTCAGCTATCAATTGTCTTGTGGACAGAAAAGCCCTTCCTAAAATATGAAACATTAGTAACACCATTCCATGTGGAGCACATATCGACCTAGGTTTTGCTATTCCCTTCCAGCTGGGATGGCCATGTACTCTCCTCTTTCTCTAAAAATGACCTTTCAATGTCTCCCAGTCTCTTTCACTGATTGTGCTTTACTTGACTTTTTTTTTTTTAAAGATTTTATTTATTTATTTGACAAAGATAGAGACAGCAAGAGAGGGAACTCAAACAGGGGAAGTGAGAGAGGGAGAAGCAGGCTTCCTGCTGGCAGGAAGCCCAATGTGGGGCTTGATCCTAGGACTCTGGGATCATGATGTGAGCTGAAGGCAGACACTTAATGACTGAGCCACCCAGGCACCCCCTCTTTACTTGACATTTTAAAATCTATTTATTCTTGGGGCACCTGGGTGGCTCAGTGGGTTAAGCCTCTGCCTTTGGCTCAGGTCCTGATCCCAGGGTCCTGGGATCGAGTCCCACATCAGGCTCCCTGCTTGTGTGCTCATTCTCTCTAATAAATAAAATCTTCTTTTAAAAAAAGTTTAAGAAAAAGAAAATCGATTTATTCTTTTAGTCATTCAACCAATATTCACTGATTTCTAACTAAACGCAAGGCACTGTTCAAAATGCTGAGGTTACAAGATAAATAATACAAAAAGTCCCTACCTTATAAAGCTCTAATGATGGAGACATAAACAAACTAATATGTATGTATCATATCAAATAGTGGCAAGCACTATATAAAAAAAAAATAAAACAAAATGGGGGATACAAAATGAGGGTTGATGTGGTGGTATTTTATAAAGGGTGTTCAGACATGTCCACTCTGAGGAGTGACATTTTTGCTGAGACCTGAATGAAATAATGAAATGAGCAAAGCAAATATCTGGGGGAAAGTGGCAGAGGCAGAGAGTACATCACATGCAAAGCTACCAAACTATGAGTGCACTTGGCATTTCTGAAGGGGAATAACAATAAAGGCAAGTGACGCTACAGCAGAGTAAAAGAGAACAATCAGAGAAAGAGCCAGATAACCAGAGAGGACCTCAGTGTCTACAGCAAGAACCTGAATTTTGTTCTAAGTTACATGAGCAGTCATTGGAGAGATTGGGGTACAGGAATATGATCTGATTTACAAAATAAAAAGATTATTCTTGTTGCTGTATAGAGAAACACCACATGGCAAACAGGTGAAGCGAGAAATATGGCCACTTGGACTAGGGCCCTAGTGATGGATGTGGTTATAACTAGTCAGATTCTAAATATATTTTGAAGGTTGAGAGGATGGGCAATGAGGTGTGAGTGAAAGGGAGGAATCAAAGATTCTAAGCTTTTTAAAGGCCTGTGCAAACTGGTAAATGGTGCTGTCTTTAACTAACATGGCAAACACTGGGGGAAGAGCAGGACTTTTTCTTTGAGTTTTTTTTTTCTTTTTTTTTTTTAAGATTTTTTTTTTTAATTTATTTGACGGACAGATCACAAGTAGGCAGAGAGGCAGGCAGAGAGAGAGAGGAGGAGGAGGAGGCAGGCTCCCTGCTGAGCAGAGAGCCCAATGCGGGACTCGATCCCAGGACCCTGGCATCATGACCCGAGCCAAAGGCAGAGGCTTCAACCACTGAGCCACCCAGGCGCCCCTTCTTTGAGTTTTATATTGGACTTGTTCAGTTTAAAATGCCTATGAACAGGGGCACCTGGGTGGCTCAGTCAGTTAAGCATCTAACTCTTAGTTTCAGCTCAGATCATGATCTCAGGGTCCTGAGATTGAACCCCTGTATTGGGTTTGGCACTCAGTGAGGAGTCTACTTGAAGATTCTCTTCCTCTGTGCCTCCACTACTTGCTCGTAAGTATGCTTTCTCTCCTCTCTCCAAAATAAATAAATAGGGATGCCTGGGTGACTCAGTTGCTTAAGTGTTTGCCTTCAGCTCAGGTCACGATCCCAGGGTCCTGGGATGGAGCCCCACATAGGGCTCCTTGTTCAGTGGGGAGCCTGCTTCTCCCTCTGCGTGCTCTGCCTGCTGCTCTCCCTGCTTATTCTCTCTCTCTCTTTCTGATAATAAAATCTTAAATAATAATAATGATAATAATAATACATATTTATATAATTTTATGTATAAATTTATAAATATATATATAAATATTTTTAAAAATACCTAGAACATATAACTAGTTCAAAAGGAACTAAGTATATAAGTCTAGAATTCAGGGGAGAGCCATGAGAGAAAGTGCAGACACCTAGGAAAAAGGTATTGATACAGAAGAGATCTAAAAACTTGAGTCCTAAGGTACCCTAATAATTTAGGGTATGAAAACAAAATGATGCAGTAAAAGAGACTGGGTTGGGAGGAAGGTAAGAAGATAGCCAGGAGAGGATAGCTTCTTACTCCAGAAATAAAGTAAAGAAAATGTCACATACACACAAAAAATAGAACAAGTTAATTTTGTCAATAATGGTGACAGATCAAGTAAGATGAGAACTGAGTATCTGCACTTCACAACAGGGAAGTTGTTCATCGATGCCTTTGGCAAGACTGATTGCAATGACGTGGTACAAAAGAAAGCTTGATTTGAGTGGGCTCAGGAGATAATGGGAGCTGAGCAAGTGGAGAACAAATGAACAGACTACTCTTTTGAGCAGTTCATAATAACTATCACCTATTATTCCTTCTTATCCTACATGCCTCTGAAACATTTCTAAAGCTTAGGTTTGAATTTTCAACTAGTAGGTGATATTACCCTTGTTATTATGGAAATACATTACTGTGCCAAAAACTGAATTCATATACTTACCCGACAAGCTTGCTTCACTGTTAATTCATAGCATCCTTAACCCAGGCACCAAACCTGACGAATCATCTTTAGACATACAGATAGCCAAGAAACACACAAAAAGATACTCAACATAACTTATCAATAGGGAAATACAAATCAAAACCACAAAGAGGTAGCACCTTACACTTGTCACATGGCTAGTATAAAAAAGTAAGAAATAACAAATGTTGCCAAGGATGTGGAGAAAAGGGAACCCGAATGCACTGCTGATGTCAACGCAAAATGGTACAGCCACTATGAAAAACAGCATGGAGGGTCCTCAAAAGCTTAAAAATAGAACACTACCACAATCCAGCAATTCCACTTCTGGGTATTTATCCGAACAAAACAAAAACACTAATTAAAAAAAATTATTTACAATAGCCAAGATACAGAAGCCATCTAAGGGTATACCAATAGATGAATGAACAAAGAAAATGTGTGTGTGTGTGTGTGTGTGTGCATGTACGTATATAGATAGGTAGGTAGATAGGAGGAATGTTACTTAGCCATAAAACAAGAAGAAAGAAATCTTACCATTTCTGACAACATAGATGGATCTAGATGGTACTCTGTTAAGTGAAATAAGTCAGATGGAGAAAGAGAAAGACCCTATGATTTCACTTAAATGTGAAGTCTAAAACCAAAAATGAAAAAACAAACAAATATGGAAATAGACTCATAGGTACAGAGAACAATCGGGTGGTTGCCAAAGAGAAGGGAAGTAGGGGGCTGAGGGAAGTAGGTGAAAGTGATTAAAAGGAACAAACTTCCAGGGTACATGGACAGGTCAGTCGGTGGAGCATGTTACTCTTGATCTCCCGATTGTGGGTTTAAGCCCCATGTTGGGTGTAGAGATTACTTGAAAATAAAATCTTTAAAAAAAAAAAAAAAGGAACAAACTTCCAGTTATAAAATAAGTCAAAGAGATGTATGGCATAAGGAATATAGTTAATAATATAACTTTGCATGGTGACAGATGGTAGCTACATTTATCATGGTGATCACTCTGTAATTATATAAATGTTGAAGCATTGTTGCACACCTGAAATTAATATTGTATGTCAGCCATACTTCAAATGAATTAAAAAAAATAAACAACTTTATGTCATTCTATCCCTACAGCCAACCAAATGCTGAATTCTGAAGAATTAACCCATTCCTGAATTCATCCCCTTAACCACTTAACTAGTTGAGGCTTTTATCATCTTTCCCTTTAACTAACTGTAATAGCCTCCTAACATTTCTCCTGACCTCCAGCTCTCATCTTTTTTCCCCATCTCTTCCACTTTTCCCCCAGTGGGATCTATCTTCCATACTGCTGCCAAAGCTCTTTCTTCTTTCACGGTACTTCCGCTCAAAAATCTTAAATGGTTCCTCATGACCTATAGCAAGGGATGGTAAACTACAGCCTATGGAACAAAAATGACCTGCCAGCTGTTATTGTAAGTAAACTTTTATTGTAATATAGTCACACTCATTTGTATACATATTGCCTATGGCTGCTTTTACACTACAGTGGTAGAACTCAGTAGCTGTGATATGGACTGCAAATCGAAAAATATTTATTATCTGGCTATTTGCAGAAAAATTTTGCTGAACTGACCTATAGAACTAAGTCAAGTATCTTTAGAATGTTACCAATAATCTTTATATGAGATCACAATGGCCTTTCAGCGTCTCTCCTTTGTTTCCTACACACCAAAGCATGTAAGACCAGTTAGCAGACCAATAAACATTCCCCAATGTGCCAATTTTGTCAATCTGACTTTACACGTGTCATTTTCCTTGCTCAGAATTCACAAAGTATTAATTTAATAAATATTTTATTTAGTGTCCACTATGTTCCAGGTAGTGCTTTAAGCTCTAGGAAAAAACCACTGAGCAAAACAGTCCAATTCATGCTGTCATGGAGCTAATGTTCCATCAAGATAAGACATAAAAAACAAATGAATATATTTATGTCAGATGGTGAGTAACATGAAAAAAATGAAACTGGAAGTGAGTAAAGGGCTGTGGTAAGGGATGTAATTTTAAATGGAGAGGACAGAGAAGTCCTTAATAAGAAAGTGACATTTGAAGAAAGACTTGGAAAGAATGAAGGAATGAAGCTATCTAAAGGAATTTTTCAGGAAAAAGGAAAAATAAAAACATAAATCTGGGAGGTTTGTTAGGACTCTCTGGCATCCTTTGAGATACAAGTCCAGTCTCACTCTATTAAATGACTCACAACCTCACCTCCCCAGTCAGAATTATCTTATTATGCCACTTATCACTAAGTTGTATTAAAAATAGTTTTATATATACCTGTCTTTCCATCAGAAAGTATGTGAAATAAAGTGCTATGTTTAAGTTACCCTTTGACTCCAAGTGCTGTCTAGTATATATTGCATAAATAATATATTATTATTAATTATTAATTATTAATAAAATAATATATTGCATAAACAATATAATATATTGCATAAATAATCAATAAATGCTGACTTAGGTGTGTTTTTGAGGATTTTAGTTCAGTTGTCATAGGAAGTTTTTTGCCTGAAGGCAGGGAGCTAGATACTTATTTCCTAACTAAACCTGCTCTTCTGTATTCTCTCCACACACTTCCAAGTCGAACTTAATTTTTCCCTCTGTCTCTCATCTTACAAGACCAATCAATCACCAGATGTCAACAGTTCTTACCTTCTAAACACATATTAAATTCACCTGTATTTCTCTTCTACCATTGCCACTACTGAGTTCAAGACTCCACTGTCTCTCTCGTCATTACTTTAACAGCTTACTGATTGCTTCACTCTTGCTTATAGTGTAATATATCTTCAAACACCAAACACAGTGTTCTCTTAAAACCACAAAATCTGCTCATATCTCTTTTCTCCCCCAACCCAATGTCTCCTTACTATCCCTAGATAAATTTCAACCTCCTTACCAAAACTTATATGGCCCCTCATGTTAGGCCTTGGATTTCCTCTCCTCTCTCTTCTCTTCATGCTATAACTAGGAGCCCACACAGCCTTAATTATACTGAACTGCTGGGACTGTTTTATTGTCAGTATCTCTTCTAAGGAGTAAGTTCATTAGAGGCAATGGCTGTGTCTTATTTGGTACTATATTACAACCAGGGCCTGACAATGTATAAATATAATTAAAATAAAAAGTTTAAAATTAATATTATCTCAGGACTCCCTCAAACTTTTTACTCAAATTTTACTAAAATTCCAGCATAGGTTATTTTAGTACTCTATTATTGTCCTAAATTCTGGGGTTCTGGTGAAGCATGGTTCTCCAATAATGTTCATTTTAGATCCATATACTATTGAGCTCCACTCTGAAATAATGAACCTAGGTGATATTTATGATTCCTTCCACTATTCAACCCTAAATATTAATAATTTCTATGGGAGAGAAGGAAAAGAGTTTAAATTGAGCAAGTCTGATTGTACTTAATCATTAAATTAAATGTATTGACACTAAGGTCCCTGAAATGAGTATGTTGCCTCAAGCCAGGGGAAAAATCAGTGACATGAACTGCATAGAAAAGCTTAGATATTTATGTAATATTTAGATGTGATTACCTAGTCAAATTAATTCAAATTTTATGAGTCCATGATTGGCTTCACAAAATTTGGCCATAATAGTTCAGTAATCTATTTTGCACTTAAGTTTCTAAACTTAAGGTTGTTTATTATTTAGAGAGAGAAAGAGGATGCACACGGGCTAGCACACAAGGGTGGGGGGTGGAGGGGTTAGAGGTGCAGTGCAGGGCAGAAGGAAAGGGAGAAAGAAGCTTAAGCAGGCTCTATCCCCAAGGCAGGGCCTGACCTGGGCTTGATCTCCCAACCCTGAGATCATGACTTGAGCCAAAATCAAGAGGTGGATACTTAATTGACTAAGCCATCCAGGTACCCCTTAAGTGAGTTTTTTTAAGACTTGGAACACAAAATCTGCTGGGGATTTTTAAAATATTATTTATCACAATGATGATTCACCAACCCAATTTTAGCACATCCTATTTCAATCTTCAAGAATACCTATTATTGCTACTACCTATCAATATTTAAATGAAATACAACATCAGAAATATTGTCCTAAGCATACATGGCTTGATAGGAGCCATTAGCTACAAGCGGCTATTGAACACTTGAAATGCGGCGAGTCTAAATAGAGACGTGTTATTATAAATATAAAATACATACCAGATCTCAAAAACAGTATGAAAAAAGAATGCAATATAGCTAAGTAATAACTTTATATTGGTTACATGTTGAAATAACAATATTTTGGATAACAAAATTAATTTCACATAGCTCTTTTCACATTTTAAAATGTGACCATAAGAAAATTTAAAATTACACATGTGTCTGGCAATTGTGGCTTGCATTATTTTTTAAGCCCACTTTTTAAAAAAAAATTATTTATTTTAAAGAGAGAGAGAGAACAAGAAAGAGTGCAGGGGGAGGGACAAAGGGAGAGGGAGAGAGAAATCAAGCAAACTCCAGGCTGAGCATGGAGCCCAAAGTGGGGCTCTATTTCACAACCATAAGATTAGGACCTGACCTGAAACCAAGAGTCAGATGCTCAACTGACTGCTCCACCCAGGCACCCCAAACAGCAGTAAGCCTGCTTAAAGAACTGATCAACACTTCTGACAGCTTATCCAGACAGAATGAAAAGCATCATTGAGGGTCATATCTGAAATGAAGCCACCAGTGATACACAAAAATATAAAATTAAATGATCCCTAGAACTCTAAAATGGTAAGTCATGCTAAAATTTAAAGACTGCTTTAGTAAAATGTAATAAAGTCTTTTTCTTTCCTGAAAAAATCATATTTTTAATTCTATTTCATAGGGATAACCATTATTTTTTAGTAAGTTATTCTCTGAGTATTAGCAGAAAGCAAGAATTAGGGTTTCTAAGATATTAAAGTTCCCCTTCAGTGTAAAAAGAGTTAAGTACTAAAAATGTTATCATGTTATTATCTTCCCTGAAAAATTAATCTATCTACTTCAAAACACTTCATTTTTTTAAAGACTTTTTTTGAAAGATTTTATTTATTTGACAGAGAATGCATAAGAAGGGGGAGCGGCAGAGGGAGAGAGAGAAGCAGATTCCCTGCTGAGCAAGGAGCCAGATGGGGGGCTTGATTACAGGACCTTGGGACCATGACCTGAGTGGAAGGCAGACACTTAGCCAACTGAGCCACCCAGGCACCCCTAAAGATTTTATCTTTAAGTGATCTCTACACCCAAAGTGGGGCTCAAACTTACAACCCTGAGATAAAGAGTTGCATGCTCTACTGACTGAGCCAGCCAGGCACCCCATAACACTTCATTTTTGTAAAATGTTAGGAAAATATTTTAGAAAATGCATATCATATTCATCAAGCAACCTTGCTTTATTTATTTATTATATATTTAAAATACACTCAATACAGTGATTCTCACCACCCATATTTCACTATCCTCAGTGTACTGTTTAACATCTTTCTTATTATTTCCAGAAACTTCAACAAGACAATACAAAAAGAGATCAGACTATAATTAATATGACTCCATCTGAAATGCAATGTTGTATCTCAATGAAATACTTATACTACTATGATGACTTAAAATGTGCTTTCTTATACATTTATTCTTATACATTATATTACTATAATAACTTTAATGTGCTTTCTAAGGTGTTCAAATGTAACACTTTTAAAAAGGCAGGATACAAGAAAAGAAGCAAGATTAAATACCTCTTCAGTTTTACAAGGACCATCTAGCTATGTGTAAGAAGGCTCTTTAAATAGCATCTGGAACCATGTATTACATACTTTCCAAAGTACTTGAAAAGTTGTAAGGACTAAATTAGTTATCAATATAAAAGCTGTAATTTATCAATGTTCTACCTACCCTACAGACATTTTGTGGTTAAAAAAAAAAAAGGAGAATATACTTATTGGTTATAAGAGCAAGTAGGTTTTAGCAAACAGTCCTAAAGAAAGTTTCTGTGCCTCTGAACATAATTAAATAAAATTCATAAATGAAACTATATTTTTATTCAGACCAAATCAACTTGATACTTAGAATTTTAAAAATTTTTTTTAACTTTTTCCTTAATCCTGTACTCTACTTCTTCATATAGATGCTTTATATAACACTGCCAGAAAACCAGAAATTAAGTAGCACAATAGCAAGAACTGAAATTCTCTATTTGCCTAGTAGCTGGAGCTTTTTTATTAAAGTCTGCTGGGGCATTCAAAAGAATGTTAGATGAATTTAAGTCTTTATTACTTGTGAAGGAATGAGAAAATTAGAAAGAAAGGTAAAGAAGTTCCTCTGGGTTTTATTTTTTATTTTTTAATGTTGCAGCTGTTTTGTGTGCATTTTTAATTTTTTTCCAAGTAGGGTATTTTAAGGTAAGTGTTTGGGAAAATTGAACCAGACTTGTGCTAACTGAAGAATCTTGAGAGAAAAAAGGCTAAGATTCAGAGGAAAAGAGACGACAGAACTACAAGGATCTATCATCTGCACTTCTTGTCTAACAAAGCATTAAGAAGAAATGTCTAGTACTCAGAGGTAGAAAGTTGAAGATATACACTATCTGCTTATTATGGAATAGAAAAAAATAATCTTCAAATTCATAATTTTATTTTTGTTCTTGTTTTTTTTTTCTTTGTTTATTGTTTTCAATTTCAAGTACCAAACTTAAGTACAGAGTTATAACTTGGTCTTGAGGTGCTTAACAAATGAAAGAATTAACAAATTTTTTAAAAATCACGTTTTCAATTTGACAACAAAAAAGTCAGACTTATCACTGTTTTCATATATCTATATCCCTTATTACATCTCAAAAGAGTTAAGTAATTCAATAGTTTTAAGATTAGAAGAATTCAAAAATAATTATTAAATCTATTAGCTACTATGATTTACTGTTATCTAATTACCCATTTTTAAAGTAAGCTCTAGGCCCAAAGTGGGGCTTGAACTCGGAGCCCTCAGATCAAGAGTCACATGTTCACGGTTGCCAAACTGTGGAAAGAACCAAGATGCCCTTCAACGGACAAATGGATAAGGAAGATGTGGTTCATATACACTATGGAGTATTATGCCTCCATCAGAAAGGATGAATACCCAACTTTTGTAGCAACATGGACGGGACTGGAAGAGATTATGCTGAGTGAAATAAGTCAAGCAGAGAGAGTCAAGTATCATATGGTTTCACTTATTTGTGGAGCATAACAAATAGCATGGAGGACAAGGGGAGTTAGAGAGGAGAAGGGAGTTGGGGGAAATTGGAAGGGGAGGTGAACCATGAGAGACTATGGACTCTGAAAAACAATCTGAGGGTTTTGAAGGGGCGGGGGGTGGGAGGTTGGGGGAACCAGGTGGTGGGTATTAGGGAGGGCACGGATTGCATGGAGCACTGGGTGTGGTGCAAAAACAATGAATACTGTTATGCTGAAAATAAAAAAAAATAAAAAAATTTAAAAGAGTCACATGTTCTACCGATTGACCCACCCAGGAGCCCTCTACTGATGACTCTTAAAGAATATGATATATAATTTCAAGAGTATCTCAGAATACATTATTTGCAATATGAAAAAAACCCTATAGATGTCCCAACATAAAAATTTATTCTGCATATGATGTAATCTTCTTCAATAAAATACCTTTGATATAAGCAATGTTATGCTCTATTGTAAGACATAGCATGTGAATACATTTTATAGTCTGCAAAGTATCACACCTAAAAGATATAATTATTATATTAAAGTTTTTAAAGGTACTCTATAGTAACATAAACATTAGTAATGTAACTTTTCTTCTTTTAAACCCCAATATTTCTTATATGGTGCCTATCATTTTCTTCCATATAGTATAAATATTTATAGAAGTCATATTTCTTTATGAGACGATAAGGAATTTCACATCCATAGGCGTATCTCATTATATTCAAGAGCATCTAACACAGTATCTAGCAGAAAGAGACAGTATGTCGTGAAAATAAAATACTTCTGAGGGTGGAAGCAAAGATCTAGGAAAAAGATGGAATAGGTTAGCTATTGTTAGCTATTGTTTTTTATTTTTTTACAGTAGTGAACATACGTATATATAGGAGAACTCTTCTTTTCCCTCAGTAACAGTGCAACCAAGCAGAGTCAGGTATGAATTTAGAATTCACAGCAAGTTAAAGATGATTACCTTATGCAAAGAGACATGGGATCTTTAAAATAAAATGAAGCAAAATAAAATTAAATAAATTTAAAGGCTGAGAGTCTTCTCACAGCATTTTTGACTGTATTAATTTTATTTATTGAGTTTGCAATGACATTGAGCATGCTACCTTACGTTCATGCTACTCTATTTTTCCTTTAAAAATATTCCAAGGAGGAAAAAAAACAACCATTCTATAACTAAAGAGAAAGAGACAGGGAGACATATGACAGGTAGAAACAGACAAAGAACAGAGAGGCAGAGACAGACAGACAGATTCTGTACAGTGGTTCTTGGCCATTTAATTAAAGCCTCAGCCTTTGAGGCTTCTCTTTAGTAAACAGTGCTACCCTGCAAGAGAGAAACTGTCAACATTCATTCAACAAAGAACACAATGGTTTTGGTAACTTTAAAGTGAAACATTTCTGTACCTTAATATCAGATGTATCACGCTGACAGTTTCGCCAAGCTCTGGAAATTGATGAAAAAGTTCGATCTGCATGATCAAATTTACCCCCTTGCAAATTGAGGAAATAAGTTGTGAAAGGTTCCTAAAAAATAAGCAATTAAAAAAATCCATATGTTTCCTCATGTATAAAAATATGGTTTTTTAAATAAATCATTATATTTAAATACTTTAATGAATAACAGACATTAGCCAGCTAAATACAAACTAGGTACAGAATGGAAATTATATCTAAATTATTATATAAATATTTTTAAATTATTGTTGTTTCAGAAGAAATGTTTCCAAAATTTGGCATTTGCAACATTTTTCAGACTCTCTCCCTTTTCAAGAACAATTTATTAATAAAATTCAAACATAAATTATATTGTATTTTCTTCATAGTATAGGGAAATAGTCTAATATGTAATATTCCCATTGTTATGGCTCAATATTTAATTTATGATTAACAAAAGAAAAATGTTTGGAAGATTTAAAAGCCTCCTCTTAGTTAAAGAACACTTAAACACATATTAGTAGATAATTGCTTGAAATTAGCTAAGCACTATAAATTACTTCTAGGATTTATGTCTGCCTGTACTCTACTAACAAGCTTTAATTAATGATGTGCTGCTAATGCTTTCCCAAAGAAATTACTTTCTAGTAGATGAATCACCTTTCAATTTTACAGAAACATTTCTTGTTTAATCAATATATTATCAATACACAGTAGCCTCGGTGTAATCTACAAACATACCTTATTCCATTTGCGGCAACTGAAGTTTCTAAAATATATGAATATATGCTATCTTAACAAAATCTTATTTAATTGTAACATAATAACCTATGTTACAATTAAATAACCTATGTTATTCAAAGTAACCTATGTTACAATTTAGGATCTGATGAGATATCAACCCTTTGAAGAGGCACATTTAAGAAAAGTACTCATACTAATTCCAGGTGAAATATTTTTAAGGCTATTCTATAGTAACATGTTATCAAATACATACCAAATGGGATAAAGAGATATTTATAATTAGAGATCTAACCACTGAAAAAAAATTTAGCGCTTAAAAAAGATGCTGACAACTTTCAATCATTGCATATTCTCCACAACATTGAATTTAGTTATTGATGGTTTATTACTCAAGGTGAACTTACTATTCTTAGCAGCCATGCAAGAACAAAACTTGCAGTTGAGTAATGAGTACCATAGTGGAACTTTGGAACTTGATCATCTTCCCATGATTCATAACGCTCTGCAAAGAATGCTGCTCTTTTTGGATTCAAAGCTCCTATTGGCTGCCAGTGTGGAAGAAAAACAAAACAAAACAAGAACACATAAATGTAATCAACTTTTATTTCTTTCTTCAAATGTCATCCTATCAGCAAGTGTGAAAGTCAATTTAAATATACACATACACTCCACTGAAGCTAAAACATGGTGCTTACATTCAGAAAGTGGATGGAAAAAATTTTTTTCCAATGCAGATTAAACATGCACATGTAAGTGGAGGGAGAAACCTGTCATTTCTCAGTGAGTCTAGTTTCTGTTGAATACAGGTTTTTAACCAGACCATAACAAGTATTTTCATAAAGACAATTAAATGAAGTGAATATTAGCTACATAATACTTTGGAAAACACTTATAAAATCCTGTTTGGGTCATCAGAAGCAAGAACCAGAAAGAGAATCTTGATGTTAGAGAGTTAATTTACAATAGCTTCTGAAAAGAGGATGAAACAAAACTGGAAGGGAATGCAGAGTGCAAGGAACAGAAGGAGTGAAAAGGGGTTAAGTGTAAATCTAGAAATTTGTACAAGTATGGATAAAAGCAGAATTTAGAGGATAAAAACTTCCCTGCCTGAAATCAATCAATCAAGTTTATATGTGTGTGTGTGGGGGGGGGGTTATAATAATAGAAGGCAGATAACAAGCTTATACCAGAAAACGATACATTAGAGCAGAGGGCTGAAAAGCAGTAAAGCGAAGTGTTGTGGAATGTGGGCTCACTGGAATAGTAATAATACGCAGTCTGAAGGTTGTTTTGGAAAATAAAATGAGTAATTACATGTAAAGTCCTACCAACCATGCCTGACAACATTCAATGAATGCCTATTACTTTTAAGATTATCTTTCGGAATTGGGGTCAAGTTTGAATAAAACAATAGCCTGTAAAACCCTTAGAATATTACTTGGCATAAGATATGAGCTAAATAAATGTTGGCTGGTATTACTATTATTGCTGCACCTGTTGTGATTTAGGGGATACATGAATTTCATTAAAAAGCGTGCAAAATTTTTTGTGATTATGCACATGTACATTTTCTTAAGGAAGACATACAGAGTATTAAGATTCTCAAAGGAGTCTGAGGTCTCCAAGAATTTTAAAAACCACCTGCTTTAAGTATTAACTCATTCTCATAAAACATTCTGATCTCTAGAAAATCTCTATTCCTTATTTGAAATATAATTACCATTTCACTAAAAAAAAAAAAGCTGACTTTCTTAAATGAGCACTTAGGAGTTAGTCACTTCATTTAAAAGACAAAGAAAATATCTTAAATATCTTCTTATTTATAGGGGGTATGTTAACCTGAAATAAATAACAAATATGGGTTTTAAAATAGATGTTTTCTGAAATATTCTGTTAAAAATGAAGCAAAGTTAAACTAGTTTTTAAACTGCTTTTCATGTTAATCTGTGATTTAAAGCAACATCTTAAATTCATCATTTTCACTATCTTTCTTAAATTAATTGTTAACTATTTTTGAAAACTATCTTTAGCACTGTCCCCTTTCTATAGCTTGGTTTGAATCAACATTTTATATTATCATTTTTTTAATTTTACAAGCAAATTCTTAAAAATCTTTATCGATTACTATTTTAGATCAGTATCTCAGTATACTAATTTAAAACGCCATCTTTTAAAGCATTAGTTTCTGTACAGAATTAAATCTGATTTACTAAATTTATGCCAGTTAAGAATGGAAGTGACTCCAAGAAATCTTTGTTACAGAATCAATTTGGAATGCGTTTAAATGTATTTTAGCTGTTGTCCCTCAACACTGAGCCATACAAAAGGAAAGAGCGAAGGAATAAAATCATTGGAAGACAAATTATGTGAATTAAAAATAGAATCAATGCTCCTTTTGTATAGTTCTGCAGCATATTAAGTATTCACTTTATCTGCTCCTATTTTTATTACTCTCAAAATGAGTATACCTCCAAAATCAATAGTTACAGAATCACTTTTCTTGAATATAATGCTAAAACCAATTAGGATTGATTTCACTAGCAACCGAGAAAAAAATGGCATCGTGCAGAGATCCATATAGGTAGAACCCACAGTATTGATTCTAGCTGTTATTGTTACAGTTGGTTTCTGAAGCTTGCTACAGGACAGCTATCAAGACGTGCCACATTTATTTGTAAGCATATAAAAAAGAAGTCCCCAAATAAAAGGTTAAAAAAAAAAAAACAGTGGAGCTGTGCAATGACAATGATACACTATCAGCTTACTCAGAGAAGTTACAGTGGGAATACACACATTGAATTATACATTACGTGAAAGCACTGATTTATTGTGGTAATAACATCCACCTCATTAAAAGATTCTGCTTTGCTGCAGTTGGAAGGCTACATATTGTTTACTGCTATAAATTAATGGCAGTGCAAAGAAGACTGTGGAACCGTCCTAACAATAGATCTGTAATGACAGTGCTGTATATCACAGCTTCCTCAGCAGCTTCATAATAAAATGGAGACAATGTATTGAGCTAATACATTCTACCATGCTGGCCCATATTTTTCTGACAACTGCTTTAAAAGATGAGCTGAATTCAACTATGTTATAAAGCTGCAAAACATTTAACTAAGCAAGAGTCAGTCATACACCAAAGTGCTTCATAGCATTTTTAAAACATTGTCTAAATCAGCATTTCAAGATGTTTATTCATCTCTGCAAAAGAACTAAAAGTAAATGCTGATGGCTTCTCTTACTTATACAGTATATTAAGAGTAACAATTGGAGGGCAATTCAGGAGGATGCCCAGCAATATCTTCTACAGGGAGTTCTTTGTACAATTTAACTAGAAAAGCTTGACAGATTTTTTTTTTTTTTTTTTTTTTTACATCAGCAAACTGATTAAAGGAAGAAGAGCAAAAATACTGGTCATTTAAAATGGTCATAACTTCCTGAAAAAAAAAAAATCAATAAAATATAGGTATTGATTAGAGAGGTGCAATTCAAGGTCAGAACAAGGTAAAAATAAATAGCTCTAGGATACAGAAAAGTAATTTTAAAAATTACAAAAAGCTAACAAATAATATTATGTAAGTTTTTTTAAATTTACAGAATAAAACTTGAATCACAACAAAATTAAAAAGTCATTCAAATAAAATAGAATGACTTAAAAATTAGAGTATCAGGACTAGTAACAGAAGCATTATGTTTGTAAAAAAAATGGAAATAACTTAGATTGAAGTAGGAAAAGACAAATAAAAGAAAAAAAGGAACACTAAAACTCTTGAAAATTTATAAATAGGAAAAAAAAATCACTATTCCTAGTACATTCTTATCTCAGAAACAGCAAAACTGACAACTGTGGTAGAGTGATAAATATTCTGTTGCAGAATACTAATACCTTCCAGAACATGATATGCAAAACAAAACTTTCTAAATCAGGTTTCTTAAGAGTATTGCAATAAAAAAACATCTTTTTATTACCTTCTCTGAGAAGTAATTTTGCTAAATAGTAGAGAAACAAAAATACTGTGTGTGAAATGCCCAGCTCAGTGCTTGGCACACAATAAATTATTCATGATAATATTTATTACTATTTTGCAGCTTATTTGATGAACAATATTTAAGGAAAAATTATTAAATAAGCCTGATGAAATTAGTAGTCTTAGAAAAGAATGTAATTAAACACCATGATCTTCTAATGGTGCATACAGTACTGTGCATTACCTGTCAGAAGCCTCACAGTACAAAGTAGTCCCAATAAACTGAATTACCCTTCCTCAAGAAAATAACCAAAAGCAAAATTACTTTTAAAAGTCCAAAGGGCATGGGGTGCCTGGGTGGCTCAGTGGGTTAAGCCGCTGCCTTCGACTCAGGTCATGATCTCAGGATCCTGGGATCCAGCCCCGCATCGGGCTCTCTGCTCAGCAGGGAGCCTGCTTCCTCCTCTCTCTCTGTCTGCCTCTCTGCCTGCTTGTGATCTCTCTCTGTCAGATAAATAAATAAAATCTTTAAAAAAAAAAAAGTCCAAAGGGCATCCAAATATTACTATGAAAAGCATATGAAATGTCAAGTGAATTACAACTATCTTCTACTACATCAATTAAAAACAAACAGCTTTGGATTCACAGACCCCTTCAAAGACACATAACAACTAGTAATCTAATTACTAGTAAAAGTTGGATGTAAAAAGAAATGGCTTTTATAGCATTGATACATTACAATTTTTTTTTCTTTTTTAAATTTTAGGAACTCTTATCTGAAGTTATTTAATTAATACCCCCAGCACACACTTTGCACTTTATAAGACATTATTACACATTCTCACGGTAAATATGTGAGCTAGCAATCCCTGTTTTCAAAATGAAGAAGTATTTTGAGTAACCTAGTTCAAAGTCAACATAAATTTAGGAGACACAAATTCAGCACTCAAAAATCCAGTCTTGGGGTCATTTTATCCATCTAAAACTGTTGTATTAATTACAAATTGTTTTTTCTAATTTCAACAATGTCTTATGTTTTCATTTTTCAAATACAATATTTATTTAATAGGTTGGCATAAAGGCTAATAATATATGTAAAGTGCTTAGCAGAGATCCTGGCACAAAGAAAGTACTTCACAATCGTAGCTGCCATCAATATTATTGTACCTGTTATTACCACCATGACTGACATAAATCCTTCTTCCTTTTGAGATTTATATATGAACTGTTCTAATTTATACTAACTTTTCAGAAGTGAAGTTCCTAAATGATGGACCATGATTATAGTTACTAAGAAGAAAGCCAAAGGAAATTTGCAAGGAATCTCACAAATTCAACAAAGCAGAGCTTTGCTTGAGTTAACAAATTTCTCTTTTAAAACCCAAGTCTCAAAAGATTTTTTTTTTTTTTTTACATCTTTCTGTGAAGGCCTTCTTTGGAAAATCATTAGATCCAAACATCTTGGGGATGAGATGCAGAAGAGAAGATTGAAGAAAAAGTAAAGGATCATTCTGGTGCATAAAATACAGAAATAGGGCCTTTTGAAGGATAGGGTATCATAAAAAATACATTTTGTGGTTATAAGGGAGTGGTGAAGAGATGTCAAAACTAAAAAGGGGCTCAGGAAGGGGAGGTAAAAGAACACAACAATTTTTAGGATCTTGCTTAGGATCTAGATGACTAACCTAAAGCTATCTCCAATGTCATCTTCATTTGGTATGATTAGGAAACTGGAAACCTCTTTTAATTCTATGACTACACATAAAGCCTATCCTACAGCATTTAAGAGGTCATGTGCAAGAGACATTTTATGTTATTTTTTTCCCTGTAAGTAGTATAGGCCTATAGACACTGAAAGAGGGCCACTGCAAAATAAGGGATAAAAACTAGCAAGGAAAATATAACAAGATGGTTGAACTCCATGTTACAGAAACCCAATGTTATATGTTATAAAAATGCCAGATTAAAGGACGGAATATTAATTAAACAAAAGGTATCAAATATTCATGGATGGATTAAACCAAAAAACTTCAAATTCAGAGGATGAAAGGGAATGGATTATTGGCAAATGTGATTATCATTAAAGATGATAATTTCTGATTACAGAATAGTGATCTGGTTTGGAAGATTACAAGAAATAAATAACATACAGATTAAAGGGTCCACTCTATCTGATGACAATGCTACTATGTATTAGATTTAAGTGAAGGTTTAAGACTCTGACATAAATTACTTCATATTCTCATCAACCCCTTAATATATAAACCTATTAGCATTCCTAATTTTTGGCAAAGAAATTGAGTCAGAGAAGTTAAATGACAATTAATGACTGGCTACCTAAACCAGTGGTGTGGGCAAAATTTAGAACCAACTTTATAACTAAATTGACCAGCAAATCCTAGAATGATTTGGGTTGTGTGGATTGATAAAAATGCTGATGCTGATTGTGCAAAGTCATTAGAATCCTTTCGTGGGGGGTTGAGCTTAAATATCCTTTTGAAAATGTGCTAGTTACATTTTTATCCCTACTTATCTAATGTGTATGAGTATCACTTTAGCAGAAGGTCTCATATCTGAACAAAAAAAAAAAAAAGAAAGAAAAGAAAAGAATATCTTGCTTGGAAACACCGAAAGATGCTTTGCAAAAACAGCTTTATAAAAAAGGTGAACAAAAAGGAAAATATTGTCCCCAAAGTTCATGGTTTTACTTTTCTCTTAACTTCTATATTTATACATCCATATTCATGAACCCAGTAAGAGCCTTTAAAATTCTCTGTGCTGCTAAAGCTTTTTAAAGAAGCCAATGAATTTTATTCCGTTTTTCCACCACCTGCCTTCTTCCCCACCGCCAAGAGAAGAAAATAAACGGATAGCCTCTGTCATTTAAGCAATGTTGCCACTGTTAGGGGGTGCAGTACTATTTTGTGTCAGGTGTAGCAGCTCTTTTATCTAAATGACAAGTATAACAAACAGCCTGATCAGCATTTTTACTCAACCTTGGCTTTTAGGGTATTTTGTCATATGCTATATATGGCTGAAATGGTTTGGCACTTATCTTCACACACTCTACATTTTATTTAATATTGTCAAGAAAAAAATTTCATTGGCACACTACTGTGGCTTTTAGAGTTAACAAATAAGCACTTTTGTTTTCAAGTACCAGAGCAGTTTTTAATCCCTTGAAAACACACTTTCTTGAAAGTGGTGTTAAACATATACCTACTATACTATTTCAATTTAACAAACACGGCCTGGGAAAAAGTAAGTATTCCATTTTACTTATCGTGCCTATGTAGAAGCTAAATCATTTCAAATGCTCACAATGGTAGATTTAGTAGCCTCTGCAGTTCTATGTTATTCAGCCACAGCTCATATTACATGATTTTTACTACAGGTTTTTACCTGAATTTGAGAAAGGCACAGAAATTGATTAAAATAATCTGATAATCCAATGGCAATGTTAAACTAAAATGCCTGGAAGGAAACCCTCCCCCCACCACCAAAAACAAAACAAAACAAAACACCAATTTTAACAATCCAAGGCCAAAGGAAAAAAAATATTTTAAGTAATTATGAAAACGATATACACCTAAGAGGCCTAAGGCTGATATAATAAAACCTATTCATTTTCAGATAGATTCATCTCACCACTCAAAGAAACAGTTAAAACCATTAACATCAGGCATTCCATTCCAAGATGATGACATAAGAGGTTCCTGAGCTCATTTCCTCCGATGGATAAACTAAATCTACAGTTACACATGTATCAGTTCCCTCTTGAAGAAATCCTATAACTAGCAGAGCTACATTATCAGACAACAAGAAAATACGCACATAGTAACAAGTAAAGGCTGTGACACACTCTTGCCATAAATCCCACCTCCAACATAGTAGCATCCAATTGAGAAGGAACTCAAAACTCACAACTTCTTGAAGAGTAAAGATTTTTGGACCCAACATCCAGCACCCCAATTAAGACTTCCACCTGTGAGAGAGGCCCTCCAGAACACCTAGCTCTGAAAGCCAATGATGCTCACATCCATGAGACCATAAGACAATAGCAAAACGAAACCAAAATCGCACAGTTCTACACTAGCTCAGGAGACTCAGCTTAACTATCCCCCAGCGCTTAGCGCTGAGACAGCAGATAGAAATGCCAGTCTCCCAGTCCTTCCTTGAAAGAGGTCTAGTTGCACATCTTAAAAGCTGCAGCCTGAGTGTCAGGATCCTAAATTAACACACATCTAAGAAGTGCAATCCTCCCCTGCTACCAGAAAAGCCGGCAGACACCACCTCTGCATTTTCCCTGTAGCCCTCTCCAAATCACCAATATCTCCCTGGAAAGAGCTTGTGCACAGGTCTGGCACTTCTGCTTTCATGGCTGCCACCTAGAAGATGGACCCCTTGGTCACCCAGTTCTCATGACCATTGGGGCTTCTGTTCACAAAGTCCCACAGGACTGCAGCACACAGTTTTTTAATAGGCTACCCTCGCCCACCACCCGCCCCGGCTCCCCACCAGGGCTCAATGTCCAGCTCCCAGTCTTCCCCTAAAAGAAGTCTACTTGCAAACTTTAAAAAGCTGCTGCCAGAGCCTCTGGCTTCCAATCAGCCTGCACCAACTGCTGACTGAAACCCTCAACTTTGGGACACTCACAGGTCTGAGCACACCCTCAGTGACTGGGAGCCACAAAGAACAAAGAAAGTGGTTTGGACAATCAGAAAGTTTCAAGATAGAATGTAACTTGGTATTAAGGAGGACAGGCACAAATACCACCACTTCCCCTAATCTCACTCTTAAAATGAATCAAAACCCTTAGGCTGATAGGGGAGGAATACCAAATGCTCTCATCCCAGGGCCTGGAAAAGAGATAAGACATTCTATATTACCAGAGGACCAGGCAAAAATCTACTGTTTCTGGGGTAGAATAAAAGCAAAAGCCCTTTCACTTAGGAGAAAGGGAAAAAACCCTCTTTGAGCCAGGGTTCTGTACTGATATAAAGGAGAGGTCTGCTACTACTGGAAGAGGGACAAGAAAACCTCTCATGCCTGTGACCTGCCACAGACACAAGGCAAAGTCTGGTTGTCATGCAGGGTACAGACAAGAACGAAAGGAAGGCCCACTGAGAAGACCCTGCAAGGTCTGCTTAAGAGTGATGCTGGTTCAGGATAATGAAGGAGTTCCTCTACCCCGACCATAAGCCTGGTACTGAGTATCAAGTAACAGCAATCTACTAATGGGGAAAGGAAAGAGAGTAGAGAGAAGTCCTCAGTGGCACAGGCATAGAGGATCTGCCAGAGAGTGGAACAGAAACAGTGAGACAAAATCTCTACGACCCTAGGATCCATACTAAGGACAAATTCAAATGGAAGGAATGGAGGAATTTGTGAAGTCTGTGCTGTGCTTAAAGTAACAATGATGATAAGAAACCCAACTGAGCTCACCTATTGCCTGGATTGACTGAACTCCCCACACAAATTGCCTGATGTACAAAAAGGCACCCACAGTTCTGGGCACAAAATAGTATTCATATCCTAGTCTCTACTGATATTAAACCAAAAATTATGAGATGCTTAAAATACTAAGAAAAAAAATGACCCACTGTGAAGAGACAAAGCAATCAAAAGAACCATTCTCAGAGAGAATGCAGATGTTAGAACTATCAAAAAGGTTATTTAAAGTAACTACAATTCACATGCTAGAAGATCTAGGGGAAAAGGTGGAAAACTTACATGAACAGGTGGGAAATTTCAGCAGAGCAGGAAACTATAAAAAAAAGAATCAAATATAAATGCTAGAAACAAAAGAAAAAAAAAATCAGAGGATAATTCTTTTGATGACCTTACATGCAGACTGGACACAGCTACGGGAAAAAAAAAAAAAAAAAGAACAAGTAAATTTTAAGGTAGAGTAACGAAAAAGATAACTGCAAGTAAAAAAATAATGCTGTCATGGCTATATTAAGATCAGAAAAAGTAGCCTTCGGAACACGGAATATAAAGAGAAACATTACCTAATGATAAAGGGATCCATTTATCAAGAAAACATAACAATTTAAAATTGTTTCCTAGGATTCCTGTAACAAAGTACCACAAACTGAGTGGCTTAAAACAACAGAAATCTATTGTCTCACAATTTTGGAGTTTAAAAGTTCAAAATCAAGTTGTTGGCAGAGCCATGTTCTCTTTGAAGCCTTTAGAGGGAAGACGCTTCCTTGCCTCTTCCAGTTTCCTGGATCCCAAGGTGTTCCCTGGGCTTGTGGCAACATAACTCCAATCCCTGTCTCCATCACCACATGTATTCACTCCTGATGTCTGTCTTAACACGGTGCTTTAGTTTTCTTGTAAGGGCACCAGTCATATTGGATTTAGGCCCACCCCAATGACCTCTTCTTAACTTGATTACATCTGCAAAGATCCTCTTTACAAATAAGGTCACATCTATAGGTACCTCCTTCCTTGTGAGACTTCAATATATTGTTTTGGGAGACACAATTCAACTCATAACATGTACCCCAAAACAAATGATTCAAATACATAAAACAAAAATGGACAGAAATGAAAAAATACATAGACAAATCTAAATCATAGTTGGAGACATCAATATTACTCTCTTCCTCTCTCAGTAACCAACAGAACAAGCAGAAAATCAGTAAAGAAATCTAAGATATGAACAACACTATCAACCAATTTTACCTAACTGGTTGTAAATGACATGTACAGAACACTTAACCTAACACAGAAGCATTTTTTCTAAGTACACATGGAACATTAACTAACACAGACCAAGTTCTGAGCCATAAACCAAATTTCAACTAATTTTAAAAACTGAAAATCATACAAAGTATATTCTCCAATCATAATGGAATCAAACTAGAAATCAACAAGAGAAGGATGTCTGACAAATCTCCAAACCTGTGGAAATTAAACAACACTCTTCTCAATAATCCATGGGTCAAAGAGAAAAATCACAAGGAAAATTAGAAAAATTTTTCAATGAAATAAAAATGAAAACACAATATATAAAAATTTGTTCGACCTTGTAAATCAGTGTTGAGAAAAACACGTAGCATTAAATTTTTTACATTAGAAACAAAAAGATATCTCAAATGAGTAGATTAAAGCTTCCACCTTAGAATACTAAAAAAGAAGAGGAATTAAATCCAAATCAAGAAGAATAGTAGAAAAAGCAAAGATCACTGAAACTGAACAAAGAAAAAGCAATAGAAAAATAAACAAAATCCATAGCCAGGCTGATCCAGAGGGGGTGGTGGGGTGGGGGAAAGAGGGAGAGAAAGAAAAAGAAAACTACCAAAATCAAGAATAAAAAATGAAATAAGCAAAATCTGCTAGTCAGACTACCAAAATTCATTCAATAACAGAAAGATAATATGAATAGCCCTCAGTATGAACTTAATTTGAAGTTTAAAAAACTTTCCCAGAAATAAAACTCCTGGCCCAAATGGTTCCAGTAACAAATTCAACTAAAACTTAAAGGATGAAATAACTTCTACACCATCTTTTTCAGGAAACAGAGTAAGAAGGAATAACTTTAAAGCTGATTTTGTTCTGCCAGCATTACCCTGATGCCAAAACTAGATAAGGACATTACAGACAAATTTCCTTCATGAACACAGATGCAAAAATTCTTTTGCAAATATTAACAAATCAAATCCAAAAAAATAACACATCACGATCAAGTATGATTTATCTCAGAAATGAATCCCAAATCAACTAGTATAAAATTTACCATTTTAACAGACTAAAAAAGAAAAACCATATGATTATCTTCAGAAAAAGTATCTGACAAAATTCAATATTCAATGATAATGAAAATTTTTAACAAACTAGAAACAGAAGGGAACTTCCTCAACCTGATAAAGGGCATCTACAAAAAACCTAGTGCCTAATATACAAAATGGTGAAAAAATGAATACTTTTCCCCTAAGACCAAAGGCAAGGCATTCTCAACACTTCTGGTCAACACTGTATAATCCAGTAAGTATTCATTCAGAGATGATATATTCATTAATGCAGGAAGTGCCAAAAAGTCTAGCAAGGTTGCAAAATTGAGTCTAGCAAGGTTGCAAAATATAAGATCAATGTATAAAATTTAATTGTGTTTCTGTATACAAGAAATAATAACTGAAAGTGAAAACTTTACAACTCTTAAAAAACATGAAATTTAAAGGGTAAGTTAACAGAGTGTGTATAATAATCATACGCCAAAAGCTGCAAAACATTAGAGAGAGACTAAAGAAAATCTAAATAAATGTAAATTAAACCACATTCATGGACTGAAAGATTCAGTATTATTAACACATAATTTTTAGTACAAATGGTCTACCAATGAAATATAATCTCAATCAAAATCTCAGCCAGACTGATAAACTAATTCTAAAATTTATATGAAAAATAGAGAAACCAGAATAGCTAAAGTAATTTTAAAAAAAAAGGAGTCACATGATCTGACCTTATGACTTACTATAAAGCTATAAGAAAAGATATACTATGTGGTATGTATATAAGAAAAGATAAACTGATTGAGCAGAATAGAGTTTAGAAATGGACCCACACATCTATAGCAATTTATTTCCAACAAAGGTGCCAAGACATTTCATGAGAAAACATGGTCTTCTCAAAAAATGGTATTGAAAGAACTGGACTTCCATTTGTAAAAAAAAAAAAAAATGAAAATAGGTCACATTATAAGCCACAATATAAGAGTGTAATAATAATTATGTTTGACCCAATTTGTTTTTAGAAAAGCCAAATCACTGTTAGTTAACAATAAGCATATAGTCAACTAAGCTTTCAACTTTTTCAGTAAGATAGTCTCTCTTGTATACACACATGTATACGGTGAATTGACAGGTCTCTTGGAGGAAACAGTCCCCTCTAAGTGACCAGAGGCTACATGCCAGGAACAAATGCCACATTTTGATCTTCCCTCCCATTAACAACAATACTGCCAGATATTTTTAACTCCGACTTTTCTTTATCCTTTCTTCCCGTTTTTTTGTACTACAAATTTCTAAGACTAAATGTAAAACTTCACATTTTTGTTTCCTATTTCACTCAAATATTTCATGCATTTTATTATGCAAAAATCACTTAAAATTTTTTATTTTCATTACCGCAAAGTGAGTTGTATGATCAATTTGTGATATTAGTGAAATTGTTGAACAAATTAGGGCCCCGGACAGAATCTTACAAAGATGCAATAAAGAAGGTAATACTTCAAGTTTATTAAGGGCATTAAATTATATCAAGGGCTATAAATGATCTGAACAGTTCTGAATGCTACTAATGTCTTTTAATTATCTTGCCTATTTATCAGAAAGGTATCACCCAGATTTTCAAACAATTTGCTGAGATATGTCACACTAGACTTATAACTTCACTAATTTATTAACTTAATCAAAACACATTTTTAAAGTAAAAAAGTTAATATAGTTTCACAGGATATATCTTTCCTTTTTTTTTTTTTTTTTTTTTTAAGATTTTTAAGTAATCTCTACACACAACGTGAAGCCCAAACTTACAACCCTGAGATCAAGAGTTGAATGCTCTTCCAACTAAGCCAGCCAGGTGCACCTACAGGATATCCTTCTAAGTGAAACTACTAATTTTCTTTTCTTCCTAATATTAAAAAATGTAACTAATTCTCTATTCTCCCTTTTATATTGAGCCATTGTTTTTTATTTTTAGAATTTATCCTTTTTCCACTTCCAAAAACCTGGTTCACATCATAAATCATGAACTCACATTAAAAACAAAAATCCTTTTCTAAAAGTGGGAGAGTTTAAAAATTAAGTCACACAGAAATTAAATGTTTCTGCTTAGATTATTCTTCTATAAATGGTTCATATATAACATACATTAAGTTATAAGACTCTTTAAAAAGTAAAGACTATTTCATTCACTTTTGTTCCTGGCCCAGTCCTCAGAATAATGTCTATAAAAGTTAACCAGCAAATTAGTAATTACTTGAATCATCACATTTGTTCAACATAAACTAATGTTGAATTCAAGTTAAGTAGACTTTGGGAATAAAGAGCTGGACAGGAATGTAGACATGTGACTTAAAAAAAAAGATACTACTATTGGAGTGCCT
This sequence comes from Lutra lutra, assembly GCF_902655055.1. Classification (NCBI taxonomy): domain Eukaryota; kingdom Metazoa; phylum Chordata; class Mammalia; order Carnivora; family Mustelidae; genus Lutra; species Lutra lutra. The sequence continues at coordinate 66,674,161 of NC_062279.1, forward strand.
GGGTGGCTCAGTGTTAGGTTAAAGCCTCTGCCTTCGGCTCGGGTCATGGTCCCAGGGTCCTGGGATGGAGTCCCACATCGGGCTGTCTGCTCAGCGGAGAGCCTGCTTCCTCCTCTCTCTCTGCCTGCCTAGGCACTCTGCCTACTTGTGATCTCTGTCTGTCAAATAAATTAAAAAAAAAAAAAAAGATACTACATCATCCACTCTAAAATGCACACTACAGATGTTTAACTAGACTTACTGTGGCGATCATTTTGTAATATATACAAATATCAATAACTATTTTTTATACCTGAAACTAATAGAATGTTGTAGGTTAATTAATCCTTAACTAAAAGAAAAATAGTAACTGCCCCCCCAATACTATAAATTCACATAAAAATAAGTTTTGAGGGGCGCCTGGGTGGCTCAGTGGGTTAAGCCGCTGCCTTCGGCTCGGGTCATGATCCCAGGTCCTGGGTTCGAGCCCCACATCGGGCTTTCTGCTCAGCAGGGAGCCTGCTTCCTCCTCTCTCTCTGCCTGCCTCTCTGCTTACTTGTGATTTCTCTCTGTCAAATAAATAAATAAAATCTTAAAAAAAAATAAGTTTTGAATATCAGAGGGAAATACAAGAATGAGAATTTGAAAATTTGACACACACAAGCATATAAAGAAAGCTACAAATACTAAACTTTAATTTTTTTAAACAAAAACTTTAAAAAACACAACCCAATTTCTAGGTGTTTTGAAAACAATCTTTATGTATATTCATGGTAGGTATATGTTCCCTACTCTGAATCTACCCAAGTTAGTACACCCAGCACTAAACTAAGAAAACGGGAAGGATTAAGGGATAAACTGGCAATGCTGTGTAAATAAAACAATTCATTTATAAATAATAATGAATGGTCACTCCACACCATAGTAACTTCAGATGATTAGAGAATAAATACTTCACTTTGAGGATTACTGACTGGCAGTGTGTTGCTGGTGTATGTCAGGATTATTCATCACCCTGACAGTAATACTAACCACAATCCATTTCAGTTACTTCAGTTTATCATATTCTGACTAATGTTAAAAAACAATGTCATTGAAGGCTGCTTAAATTAAGTGTAAGGTTAACCTCTGTTAGACTCATTTAAAAACTTCTACTAGAAGGTAGAAAATCAAATCTGCAAGATACTTAGAAAAGGTAAATTTTAACAAAGGTCACAAAAAACAGACTGACTTCCTGATTTAAAAACAAAACTTCAGCAAATTTTGTAAATGCAACACAATCTCTCTCTCTCTCCAAATATACATATGTATGTTCACACTTTGCTAAACTTATTTCACATTTTGAGGAAAGAGTGGCACAACCATATTTTAAACTAAATACATCACAGTGAACAAATAATAATTTAAAGTTTAAGGTCAGTATACCCATGATAATTTTCCTTCAGTAGCATATAAATAACTACATAATACTACATATAAAAATACATAGCAGTTTGCTATATAAGAGCCCCCCACCACCAATTAAGTAACTGAGAAAGGTCCCTTATTAATAAATGAAAACGGACTCCAAAGATTTCCTACTGTAGTCCTCTAATTTTAACCTTCTAGGCTACTTTCACATAGCATTTTGGTATATTTTTTAAAAACCATCTGCACTAATATTCTACTTTCTAGCGCATCGTTTTCCTTTTTCTATTAATGTGATAGTTTTCTATTATCTCGTGAGGACATTTATTCTAATTTTGCTTATAAGGCTTTTTCTGTTTCCTAAATTGTCTTTGTTTCTTCTAGTTTCTTTTTATTTTTCTATCTGTTTTAGTCTTTGTTATCTTTCACATTGGAGACTGTCTTTAAATGTTTGCTAACACTTGGTAGTACCTTCACTTTTAGAATGAGGCACAAAAGAGCTGACTGAAGTACTTTGAACCTAACTAGCACTGTGAGCTGACAGACTTCACTGAAGGGCAATCAGATGGGCTCCAAGAAGGATTCCTAAATGTTAATATTTTTTAGGTGTTTTGTCTTAGGCCAGTCAATCTTCTGTCTTAAAGGGTGGGGCTGGTATAAGCCGCCAGAGCTCTGATAGCATGACGGCAAAAGGGATCTGGGGGTCTTCACTGTTCAGTACTTAAAGCTTTCAGTTCATCCTCCAGTTTTCCATTCCTTCCCATTAGCCCCTCCTCTGCTGTTCTTGGTGTTCTCAAATAAGAAACTTCTCTGGTATAATTTCTCCAGAAAGTTACATATCTCTTTCCTTTTGCCTAGATAGAGGAAAGAATGGTTAGATTTTGGAAAGAAGTAGACACAAATGCAAACACTCAATCTAAAATACTCTTTCCACTTATTCCTAAAGTCTACCAGTTCACTGACAGGGACAGATCTGAGATCTCAGCCTTAACACTTTGGAAAATGTGTGACCTTGGGGAGATCCTTAACCTCACTATATGTTAGTTTCCTTATCTGTAAAATAAAGATAACACATTCCTTATAGTATTGTTGAGGGGATTCAAGGAGATAGCATATGTAAAATTTTGTTTACAAAGGAAGGCCCCTAATAGGGCTTCCCTCACAATCTAACAAATAGATTCTAAACTTCCTCCACATCATCCTTCAGCTGATTAGACTGTAAACTCCCCAAGGCAAGAGAGATAATTTATACCAAAATATCCAACATCAATGTGGCATATAACAGCATCCATATTTGATGCCAAAATTGAAGTACTTTAGATATATTTTATCAGCAAAAAAACAAAACAAAACAAAACAAACAAACAAACACCAAAATCCAAGCACGGGGTAATTATTTTCTTTCTCTGTATTTACGCTTTACTGAAATGCTTTAACATCCATTATTTACCGTTGTAAAATCACAAGGTTTTTAATAAAATTTGAATTCCTTTGACTAAAGCTTAATAAATTTTTAAAAAGGGGGTGTTGTAACAGCTATCATATTTAAACAATATTCTCCTCCCACTCTCAAAAGAGTGTTCTTTTCCCTCTGTGACATCTAGATGGTATACTGATTCCTGGTATATCTGTTACAGAACAGGACTAAAAGGACTGGCATTCATCAGAAACAGCACTTAAAACTTAAAGAGATAAAGAAGTGCTGTCTGATCAACAACAGTTAAATGTCGGTAGTCAATTCCAGGTCAAGATGAAGCCTGTATATTAAATGTGTGTGTTAGGGAGAAATATCTCACATATAAAAATACACAACCAAATGGTAAAAGATAAATGAGGGACATGGAAAGAAAATCACCTACTTTTCCTTTAAACAAAGAGAGAGAAGAAGAAACAATAAATACTAAGGACAAATAATGGCAACTCATAAGCAAATAAGTACATTCAAGAGAGTTTTGTCATTCAGTTCACTTATGTTATCTGAGAATTTACTCTTCAGAAACATTTTGATCCAGACTAGGGCACCAGAAGCTGCTAGTTTGTTAACAGAGTTGTGAATGGTATAACATTATAACATAGGTTGAAAAAAAAAAACAAAACTATGATTTATTAGGGCTTGAACCAAAATTTAAAATTCAGTTTGAAGATTGTGAATTCTCCTTGAATTCCTACACTGCAAGGAAGAATCAGGTAATCCTGGTGCAGGTTCATTTTCCCCTAATTCTTCTTCCTGCACCCTGAACCAAAAGAACAAGCTTACATGGCTCTAGCACTATAAAGCTGAAAAATGGATGATTTTTCCTTTCCTTCTACCTCAAACTCTCTTTAAGGATTTTCCTTCATTTTAAGAATGTAAGCTCTATTTTTTTAAAAATAAAATACTTGCTTATACATTAGTCATTTCTGCTTTTTTACCCCAATCTTCAGTTTACTTTTTAGTAGGATAGTAGTTAACTACCTTGTTATTTTGAATTTCTAAACTAAGAGTTTCTGGCACACAATATTATTAAATAAACAAATGAAAAAATAAGTGAATACTCAAGTTGTATCATCAGGGATTGAACAGTTTTAGCCAAAGATTCAGCTTTTTCATAAAACAGGCTTAGTCAAAAAAAAAAAAAAAAAAGCTTAGAGAATAACCTGAAACAAACACACTAAGAGGAACAATTTGGAAAAGCTTTCCTTTTTAAAGTGCTAGAATGCTGGTTACATTTTACCATGTATTTCAGCATGAGAGGTGAAAGGCAACTTGACAAAATAACATTAAAACAGACTTAGAACGTGATGCCAAAAGGCAGTTTAGCACCCTGCAATACTTCTCAAACATTCTGGGCCCAAGCTTTTAGTTTTCATAAGAAATATGTCACTTTAAACCATAAACCAGTGCACACACACGTATGTACACACACATGTGGCTTAGGCCAAAGATTCATATATAACGCACACTGATACTTCTTTTTTTAAATCATATGCTATATCCTTCTACTCATTTTTTTCTCTATAATATCTACCTATTTATTTACTTTGAGTGTAGGTGACACACAATATTGCATTAGTTTCAGGTACATAACTTAGTGATTTATCATTATATTTATATATTATTTATGTATATATTTATATATACATTATTTTTGTTTATATATATACATTAAGTTTATACATTATGCTGATTTGCTACAAGTGTAGGTACCATCTTTTCCAACATGTCATTATTACGGTATCATTCACTAAATTACTTATTCTGTGCCTTCATCCCCATGACTTATTCATTCCATAACTGGAAGCCTGTATCTCCCACTCTCCTATAACCATTCTGCCCAACCCCCACCCCCTTCCCTGCTGGCAACCATCAGTTTGTTTTCTACATTTATAGGTTTGATTCTGTTTTTTGTTTATTTGGTTTTTGTTTATTTTGTTGTTCCACAGTTACTACTTTTTAAGTTTTTCTATTCGTTTTTTAAAATGCTAGCTGTAAACTGCAGTTTGAAAAACACTGGCTTAGTGTTTAAATTCTGGTGCTAGCCACTACCTGTGTGACTTTGTACAACTTGCTTAACTTCATACTGCCTTAGTTTCTGTCTCTGTCTCTGTAAAAAAGACAGTGAATAATGCAGCCTACCTTATAAGGACTTTGTGAGGGTTAAAAAAAAGTTAACATATAATATACTTAAATAAGAGCTTGACAAAAGTAAGTCCTCAATAAATATTAGTTAACAATAATGAAGTGGCATATTCCCCCATATAGCTAATCTATAGCTAAGTTTTCATTTGGAAGCTAATGGTTAGCGACTGCTTTTCAATGTAAGAACAAACTCATTTTTTAGAATAGGCACTGAAGTTATGATACATATATATATTAAATAATTCAAAATAATTATGTGAATCAATTAGAAGAGAAATAATTGCCTCAGAGTATCTGGGCTTTCCTCTCTTAGAAAACTGGTTTACACAATCCATTTCCTACTAAGAGGAAAAGAAGAAATCACGGTGGCAGAGAAAATCTTTCTAATCTACAAAGAAAGTCCTGATACTGAAACATTCTGCCATCATAATTTGTTTTTATGATATGACATTTTATAAACATATTCCTGTCCTAACTATTATTTCTTATAAAGACAAGACAAAAAGAAAATGTTCATTCCTATCTCTCCCAACGAGGTTGTCAAAATATAAAAATCTATATATAATTGTAAAATACAGATTAAAGTCTCTCCCAACTCCATGCCTGGTTAGATCTGTCTTCTCAACAGTCAGAATTGTAGACCAGTGATGAAACAACTGGGAAAGAAAGTGAAGGAAAAAAATCAACTTCAAAATTCATTCCTACTTTTTTTAGCTTTGAAAGAATAAATTTAACCATTATGTTAAATGAGGGCTTTCTCAAAACATACATATAAGAAATTAATTTTCAGCAGATTTTCTATTTGATCTTCTATACAGACTATATTCAATCTTCTCAACAGAGTGACAATACTAATTTGAAATTATTATAAGGAGATAGTGTGCATAAAATAAAAGTTTATACCTTCAAGAAGACATTTTTTACATCTTTCACTGAACTCTTTTCGCAAAGAATGATCAGAAAAATAATATAGAAGAAAGGTTGTTGATTATACTAATTCAGCTTCAGAAAGAAAATTCCCAGTGTAACATGGAAGAAATTACCAAGTAAAATTGTAGCTTTGTATCAAAGCTGCTAAAACTACTCTGAAAAATAGCATTGAGAAAATTAAATGGACATAAATATGCATAAATATTTCAATATGTTTTAAAGCCAGTCACGGTATATAATCTGTTAAAGAATGGGGATAAGATCTGTCTACATTTTAAATAAAGCTTTGCACAGAATGTTTTCTACAATTCCACAAGTTTATTTAAACAAATAGTAATGTTTGCTAAATGTATACTATGGGAAAAATTTCAATATAAATCTCTTATAATCATTACTCAGACAGATACAACTCATCTTGTGTATGAGTTATACCCCTGAAATATGCACGTAAACAGATATCTGAAAATTGAATCACACTGTAAACATTATGGAAGATTTTACTGCCAAAAGGAATAAGATATTTTTATAAAGTAAATAATTACTACCACTTTATACATGCAAAGCACAATTTTTAAAAATCGAACATGTTTATTTCACTTAAAATAATGTAGTTAATTCCAAACTCACTTATATCCATCAATATTTAATGAAAACAATTAGTACTAGATTCCATTTTCTTGAACTTGAATGACTTTTATAGCATTTGAACTACCACTGCTTTATAAGTTATAAGATATGTGGTTGAGTGTTAGAGCTTCCCACTTCTTCCCAACCCTGCTAATTACACTACTATTCATTATTCAACTATGTGTCCTTTAGATCTTGTTGAAAGCATTCTCTATATTCTTTCCTCAGCCCAAAGTACTAATCTCTCAAAAAATCTCACAAAATATAAAAATGGGTACTACTACAATTAAAGACACCAAATCATCAAAATTTTATTTTTTACGCCTTTATATAGTGGATATGGACATATATGGAAAGACTCATGAAAGCAACTCCTTTAGTTTTGAGGCCCTCTACCACTTTTACAAATCTAACAAAATAAAAAGAGCAAAATCACTATTGGTTATCTAGTGGGGCATAAAAATGGCCTTATTTATCATATACAGAATATAAATTGCAAAGGCATTAGTTAAAACAGTATTTTACCCACCCAACAAAAGTATTTGGCAAGTTCTATAGAAATAGTTATAACATACAAATAAAATTCAATTTTAATAAAGGATTCTATTTATCTGGCAAATAATCCATTATGGCATTTTGCTGGTATTACTTTAATGAACTGTCATAACAAAAGAAACCATATAGTTTAAAAAAAAAAAAAAAAAACTGCTTTGGAAACTTTCCTCTGGTCATGTAAGATGTTTTCAGTGAGACAGAGAACCAAGACAAGAGGCAGAGAACAGGGATGCCTGGGTGGCTCAGTTGGTTAAGCATCTGCCTTCAGCTCAGGTCGTGATCCTGGGGTTCTGGGATTGAGTCCCGCATCGGGCTCCTTGCTCAGCCGGGAGCCTGCTGCTCCCCCTGCTTGTGCACCCTCCCCTGACAAATAAATAAATAAAATCTTTAAAAAAAAAAAAAAAAAGAGGCAGAAAATAGAGGCAGTTGGCAAAGAACAGTGGTAGGAGGAGGCAGCAGGATTACAGGAGTTCTTGGTCAGGTACAATGATGGCAGAAAACAAATACAGCCTGAGCGGAAATATCCAAATAGCCTCCTGCTTATCATCATTGGTAACTGTTCTACCAGGACAGAAACATGCACCCTGTCCACAATCCGTCTTACTACCCACCGGATCTTGAAGAGCCCACCAAAAAATTTTCTAAACAACAACAACAACAAAATCTTAAGCTATGTGCTTAAATAGAAGTCTAAACAGAAGAAAGTCTAAAAAATTTTTAAAAAGGTAATTCTTCTAGAACTCTAGGAAGGATATTTATTTAAATATATTTTGTGAAGCGAATTTTACATTTTAGTAAATTAAAGGAGTAAAAATAAGATTTTTACTTTTATGTACATAAAATTCAAATAATGGAAAGAGAGTAGGATATAATAGCCTGAGAATTGAAGAGCTGGCAAGTTTTTATTATTGACCTACTGAATGACTCACTATACAGGTCAACCTAATACATAGTCCAATTATTCGATTAGAGAGTTTTACAGATTCCAGTGAATACTACAGGGTCTTAGAACAAATATGATACCTAGATGTAAGTAAGACTTTCATTTTTCTAAAAAAAAAACAACAACAAAAAACCCCCACAAAAACCAGATGTAGCTGCTCTTGGTTATACTCAGTCATGTGTTTATGGTCAGCTGAGGGCTGGGTTAAGATGGCTGCTGATGGTACAATCTAGCCATCCTCCACATCAGGTTGAACTGGCCATGTTAGGGGCACGGTCTCAAGTTGATCACCGAGAAGCATTAGAAACAGATGGTTTGAGAACTGGGCCAGAAATCATAAGGGTTAAGACTGGAGCACTCTGTCAGAGATATGGAAGTTATCAAAGACTACTGAGATTATATCAAAATGACTCAAGAGCAACGTAAAGCTCCCTGTGGTAAAAAACAGGAACAACTGAGTGAACATCAGTAAAAATAATCACTGCAATGGACTGAAATGTCAAATACATTTAAGTCTGTGAGTTCATTAAGATGTTTTTTTTTAGAAAGTTAGGTCCATTGGAAGATGTTAGGAACCAGTCACTGTTATGAAAATGAAATAAAGAGAGAAAAAAAAACACAAATTTTTATTCTGCTTTTCCAATGCAATGTACCACTGAATAACCTAGTAGTAGATTAAGGGAAGCATCTTGTTACAGAATGAGTCTCAATAATAAATGAAATTAAAGTGAGAGATGGTAAATATCATGATTTTGCAATGATTACATAACAGGTGAATCTAGGCATTAAATATAAATGGCAACTAACATCACAAAAGAGAAGTAAAGAAGGTATTACATGCCTTCTATGAGAAGAATGCGAAAACTTCCTATGACGCAGTATTGCCACAAATATCCAATCTGAATTCTATCAATCTCTGGAACAAACTACCAATTTATAAGAAATACAGAAAGTGGAGAAACCTGTTAGACTATTCCACTGGGATACAATAAACAAAATCCATACTGTGAGAAAAGATATAAGACAAACTATGTTTCTTCAACTAATCAATTGGAAAGAAAGAAAAGATAGAAGAGAAACCTACAGGAGAGACTTAAGACTTAATCAGTATCAACTGAATGCACTGTGTGGTCCTTATTTGGATCCTGATACGAATAAACACACTAAAAAGAGTTAAGAAAAGTTGTAATTCAATTGGAATGTCATACTTACTAGGCTTTTGATGATATTAAGAAATTATTACTAATATTTTAGGTTTGCTAATGGCATTATGGTTATGCTTTAAAAAGAAACCTTAAAAAGAAGTACATATTGAAATATTTATGAATAGAATGTTATGATATCTAGGATTTGCTTCAAAGTAATATGAGAAAGTAGAAAGAAAATGAATATAAAAATAAAATAAGAGTAACTATGAGTTGATAATTACTGAAGCAGGGTTACTAGTTGATGTAAATTTATTACGCTAATTTGTCTACTTTTGTATATGCTTGAAATTCTCTATGATAAAAAACTAAAAAGAAATATGCCCTTATTCTATATTACAAAATGGTGATACAGGATATTCTATTTATTGATAATCTAGGACAGAAAAGGAGAGTTCTTGAAGAACCTAAGATATGGGAAAATAGTTAAAAAACAGTGTGATAAACGTATATGCATATAGAAATATAAAATGTAGTCATTCCTTTTTGATATGTGGTAATAAGGAGTATTTTTTGCTTATTTATATTTACATTTAAACAACTGAATAGTTAATATTTTATAACTTGGGGAAAATGTCATATATATTTTATCATTTAACACATTTAGTGAATGGCAGGCCCTGTGCTAGGCATGAGAAAAACAATGGTGAACAAGAACTCCCTCATATGGAGTTCAGTAGGAGAGACAAAAAGAACCAAAACAGGTAGAAGGGCATATAATATGCAGGGTATTTTAGGTGCTGTGAAAGAAACAGAGAACAGAATATCACAGAATGAAAATAGTAATGGTCTCCATGAGGAGGTGACCTACAGGACTAGAGTCAGCCACTAAGTAGGAGATGAACATTAAAGGCAGAGAAAGCAAAACTCTGAATTGGAAAGAATAATTCTGCATTCAGAATAACTAAGTTAAAAAGGTTTAATCACTGGATTTCTATAATTCAAAATTATATTTAAAGAAAATTCATTTTGAGGTAGTGAGGGATGGATTAGACAAGGGCAAGAGGTGGCAAAGAGATCAGGTAGGACATCTGTAGTAGTGTACAGGTACTTGTCTTTTAATACAAGTGCTGGTGAGAAGTATCCATGATACTAACACCATTTGAAGAAGTTAATATTTTAGAATAATGTCTTCCTAAATGTATACAGAAAAAAGAATACAACTGTAAATACTTTTCACTGTTACCAACTTTATCATGCATTTTTCAAAAATTTTCAATTTAGGGGCACCTGGGTGGCTCAGGGGTTAAGCCTCTGCCTTCAGCTCAGGACATGATCTTAGGGTCCTGGGATCGAGCCCCACATCAGGCTCTCTGCTCAGCAGGGTGCCTGATTCCTCCTCTCTCTCTGCCTGCCTCTCTATTTGTGATCTCTCTCTGTCAAATAAATAAAATTTAAAAAAAAATTTTTTTTAATTTAAATTCTAAGTTCAATTTTGAGAAAGTGAAAATACATATAAAAGATAAATGTATTAAAGTTACAGTTACAGTAAAAAGATTTTTAGAAAGTAAAGTGAAAATCAAAAATAATCAAATTCATTGTGATGTGCAAGGCAACTGTATTTCAGATGATTCCTGAAAAATTACCTTGGACAAATCTCTGAAGTTGCTTGGCAAGGTAAGATCCAGTTCTTCTGATTCATAATTAGTGATGACCCAGGGAAACACTGGATACTGATTTAAGTCATTGTAACTCCGTCCTAAGAGAGGAAAAAAAAGTCACTCCATTTAGAATAATAAAATGAAATGATAAATAGGAATATCATTAGCTAAAAATAATAACAACTTAACTTTTTAAGTGCCAGACATTGTTCTCATGGTAAATAGACTTTTATTAATTGAGTTAAACTTTATATACAGTTATTGAATGCCTATTGACCATCTTTTGGGAAATGTAATAGTATCATAAGAACCTTTAATAATAGTATAATAGTGTAAAACAAATCTTAAATAATGTGAGACTCAACCCCAACTTCTTTTGAGTAGTTTAATAACTACTCAAAACAAATCACTGGTTCTACTCTCTAAAAAGAATATTTGGAGGATACATTTAAAAGATACTTTAAGCACAAGACAAGCTATTTGAGAGTAGACTATTTCATAAACGTTGCTCCCTAATTATTACTGTGCATTTACTCTATGTGTTAATTGAATTATTTCTCATGCTAAATATGTCCATTAAGCTTATGGTGTAAGTTTTCTGTTTCTCACTACTACTTAAAAATCGTTTCAGTCGGGGCACCTGGGTGGCTCAGTGGGTTAAGCCGCTGCCTTCGGCTCAGGTCATGATCTCAGGGTCCTGGGATCAAGCCCCACATCGGGCTCTCTGCTCAGTGGGGAGCCTGCTTCTTCCTCTCTCTCTGCCTGCCTCTCTGCCTACTTGTGATCTCTCTCTGTCAAATAAATAAATAAAATCTTTAAAAAAAAAATCATTTCAGTCACTACTTATATAATCTTCATTGAGTTTGATATAAATTCAAATTTTCTTCATTCCTATCTCTCAGCTGGCTGTGAACTGAACATCTCAACTGATAACATTTAGACTTTTCAATGTGAACCCTTAACTTCTAGTTTTCCATAATAGTCCCTCTCTTCTCCTCTTCTCTAACAGTGCCTTTATTCTTCATGAGCTATAATTCCTTCACCAGAGCTCTTGAGCCTGTCTCACTCATAATTTGCATTGTTACTTCTCTGTGTCCCTTTCGTGGTTTCTCACCTTTGTTTTAATCTATTCTCTTTTTACTATTACACAAGAAAACTATAATACACATCTAATGTTCTCATTTATCTCCAACCATTCAGTATTTGCAATCAACCTTTTCTGTTTGCTTTTAAGCTAAATATGGCCTGTACTCCTTTTTAAATCTCCCATACCATATTTGGTACAGGCAACCAACACCTTTCTCTTTCTTTCCCCTTGCATCTCAAGACATTTGCTATACCTCAGTTTTCCTCCTCTTAGGTCTAAAAACTCTGGGATAACTCATCCTCTTCTTTTCTTTACTAACTCTACCTTTGTCTTCTTGTCATGAACAAGAACATTCACCAGACCTTGTCTCACTGCTTTCTGTATTATCTGGCTTCGTAACCTCAACTCATTCTTGGTAATTTCTAATTTATGCAGATGAAATCCAATGTCTTCTCTCCAAATTCCAAATACCTTCTTTGAACTATACTTCTAAAAATTCTTTTTGATAACTTGGATGTCTATCTACATAGTAAGATCATCATCTTTCTCTAGACCTTTTTTTCTGACTTCCTTTCTGTAATGGCACCACCATTTCCCCAATGATTCAGGCCAGAAACCTGGAAACCTTTTCTGACACTTCTCTTTTACCCCCCTACATTTAGTCAGCCTGATGTCAAATGGTTTCTACCTTATAAATCTTACATCATTTAATCTATAAATTCCCACTGTCACACCTCTAATGCAAGCTCTCATTATTTTTCACATATAATTACTTCCTAACTGTGCTCTCTACCTAGTTTCATTCCACTCTAGTTTATCCTTCATTCTGCCAAGTTAACTTTCTATATAGTACTAATATCACTTATTTGCTCAAAAACTTTCAGAAGTTGCCCTATAAATGGACTGCTAACTCCTCAAACTGAGAGAAAATCTTTCACAATGTGTCTCCCTGCTACCTTTTTAGTTTTCTTTCTCATTATACCTTTATGAATATATACTTTATGTGTGTACATTCATATACATATGTATAAACTATACCATTAATCGTTCTTTAGCTATATCACATTTTCCCACCTTTGTATGTTTCCTTATGCCTTCAGCTTTACATGGCATGACTTCTAATCTCTTAAATACCACCTCTACTAAAGTAATATCCATCCTTATATGAACATGAAATCCTTCCTGATTTTTTTCCTTACTCCCATCAACTGGACGAATATAATTTCCCTCTCTCTCTGAACTTTTAATTACAAGAGTACTTTGTATTTCTTTTATTGAATCTATAGTCCTTGCTCTAGAATCGTGTAAATGCTAAAATTCGTACTTAAAATAACTTCTCTGAGAGCAAGCAACATGCCTTATCCCTCTCTGTACCTCCTTTGTGCCTCAAATATAAACTGTGTCAGTTTGCTGAACTGAAATCTCAAATGTCCTACAAATACATTCTCTGTTCTCTTCATTCTAATTATCACAAACAAAAAGTAATGACACATTTCTATTCTTTACTCTCTCTTTTTAAATTTAGCTTTTATTTATTTAGATTCAATTAGCCAACAGATGGCATATCCGTAGTTTTTGGTGTAGTTTTCAATGATTCATTAGTTACATGTAACACCCAGTGCTCATGACATCACGTGCCCTCCTTAACGCCCATCACGCAGTTACCCCATCTCCCTTTCCAGAACCTTCAGTTCTTTATTCTCTTTCAAAGAGAACAGCTTCCATGGGTGATGTTCAGTAATACTTCTTGATTACAGACCTTACAGAGGACCATTTACTCTAGATTTTCACATATGGATCATAATGTAAGTATTCCTTTACTTAATATTTTACCAAGTTTACTTTTTTCTATGTTACATTTTTGTTTCATCATGTAACACACTTCTGATTAAGTTATTAACAGGTTAAGATTTTATATATGGTTTTTCATTTCCACTATCCCATAATGGATCCATTCTTACTATGTTAAATAGTTGTAAATTTTCGTTTAAGATTTTTAGAAAAAAGTATGCATACCCATTTTTAATTTTCTCAAGCAGCCAGCTGTTCGTATGTAAAACTGTAAACTCTACTGTCAAAATTACTCTTGATGAGGTATTCATGTAGTAATAATGAAACTAAAAGTAAGCTATTTACACTAGTACTCATAATAATCTAATAATATCACAATTAATAACTTATCACTTGAAAAAAATTATCATTTGCAGTAAGTCAACATGTAAGTTCAGATTACCTGCTATCGTGTTGAGAAACATCAAATACTCAAAATTTGAAATCTCTCTATGCTGCCATCGCTGAGTCATATTAGAAGCTTTAAAGAGTTGACGTGGACTAGCTAATGAGATACGCCTGCAAAAAACAGAATTTGACATAGAATCAATTTAATTATAACATAATAATAAATTATGAATATCTGTGCTTATTCTGTATATTTGACATAAAAAATGATATCTGTATATTCTGAAAAGTTCTATCCATGTTTTACTAATGAATACAAGAAATGTTTCAATGTACAATTAATGATTACATGATTTAGACTAACCACAGGTCCATGATACATATTCTATTCATTCAAGTAAGCTGTCATTACAATGTCATTATAATATCTAGTTTCCATAAATGTTCATTAGTAATAGTATGATTAATAACTTACTGATTTACTTATATAAAAGGATTATAGTAACTGAGAAAATTGTATTGACATCTTTTTCTGTGTGGGGGTTTCTTTTTGTGTGTATTCACATCTTTATCAATTTTAATAGTTCTCTTAGAGACAACACGTTTTACATTTTAAATTTAAATATTATGTTTATATACCCTTTATAAGATGGAAAAGGAAGATTCTAAATTCTTCACGTGTCTATTGATGGGGTGGGACAAAGGTAAAAGAAACTATTATTTTTTTATACAGCTTAATAATAGATGACCAAGTTTTCTGTGTTTTTTTTAATGCAATGTAAATAACAAAAGATGTAACTGACTAATACTAAGTAAGAGTGGTAAATAGGTGGCAGGATTAATTATTACCTTCAGAACCTAGGATCTCAGAGAAGTATGCTGTGACAGTTTTTCCTACCACCAAGGACAAGGTAACTATATTTTTTGTTTAATTTTCAAGGGTACAATTTACATACTATAAAATTTACCCACATAAGTATACTACTCAATGATTTATTAATAAATTTCTAGAGTTCTGTGATTATTACCACAATGTACTTCAAACCATTTCATCACGACAAAAACTTGCCTTGAGCCTATTTACAGTTAATCCCCACTCCTATCCCCAGCTCTAGGTAACTATCAATCTGCTTTCTGTCTCTATAAACTTGCCTTTTCTGGACATTTCAGATAAATGGAATCACACATCATGAAGTCTTCTGCACCAGGTTTCTTCAGTAATCATAATGCTTTGAGATTCATCAATGTGGCATGTTATTAGTAATTCATTTTTTGATTGCTGAATAGTATTCCAGTGCATGAATATAAAATATATCACATTTTAAAAATCCATCTTAAAACTCTTTTAAGAGTTTTACATATATTCTGAATACAAGACCCTTATCAGAAACACTATGTACAAATATTTTTCTCACTCTAGGACTTCTCTTTTCAAATACTTAGTGGTGTCCTTTAAAGTACAAAAGTTTTAAATTTTTATTAAATCCGATTTCTCAATTTTTTCTCGTATGGATTATGCTATTGGTATCACATCTCAGAACCCTTTGCCTACTCCAGGGTCATGAAGGTTTTTCTCCCACATTTTGAAAATTTTTTTTTAAGTTTTAGCTCTTAAATACATGTCTATGATGCACTTTGAGCTAATTTTTTATGAATACAGTGTGTTGAGTGCTGAAGTCCATTTTCTTGCAATGAAATTTTCTTGACTATCTAAATGTCTCAGCACTATTGTTCAAGGATTATATTTTCCTCATTGAGTTGTGTTAGCACATTTCTTGAAAGCAAATGGATTTTATTTCTGAATTCTCAATTTTGTCCCATTGATTTATAGGTCTATTCATTTACAAATATCAGACCATCTTGATTACTGAGGCTTTAATAATTAGTTTTGAAATCAGGTAGTTGGAGTCCTCTAACTTAGTTCTTCTTTTTCAACATTGTTTCAGCATTGTTCCAGATCCACTGCATTTTAGCTCTTCAATATCTCCAAGAAAGTCTGCTAGACTTTGAGAGGGACTGCACTGACTTTATAGATCTGGGAAGAACTAACATCTTAATCATACTAAATCTTCTGATCCATGAGTATGGAATGCCTCCATTTATTTGATGACTGTCTTTAATTTCTATTAGCCATATTTGATAGTTTTCAGTATACAAATCTTACACTTCTGTTATCAAGGAATGAAGACCTTTCCCCCACCCTTTCTAATCTGGATGCCTTTAATTTCTCCCTCCTTCTTTCCCTTTCATACTGCACAAGCTGAAATCTCCAATATACTATTGATAGAAATGGTGAGGATGGGGATATTTTAGCCTTCCTGATCTTAGGGGAAAGCATTCAGTCTTTCAACACTTTTCCCCAATTATTATATCTTTCTTTTGAGCTCCAACTGCCTACTCAACATTTCAGTATGGACATCACTCAGGGCTTTCAATCTCAACAGATCTAAAACTAAATTTCTCATATTTTGCACCTCATCTTCACAACCTCGACCCCAAACTTCGGGGGACAGATACACAACTATTCCTTCTCCAGTGTTCCCAATCTCAGTAGATGCTATTCAGCAGCTTAAACTAAAACTTGGCAAGACACACTGGACACCTCCCTCTCTTATCATCCTCCATTATCTAACTAGTCTCGAAGTCACATAAATTGTATGCTCTCAAAATTTCTAAACAAGGATGTCTCTCTTTAACTGCGCTATCAGCATCACATATCACCTGGATTTCCACAATAAACTCTTATCTCTGAACTGACACTCTTCTTCCCAGAATCACTAAGTTCCAATGATATCTGCCTTCCAAAATTCCTTAAAAATACTGGAATCTCACCTTATTTCAGGACTTTTACATATGATATTTCTGCTTTCAAAAGTAAGCTGATTCTATTCTTTCAAATTAAAATTTAAAAGTCACATAGGAGGACATTTCTGACCACATAATCCAAAGCATCTCATCTCTACTCCACTAATCACCATTATAACACCCTTATTATATTCCTCCCATCACTTACACATTATTTGGTCTGCATATCTGTTAAAACATGCATGGGTAAGATGGTATTTATCTTGCACACTGCTGGATAATAAACACTCTGTTAGTGTTTGGATCTATTTAAATAGCTGGTTTAATGAATTAACCTACATCTAGCTTTCATTACAAATATTTATATTTGTAATATTTATATTTAATATTTATATTAAATCATTACAAAGATTTCCCAGGTATGATAACACATATTAGTTGATGAATAAAACTTAAAAAAATAGAGATAATTAGTAGAAAAAAGACTTTCTTATTAAGATAAAGAAATTTACTATACAATTCTGAGCTGTTTCATTCTGAACCTGAAATTGCTCATTAAATTATAAAACTGACCAAAATCCTCACTGGCATTATAAAGCAACTACTGCTTATCATCTAGAAGGGCCACTTTAGGTGCCTCTTTTACAAAAGAGTTGTACCCTGTGGTAGTTTTAAAATATGTCCATAAATTCTTTGATGCTTTGTTTTTTTTTTTTGTTTTGTTTTTTTTTTGAGATACTTCCTCTTTAAGAAGTAAAACTTTTTCCCTCCCTTGGAGCCTGAGCTATATTTAATGACTACATTATAACAAATATAATGTAGCAGAATTGACGACCTACTCTACCTATCACGGGTAGGTCATAAAACGACACTGGGGCTTCTGCCTCATTCTCTTTTGAATCACTTACTCTGGGAAAGTCAGCTTCCATGTCATGCAGACATTCAAGCAGCTTATGAAGAGAAGACTTGATAGGAAACTTTTATTTCATCTTTTCTAATCAAGATGATCAGTAGTTTCCCTTCCTGGTAATGCTTTTCTGTGGATTTTGAATTCAGATAATGCTGCCCTCATAGAATAACTTTAAACATTTGTCTTTCTTTTCTATTTTCTGTAATAGTTTGCCTAGAAATGGTATATTTCTTCATTTAATATTTCATAGAATTTGCCAATGAAACCATTTGAGCTAGGAATTATCTCTGTCAGACTTTTTTAAAAACTTTTTTTTTTTTTTTTAAAGATTTTATTTATTTATTTGACAGAGAGAGATCACAAGCAGGCAGAGAGGCAGGCAGAGAGACAGGAGGAAACAGGCTCCCTGCTGAGCAGAGAGCCCGATGCGGGACTCGATCCCAGGACTCTGAGATCATGACCTGAGCCAAAGGCAGCGGCCCAACCCACTGAGCCACCCAGGCGCCCTCTGTCAGACTTTTAACTACAAATTCAATTTCCCCTGTAGAGGTACTAAGGTTATCTATTGGATGGAAATTTGTCCATTTCATCTAACTTATCTAAGGAACACAAATTTGTTCATAATATATCCTTATTTTCCTTTAAATATCTGTAAGACCTGTTGTGATGTCCCCTCTTTCATTCTTGATACTGGCAATTTGTGTCTTTTTTTTCTTCATAAGTCTTGTATATATATTTATTACATTTATTAATCTTTTCAGAGAAACAAATTTTCATTGCATTGGTTTTTATTTATTGTTTTTGCTCACACTTTTATTAATGTTGTGCCTTTATTATTTTCTTCTTTCAACCTATTCTGGTTTACATTTGTTCCTCTTTACTAGTTTTTTTCAAATAGAAGTTCAGTTGACTCAAAATAATGCATTAATAATCATTTAATATGAAATATAAAACAGAAGGAAGTTTAAAATAAGTAAGAAAATTAAGTAAGAAAAAATACTAATACAGATTATTTTCCAAAATTTTCTCATATAAAACAGTACCTGGTTTGAGGTAAACCAAAACTGGTTCCAATACCAACACGAGGTAGATAATTAACCACTTTCTTTACTGTTGCAGGGTCTGGGAAGTTGAACATTACAGCAACTATGAAAAATCATTTTTAAAAGTTAGAACACAACATAACTTCCTTCTTGGAAAACTGACTTCTTGGTCTAATAAAATATCTACTCTTATTTCAGGTATACAATTCCTGTCATATTACTTTTATTATAGTGCATACCAAGTTTTAGTATTAATATGCTAGAGGTAATAATCATTTTATTTATAAATATCTTAGCCACAGATAGTTCCTTCTCCAAACGCTGTCAGAAATTCTAAAAACTGTTGTTGCATTAATGTGACATAAAGCTGAGATTAGCTACACTTTGAATTTACAAAATTGAATTTTAGCAAGTTAAACATATATATCTTGAGTTTCTATAAATAGTTAAAGTTTTAACTTTACATATCTAACAGTCTAACACCAAAAATACTATAGATATAAGTACTAAATTGTCACATATTTATTTCCAATGATGAAGTTTAAAAATTATTCTCTTTACAATTTTTATGTTTATAATTTGTATGTTCACATAATCCAGAACAATGTGTGACCTAAAGGAAAACTTTTCCTCTAGAGTTAATAATCAAATTTAAGTGTTTTCTCATCATCTCTACATCAGTAATAACACAATTTGAGACTATCGAGAAACACAACCAATACACAATACATATTTAGTACATAAATGTTAATTTATTAATCATCTATAAATTTTTGATCTTCTTAAGAAATACGAAAATAAATTCAAAATCATGGGAGAGAATTTGGAAGGTATTAATTTGGACAGTCTTAAAATTTTAATTCTATTATAATTTTAGCATCATAACCACTATGTACTCATATAGAAAATGATCCCTTTTCTCTACCCAGCTTAAAAAAAATTCTTCAGAAAAAATTTATTACTCTGGTATAGTTTTAAATACTGGCATTACCAGCATGTTTCAGGTAAATAAGCACATGATCATTCACTAAGGTGTCATATATATATATCCAACATACCTTTTTAATAAGCTATCCCTATATATCCATTATTACATTGAATATAGGGGGAAAAAAACTACAACAGAAAAACTATCATAATGTTATGGCAGATAACGAAGGTCATGAAGGAAAGGCGAAAGAAAAACACACAAAACCAAGGGTGCATAAGAAATTTTAAAGCTATGGTGAGTGCTGTGAAGTGTGTAAACCTGGCGATTCACAGACCTGTACCCCTGGGGATAAAAATATATTATATGTTTATAAAAAATAAAATTTAATAAAAAAAAAGAAATTTTAAAGGAGTAAAATATGAATGAGGATGAGCAAGTAATAAATACTGTAAGACTGTAACAAAACCCCTTTGGGACAGTGACAATGCAGGCTGAACTAAAGAGTGAAACATTCACTTGATTATTTGCCTGGAAGAATAATGTTTACATTGGGAAAAAGAGGTATGTATAGGGGAGAAGACCAAATAGGAAGGGAAGAAACATCTCCATCTAAAGAAATCTGTATTCTAAAAAGACACTTCACTCCATAAAGGGAAAATAATGTGTGTATGGAATATATCTTACTTTGTGTAGATTTTTTAAAATGACAATGTGTAGATTATAGAAAGAGAAAATAAAACTTCAATCTACTTATGTATAAGGAGTATGTACAATAAGTCACTAGGTTTTATATATTCTCCCTGGTATGCCTCCACTCATACCCACCAATGCTTTTACTTCAAGTTCACCTTGTCTCTCCTATTTGTCTTAATGAATTTCACCAACTTCCATTTTAAACCCACAAATCGAATTTTAGTTCTTTCAAGAATGATGTAATACAAAGCAACCAGGACACTTGAGTACCATATTCTGATGGTCCCTTTATAAATGGCAATAGATTAAAGATTGAATAAGTGTATCAATTATTTGATTACCCTCTCCCCTCTCCAAATGCACCCACCTTCCAGAAGGAGTTTAAGCATCAGAGCAATATTGAGAACATCAAAATTCCCCAACTGATTAAATAGTTAGTTATTCGCCATATTTAGAAAACCTTTCACTAATCTGTGATATGGCCAGAAAACTAAAACTACTACAAATAATTCTAAGAATGACCAAATGGGGGGAAAAAAAAACATGAAAATGCATGTGGTTCAAAAAATGAGGTCAGTATGGCAGAGAGTAGACTACAAATTACTATCTAAATGGAAACAATACGGTATGTTTAAAAATAAAATCTGAAAGAGGTGGAGGTTAGCTTTATAACAATATACTTCTGAAACATATTACCTCTGTTTGCCATAAAGATCTCCAAAGCTGTATTTTGCAAAAGATAACGACGAGAAAAGATTGATCGTATCTCTGTGAATAGCCATTTTCCATGCAGCCCTTCTGTATATGCCAGGATCTAGTGAGGAAAAAAATAAGCCCAAGTAAGTAACAACAGTTTAATTTTTTCTTTTTGTTTTTCCCCCTGAATAAAACAGAAAATACCCTATTAAGAAAAATAATTTCTAAAAACTGCAAAAAGTTATGGAATCAATTTGGAGGGAGACTAAGAAAACAGACTGCAATTTACATAAAGGAAACAATGAAAAAGCAGAGCAAAATTATAAAACATCTATTTATAAATATATTTGGGGCATTTAGAAGCACTGATGTGGGGTGCCTGGATGGCTCAGTGGGTTAAAGCCTCTGCCTTCGGCTCAGGTCATGATCCCAGGGTCCTGGGATTGAGCCCTGCATTGGGCTCTCTGCTCAGTGGGGAACCTGCTTCCTCCTCTCTCTCTGCCTGCCTCTCTACCTACTTGTGATCTCTGTCTGTCAAATAAATAAATTTTTTTAAAAATCTTAAAAAAAAAAAAAAAAGCACTGATGTAATCTGTTGCTTTTCAGGAAATACAAATTTCACTATTTAGTGATCGGGTTTTGAATCCTGTTATGGAAAGTAAAGTTTTAGATAAAAAGAAGGAAAACTTCAGAAGAATGCCCTATGTGCTTATAGATCACATATACAATTGTTTCATATAATACAAATTTAATGTACTCAGAAATATATTTTTTATGTTATGTGAGGTTTTCATCAGGTTTTAAGTACAGTTGAAACACAGTGTTACCCTAGTTTCAGGTGTATAACTTAGTGATTTGACAAGTTTACACATTATTCTATGTTCACAGTAAGTGTAGCTACAATCTGTCCTGTTATATTGCTATTACAGTATTATTGACTGCATTCCTAATGCTGTGCCTTTTATTCCTCTGACTCATTCATTTCGTAACTGGAAGCCTGTACCTCCCACTCTCCTTCACCCATTTTGCCCAGCCCCACCCCTCCCCTCTGGCAATCCTCAGTTTGTTCTCTGTATTTAGAGGTCTGACTCTGCTTTTTGCTTAATATTTGTTTGTTTGTTTTGTCTTCTTTTTTTAGTTTCTATTGCAGAAGTACCTTTTATATGCTTTAAAATATATATTTAGAGCAAATCCCAAGAGTTCTCATTGCAAGGAGAAATTTCCTTTTTCCTTTTTTAAAAAAATTGTATCTATATGAGAAGATGAATAAACATATTGTGGTAATCATTTCACAATATATGTACAAGAAACCATCATGCTGTATTCTTTAACTAATACAGTGACGTACGTCTATTTTTTAGTAAAACAAAAAATTATATATCTTCAGGTTCATAACTTCAAAAAAAATCACATTTTAAGGTCACTGTTAAGCCAACAGTCACTCATTCAGAAAGCACAAAGACTGACTGTATAAGAGGTTAAGTATCATTTTGTCAGCTAGGCTAAACACAAACCTGCAAATGAACTCAACATAATCTCTCTATGGAGTAGGTGGTTGTCAGAGTAACTTGTTACAATTCTTGTCATCCCATGTGACAGACACAGTAGCTTAGAATGCTTTGCCAACTCAAAGTAATCCTGTCTTTAGTCCTAAGCCACTTTGTTGCTTTGTTATTCAAGTTTTGTTTTTTAAAAAGTTCATTTCAAAAGCTTAATTATGAAGGTGTTAAAGGAAAACCAGATGTGGCATTTCTTACATCAGTACTTCACCTAATCTTAATTTAATAAAGAAAATGAGATGCATTTACTATCAAAACCTAATGAAAAATCCCTGAAAGCAAATAATTAAGATATCTCTCTCAAAAGTAACCACCATTAAAAAATTCAAACAGAATGACATGTGATTATGATATTGAAAGGTAGGGACAAAGATGGGATAAGCAAGGAGAGGAAAAAATAAGAAGAATTTATCCCACAAGAACTTTCTTTTTCTATATTCGTTTCCATATTCTAGATTTTAAATACAAACAAATCTAAATTCCTCAATGTAAAAATGCAATTTCATTGGTAAAAAAAAACTACCTTATTTAATTCACTAAGTATGTATTTAGATTTTTCTACAAATTCTATTTTTGGTACAAAGGATCTAAAAACAAAAGAATAGGGACGCCTGGGTGGCTCAGTTGGTTAAGCAGCTGCCTTTGGCTCAGGTCATGATCCCAGCGTCCTGGGATCGAGTCCCACATCAGGCTCCTTGCTTGGTGGGGAGCCTGCTTCTCCCTCTGCCTCTGCCTGCCATTCTGTCTGCCTGTGCTTGCTCTCTCTCCCTCTCTCTCTGACAAATAAATTAAAAAAAAAATCTTAAAAAAAATAAATAAATAAAAATAAAAACAAAAGAATAACTTCAAGTCTCAGTGTTTTTTGAAAAACAAAACAAAAGTTCTATGGACCAAACAAACTTTTAGTTTTAAAACTGGTGATACAGGGATGCCTGGGTGGCTCAGTTGGTTGGACGACTGCCTTCGGCTCAGGTCATGATCCTGGAGTCCCGGGATCGAGTCCCGCATCAGGCTCCTGGCTCCGCGGAGTCTGCTTCTCTCTCTGACCTTCTCTTCGCTCATGCTCTCTCTCACTGTCTCTCTCTCAAATAAATAAATAAAAAATCTTAAAAAAATAAAAGTAAAAAAATAAAACTGGTGATACAGACATCTATTTTCATTCAGCCAATACCTGCATAAATAAGATCAGGAGAAATGAACAGGAAAAGAAAGAACAAAACTGTAAGTCTTACTCTCAAGACTTTTTGAAAGCAGAGGCTACATGTACTTCTTTCTCTCACCATGACCAGTAGGCCCAACCCTCCAGCCTACAGTGCCTCCTACTTGGTCTCTCTCTTATCTCACCATAGCAGAGTCTACTATGACCAGAGGAGCCAAAGAAAAAAAATTTTCAATAGAATTTTTAAATATAAATCAGATCACATCATTCATGCATTTAATGACCATCCAGTGGCATCCCACTACATGCATAATAAACACTGACACTCTTTATAATTATTTATAAAGCCTTACATCTGAGACTCATTGATGAGCCCAAGTCAT
Organism: Lutra lutra; assembly: GCF_902655055.1. Lineage (NCBI taxonomy): Eukaryota > Metazoa > Chordata > Mammalia > Carnivora > Mustelidae > Lutra > Lutra lutra. Next base: position 66,698,472 of record NC_062279.1, read on the forward strand.
TCCTTTTTGGGGCCTTCATAAGGTATTTTCTTGTCTGACTCGAATGTTCTCCCAAATCCTCACATAATTAGCTGATTCTCACATTAGATTTTTGCTCCAATGTCACCTCCTCAAAGAAGTCACTGGATCTAAACCCCACTTCTTCCATAACCACCTCAAACTCATCAGATTTCCTTCACAACACTTATCATTACTTGAAATTATTATCAGCTTGCTTGTCCATTGTCTCTATTCAGCACTAAAATGTTAGAGTCTTAGTTCTACCAGAATGAAGACTTTTAGTATATTCTATTTCCATTGTCTAGAACAATATCTGACAAAAAGTAGATGTTTTTGAATGATTACATGAGTCAGTGAATAGCAACCTAAGCTCAATATATGGCCCAAATTCATTTTGTTTGGACCGTATGACATTTTAACAAAGTATTGAGATTTCTGGTTTCTCAGAAAAACTAGGGCATCTGTCAAACCTAGATCTATCTGCCACATGGTAACAACTGACATACACCCATCATTTTGGCACAGTCTCTACTCATTCATTCATTTACTACTAACTGTCCAGTCCTGTTGGCATTTGAATTTGCCACCCTAGACTTACCAAGTAGGAGACAATCTAGTATATGGTCTGTAACACTTAGACTCCAACCTAGTATCCAATTATTAGTAAGGAGATTGAGAGCCAGACCAATTAAATAGTTAATACAAAGTCCCTTGGGAAGTTAGTGGCAGAGTCCAGCCTACTTCCATATTCTCCAATACAAAAATACAAAGGTTACAATATACATTCCACATTGTCACATTTGTAAGGGGCTTAAATATTTGTTAAACTATAACTCAACTTAACAGAATCTTAATCAACTACATTTGTCTTCCTGTCCTTGGGTTATAGGTGAAAGAAGGAAATTAAAGAATACAAATAACAAAGACTCCTCTAAGGTCTATGATATGCTAAGAATATCACACACTAACCTGAAAGTTCTACCTTTTATATCTATAAAGCTATATAATAAAACCTGTTGCTCATAATGGTGGGTTCAGTCATTATAAGATCATGGCCATGCAACTAAACATTTAATTATATTCAAAGATACTTTAATTATTAATAAAAATAAGCATACTAAAACACTATTATAAGATTTTTAATGTACTGAAGGTTTTCTAATAAAAAATTCAATTTATATCCCATACCTTTAAGCAGTATAGTTATTAAAAAACTGACTTAAAAGTGGGATGCTTCTTTAAAATGTTTTATTACCAAATCATATTCACAACTGCAGAAAATGACATAAACCCCATGTACCCATTACTCAACCATATAAAATCCTCACATTTTCCCATCTTATTGCATATCTTTAAAAAATAAAGCATTTTAGAGGTATTGACATTCCCATATATAACTCTTCCTAATCTCATTTTCCTTCTTTGTGAGAGCAAATCGCTATTCTTGTTTTAAGCTTCATCATTTCCATGTCAGTTTTTACACTATTAGTACATATACATCCATAAATAATATCCATCATTGTTTTGTATGTTTTCAAACCTGATATAAATCAGGTATCATACTGAAGGTATGACAGTAGTGTGCTTTCAAATTAAATATCATTTGGTCTAGTTTGTTAAAAGTTGGAGAAAAAGAAACAGGAGGAGAGAAGACAAAATTATATAAAATTGCCATAAGTATCGAAAATTAATATCACACACAAAAAACTAGCCTGACTTAAGGAGAATTAACAAATGAAATTCTATACTTACGGTCAAGATAGCTGGGTTAAAATGAAAACAAAAAATCTTTCAAGTAATAGAAGTAGTAGCTGAAATTGATATAATAACATTTCTTTAAGGTATTCATTAGGAAAAGGTGTCAGTACTGAAATGCAGCTGAGGCCTAGCTAAGCAAGAGGTTTATTTCTTATTGGAATAGTATATTCTTGGTCTGAGGCTTCACTTCAAAGTCTCTAGAGTTCAATTAAAACTGGATTAGGTAGAAGCAGACCCTTCTTTGGGACTTTCTGTTCGCTGAAACTCTACATACACTGACAGCACCCTAGACAGAGGTCTAGCCCTCCAATGAATCAGTTGCTATGGAAACCGTATCATTACCATTGCTCTGCAGTTATGACCCCAAGTGTAGAATAGCTTGAAAGCTTAAGCGCACAGACTCTTTGAATGTTTATCACCTTGTTTTAATAAGGTTAGTATTAATAGTAAAAGTAAATTCAACTTTATTTTTTTTATAATTTGTTTAACAAGAATATTTAATTAAAATGTTAAGGTAAGAGAGGAAAGAAAGAAATCAGCACTTAATTTTAAATATACACACATACACCATTTCTTTACATTAAAAATATCAAACATAACTTTAAAATTTTTACCTAAAAATTGACGCTTCTGAAAGGGATATATTATTTTTCCCAAATAATACACAAAATAATTTCTTCTATCTTTCAAATAATGTACTGTGAATACATATAAAAACTTCTTCACCCTGTTGCATTTATTGGCTTAAAGGAAATAATTTTTCCACTTTCCTTTTAATCATTTATTTTGAAAAGCTTATGAATTTATTCAAATAAAACTTTCTTCTGTTTGCTCATCCTCTGAGAGAAATAGAAATGTATTTATTGCCCAATTGCATAATTTTATTGAATATCAAGCTTTAAAAGAATTTTTAAGTAGTCTCTAAAAACAAAGTCATATTTGCTTCATTTAAGTAAAGAAAAAAAGTTTTGTTTTCAAAAACTATACAAACTATCCTCAGTAAATTTAAAATTTTTAAAAATTTTAAAGGGAAAAATATTAAAAAGTGATAAAATCTTTTACCTCAAAAATAAGAAATAGGTGTTTGTATATAAAAATCAGAAAAAGGCTTTTTAAAATACTGTTCTTTCTTAATGTTTAAGACTAGCATTGCAAACACTAGTCCCACATATTTGTCAAGTTTTGGAGGGTTTACTCTGAGACAATTCCATATTGATTTCTGAAGAATCTGATAATAAAAGTAAAATCAGATAATATATATCACCAAGTATACTTACAATTTTGTAACAAAACTTTTTATAAAATATATAGAATATATTTAACATCATGAAAAATGTTTCAAACTTAATATACAAAATATAAGCCAACCATTCTATCAATTAAGCAATGACACCACCGGAAGGAAAGTCAAGAAAATATTCATATTCCACTTTCATGAAAAGCGATTATAAATTAGTCACAAAGATTATACATTAATTTGAGAAAACAGTAAATATTTGAAATATATCTAAAATGAAAACACACTGAAAAATATTCTAATAGCAACTCATCATAGATAAATTTACAAATTTTATTTATAACAACTGCAATGTTAACAAACTAGTAGAAAGTAATTTTAATCAAGTATTTTAAGGTTTACCATGATGTTATTAACATAGTTTTTGGATTCTGCTGCATACAATTTTCCCTGAAATTTGTTATCAAAGCATGGCACTTAAGAATTTATTCATAAACTCAGAATTTATTCTAATAATACTCTATTCTAGTTGGCTTATGGATTTACTTCATCACCTACCACAGAACTTTTAAGTTTTCAAAGATAAATTCTTAAGTAAAACTTAGAGGTCTTTTTGAATTTAAAAATGATATATAGTTGATTAAAACTTTACGATAGTAATTTTGTTATTAAATATTATCCATGAATACGCAGAATGCCTCCAAACTTTGAAAAGAACAGAACAATGATAACAAAAGTAAGAAAGTTATGAATATGAAAGGAAATTACCTATTAAATTAATTATGAGTTATTTAATTTTTTTCCTTCTATATAGTAAATTTCCTTCTGCTTACTAGGTACTATGATGTAGTACAGTATTCTCCTTAGCATTTTCATGGGTGACAAATTCAATTAAACATATTCATTACTCTAATGTTCTCCTTGGCAGTTTAGTCAGTATGAAAAATTAAAAATATATAAATAAAATGCTACGTGACCTCTGTATTGATTGGGCTAAAATGGTTTTAGCCTGGGTGTGGATGATGGGGCAGCTGGGAGGGGCAAGAGGGGAGCACACAAACACATACTCTCTCATGTTTTCTCTTCCAATTACTGAGGGAGATGATAAAACCACAGCAAATGATGTATCAGCTCATTTTATCTTATCGCTTTGGGGCTAGGTGACAATGAAGTTCATATTTCACTGGCTCCCATTGAAGACTGTGAAAATTACTTGCCCTCATGACCTGAAATTTCACTAGAAGACAGAAATTTCTCTTCTGCAAAGTAATGCAATTTTTCAGATGTCAACCTTTAGCCCAGCTTTAAAAATTAATTTCATTTATATTAACCAATGATATTGATATTTTCACAGCACACTCTTTGATACATGAAGCACTGACTGGCAAATTGATGTTGCTTTAGATGGGTAAAACTATTTTATTTTAAGCTGCTATGGCAGACAGATTTATGGCAAACTGAAATTCCCATTTCATAATTTAATATTTGTGCTGGAGTATTGCACCTTTAAGTCCCTGGCCTGTAAATAATTCAGATGATTTAGTTGGTTCTGTTTTATTTTCAATATTCTTCAGCTTCAAAATAATTTGCATTCTAAATGATGGATCATAAAAGCGATCTCTTACTTAACATTTAATATATATCTTAATGAGTCAAAAGCAAATGTGGTAATGCAGAAGTATAAAAAGAAGGTATATATCATCAACTAAATTTTAATTTAGTTTTTAATTTAAATACATCTGCATCTGATTATTTTTAAAAGAAGAATCCAAAATACACCACAAAAGAATATTAAGGAACATGAATGTACCTTACTTTTTCACCGCGCCGTGTGAGGTAAAGGTATTACATTTTCAGAAAAAGAATAAACTTAAATAACTACCTGAATTAAAGAATAGAGATATTTGGGTTCGGAGATACCTACCTTTTAAATACAAACATAATAAAAACAAAACCACAATGTCAATTTTATCATGAAGAAGGTGTTAAAGTGTTCCATCTGATTTTATTATGAGATAGAGAAATTACCTTGCACTATATACAAAAAAGAAAAACTTCAATATTTTGGATTAGTAAAAGAGTTACTAATAGTCTGGAATCTTAGCAAGTTTATTACCTTTCCTCAGTAGAGTTTTGTCTAATTCAAATGATTCCTTGAAAAGCAATCATTACCACCAATACCTTTTCTTTTTTTTAAAAGATTTTATTACTTATTTGAAAGCAAGGGCGCATGTGAGCAAGTGCAGATTCCCCACTGAATAGATAGCCCAATGCAGGGCTTGATCCCAGGACTCAGAGATCATGACCAGAGCCCAAGGCAAACAATCAACTGACTGAGCCACCCTGGCGCCCCATGACCAATACCTTTTCATTTTATTAATAAGGTAAGTTAAACATAAGTATGCATAAATTTATGCATTAATCTATACTCTCAAAATCAGAAAAAGGCAAAAAAGACATTTCCCTCATTCAGCTATTTTCTCTCTAAAATTATTCTTAACACCTCTCTGGCCAACTTTCCACCCTCAAAATCACTTTTGCATTTTTTATGCTAACAATACGCAAATTGTTTTTTACTTAAACATGCTTATATTTAATTTTTCCCTACATCAATGATATGGGGAAAATGGTAATATAAATTATAATTAATGATTTTTCCATTTTGATTGGAAAAATTCCTAGCAATATCTCAAAAACTTGTAAGAATAACATGCTATTGTTACTGAACTCAAGCTATGAAGTATTTTTTCCTATAATTCCACATATGGACTCTCTAAAGTCAGGAGCTTTCTGTGCCTTAATAAAAAGTTTAATTTCAATCAGCACTAATAAAAAAGTACCTAATTTTAAATATATTGGAATGTTGTATAATAAATACTTTTAAGGCAACCAAAAGACACAAACTATTTTTCTTCTCAGTGCCAATTCTTACTTTATGAACTCAAACTCAATTTCAAATTGGTATCAAAAGCTCTCCCTAGATTTGTGCATTAAACCTCCAAGTTAGAAGTACCATCAGCCAGCCTGTAGCTAGACTAGTTTTTGAGGCAGGTACAATGTGATTTAGCCATTAAAAGTTTCTCTGGTGAGTAAGCTATTTAAATTAATTAAAGGGAAAACCTTTGCTTATCTTCAGGAAACTTGCTTTTGTTCTTCAAAGAGCAAAGAACAGAGATAAAATGCAAAATGGAAAAGAAAAAGTTACAAAGAACTTCATGCCAACAGCCTCAGACTCCCAGGACACTTTTTTTCCTAATTAGAGGAAGATACTTTTCTACATTATTATACATATATATTATATTATATTATTTTATTTTATTTTATTTTATTTTATTTTATTTTATTTTATTTTTGCTTTCTTCCTGAACTAATCACTCAGTTTGTTTAGCTGGAGTCAGTTATAAACGAGTAGTACAGGTCTCTTTATATTCCACAATAGAGCATACACTAAATATCGTGCTTGTATTTAAGTTCGGATGTAGTCTTTCAAAAAGCAATTTTCTTGAAGAACCTATTGTATTACACAGAACTTTATAAAAACAATTTAAATGAGATTTGGTTAACCTGATTCCACTGTATAACTCCATAACGTTGCATAACCTCTCCACACTGGAGTTCTTACTTGACAGTTCTTTGAGGTTAGGCCACTGATCTTAGTCATTTTCTGTTCTATTCGTAACACCTACCACAGTGCCAGAACACAGAAGAAGACAGTGACTGGTGAATACAGGGCTAGCCCAACCTTGCAAACTATATACACAAGATTCTAGGACACATGACCACAAATATTGGAAACCAGAAAAGGGTAGAAAAATGAGATGCAAAAATATAACATAGCATTTTTAAAAAATCAAATTCAAGGGTCAGAGTACTTTAACTTCCAACCAAGATAAAGTAAGAGACCAGATTTACCCTTAGGTACACAAACAATATTTAAAACAGATGGATGGAAAAAAATTATTTTCAAGACTGTAAACATCAAGAATTAAAGACAACGATCCCTGAGAGACAAGAAAAAAAGTGGTGACACAAACTATTACCCCAGCTCACTGCCTCAAGAAAGCTGCATGCTTCAGGGCAGCAGGAATACCCCAGGTGGAACACTGAGGTCTCCTGAAGTACAGACAACAGCGTGGAGAACAGTGAGAACAAGGCCGCTAGGTTCATAAGGCACAGCAGAAGAATGGAGAGTGATGGAAAGTAAGTGAGCTTCTGTGTGATCCATGGTCTTTTAGCTGAGTACTCATCAACTCATGTGTTTAAAAAAAAACAAAACAAAACCTGAAGCCAGTAAAAGAATTATCCCTCCAAATTACAAGAAACAATACCCAGAGCTCAAATGCCAAGGCAAAAAAACAAAAAACAAACAAACAAAAAAAACAACTCATAATTCATTGGAGCACTGGGTAAAGTACTTAGAAGGGTTTTGCCTCACTGAGGGGAAATAATTAGCCTGAAACTAAATGTTGCTCTGGTCCTACCTAACAAACTTGTTTTGTTTTCAAGATGTTTATTTATTTATTTGAGAGAGAGAGAGAGAGCACACATGGGCACATGCACAAGCAGGGGAATGGGGCAGAAACAGAGGGAGAGGGAATCTCAAGCAGAATCCACGCTGAGCAGAGAGCCTGATCTCCAGAACCTGAGATCAAGAACTGGGCCAAAACCAAGAGCTGGATGCTTAACCCACTGAGCCACCCAGGCACCCCCTACCTAACAAACTTAAAAAGCAGGATCCCTATGGATCAAACTATTTCTAAGTAACTTAACTGTATCACAAAACAATGCATTAAAATATTTACAGACTAGAAAACAACAGGGTAAAATTTACCACAGCTGGTATTTAATTCAAAATTACCAGAACTACAAAAAAATCATGAAAATATGACTCATAATGAAGAAAGAAATTAAACAGAACTGACCCAGAAATGACCCAGATGACTTCTGTAGAAAAGGACATCAAATCAGACAAAATAGATTTTAGAACAAAAAATATTACTAGGGATAAATAACAGATCTATCAGCTCATTTCACTGATATGGTATGAAACGATCTGATAACAGAACATTTCACTGAGAGGCCATAACCATTCCAATTGTTTAGGAACTGAATAACAGTGATTTAAAATACATGAAGCAAAAACTAAGAATTAAAATGAGAAAAATATAAACTCACCATTATAAACAGATTTCAACATTCCTCCTCAACAACTGATAAACAAGGAGGTAGAAAACCAAAAGACATGAAAAAGATTGACTATGACCTAAGACATTTATAAAACATTCCATTCAAACACAACAAAATATAAATTTACACAAACAGCATATTTTGAGTCAAAAGACCAAGCTGCAATAAATTTAGCAGATTCATAGCATATAAAGTATATTCTCTGACAACAATGGAATTAAATTAGAAATCAATAACATATATCTGAAGAATTCCCAAGATTTGAGAGACTGTACTTCTGAATAATTCATGGGTCTAAGAAGTAACAAAAAAATAATTAAAAACCATTTTGAACTGAATACAAATGAAAACACAGTATGTAAATAATTGTGAACTGCAGCTAAAGCAGTGTTTAGAGGGAAACCTTTAGCACAAAACACATATACTAATGGTTAAAAAAAAAAACTGGTTCTCACATAAGTGATTCAGCTTCCTTTAAAAAAAACTAGAAAAATAGCAAAATAAATGCAAAGTAAGCAAAAGATGTACAAAATCAAAGTGAAAAACCAATGAAATAGCAAACAGAAAAATAAAAGAAAAAACCCAATGAAACAAAAAACTTCTTCTTTGAAAAGAACAATACATTTTATAAACCTCTGACCCGACTAATCAGGCAAAAGAGAAAAGATATGAATTACCAGTAAGAGGAAGGATATCAATGAATGATCAATATCAGGAGAGAGGAAGCATCACTACAGATTAGGTAGACATTAAAAGAATAATAAGGGAATATTATATACAACTTATTACCACAAAATTGAATAATTTTTTATCAATGGACAAATTTCCTGAAAGATGCAAACTACCAAAGCCCCCTCAAGAAATAACGCATAACATGAATAACACTTTATCTATTAAAGAAATAGAACTCACAGTTCTATCTAATTTTCCCATAAAGCAAATTCTAGGTATAGACAGTTCCACTGGTGAATTCTACCAAACATTTAAGAAAAAAGAGAGTACCGAGGGGGCTAGACTCAAGATGGCGGAGAAGTAGCAGGCTGTGACTACTTCAGGCAGCTGGAGATCAGCTGGATAGCTTATCTAAAGATTGCAAACACCTACACATCCAACAGGAGATCAAAGAGAAGAAGAACAGTAACTCCAGAAACAGAAAATCAACCACTTTCTGAAAGGTAGGACTGGAGGAGAAGTGAATCCAAAGCGATGGGAAGATAGACCGCGGGGGGAGGGGCCGACTCCCGGCAGGCAAGCAGTGGAGCAACGGAGCACAAAATCAGGACTTTTAAAAGTCTGTTCCGCTGAGGGACATCGCACCAGAGGCTTAACTGGGGTGAAGCCCAAGCACGGTCAGCGTGGCCTCAGGTCCCGCAGGGTCACAGAAGGATCGGGGGTGTCTGAGTGTCGCAGAGCTTACAGGTATTAGAACGGGGAAGCTGGCTACAGAGACAGAGCCGAGGAGTAAGCTCTAAGCTTGGGGTTACCTTGAACCGGTCGCAGGGTCGGTCAGCTTGGAGCGCGGCCAGAGGCCAGGGTGACGGGAGTAATTGGGCGCTGTTCTCTGAGGGCACGCTGAGGAGTGGGGCCCCAGGCTCTCAGCTCCTCCGGGCCAGAGACCGGGAAGCCGCCATCTTCATTCCCGTCCTCCGGAACTCTACGGAAAGCGCTCAGGGAATAAAAGCTCCCGAAAGCAAACCCGAGAGGACTACTCCGACCGGCTGGGCAAGGGCGGTGCAACTCCGCCTGGGGCAGAGACACTTGAGAATCACTACAACAGGCCCCTCCCCCAGAAGATCAAAAAGAAACCCAGCCAGGACCAAGTACACCTACCAAGGAGTGCAGTTTCAATAGCAAGGAGAGCAGCAGAATTCCAGAGGAGGAGAAAGCAAAGCACGGAACTCATGGCTTTCTCCCCATGATTCTTTAGCCTTGCAGTTAATTTAATTTTTTTTTCTTTTTCAATTTTTCTTTTCTTCTTCTGCTAAATTTTTTTAAATTTTACCCTTTTCTTTTTTAAGAATGGGGTTTTTTTAGTTTTTTAACTAGTTTATCTAATATATATATATATTTTTTCCTTTTATATTTTTTCTTTATTGGTTTTCTTTTTTTAAATTGTTTTTTTTTTCTTTTTTCTTTCTGAACCTCTTTTTATCCACTTTCTCCCCCCTCACGATTTGGGATCTCTTCTGATTTGTCTAAAGCATATTTTCCTGGGGTTGTTGCCACCCTTTTAGTATTTTACTTGCTCCTTCATACACTCTTATCTGGACAAAATGACAAGGCGGAAAAATTCACCACAAAAAAAAGAACAAGAGGCAGTACCAAAGGCTAGGGAACTAATCAATACAGACATTGGTAATATGTCAGATCTAGAGTTCAGAATGACGATTCTTAAGGTTCTAGCCGGCCTCGAAAAAGGCATGGAAGATATTAGAGAAACCCTCTCGGGAGATATAAAAGCCCTTTCTGGAGAAATAAAAGAACTAAAATTAACCAAGTTGAAATAAAAAAAGCTATTAATGAAGTGCAATAAAAAATGGAGCCTTTCACTGCTAGGATAATGCAGAAGAAAGAATTAGCGATATAGAAGACCAAATGACAGAGAATAAAGAAGCTGAGCAAAAGAGGGACAAACAGCTACTGGATCATGAGGGGAGAATTCGAGAGATAAGTGACACCATAAGACGAAACAACATTAGAATCATTGGGATTCCAGAAGAAGAGGAAACAGAGAGGGGAGCAGAAGGTATATTGGAGAGAATTATTGGAGAGAATTTCCCCAATATGGCAAAGGGAACGAGCATCAAAATCCAGGAGGTTCAGAGAACCCCCCTCAAAATCAATAAGAATAGGTCCACACCCCGTCACCTAATAGTAAAATTTACAAGTCTTAGTGACAAAGAGAAGATCCTGAAAGCAGCCCGGGAAAAGAAGTCTGTAACATACAATGGTAAAAATATTAGATTGGCAGAAGACTTATCCACAGAGACCTGGCAGGCCAGAAAGAGCTGGCATGATATATTCAGAGTACTAAACGAGAAAAACATGCAGCCAAGAATACTATATCCAGCTAGGCTATCATTGAAAATAGAAGGAGAGATTAAAAGCTTCCAGGACAAACAAAAACTGAAAGAATTTGCAAATACCAAACCAGCTCTACAGGAAATATTGAAAGGGGCCCTCTAAGCAAAGAGAGAGCCTAAAAGTAGTAGATCAGAAAGAAACAGAGACAGTATACAATAACAGTCACCTTACAGGGAATACAATGGCACTAAATTCATATCTCTCAATACTTACCCTGAATGTTAATGGGCTAAATGCCCCAATCAAAAGACACAGGGTATAAAGAATGGATAAAAAAACAAAACCCATCTATATGTTGCCTACAAGAAACTCATCTTAAACCCGAAGACACCTCCAGATTTAAAGTGAGGGGGTGGAAAAGAATTTACCATACTAATGGACATCAGAAGAAAGCAGGAGTGGCAATCCTCATATCAGATCAATTAGATTTTCAGCCAAAGACTATAATAAGAGATGAGGAAGTACACTATACCATACTCAAAGGAACTGTCCAACAAGAAGATCTAACAATTTTATTTTTTTTTAAAGATTTTATTTATTTATTTGACAGAGAGAGAGATCACAAGTAGACAGAGAGGCAGGCAGAGAGAGAGAGAGAGAGGGAAGCAGGTTCCCTGCTGAGCAGAGAGCCCGATGCGGGACGTGATCCCGGGACCCTGAGATCATGACCTGAGCCGAAGGCAGCGGCTTAACCCACTGAGCCACCCAGGCGCCCGATCTAACAATTTTAAATATCTATGCCCCTAACGTGGGAGCAGCCAACTATATAAACCAATTAATAACAAAATCAAAGAAACACATCGACAATAATATAATAATAGTAGGGGACTTTAACACCCCCCTCACTGAAATGGACAGATCATCCAAGCAAAAGATCAACAAGGAAATAAAGGCCTTAAATGACACACTGGACCAGATGGACATCACAGATATATTCAGAACATTTCATCCCAAAGCAACAGAATACACATTCTTCTCTAGTGTACATGGAACATTCTCCAGAATAGATCACATTCTTGGTCCTAAATCAGGTCTCAACTGTTATCAAAATTGGAATCATTCCCTGCATACTTTCAGACCACAATGCTCTGAAGCTAGAACTCAATCACAAAAGGAAATTTGGAAAGAACCCAAATACAGGGAGACTAAACAGCATCCTTCTAAAGAATGAATGGGTCAACCAGGAAATTAAAGAAGAATTGAAAAAATTCATGGAAACAAATGATAACGAAAAGACAACGGTTCAGAATCTGTGGGACACAACAAAGGCAGTCCTGAGAGCAAAATATACAGCGGTACAAGCCTTTCTCAAGAAACAAGAAAGGTCTCAGGTGCACAACCTAACCTTACACCTAAAAGAGCTGGAGAAAGAACAAGAAAGAAAGCCTAAACCCAGCAGGAGAAGAGAAATCATAAAGATCAGAGCAGAAATCAATGAAATAGAAACCAAAGAAACAATAGAACAAATCAACAAAACTAGGAGCTGGTTCTTTGAAAGAATTAATAAGATCGATAAACCCCTGGCCAGACTTATCAAAAAGAAAAGAGAAAGGACCCAAATAAATAAAATCATGAATGAAAGAGGAGAGATCACAACGAACACCAAAGAAATACAGACAATTATAAGAACATACTATGAGCAACTCTACGCCAACAAATTTGACAATCTGGAAGAAATGGATGCATTCCTAGAGACATATAAACTACCACAACTGAACCAGGAAGAAATAGAAAGCCTGAACAGACCCATAACCAGTAAGGACATTGAAACAGTCATCAAAAATCTCCAAACAAACAAAAGCCCAGGGCCAGACGGCTTCCCGGGGGAATTCTACCAAACATTTAAAGAAGAACTAATTCCTATTCTCCTGAAACTCTTCCAAAAAATAGAAATGGAAGGAAAACTTCCAAACTCATTTTATGAGGCCAGCATCACCTTGCTCCCAAAACCAGACAAGGATCCCATCAAAAAAGAGAACTACAGACCAATATCCTTGATGAACACAGATGCAAAAATTCTCGCCAAAATACTAGCCAATAGGATTCAACAGTACACTAAAAGGATTATTCACCACGACCAAGTGGGATTTATTCCAGGGCTACAAGGTTGGTTCAACATCTGCAAATCAATCAATGTGATACAACACATTAATAAAAGAAAGAACAAGAACCATATGATACTCTCCATAGATGCTGAAAAAGCATTTGACAAAGTACAGCATCCCTTCCTGATCAAAACTCTTCAAAATGTAGGGATAGAGGGCACATACCTCAATATTATCAAAGCCATCTATGAAAAACCCACCACAATTATCATTCTCAATGGAGAAAAACTGAAAGCTTTTCCGCTATGATCAGGAACATGGCAGGGATGTCCATTATCACCGCTGCTATTCAACATAGTACTAGAAGTCCTAGCCTCAGCAATCAGACAACAAAAGGAAATTAAAGGCATCCAAATTGGCAAAGAAGAAGTCAAACTATCACTCTTCGCAGATGATATGATTCTATATGTGGAAAACCCAAAAGACTCCACTCCAAAACTGCTAGAACTTGTACAGGAATTCAGTAAAGTGTCAGGATATAAAATCAATGCACAGAAATCAGTTGCATTTCTCTACACCAACAACAAGACAGAAGAAAGAGAAATTAAGGAGTCCATCCCATTTACAATTGCACCCAAAACTATAAGATACCTGGGAATAAACCTAACCAAAGAGACTAAGAATCTATACACAGAAAACTATAAAGTACTCATGAAAGAAATTGAGGAAGACACAAAGAAATGGAAAAATGTTCCCTGCTCCTGGATTGGAAGAATAAATATTGTGAAAATGTCTATGCTACCTAAAGCAATCTACACATTTAATGCAATTCCTATCAAAGTACCATCCATTTTTTTTCAAAGAAATGGAACAAATAATCCTAAAATTTATATGGAACCAGAAAAGACCTCGAATAGCCAAAGCAATATTGAAAAAAAAGCCAAAGTTGGTCGCATCACAATTCCGGACTTCAAGCTCTATTACAAAGCTGTCATCATCAAGACAGCATGGTACTGGCACAAAAACAGACACATAGATAAATGGAACAAATAGAGAGCCCAGAAATAGAACCTCAACTCTATGGCCAATTAATCTTTGACAAAGCAGGAAAGAATGTCCAATGGAAAAAAGACAGCCTCTTCAATAAATGGTGTTGGGAAAATTGGACAGCCACACGCAGAAAAATGAAATTGGATCATTTCCTTACACCACACACGAAAATAGACTCAAAATGGATGAAGGACCTCAATGTGAGAAAGGAACCCATCAAAATCCTTGAGGAGGGGCGCCTGGGTGGCTCAGTGGGTTAAGCCGCTGCCTTCGGCTCAGGTCATGATCCCAGGTCCTGGGTTCGAGCCCCACCTCGGGCTTTCTGCTCAGCAGGGAGCCTGCTTCCTCCTCTCTCTCTGCCTGCCTCTCTGCCTACTTGTGATTTCTCTCTGTCAAATAAATAAAATCTTTAAAAAAAAAAAATCCTTGAGGAGACACAGGCAACAACCTCTTTGACCTCAGCCGCAGCAACATCTTCCTAGGAACATCGCCAAAGGCAAGGGAAGCAAGGGCAAAAATGAACTATTGGGATTTTATCAAGATCAAAAGCTTTTGCACAGCAAAGGAAACAGTTAACAAAACCAAAAGACAACGGACAGAATGGGAGAAGATATTTGCAAATGACATATCAGATAAAGGGCTAGTGTCCAAAATCTATAAAGAACTTAGCAAACTCAACACCCAAAGAACAAATAATCCAATCAAGAAATGGGCAGAGGACATGAACAGACATGTCTGCAAAGAAGACATCCAGATGGCCAAGAGACACATGAAAAAGTGCTCCACATCACTCGGTATCAGGGAAATACAAATCAAAACCACAATGAGATATCACCTCACACCAGTCAGAATGGCTAAAATTAACAAGTCAGGAAATGACAGATGCTGGCGAGGATGCGGAGAAAGGGGAACCCTCCTACACTGTTGGTGGGAATGCAAGCTGGTGCAACCACTCTGGAAAACAGCATGGAGATTCCTCAAAATGTTGAAAATAGAACTACCCTATGACCCAGCAATTGCACTGCTGGGTATTTACCCTAAAGATACAAACGTAGTGATCCGAAGGGGCACGTGCACCCGAATGTTTATAGCAGCAATGTCTACAATAGCCAAACTATGGAAAGAACCTAGATGTCCATCAACAGATGAATGGATAAAGAAGATGTGGTATATATACACAATGGAATACTATGCAGCCATCAAAAGAAATGAAATCTTGCCATTTGCGACGACGTGGATGGAACTAGAGGGTATCACGCTTAGCGAAATATGTCAATCGGAGAAAGACAACTATCATATGATCTCCCTGATATGAGGGAGAGGAGATGCAACATGGGGGGTTAAGGGGGTAGGAGAAGAGAAAATGAAACAAGATGGGATTGGGAGGGAGACAAACCATAAGTGACTCAATCTCACAAAACAAACTGAGGGTTGATGGGGGGACGGGGGTTGCGAGAGCGGGGGTGGGATTATGGACATTGGGGAGGGTATGTGCTATGGTGAGTGCTGTGAAGTGTGTAAACCTGGCGATTCACAGACCTGTACCCCTGGGGATAAAAATATATTTTATGTTTATAAAAAATAAAATTTAAAAAAAAGAAAAAAGAAAAAAGAGAGTACCAATTCTACAAAACTCTCCTAGAATATTAAAGAGAAGGGAATAATTGCCAACTCATTCCATTAGGCCAGCATTACCCATTTATTAAAACCAGACAAAAGGATTACAAGACAAGACAATTCAAGTGGCAATCTCTACTTAAATATTTATGTAACTTCTTTGTCTTGAGATTTATTGTGGATATTCTAGAAAATAAATGGATTAAATGTCATCTCCAACTACCAGAAGACACTTTTCCAGTCTTCCACTTTCATAAATTTTTCATGAATGCACCCACCTGTCACTTACATTTCTCAAAAATGTCTATACCAGTTTCCTTTGGTCCTACATTCCAACTTTACTTCCTTTGGATTTTAGTGGGGTTGCTGAATTCTCACCTTCTTATTTTATACCAAGTGATTTCATCTATAACCACTATTTCTAATACGAAACCATTCAAGGGTTTCTAGTGATGAGACATTAGAGACATTAGATTATCTCCACTTGGAGAGGTCAGTTTTGGACCCATATATCCAGTCACTTACCATGATGTCTTCTAAATTTTCAAATTCAACATATATTCACTTATTTTGTTGCCTCAAGAGCTATCATTAGTCCACTGGAGAATACTTTGGTAAACGGAATCACAAATATCATGTAAACCACAAAGAAACCTGAGTCATCCTAAACCCTGCACTCATTTCCTTTTGATTTCCCTACTGGTACCTACAACCCTGCTCTAGGTCATATGTACTGAAATCACCTTTAGAATAAGTCCTCATCATGTACGGATATTTTCATAGACATGTCTCATGTTCAAACCATATCATGTAACATACACACTTAAATCATGCTATGCTTAATATGTTTTCCAATGTGCTGGTCTTCCAGTCTGGAAGGCAACCTCTTTTAATGAGCTTGATAGAAGAGGTGGTGGTGGTGGCTGTATTAGAGTAAAAGTAGGTAGTAATAGCAACAGCTATTACAAAATATAATTTAACTGGGGTCCATTATATGCCAGGATTATGTTAAGTGCTTTATTTCAGTTAGTTACCAAAATGATACTATAAAATGTCATTTTCACCATCTTATATATGAGGAAACACATTTAACAGATATTACATGATGTAGCCAAAAACACATAACTAGTATGGAGGTAAGTCAAGTCTATCAGGCTTCTAAAATTGTACTCTAAGCCAGTACATAATATTTCCTCCATGGTGAACTCCTCCCCTCATCCTAAAAGGCCAAGACAATGTTTCATAACACCTCTGACTTTCCAAGCAGATTCAACCATTCTCTATTTTGTGCTATCACAACTCTAGTACCAATTCCATTTATTTGTAAATGTCTCCCTGACTACACAGTAATATGTCTACATACCTAACGACATACCTGGAATACTTGGTACATTACAGAACTCAATATATGTATACTCAATGAATAAATGAGATCAACCTTTCAAATGAAAACTAATTCCTCATCTCTCACTCCTTGCTTCTACAATCATTCAAAACTGAGTAAGAGAGAGAGCTCTAGACATACTAAAGGAGCGAGCTTTGCATCTCAACTCCTGGTAAAGTTATTTAGTGGAGCCATGATCAAGGTTAGCAAAATTTTTTGTTCCCAGAGAGAGGTTAAAATGACCTCTCATAAGTACTAAAAAACTGGGAATTTATTATTTGGTTTGCTTTAAAGGGAACTTACTTTAAGATAAAAAAAAGTGGAGGGGCTCCTGGGTGGCTCAGTGGGTTAAAGCCTCTACCTTCAGCTCAGATCATGATCCCAGGGTCCTGGGATCGAGCCCCACATCTCAGGCTCTCTGCTCGGCAGGGAGCCTGCCTCCCCCTCTCTCTGTGTCTGCCTCTCTCCCTACTTGTGATTTCTGTCTGTCAAATAAAGAAATAAAAATCTTAAAAAAAAAAAAAAAGGTGGAAGCTCCCCTAGGAATTGAAAAAAAAAAAAAAAAGCCTATTAAGTATCATTGCCCTGTGATAAATAACTAGCACCTAAAAGAAATGTCTCCTAACATCTCAAACAAAAATATTCTGAATATATATGTAATATGAATTTGCTACATCATCTAAGAATATTAAATTCTCTAGAAGACAAGAAAACAAATGGGATAGTTGAGAACCAAAAGAAATAATCACCACTGATAGTAAGATGGTAACATGTCATAGAGATAAAACTCAAAAGCTATGTTAAGTAGAAATAATGAGTAAAATAGCTTCTGAGAGAATTCAAAAGGTGCTAAATATGGACAGTAATTTTAAAGTTAGAAATCTGTTAAGGCTTGTTAAAGATAGAATATATTGAAGTATGACAGAATTTAAAAAGGGGTTCTTTCAGATAAAGATGGAAAGACCAACTCTTAAGATATAACCATGCCAACTTTGCTTTGGTTTGCTGACTTTTCCGTAGGTCTTGAGAGTGAGGCAATAATTAACCTTCTGTTCCAGACACTCTTTTCAAGATTGTATGGACAACAAACAGCCTTGGAAGAGACAGTGTCTCACTTGGAGCACAAGGAAGGTTTGTTTACTGTCCAGTATAATAAAGATAATGATAAACCCTCTGGGGGCAAGGGACAAACTTTACTGACCATCATAAACATTTTGGGTTTCCAAACATTGAGGATGCCCAACTGGGATGTAAACTCACTGAGTGGACAGAATCTACCCAAGATTTTTGTGTTAGCCAGCTCAGACTGCCACAACAAAGTATCAAAGACTGGTTGGCTTAAACCACAGTAACACATTTCTCACAGTTCTGAAGGCTAAGGAGTCCTAGGTCAAGGTGCTAGTGTAGTTGGTTCCTGGTGAGAGTTCTCTACCTGGTTTGCAGATGGTTGCCATTCACATCATCCTCACATGGATACAGAAAGAGAAAGGAGGGGAGGGTGGCAATCATTCTCCTCCTCTTCGTATAAAGCCAAATTTTATTGGATTAGAGTGCTAATTTTATGAACTATCTCCTAAAGGCCCACAGTCACAACTGGGATTTGGGTTTCAACATATGACTGGGGGGTGAAGAGGGAAAGCATAATTCAGTCCATAGCACCCACCCACATCACCTCATGAAACTGAGGGACAAATATTTAGGGCAATTCACTCATTTAAACACATAATCTGTTTGTTGTGTTAGAAGAAAATTCTTTGCCTCTGACCCAGGCGTCTCATGTTTTCTACTAGCATCCATGAAATTTTCATAGAAAAAAATTGTTAGCTTGCAAATATGGCAAAATTTCAGACCTCTCACAGTTCTTGACATTCTGGATGACAGCTAAGTTAGGCTTAAATTTGCCACCCAACCAATTTCAATATGCCAAATTGTCATACCCAATATGGTCTGATTCTGGTCCCTGTGGGTTTTATCAGCACAAGAAATTCAGACAGAAATAAAACTATTCAGCAGGATAATTGGGTAGCTCTAACTGTGGCCAGGTATACTTGCTGTTGCATCTCCAATAAAGCAACTGTGTTTCACTGGCCTCTCCATCCTGATTCCCTTGCTCAGTATTGGTACTCATAGTACTATCAACAGGGAAGGGTGATGGGGCAGAGAAAGAGACAGAACATGTAAATGTCGCATGACTAGGATTAAAGTACTCTACCCACTTGCATTCTATCCTAAATTCATTAATTTACTCCATCTCAAGTTCCCTTTCTTCTCATTTTGTGTTTTGAGTTGATTTAATAAACCACATGATTTAAGAATCTTAATTTAATCTGTGAGTTCTTCTGTTCTGTGATCTCTGGGATGATATCCTTGATAGTATGTATGGAAGTTACCACTCATAGAACAAGTACACAGCTGACCTTTACCTAATCTTAAATTACAACTTGGAAAAATTATTCTAGACCACAGGGAAAAAACAGGAGTCTCCATAATTCATCAAGTCAGAATAATCTTAATCCTGAAAACATAGCAAAAGAGAAACTATAAAAAAGAAAAAAGGAAGAGCAACTTCATTACTAAATAAAGATATAAAACTTATAAATAATCCAGAAGTAAATAAAATCCAGCAACATACTGTAAAATTAATATTACCAAGGATGGTACTTTCCTGGATTCCAAGAGCGGTTCAATTCAGAAAATCTACAATATTATACTGACAAAATCAACAAATTAAAAGGGAAACATTATATAATAATTTAATAGATGCTGAAAAGGCATTTGATCAAATTCACAAAACATTGATAAAAAAAATAATTCTAGCAAAATGGAAATGGGAAAAAATTACATATAATGAATGATTTTATCAGAACCCAACAACAAATATTAGCTATGTGAGCTGGGGACAAACATGTAAACTCGAGACTCAACAACAATATCCATTTCATATACCTGTTTTGAAAAATAATTAATGTATAAATAATGTATAATAAAAGAGTGCCTTGCCCATAAATATTTGTTAGCAATTATTACAATAACAATTATCATCAAATTGCAAAATCTGTAAAAACTAAAATGCAATAAAATCTAAAAGCTGGTATAAACACTGAAAGGAAGAGATAAAAACTGTTAATATATCAAAAGCACTCTAATTAGACAAAAATTAAATAAATATGGAATATATTAATATCTGTTCTCTGTTTTTGTAACTGGCACTTAGGTACAGAAAGTATAAGAAATAGTGCATTCATAACAGCAAGAAAAACTTTAAACACTTAAGAATAATTTTAACAAGAAAGGCAGAGAGGAGTAGTAAGACAAAATATATAAAGTATTAAAGGAGCAAGAAGTACAATTCAAAACCAAAAAGAATGCTTTTGATAGGAAGCTTTAACAGTAAAATGTAAATTTACCAAAAACCAATATATAAGTTTAATGTTTTGCCATCAGAATAGCAATGGAGGGGCGCCTGGGTGGCTCGGTGGGTTAAAGCCTCTGCCTTCTGCTCGGGTCATGATCCTAGGGTCCTGGGATCGAGCCCCACATTGGGCTCTCTGCTCAGCAGGGAGCCTGCTTCCTCCTCTCTCTCTCTCTCTCTCTCTGCCTGCCTCTCTGCCTACTTGTGATCTCTGTCTGTCAAATAAATGAGTAAAATCTTTAAAAAAAAAAAAAAAAGAATAGCAAAGGAGCTTTTTCTGAAGACTAATGATTTAAAGTTTATATAACAGTATACTATAATCAGAAAACAGCAAACAAAAGAATGAGAACAGACAAGTAAAAGGAAGTACACTATCTTAAACACTATGCAGATGCAATAAAGACTTAAATAAATATATTTTAAGAACATTAGACTAAGTCTGGTATTTCCTACTTCTTTTTTTTTTAAGTGTAAGTTGTGACAGACAAAGCTGACAACAGAGCTTAATGTGGTGTGATGAACTGGTGAGTAAATCACTTAGATTGGATACTGAGTTGCATACACTCAGCTCTCAGTTGTTCTTCCTATGACTGCATGTATTATCTAGAGGTCAAGATAACTGGAAATCAGAATTTATTAATTTTTTAATTTAAAATCAATTTGCTTAACATATATTATTAGTTTCAGAGGTAGAATTTAGTGATTCATCAGTTGCATATAATACCCCATGCTCATTACATCAAGTACCCTTCTTACTGCCATCACCCAGTTATCCATCTCTCCCACCTCCCCTTCAGGTACCCTCAGTTTGTTTCCTACAGTTAAGAGTCTCTTATGGTTTGTCTCCTTCTCTGATTTCATCTTTATTTTTCCTTCATTTCCCCTATGCTCATCTCTTTTGTTTCTTAAGTTCCACATATGAGTGAAATCATCTGATGTTTGTCTTTCTCTGACTAACTTATTTCTCTTAGCATAATACCCTCTAGGTTCCATCCATGTTGTTGCAAATGGCAAGAGTTTATCCTTTTTGATGGCTGAGTAATATTCCCGTGTGTGTGTGTGTGTGTGTGTGTGTGCGCGCGCGCGTGTGTGTGCGCATGTGTACACATACCACATCTTCTTTCTCCATTCATCTGTCAGTGGACATCTGGTCTCATTCCTATTTTGGTTATTGTGAACATTGCTGCTATAAGCACTGGGTTGCATGTGCCCTTCGAATCACTGTTTGTATCCTTTGGATAAATACCTAGTAGTGCAATTGCTGGGTCACAAGGTAGCTCTATTTTTAACCTTTTGAGGAACCTCCATACTGCTTCCCAGAGTGGCTGTATCAGCTTGCATTCCCACCAACAGTGTAGGAGGGTTCCCCTTTCTCCACATCCTCACCAACATCCGTTGTTTACTGAGTTGTTGCATTAAACCATTCTGACTGGTGTGAGGTGTAGCTCACTGTGGTTTTTTGAATATCAGGATTTAGAAGACATATTTAGGGGAAGTGAGTATAGGGTGAATAGAATAAGTGAAGAGGATTAAGACGTACAAACGTCCAGTTATAAAATAAACATGTCACTAGAGTGAAAAGTACCACAGGGAATATAGTCAATAATATTTTAACAACCTTATATGGTGACAGATGGTAACTACATGTATCATGGTGAGCAATGTAATATAAAGAATTGGTGAATCACTATGTTGTACACCTAAAATATAATATAACATTACACGTCAACTATACTTCAATAAAAAATAAAATATTTACAACTATACCTTTTTACAATATAAAGCTAATTAATGACAAAAGATATGATTAATAAATTCAAGTAGCAAAAGATAGATTCGGAAAAACTATTTTATGATAGACAAAGGGTTTCTATAATATACAGTAAACATTTATAAATTCATAAGAAAACAATAAAGAAAATAAACAAAATGTAAAAATAATTTAAAACAGAATTTCATAGCATGGATTCCAATGTCCAACATTTTTTAAATATTCAAATTTATTAATACTAATGAAAAACTCAATAAAAGAAGAATGAGATATTTTATACCCAAGAGATTAGCAGAAATTTAAAAGAGCTGTAACATATTTGTTGAGAGGAATGCAGAGAAAAGTGGCTGGTGAAAACATGAAATCTAAAACCCTTTGGAAAGTAACCTCACACCAATAATACAGCAGCAGAAAGATAAATTAAGAAAATAGTCCCATTTACTATGGTACCAAAATTAATAAGATACCTAGGAATAAGCTTAATCAAAGAAGTAAAAGACCTATACTCTGAAAAATATAAAACACTGATGAAAGAAATTAAAGAGGACACTAAGAAATAGAAAAACATTACATGCTTATGGATTGGAAGGACAAATATTATCAAAATGTCTATATTACCCAAAGCAATTTACCCATTTAATGCAATCCCTATTAAAATAGCAACAGCATTTTTCACAGAGCTAGAAGAAATGATCCTAAAATTTTTATGAAACTACAAAGCAGCCTCAATAGCCAAAGCAAACTTGAAAAAGAAAAACAGAGCTGGAGGTATCACAATTTCAGACTTCAAGTTATATTATGAAGCTACAGTAATCAAAACAGTATGGTACCAGCACAAACAAAACAACAACAATAA
Source organism: Lutra lutra (assembly GCF_902655055.1). Taxonomy (NCBI): domain Eukaryota; kingdom Metazoa; phylum Chordata; class Mammalia; order Carnivora; family Mustelidae; genus Lutra; species Lutra lutra. The sequence continues at coordinate 66,721,873 of NC_062279.1, forward strand.
AACAGACACATAGACCAATGAAACAGAACCAATAACCCAGGAATAAACCCACAATTATATGGTCAGTTAATTTTTGACAAAGCAGGAAAGAATATCCAATTGGAAAAAGACAGTCTCTTCAACAAACTGTGTTGGGAAAACCAGACAGCAATATGTGAGAGAAGAAACTAGACCACTTTCTTATACCATACACAAAATTAATTTAAAATGAATTAAAGACTTAAACATGAGACCTGAAACCTTAAAAATGAAGAGAACACAGGCAGTAATGTTTCTAACACTGGTTGTAGCAACTTTTTTCTAGATAAATCCCCCAGTGCGAGGGAAACAAAAGCAAAAATGAACTATCGGGATTAAATTAAAATAAACAGCTTTTGCACAGCAAAGGAAACAATCAATCAACAAAAAAGGCAACAAATCGAACATCAGAAGATATTGGCAAATGATATATCCAATGAATGGTTAGTATCCAAAATATACAAAAAACATATAAACCTCCACACTCCCAAAACAAATAATCCAATTAAAAAATGGGCAGAAGACATGAACAGACATTTCTCCAACTAAGACATACAGGTGGCCAACAGACACATGAAAAGATGCTCAACATCACTGACCATCAGGGAAATGCAAAGCAAAACTACAATAAGCTATCACTTCTCGTCTGTCAGAATGGCTAAAATAAAAAACACAAGAAACAACAGGTATTGGCGGGCATGTGGAGAAAAAGAAACCTTCAGGCACTGTTGGTAGGAATGCAAACTGGTACAGCCACTGTGGAAAGCAATATGGAGGCTCCTCAAAAATTCAAAAATCATACCAGTACTTACCCAAGGAATACAAAAACACTAATTAAAAGGGATATATGCACCCCATGTTTATAGCAGCATTATTCACAATAGTCAAATAATGGAAGCAGCCCAAGTGTCCAATGACTGATGAATGTATAAATATGATATATATGCCCAATAGAATATTATTCAGCCATAAAAATAATTAAATCTTGTCAATTTGTGGCAACATAGATGAAGCTAGAGAGTATAATGCTAAATGAAATGCCAGTCAGAAAAAGACAAATACCATGATTCCACTCATATGCAGATTAAAAAAACACACACAAGCAAAGGGAGGAAAAAGAGCATACAAACCAAGAAACAGACTCTTAACTATAGAAAATAAATTGATGGTTACCAGAGGGGAGGTGGGTAGGTGATGGGTGAAATGGGCTATGGCCTTACATACCTATCTCTGTGCCCTCTGCCACAAGCATTAATAGTCCCACTTATTCACATTTGCTAATGCATTTTTTCTTCCACCTAGTTTACTATTTTTATTTTTTAATTGAAGTATAATTAACATACAGTGTTAGTTTCAGATGTATAATAAAATGATGCGACAATTCTATATATTACTCAGTGCTCATCACCATAGGTGTACTCTTAATCCCCATCACCTAGTTCACCCCCACAATGTTCCCTCTGACAACCTTCAGTTCCTCCTTTGTTATTTAAAAATCTGCTTTTGCGGGGAAGCTGGGTGGCCCAGTCAGTTAAGTGTCAGACTCATGGTTTTGGCTCAAGTCATCATCTCATGGTCATGAGATCGTGCCCTATGTGGAGCCCCATCTTGGGCTCTGAGCTCAGTGCAGAGTCTGCTAAGACTCTCTCTCCCTCTCTCCCTCCCCACTGTATTCTCTAAAATAAATACTTCTCTTTTTAAAATTATTTTTATTAACATACAATGTATTACCAGGGGTACAGGTCTGTGAATCATCAGGCTTACACATTTCACAGCACTCACCACAGCACATACCCTCCCCAATGTCCATAACCCAGCCACCTTCTCCCTAAGCCCCATTTCCCAGCAAACCTCAGTTTGTAAAATAAATAATTCTTTAAATAAAAGTCAGTTTATTTTGTATTGTTTCTTAAATGGGTGAAATCATGGTATTCATCTTTTTCTGACTTATTTCACTTAACATTATACCCTCTTGGTCCATCCACGTTGTTGCAAACAGCAAGATCTCATTCATTTTCATGGCTAATATTTCATTGTATATATATACCAGATAAAGAGGATGTCTTTATGTATTCATCTATTGATGGACGCTTGGGTTGCTTTCATATCTTGACTATTGCAGATAATGTTGCAAAAAAACATAGCATACACCTTTTTGAATTACTGTTTCCATTTTTTACGTGAGGGTGGGTAACCACCCATTAGAATTACTGGATCATCTGGAAGTTCTATTTTTAATTTTTTGAGGAACCTCCATACTGTTTTCCACAGTGGCTGCACCAGTTTGCATTCTCATCAACAGTGCATAAGGGTTCCTTTGCTCCACCTCTTTGACAATGCTTACTATTTCTCATCTTTTTGGTTTTAGTCATTCTGACTGGTCTAAGGAGATAATCTCATTGTAGTTTTGATTAACATTTCCCTGACGACTGGTGATGTTGAGCATCATTCCATGTGTCTGTTGGCTGCCAATGCATTTTTTTTTAAAGATTTTACTTATTTATTTGACAGACAGATCACAAATAGGCAGAGAGGCAGGCAGAGAGAGAGGAGGAAGCAGGGTCCCCGCAGAGCAAGGAGCCTGATGCGGGGCCCCATCCCAGGACCCTGGGATCATGACCTGAGCTGAAGGCAGAGGCTTTAACTCACTGAGCCACCCAGGCACCCCTACTAATGCATTTTTATGGTGATATAAAAGTAGGCCTTTCATAGACTACATTTTTGGGGCTTACTTTACTTTATGCATAAATTATATAAAAAATAGCAACCTTTCAATGAAAACAAACTATTTCCTTAAAATACAATGTTCAACTTTCAAAGACTCCCACATACAAGAACTAATGTAAGAGAAAATACTTTGAGGTTAAAATCCTTTACTATTTCTTTACTTAAAATTTTGTTAAGGTCAAAATACACAAATAGGTATATATAGCTTGATGAATTTTAATAAATTCATACATCTATATTATTCTCATCCTTATATATAACATTTTCATCATCTCAGAATGATTCCTTACACCCCTTCACAGTCAACATAGCCCCAGCATTCCAATCACTGTTAGGATTTCTTTCACAATTGATTAGTTTCGCCTATTCTAGAGCATCTCATACATGGAACCATACTATACTGTTTTGTTTCTGGCTTCTTTTATTCACCATGATGTTTTTGAGGTTCATCTATGTTGTCTATCTATCAGTGATTCATTCCTTTTTGTTGCTGAGGAGTATTCCATTGTATCAATATAATACATTCAGTGTATCTACCCTTCTGTTAACCTTCATTTAGTTTAGTAAGAATAATGATATTAACATTTGTGTGGCAGCCTTTTTGCGTACTTTTACCTTCACTTCTCTTAGATAAATATCTAGGATTGACATTACTGTTTCTTAGGTTAGGTGTTATGTTTAACTTGAGAGAAACTGCCAGAACAATTTTCAAAGTGGCTACAGCTATTTACACTTTCATTTGCAATGGATATTTGGTTTTGTCAGTCATTAACTGTAGCCATTCCAGTGTGCAGTGTGTCTTACTGATTTTCCAACATGACATATGATGTAGAACACTTTTTCAGGTGCTTATTGACAATTCATAAGCACTCCTTCAAGTCCCTAATCAAATCTTTTATCCATTTAAGATATTTTTATTATTTGCTAATATTCAGTAGAAACAAGTTCTCTGTGAGATAAATGTACTGAGAGTATTTTCTTTCAGCTAATGCTTGCTTATTCATTTAGTTAATATATTATCATGAGTAGATTTAATTTTGTTGAATTCTAATTGTTGTTCATCAATGGTAAATGATTTCTGGGTCTTAAAAGATAAATATTTTGCAAATATATTTTAAAGTCAGTTTGTTAATTTCTTCAAAAATACCTACTGGGATTCTGAATGGAATTGGCTTAAATATAATTTGACAAGAATTAACATATTCACAATACTGAGTCTTTTAATACATGAACTCATTGTCTCTCTCCATTTCTTAAGGTTTTCTTTATCTTAGCAATATTTTGTAGTTTAGTTTTCAGCAGGTCTTACATATTCTTCATTAGTTTTCCCTAAGTATTTCATGTTTTTTCATGTTGTCAATGGTATTTTTATTTTTATTTATTTATTTATTTATTTTAAGAGAGGGAGGGGAGGAAGGAGCAGAGGGAGAGGGAATCTTAATCCCATAATCCAGAGATCATGACCTGAGCTAAAATCAAGAGTCAGATGCTAAACTGAATGAGCCACGCAGGTGCCCATCAATGGTATTTTTAAATTTCCATTTTTAAATTATTCATTTTTCCTATACAGAAAAACAATGGATCATTTTGATTTTGTATCATGGGACATTACTAAAATCAATTATTTTTGAAAGTATTTTGTATAGTTCGTAAAATTTTCTCCAGATACAATAAAACTGTTTGCAAATATTGTTTTATGTTTTCTTTCCAATTCATATGGCGTTTCTTTTTTTTGCATTATTGCAATAACTAGGAATCCGGTGTTGAGTAAAAGTGAGAAAAGGGATGTTCTTGACTTGGTCCCAATTTTAAAGGGAAAGATTTGATTTTCACCATGAAGTACAATATAAGTGGTAGTTTTTCTACAGTATGTCCTTTTTTGGAGTGAGAAGTATCTATTCCTCTTTTGCTAAGGTTGTGGGTTTTTTTTTTTTTTAATCATTATCAGGTATTGAATTTGTCAAAATTCTCCACCACATCTATTGAGATCACATTATTTTTCTCCTTTATTAGTCTGAACTATAATGATGGTTATTCAAGTGTTAAAAGAAACTTGTACTCCTGAGAAAAACCCCATTTAGTCATGACATATTATCATTTTAAGTATTGCTGAATTTGTTATTATTTTGTTCAAGATTTTTTTTCACCTATATTTATAAAGCATATTGGTCTGAAGTTTTAACAATTTTGTTATAAGAGTTTTGATAGCTTTATAAAATGAGTTAACATATTCTCTACTTTTCTATTTTTCAATAGGGTTTATGTAAAATTCATTATGTCTTCCTTATATGTTTGGTAGAATTCACCAGGAAAGTCATCTTGACCTGGGGTTTTCTTTGGAGGATAGCTTTTAATATATATTCTTTTTTTTTTTTTAATACAGAGAAAGCTACTGGGGTTATTTATTTCTAACAAAATGAGCATTAGAAGTTTCAGACTTTCTAGAAATTCAGTGGTTTTATCTAAATTGTCAACTTTATCCTTTTAATTGCTGTAAGATCTGTAATAATCTCCCTTATTACTATGATTCCCAATTTGGTAATTCATATCTTTTCTCTTTTTCTTTATCAATCTGGTTGAATGTTTACCAATCTTACTGAATTTTACAAAGAATTAGCTTTTGGTTTCAAAATTCTTTTCCTATTGTTTTTTGTTTTCTTTTTCACTGATTTTCTTTGTATAAAATGTAAAAGTATAAAATGTATAGGATTTTTGACTGAGTGTTATGAGTATTCCATTTTATCTCCTGTATTGGCTTATTTTATTTATATATTATATATTTATTTATATACATATAAATGTATATAAAACAAAGCAATATATATCGCTTCATTTTATATTTAGTTAATACTTATATTTCTTCTAATAGTTTAATCTCAAATACTGATATATCTCCTTAATATATAATGTAATCCTAAAACAGTATTCCTGTCATTTGTACTATATCCCCCTTTTCTTTGAGCTATTGCCATTCCATTATAGTTGTGGAGCTATAAACTCCACAATGTATTATTGTTATACTTACTGTAAAGAGTCAGTGTGTTCTAAAAATGAATTAAGAAATGAGGAAAAATGTCTTTTAAAAGTTGCTTTTTGTTAAGGGGTGTGTGGGTAGCTTGGTTGGTTAAGCATTAGACTTGTAATTTTGGCTCAGATCATGATTTCAGGTCATGAAATTGAGCCCCACATCAGGCATGTAGCCTGCTTAAGATTCTCTCTCTCCCTCTGCCCATTGGCACTTTCTCTTAAAAAAAAAAAAAAAAAAAAAAAAAAAAAAAAAAAAAAAATTAAAATAAAAAAAAAGTTTTAAAAATACTTATCCTTCTTTATCCATTCGTCTGTTGATGGACATCTAGGTTCTTTCCATAGTTTGGCTATTGTAGACATTGCTGCTATAAACATTCGGGTGCACATGCCCCTTCGGATCACTACGTTTGTATCTTTAGGGTAAATACCCAGCAGTGCAATTGCTGGGTCATAGGGTAGTTCTATTTTCAACATTTTGAGGAATCTCCATGCTGTTTTCCAGAGTGGTTGCACCAGCTTGCATTCCCACCAACAGTGTAGGAGGGTTCCCCTTTCTCCGCATCCTCGCCAGCATCTGTCATTTCCTGACTTGTTAATTTTAGCCATTCTGACTGGTGTGAGGTGATATCTCATTGTGGTTTTGATTTGTATTTCCCTGATACCGAGTGATGTGGAGCACTTTTTCATGTGTCTCTTGGCCATCTGGATGTCTTCTTTGCAGACATGTCTGTTCATGTCCTCTGCCCATTTCTTGATTGGATTATTTGTTCTTTGGGTGTTGAGTTTGCTAAGTTCTTTATAGATTTTGGACACTAGCCCTTTATCTGATATGTCATTTGCAAATATCTTCTCCCGTTCTGTCCGTTGTCTTTTGGTTTTGTTAACTGTTTCCTTTGCTGTGCAAAAGCTTTTGATCTTGATAAAATCCCAATAGTTCATTTTCACCCTTGCTTCCCTTGCTTTTGGCGATGTTCCTAGGAAGATGTTGCTGCGGCTGAGGTCGAAGAGGTTGTTGCCTGTGTTCTCCTCAAGGATTTTGATGGATTCCTTTCTCACATTGAGATCCTTCATCCATTTTGAGTCTATTTTCATGTGTGGTGTAAGGAAATGATCCAATTTCATTTTTCTGCATGTGGCTGTCCAATTTTCCCAACACCATTTATTGAAGAGGCTGTCTTTTTTCCATTGGACATTCTTTCCTGCTTTGTCAAAGATTAATTGGCCATAGAGGATGTGGTATATATACACAATGGAATACTATGCAGCCATCAAAAGAAATGAAATCTTGCCATTTGCGACGACGTGGATGGAACTAGAGGGTATCATGCTTAGCGAAATAAGTCAATCGGAGAAAGACAACTATCATATGATCTCCCTGATATGAGGGATAGGAGATGCAACATGGGGGGTTAGGGGGGTAGGAGAAGAGTAAATGAAACAAGATGGAATTGGGAGGGAGACAAACCATAAGTGACTCTTAATCTCACAAAACAAACTGAGGGTTGATGGGGGGAGGGGGGTTCGGAGGGGGGTGGGATTATGGACACTGGGGAGGGTATGTGCTATGGTGAGTGCTGTGAAGTGTGTAAACCTGGTGATTCACAGACCTGTACCCCTGGGGATAAAAATATATGTTTATAAAAAATAAAATTAATAAAAAAAAAACACTTAACCTACCCACTCTCCTCTGGTATTTTCATTACATGTATGTTAGAGCATCTGGTATTGTCTTATATCTGACTGATGTTCTGTTTGTTTTGTATGAGGTTTTTCTTTCTTTCTATGCTACCATTCAAATAGCTTCTATTGCCCTTTCTTGTGTTTTACTGGTCTTTTCTTTTGCATTGCCTAATACACTGCTAAACTTAGTAAAGTTTTCAGTTCAAATACTGTATTTTTCATTTCTAAAACTTTGCCTCTTTTCATAGTTTCCATTTTTACAGAGAGATTTCACCCACGTTTCCTGTGTCGTGTTTTCTATTAAGACCTTGAATGTATTTATAACACCTTTCCATGTAAGTTTTTTTATTTTCTTCATTAGTTTATTTTAACCATTACTTAAATTCTGAATTTTATTTGGATTTCACCAATTTTTCCTGTTACTGTCCTCTTTCTATTCCAAGATCTTAAAAACAAAACAAAACAAAAAAAAAAAACCTCAAAAAAAAAAACAACCCCACACATTGCATTTAGACTTCACGTCCCCTTAGTCTCCTCTGGTCTGTAACAGTTTTTTAGTCTTCCTCTGTTTTTCATAAACTTAAAAATCTTGAAAAGTACTGGCCAGTAATTCTGTAAACTCTTTCCAGTCTGGGTTTGTCTGTTGTTTTCCTTATAATTACAATGGAGTTATCGGTTTTTGTTCAGGATACCATAAAGTGCCCTTTTTGTCACATCATATGAGAGAATTATAGAATATCTACATGACATCACTGGTAATAGTAACCTTCATCACTGGTTAAAGTAGCATTTGCCAGACTTTCTTTGTAAAGTTATTATTATCCCCTTCTCTTACTCTATTCTTTGGAAGTATCACTAAGTTTAGTCCATCCTTAGAGAGAAGTAGGTAGAGTGAATTAAGTTCCATCTTCTAGAATGGGGAATATTTATGCCACACATATATACTAGATTTTAAAATTCCATTATTACCATCATTTCCTGTACACTTGCTATTGAGTGATTGTTCTCCTAGACTCACGTTTTCCTCCTTTGTAGCAGGAGCATACATAGAGTGTACATACAAATCCTGGACTTTTTAAGGGGATAAGCCAAGATACACATGCATTAACACTGATTTCACTAAGCTCTAATCAATGGAAAATAAATCACACAATTGCACAATTTAGGTCTTTTGTACATTTATCAATAATATGGACTTTGTTTCTTAATATTGCATTAATTAAGGTTTGTAGGTACAGTTTTAGATGTACACTTCACTGAAGAAGAAATGTAGGTAGAATTTGGAGTAAAAAATGATGTTTAAGTTTGTACTTCAGCTAAAGGCAGAGAATTCCTTCGATCTGCAAATGTGGTATATTTCAAAACAGAATCTATAAACTAGCAATCAATCTAATAAAAACAATATTATAAATATTTGTTTGACTCCTGGGCTAGGACAGAAAGTGCTATTTTGCCCCCCCCAAAAATGACCACATCATATAAAAAACCATGAATTCTAATCATCCAAGGCCAGAAGGCCTCTTTATTTCTACCCATCTCAACCCTGAAACTTGACAGAAGCAATCGTTTTTATAGAATTTAATAATAATTCAAATTTTCTAAGAGTAGCCTATGCATATTTTGATAGTTGTTCACAAAGTCCAGGATCTCCTTAATACACTGTCCAACTACATAGGGTCAACTCTACTAAACTAAATATATTTTAAAATAGATTTAAAATCTATATTACTGAAAACAAACAACTTTTTTCTATTAATGTTTTTATTTAACAGATAAGCCATTAAATGAGCATTCATTAGAAAGGATTGTTCATATTCTACATATTTGAAAAACTGAATGAAATATTATTTTACAATGTTCCTGGCCAGGAAATGACTTATTCTGGTATTCTGGCTTTTTCTTTCCCCCATCTAAGAGAACACATTTTAGTTTCATAGTTTTGCAGTTATGTTCTTTTTTTCATAGTCCCAAAGATTCATTACTTTGATGACCATTTATCAAAAACTCAAGTTCAATCTATAATACCCGCTGAGATAGCAAATAATTCAGCCTCAGTGACCGCGTGTGTGAAAATGGGCTGTGTCCTAGATAAACGGCCTAACTGCCTCTGGAATAGATTAGGTCATCATTCAAACTAACCACACATCTCTACAAGAAACAGAAGAAAATACAGGTTCACTTTAGCAAAGCCTTCTGTTTTAGTGTAGATTTTTCCTTTAGACAGTTACATAAGAAGAGAGAAGTAAACATTAGTAAAAGAGGGAGGCCGGTTGGCAACCTAGCTCCTCATATGGTGGAATAACCTAGGTAAATTCAATGAAGTCCAAGGGCTTACTCCATAATCTTACAGGTTGAGAAACAGAAACAAAACAAGGTTCTTCTTTCAGGAATAGATTCCTATTCACCAAGTAAACAGAGATCAAAATTAAAAAAAAAAAAACTTTAAAAAATCTATAGAAAGCACAAATACCCATGAGGGGATTAGACATAGAATACATTCTGTGAAACGTATTCTGCAAGGGAAAAAAAAAAAAAAAGAAGAGGAATGAGGGCCGATTAAATTCAGAATGACAGTTTACTAATTTAAAATAAGGACTATAACAGCTCTCTTCTGGTTAATCCTGGCAGACTCACCATAAATTTTTATCTCCTCTCTTCCCCTACGGCAGACTTTAAAGGTTAGATCACTCTCCCTTTCCTCCTTGCTGTCTTCCATAACAGAGGTTTCCCTTACTCTATAAATGCCCTCCCTTCTTAAGACAGAGACTGCCTGTAATCTCAGTTAATGAGATATATAAGGAAATGGCAAAAGGGAACTGTAGGAAATGTATCATTTTCTCAATAAAGCAAATAATAGATGTACTGTTATGTCCTTTCTCCCTACTCTTTTTTTCCTTTTTAAAGTTTTTATTATGAAAATGTTCAGACACACACAAAAATAGGCTAGCTGATATAATAAATTGTTTATATACCTATCCTACAATTTCAAGAATTTTCCTATTTTGTTTCTTCTTTCTCCCATCTGACTTTTTTCTTTCAGAAGTATTTTTCTTTCAGGATTATTTTAAAGTAAATCATCATATCATGAATCTATAAATTCTTCAATATGTATCTCTAACAGATGAAGACATTTCTTTTTAATCAACACAAACACGATACCATTATCACATGTAACAAAAGTATCAGTTCCTTAAAATTACCCAATTGTAAAAATACTGATTGCCTCAAAAATATCTTTTTATTTCTCCATTTAACTGGTCTCAAGCAGTAATCAAAGCCCACATATGATATCTGGTTGATATGCTTTCATGCTTTTAATCAATGACAAGCCACCCCCTCATACCATATTTTTAAGGGAAACTTGGTTATTTATCTTACAAAATTTCCCATATTCAGTATTTGGCTAATTGTTTCTTCATGGTATCATTAATCTGTTCTCCTATCTCTTATTCCTAGAATCATCCATTTCTCCAAAGTGAGATGTAAGTATCTCGGGAAATCTGCACAATGAGTTACAGGAAATTTTGCATTTTCAATATAGAGGATTTTCCTTTTAGTAGAAAATGGTACTTAGAGACCATACCCTAGGAAACAGGAGCACCCACTACTTTTAGGTCAATTTTGGTAGAAAGAATTAGGAAATATGTACTGATGTACCCAGATCACTAAAGCAAAGTTATCAAAATATCAATAGTATCTTTCACAGAACTAAAGCAAATCATCCTAAAATTTATATAGAACCACAAAGCACCCTAAATAGCCAAAGCAATCTTGAGAGAAACAACAAAGCTAGAGGTATCACAATCCCAAATTTCAAATTACACTACAAACCTATAGTAATCAAAAAGAGCATGGTACTGGGGGGTATCTGGGTGGCTCAGTTAGTTAAGCTTCCAACTCCTGGTTTCAGCTCAGGTTATGATTTCATGAGTTGTGGGATCAAGCCCCACATTTGGTTCCATACTCAGCAAGGAGTCTATTTGGAGATTTTCTCCATCTGACCCACCCCTTACTCATACACATATGCTCTTTTTCTAAAATAAATAAATAAATCTTAAAAAAAAAAAAAAAGAGCATGATACTGGCACGAAAATAGACACATGGATGAATGAATCAGAACAGAGCACCCAGAAATAAACCCATGGCTATATAGTCAATTAACTTATGACAAAGGAGGCACAAATATACTCTGGGGAAATGTCAGTCCCGTCAATAAATAGTGATAATGCAAAAGAATGAAACTGATATTCAATCACTGTGTTGTACACCTAAAACTAATGTAACATTGTGTGTCTACTATACATCAATTAAAAAAGATTTCTTTTTAAAGAATGAAACTGGACCACTTTCTAACACCATACACACACCAAAAAAAACTCAAAATGGATTTAAGACCTAAATGTAAGACCTCACCTGAAACCATAAAAGTCCTAAACAAAAACACAGGCAATAATCTCTTGGACATAATAAAAAACAACTCTTGGACATCAGCTTTAGCAGTATTTTTTGTGAATCTGTCTCCTCAGGCAAGGGAAACAAAAGCAAAGTAAACTATAGCAAAAGACTACAGCAAAATAAAAAGCTTTTGCACCACCAATAAAATGAAAAGTCAACCTATTTAATGGGAGAAGATATTTGCAAATGATATATCCAATAATGGGTTAATATCCAAAATATATTAAGAACTTCTACAATTCAACACACACAAAAATATCTGATTTAAAAAAATGGGCAGAGGACCTGAAGAGACATTTTTCCAAAGAAGACACACAGATGGCCAAAAGAAATAAAAAGATGCTCAACACCATTCTCATTAGGGAAATACAAATTGAAACCACAGTGAGATAATACCTCACACCTGTCAGAATGACTAGAATCAAAAAGACAAAAAATAACAAGTGTTGGTGAGGATGCAAAGAAAAGGGAACCCAGTGCACTGTTGGTGGGAAGGTACATTAGTGCACCTGCTACAGAAAATGATATGGAGGTTCTTCCAAAATTAAAAACAGAAATACCATATTATAGCCAAATACCATTACTGCGTATTTACCCAAAGGAAAAAGAAAACACTAATTCCAAAAGATATATGCACCCCTATGTTTACTGAAGCTATTTATAATAGCCAAGATACGGAAGTAATACAAGTCTCCATTAACAGATGAAGAGATACATATCTGGCACATATATACAATGCAATATTACTCAGCTGTAAAAAGGAAGAAAACGTCATTTGCTACAACATGGGTGGAGCTAGAGGATATTATGTTAAGTGAAATAAAAGAAAAATACCGTATGCTTTCATTTAAATGTAGAATCTAAAAAAACAAAAAAAACAAATGAACAAAGAGAAAGGAGAAATAGACTCATAAATACAGAGAATGAATGGATGGTTGCCAGAGGTGAGGGGTGTGAGGGAATAGGTGAAATTAGTGAAAGGTATTAAGAGGTACAAACTACCAAGTTATAGAGATGAAAACTATAGGAATATATATATAGGAAATACAGTCAGTAATTATAATAACTTTGTATGGTGACAGATGTTAAGTATACTTACCATGGTGAGCATTTCATTACATATGTAAGTGTCTAATCACTATGTTGTACTTTTAAACCAATATAAATTATATGTCGACAACTAAAAAAAGTCAATGTGGAAGAGAAAATGAGAATTGAGTTGCCCAATGGGATTCCAAGATTAGAAGAAGCTGTGCAATATCAAAGAGGTGCACATATCCCATTAGTAAGTAATTATAGTTATTTAAGAATAACAGAAAAATATTTTTAATTTTTGTGTATTATTTTTTCAAGTGACCACTGCATAAATACTTTTAAGTTATTTGGTAACCATTTTATAAACAGAGCTAATAAATACTTCTTTGGCCTAGGGTAGGGTTTTCAATATCATCATTACTGATATTTTAGAATAGATAATTCTTTGTTGTGATTATTTTTGTGCATTTTAGTATGTTTAGCCTTAACCCTAGCTGGTAGCACTCCTCCAGTTCTGACAATCAAAAATGACTCTATCAAATACGTGCTGACTTCAGCTTGGGTCATGATCTCAGGATCCTTGGATCAAGCTCAGTGCAGAGTTTGCTTGAGATTCTCTCCCTCTTCATCTGCCTTTCCCCCCACTCATGTTTGCTCACTCTCTCTCAAAAAAAAAAAAAAAAAAATCCGACTAAACATTTCTAAATTTCTTGTAGGAGGTAAAATCATTTCCAGTTGAGAACAAGTAGCCTAAGACTCACTTAAAAAAAAAAAAAAATTCGAGAACTTTAACATAATGAAGGTCAAAACAAATGGGGTGGGGGGAGACCTGAGAAAGAGAAAGAGAATTCAGAATTTCTTCAGCAAGAAAAAATAAAACATGAGTTAGTGCTAATCTTTCCAAATCAAAGTCATGATTACAGTTTAATTGATTTATATTTGAAACTTTTTTTTTCTTACACTGAAAATGTCAGTTCCTAATAATAACTAACATAATTACTTACTTGCCTTACCCTGGAAAATATATAGAATAGTTTTAAAAAGGCATATCAATATTATGTCAAACAGTAAGCTTAAGAAATTCTTTCTAAATTTTATTCTTACTATATACCCAACCACGGATGTATAATCACAAAACTTCTAGTATTACTTGAAATAATTCTTATCTGTGTAGTTTTGACACAAAGTTAATATACAGCTAGGTCATTTATTTATAATTGTTTTCTATGTTTATTCCTTTATTTTTTCTGCCTGTGACTCATCCTGCAGTCATGAGGAGACATGCATGGAAACCTAAGACAATGCATAAGAGCTAGAGGAGCAGAAAAAGCCTAGTAAATGAAAGCATGACTGAACAGCTGAACCATATCAGTAACTATCTTTATGTAAGAAAAACAATATTTATGTAAAATACTTTCAGCTGAGGTTTTGGTTACTTGTAGCCAAATGCCTTCATATCTGTTGAACAACCTTAACCTCTATTAAGTTATGTAGAAAAAAAAATTAAAAGGCACCAATCCAAAGATCAAAAAGAATATATAAAGGAAAACTGCAGCAAAGAAATTTCAGTAATATTTCAGAAGTCATAAATATACATACCAGTGACTGTTAATTTAACAAAAGGAATAAAGTCACAACTCAAGTAGTTACCAAAAGGACTATAGTAAGTAGACGAATTCATTCTCCAGACTTCCCAAGATCCTCAGCCCTTAAACATACTAAGGAATACAGAAAAGAGTTTATAAAAGGAGGAAGACAGGTTAAAATTCTAGAGACTAGCTAAATCCCAAATCTCTCCCAGATGCTGAAGATTCCATTAACCTAGATTCATTTGCTGAGAAATTAGGGATCCCAGCCACAGTAGCAAATAAGGATAGGTGAATGGTTGCAACAAAAGAGAAAAAAGAAAGTCAATATACTTCTCACTCCTTCCTATATGTTAGATTACTAGCAGCAAGATCACTATGCATCCTTTACACTTCTACCCCAACATCTCCCATCATCAACACACATAACTCTCAGGTAAAAGAAGGATTCTTATTTAGAGAAAGTGAACATTCCCAAAGAAAAAGCATTCAGATGCGGATAGTTGACAGGGTCTGCCAATGCACAAGATGACTCACAGGATGCTAACACTTTAGAAAAAGCCCAAGAAATACACCTGTCTCTACAGAGCTTCTTATTATGTTTGGAAGGGCTGCACACAACAGCCAAGCACCTCCTATAACTTGAGGGAACCCTTCAACATAACGAAGGTCAAAACAAATGGGGTGGGGGGAGACCTGAGAAAGAGAAAGAGAATTCAGAGAACAGAATGAAACTAGAGAAAATAGTAGGTGATAGAAGGTCTACAACCAAAACAAAGACAGGATGTCATACCTTCTTTCAAAAAAGAAAGAACAACAACAAAAAAAGAACTCTTTATAATTAAAATTTTAAGAAAAAAACCCTTCAGTGAAAAGGTAAGTTGAGAAAAATCTCATAGAAATATATTTAAAAAAGGAAAGACAGGAAAGAAAATACATAAATATTAAAAGATGAATCCAGAATATACAGTATTTCAGAAAATAGAGAAAACAAGGAAGGAAATAATCAATGAAAAAAATTTCAAAACCGAAGGTCACAAATCTCAAATGTAAAGCATATACCCATTGTCTAAAATAATGAATGAAATAAGACCCACATTAAGGCAAAAACAAACAAACAAAAAAACAAACAAACAAAAAAAAAAACTGGAGTTAAAGATTCTAAGACTATCCAAAAAGAAAAAGAAGTCACATTCAAAAGAATTATAATCAGAACGGGCAATACTTTTCAAGAGCAGCAGTAGAATCTAGAACAGTTAAGTAGATTTCAAAATTCTGAAGGAAAGTGATATTCAACTTACAATTCTATACCCAACCAAACTATCAAATTAAACATGAAAACTAAAGATTGTTTCAGATATTAAAAAAACTCAAAAAAAAATTATATCCTATGCACTTCTAAGGAAGTTTGAGTAGAGAGTAATTATTAGCAAAACAAAGGAGTTGTCAATCGAGGAAAAAAGAAAAATGGGATCTAGAAAACAGAGAATCCAATGTAGCATAACTCCTAAAAAGAGAACTAAGAGTTCTGCCAAAAAAAAACAATCTGGGAGGCTTGGAGCAGAAAAATGGAAGACAAGTAAAATGTGCTGGAAATGGCTTATTTATTCTTAGGATCATCCCTGCTCTACTAAGGTCTATTGCTATATATTAGGAACTGAAAACTTACAAACTGTACTTCGTACATCCCTTGCCAGCAGATTATAGTTTAGAGCACCCAGTGAAAGCATTTGTACAAGCTTTAGATGGCAGAAGAAAATAAGAAGCCATTATTCTCCAGAGCATTCAAAGGCAGAAGAAGTGGCTTTCAGGTACGGAAAGCAATTCATGTTAGGAGTTGTGACTCCCTGCAATTCCTGTATTTCCAAATTCTTAAAAACCAGCAATATTTCTTGATTGTGTTAGGCTCCTAATTCCATGTATTAAACTCCTTTCTTCTGAATTAGAAAAAAATACTTTAATTTCCTAACCTAAATCTGACTGATTCAGGGATTCCCTTAAAAAAATAGAAATTATTGTTGATATAGTCATTATGTTATACACAGTGATTTTTGATTTAATTAAGAATGTGATATACCTATATTTAGAGAAGAGGGATTACTGAGGAGATCACTTGTGAAGAAAATGATGAAGTCTCAAACCATGGTCATTTTCCATAAAAAGGAAGTCTATATATAAAGTTTAAAGTTGATAAACTTTAAAATAGTAGTAGTGTAAGTCCATTAATTTTTTTTAAGGCAACAGGGGTACTTTAGAGGAGTAGGTCAAGGCATGGGATAGATTGATTCCAGGTAACAAAGAGGCTGTAAGCAACATTTGATTTCCTAGGTTAAGAAATTTTTTACTTTCTTAAAAATAAAAGGGTTAGATGGGGAGCCTGGGTGGCTCAGTGGGTTGGGCCGCTGCCTTCGGCTCAGGTCATGGTCTCAGGGTCCTGGGATCGAGCCCCCGTCGGGCTCTCTGCTCGGCAGGGAGCCTGCTTCCTCCTCTCTCTCTGCCTGCCTCTCTGCCTGCTTGTGATCTCTCTCTGTCAAATAAATAAATAAAATCTTTAAAAAAAAAATAAATAAAAGGGTTAGAAAAACAACAACAATGGAAATAAGAAACAGAACAATGTTTTAAAACAAATATACAGTTGCAAAATAACTAGGATCTTCAGTCCTTTGAGTAAGACATTACTCCTTCTTTATCTATTTATATGAGAGGCCAAACTACAGTCAGATTTTTCTTGGGGGAGGGAGCGCATGTGGAATCAAATACGGCAGCAGAGCAAAATAATTAAAGTGTTAACCCCCTTAACTTATGGCCACCTGACACATCCATCTCTACAGTGGGACCATATATATCACTAAGATTTAAAGAATATGGAAACTGTTTTTCCTACAAACATAATATATATTGCCATATATCAAAATATCATATGTTATACCTACAATATGATAGGTAGTTCCAACGACTCCTTCTGTAATTACTCTGTGCTTCCAGATTTGAACAGTTCCCCCAGGTGATTGGTTTATTGGCATAAAGGTTGTATACCTACAGAAGCAGGATGTAGACTTCAGACTAGCTGATCTGGAAGGCACTCTATCTTTACAGTGAGTGCATGTTTCTTCTCTAATCTATTTTGTACTGATCTAAAAGTTAAAGTTCATTGATTCCAAGTTTTTGTTTTGTTTTGGTAAGATTGATGACAAGAATGGAGATGTCACTGAGCACCTATGTAAAGCAAATATTAATTATAAGCTTATATATCAAGCAAGAATTCTGCTTAAGACAAGGTAGACTGTTACAATCAATACATTCTTTTCCCTACTTTCTATAATGAAAATTTTTAAACATATGTCTAAAGTAGAGAAAAAAATATTAAAGTTCCCATGTATCCATCACCTAGATTCAATAATTACCAGTTTTGTCAACATTGGTTTTTCTATTCCTAACTACATTTTTCTTTCTAGAGTATTTTAAAAAACTAATGCCAGATAGGTCATTTCACAATCCTTACATTAAAAAATGCAGAACAAGCTACCTTTGTCAATTTTGGCAAGAATCAGTATTTGAATAGATATTTGAATCTTTTGATACTAAATACATGAATATAAAATTCTGGCATAAGGAGAAATGAATGTTATATAATGTGGTTTATTCTCTTCATGGCTCATCTAAATTTAGAAGATAATTTAACGGAATTGCCCATCTTCAGTCATGAAATGTAAAGGTTTCAGCCCTTCAGGGCATCCATTGTCTTTGAAGGTACAAAAAGGTTAAGGAATCAGAAAAGTTTAGAGAAAGCAAGGAGAGAAATAGATGGAGAAAAAGAAGGACATGAGGAAAAAAATGAATTTAACAATCCAAAACTAAATTATTTAGGAATTCCACTTGCTTGAAAAAAGATTTGATTATTATATTAGGCATTGCCAGAGCCCTGCTCACATCCCTTTGAACTTTCAGTGCTGCCCTGCAGACTGCCAAATATCAGTACCTATATCTCTGTGCCTGAGGATGCTGCACCTGGTGGGAGTACTGGCTGGGCCTGGAATCCTTAACTGGAATAACCATAAGGTGGTGGTTCAATATCACAGCTCCCTCAACTCTCAGGTAATTCTGCGACATATTTTACACAGTTTCCAAAAATTTCCATAGTATTAAACTCCATCAGTAGCTGGTTTATTAGGTGCCCATCACTGTCTCCCTTTTGCCTGTGTCATTTGCCCATTTCCCTGCTGATGTCACCTGAGTTTCCCAAACAGACGACTTGCACTTGAACCCCTGTCTTAGCAACTCAATCTGGGCAAACCTTTACTGAGACAATTCCTAAACAAGATTCTTTTCCTGCTCTTTTAGATTTTAGATAAGCAATAAAAGAAGACAAAGACCCTGTGGTAGGTGCTTTCCAGACATTATATCTCACTAAGTCCTGATAACAGTAATGTGAGCTAAGAATTAGAAAAACTCAATAAATTGTATCCATGATTTCACTGTTAGAATTTGAATTCTGGAGTAAGTAAGATTAGGAAAAGTAGCAGCAATACGAATTAATTAATCCTGAATTTCCATAGGCCCCTCTTCCCAAGCCATTCTCACCTTAGTATCCCTTTTACCCTTCGGAATGAAAGCTACATAACAGCAAGGATTTTTGTCCTGATTAGGATATCATCAGAGCTACGAGTAGACTTAGGCACCCCAAGAATATTTGTTAAATGAGTAATTTATTCTTATAATCAAGATATTGGCCCATTTCTTTTTATCTTAAAGATTTTATTTATATGACATTATATATTCTGAGCAGAGAGCCGAACTTGGGGCTCTATCCCAGGACCTTGGGATCATGACCTGAGCCAAAGGCAGATGCTTAACTGATTGAGCCACCCAGGCGCCCCATGACCTGTATTTCATAACTCTATTTTTTCTAGATTTTCTGTAATTCAATCCCACTTTGCTAATTTCCTGGAAACACCATATTTCCTTGCTGCTCTGACCACACCTTTGCCTCTATGCGTTTGCGCTTAATGTTCTAACCAGAAAGTTCTTTCTTTAGATAGCTCTCACAGCTTGTTCCCTCACTTATTTTAGGTCTTTTCTGAAACTGCACGCTATTAGAGAGGCATAAATGCCTTATTTTTCTCTTTGGTAATCATCACTAAATAACATACATATTTATTTATATGTCTATCCCCACTAGACTATGAGCTCAATGAGAGAAGTCTATGGCCCGTTTTCGTTTACTTCGTTTAGTGGTATGTCCTCAATTCTAAGAATAGAGTTCCTGGTACATAGGGTACATAGCTGGCCCTCAACAAATTTTGTTGAATGAACAGATAAGTACAGTCTCAGTTAAGAGTATTATAAAATCAATAATCTCCACAAAATTACTTTGGCCTTCTGAAATCTTTTTCAAAAAGGATCAAGAATAAATACAAAACTAAGAAACCTCAGTAAGGAGACTACAGTCCAACAGAAGAGCTTATGTTTAGAATTCATTGATTAACATATGATATAGTATATGGACTCAAAAGACATACTTTCTAGCTCTCAGATGTAAGAATTCAGCTGCTGGGTTAGATCTCTACCACGGGTACCACATAAAACTAAATGTAAAACTTCAAGCATGTTTAATTAAATATTACCTTATTAGTTTTAGTTCCATGTTCCAGCCACAACTGTTAGTTTTCAGCAGTTAAGTGAAAGCTGAATGATAAAGTCTACTTTTTTTTTTTAACATGGCATGCTCTTATAGATCTTATAAGGTACTGTCATTCTCACCTCCCTCTTGGAGCTTGATTGATTACTCCTTTTCCTTATGTTCATTAATCTCATCACCTTATCTTTTATACCACTTCATTTTAGTAGAAAGGTAATAATAAAACCCTCATCCATTATCCTTTTACTCATCTAGTCAAGCGGAAATGGTTAATAACATGCTACAAATTGAACTTCAATCACCTCATTTTCTCCATTGTTGAATACACATTAAAATATATTCCAAAAGTGCAATTTGTTTTACAGGAGAATTTGTGTTATATTGCTACAGACAACTAAAATTAAGTGTTTCTCAGTTCGGTTATTAAATATATCCAAGTGCTCTTTTATCGATAATACTAAAACATTAACTCATTTTATTAGGGTATAATAATACAAGAGTCTTATCTCCCAGAACACAAAGACATCTAGACTACCTAATAGTATGTGTTATATGATGGGTCATTTATCTTAAAGAAAAAAAATACCAGTGATAATTTATGAATTGGTACATTATTACAGATGAAATTGCTCTCTATTTTTAAAAGTTAATTTGTTTACATGCAGCCTTATCTTGAAATGCAAGCCCTATTAGTGAAGAAGTCTATAACTGTCATATAAAACAGAAAGAGAAGAATGGATATATACATAAAATATAAAGACATGATGATTTAAGATTTTAAAACTATAACTTTTTAAATGGAATAAACAATATACAATTAGACTTATTTTCAAAAGGGAAAAATTGTTAAAATTATACATTTTTAATATACATTACAACAAATACTTGTTGAACTGAATTCTAATAGTCCTGAAACTTTAGGGAGAAAATAGCTATCCTTTTGAAGACGAAAGATTTTCTACTAAGATTTCCTAATTTGGGTGGGTATTTTCTACCTATTTGTAAATTGACATGCTCACCAACTAACTTAAAACCAGGTTTATAATAAATGTTGGTAAACTTAAACAGATAATCAAGGCTTCTTGAATAATATCTTCCTATCAACCTGAAAAAATATTGACTCTAGAAAAATATTTAATTAATGTTTGAGCCCCTAAACTGTATCACTTAAGAATAAAACTCATCTTTATTATGAAATAAATACTTGTAACGTTTACAAACTTATTACACCGTCGCTTTAAAAAGTGCATTCCTTTTTATCCATTAAATTGTTTCAATATAAAATAACTCAAAAATAATATATGATAATTACAAAGTTATTAAATTTTCTATCATAAATGATAGACTTAAATGACTTAAAAGTCAATTTCTTGGTATTCCAGAATCAAGAACAAATATCAATTTTGGTTACTTTTAAGACTTTTAAGAACATCATCTAGTATTCCCTGTGAATAATTCTGTTCTCTTTTTACGTGATTTTATACTTCTTGAGTTAGTGGAAAATTTTTAAGATACCTGTCATGTTAGGCATGAATTGCATGTCATAGTTACATTATGTTCTCAATGAGTAATCTTTGTTTTATGTGGAGTACACAAAAGAATACAATTATAATAGGCTACAATTATTAAATACTATTTCTTTCATAGAAAGAAACAACAAGAACATATTATTAAGTTGATATTGGGTATGCTGAATATAAATTTTCCTTTAAAGGAGAAGGAGACATTAATATTTTAATACTATTTAACATGTGAAAATTGCAAAAGAATCAATACTTAGGCCTACGTATGCAACAGTTTTGATTTCAATCTCTAAACACCCTGAACAGTATCAGATGCCACTGTCTATAAGCAAATGAGTTTATCAATTTAATAGGGATTCAGGCAAATCAGCTGCTTAATAAGAACTCCAGCTAATGTGGCAAAGGTTTTACTTCAATGCTGACAAAATCAGTGTGATAAAACTGATGAACTGATGAAAGCCTATTTTTTAAAAAACAACATTTCATGTAATTAATAGCAAATAGCAGAATGTGATAATTTAAAAAACTTTTATTTATATCCATTATTTTAATATTTTTTATATTTAGACATAATGGTTTCAACTTTTTATATTTCTGACCTTTTTCTTACTTTATTTATCTACCCTTACTGTTTAACTCATTTCTCTAAATTTTCTCTGCACTTGTTTCTTCTTTTTGTACACTGAAATCTACATGTAATATCACTATTTAAACAAGATACATTTTAATTACTGTTTTTTTATAAACAGCAATTCCCAACTTATTGGTGAAAAGAAATTCATGCTATTTAAAGGTTTCTTGTTAGCTGGGTTATGCTTTGTTGGCCCATAATTTGGAAATCTACTTTGTATACAAAGTTAAGAATATTTTAACTTGATGGGGCACCTGGGTAGCTCAGATGGGTAAGTGTATACCTTTGGCTCGGGTCACCATCTCAGCGTCCTGAGATGGAGCCCCATGTCAGGCTCCCTGCCCAGCAGGGAATCTGGCTCTCCCTCTCCATCTCCCTCTGCTGCTCCCCTTGCTCCTACTCTCTCTAGCTCTCCCTCTCAAATGAATAAATAAAATATTAAAAAAAAAGAATATTTTAACTTGAAGACACAAAGTATTTTCTAACAGTCTATATTTTCCTATGTTGTTCCCTAAATAACCTAAAAGACCAGTAGTAAAGAGACACTTTATAGTATAAAATACTTTCATTCTTAAGACAAGGGTGTTAGTATTATTCCTACAGATTCACAGTGGTTATTATTAATAACAACAGTTTTACATGACTAATGGTGGGTCAGAAAATCTGTTCTCACGTGTTCCAATATAGGGTACCATCATCTATATTATAGTTTATCTAAAAATATTTACTATAATCTAATCAAGCCTTTACATTTACCTTCCTGTTTTACAAGTATTACAAAGAATAGAAGTACAAGCTAAATAATTACTACAAGAAAGCAAATAGATAAATGCAGAAGGTGGGATCTTCTGTAGGACAAATGGCTTAGTCTCTTCATCAAGTAAGTGTCATGAATAAAGGGCTGCTCTGAAATAAAAAAAAGACATAAGGGACAAAACAACCAGATACAAAGTGTAGTCCTTGATCACATCCTGGTTTGAACAAACAAGTTATAAAGAATATATTTTGGGGACAAGAGGATATATTTACTTATAGGTTAAGTATGAGATAATACTAAGGAATATCATTAATTTTATTAGGTTACAATGTTATTTGGCCTATACAGGAAATCATAGTATTTTAGAGAAAAATAGAAAAGTATTTAGAGGGGAACCTGGGTGGCTCGGTGGGTTGGGGCTCTGTCTTTGGCTCAGGCCATGATCTCAGGATCCTGAGATCCAACTCCAGGCTGGCTGTAGAGCCTACTTAAGATTCTCTTTCTCCCTCCCCTCTACCCCCCATCCGTGCTCATGTGTGCATGCACTCCCTCTCTAAAAAGTCCTATCTTCAAGGAAAACTAGAAACGTTGTGTGTGTGTGTGTATGAGTGTGTTAAGGTGGGAACACTGGTGCCTTTCAAAATTCAAGTTCCTGTCAGTTTTCTTAAATTTTTTCTTAGAATATGTCTCTGAAACAATTTTTATACACACCATTTCTTATATAAAAATGCCAGGGGCGCCTGGGTGGGTTAAGCCTCTGCCTTCAGCTCAGGTCATGATCTCAGGGTCCTGGGATTGAGCCCCCATCAGGCTCTCTGCTCAGCAGAGAGCCTGCTTCCCCCTCTCTCTCTGCCTGCCTCTCGGCCTACCTGTGATCTCTCTCTTTGTCAAATAAATGAATAAATAAAAATCTTTTTAAAAAAATGCCAAAAACCAGCATTGCTCCACTTTGAAAAACATATAAACAGGGGAAAATGGACCAGAGTTAGAATAAATTATTTTATACAATTTCAGATATCATTTCAGATATTTCAGATATTTAAATAAATTTAAATAATTTTTATGGTTTCTACTGCCCTTCTTTATTTTAAAAGATTTTGATTGTTTGTTTGTTTGTTTAGAAAGAAGAGCAAGCAAGCACATGAGAGAGAGAGGGAGAGAGAGAATCCCAGGCAAACACCACATGGAGCATGGAAGCCTATGCAAGGCCCTATCTCATGACCCTGATGAGATCATGACCTGAGCCGAAATTAAGAGTTGGACGCTTAACTGACTGAGCTACCCAGATGCCTCTGCCATTCTTTAAAATAAATCAAAGCATGCATTATTTTACGTCGGAAACATGCACTGCATTTTAGAATGTTATTTTTACAATTTGTAGGACTTTTTAACCAACTTTTTACTTTTTTTTTTTTAAGATTTTTTAATTTATTTATTTGACAGACAGAGAGATCACAAGTAGGCAGAGAGGCAGGCAGAGAGAGAGGAAAGGAAGCAGGCTCCCCGCGGAGCAGAAAGCCTGATGTGGGGCTTGATCCCAGGACCCTGGGATCATGACCTGAGCCGAAGGCAGAGGCTTAACCCACTGAGCCACCCAGGTGCCCCAACTTTTTACTTTTGAAATAAATCTTTAACAAATGGGTTCACTGCCTTCCTCACAAAGGGGTCTCTAGACATTTCCTCTTCCACTACCCCCCTAATTCCTCAGACGCACTGTAATTAGTGAGCTAAGAGTATAAATTCTGGAATTAGACTACCTGGGTTGAAAACTTAGTTCTAGGAATTTTGGGCAAGTTACTAATTTCTCTGGACCTTACTTTCTTCAACTGTGAAAATGAAATAATTGTAATGGTAATAATCAAATGAGCTAACATATATAAAACTTAACACATCATGTGTTATGAGTATTACTTCTTACTATCAATAGTACCTTTTCCTTTACTTAAGACAAATATTAAGTACTTCACCATGTACCAGACACGGCGCTAAACACTAGAAATGCAAATTATGAATCCACCCTTAAAAACATAATTTTTACCACCTTTTTACTACTACAAAGAATGAATACTGAGTTTATTTTCTACAGCAAGAGTAAAGAAACCACAGTAAAATAAAGTTATTATAAATATAAAACAATATAAAGATTAATAAGGCATTGAAGAGTCTAGATAGTTTGTTTCATGTGACAACCAGCTAAGAATATCAAGACAATCTAGAATCAAGCAAAAATAAATTAAAACACTCTTTTCAGAATTTCTATTCTATGTAACTATGAATTTGATGATATAGTGACATATAAAAAAGAAGTTATAAAGTTTCATAGCAAACTTTAAGAATATTCAAGACTCCTGGTGTTATTAAAAAGTCAGACCAAAATAATTTTACATTGAGTCTTGCTGCTAAAGCACAAAAATGCAAACAACTTGCCGTAAATATTACCAAAAATATAAGTGGAAGTACTAATCTGCACCCTCCTCCAAAAACAAACAAACAAACAAACAAAAACGAAAACTGGACAAATATTTATTAACTCAAAGGGCTTTACTAATTATGTAAATGTCTATTTGTCCTACATGTAATTTTATTCAAACTTCCTCTCTTTTCCCCAATTAACAACCCTGCCAAATGTTTAGACTTGAAAAGGCCACAGCTCTATACACAATTAACAGTCAAATTCTGGCACAAATTACATGTCATTCTTATCTCTGTATACACATTGAACTCCTATATCATGTTGCCAGCAGGCAGCTTGCACTAGGGAATACATCCTGAATTTGTTTAATGTCTAAGAATAACATTTCACACCTAGAAAAGAGATACTATCCACTGCCAGTTATGTGAATGAAATTTTCCATGCTATCTCCTTTTTATTTTGTTCAAGTAGGTAGTTTAGAACATGATTCACTTTTTCATCAATCTGTTTAGCAAATATTTTCCTGAAGCACTATGCAAAAATATTCTTCATTAAAAAAAAAAAACTCTAGATAACTATAGAAACTTTCATATATGGCAAATGTATTTTCTGAAGTAGTTGGGGGAAATATCATTTGACAAATTATTTAACCACAAGAAAAAACACTAGAAATTAGATCAACCCTTGAAAATCAGATATGTATGGTCACTATACTTACCACTGTTTCCCTAGAAAGGGTTTTCAACAATGGAAAACTAGAAATAATCAATTTCTTAATTAGCAAGTATACCGACAATTGTCACTTGAAAATGCTCACACATGTCCTAATCTTGGTAAGTGTAGCATTTTATTATCAGAGTATCTCAATAAATACCAGTCACTTATATAATAAAAGGGCAACTAAACTATATCTATCATATAACTCATACATACACATATGTTTAAAGGTAATATGAAAGGCACTCTGTAAAGCAAAGGGACCTTTTAAAATACAAACAGCATTCTCAATTACACCTTTTAAACAAATCTGATTGGGTTAGTTACTGGCTTAAAACTCTTAAAATGGTCACTCACTGTTCTTGGAATAGCTCTAGTTTCTTTAATCAGCATCTGTTTACCTGTCCAGCTTCATCTCCTACAATCTTCTCCTTACACCCTAAGATCCAACCATATGACAATTTTTTCTATGCCTCTATCTCAACCAAGCTCTCTCTCAAACTGGCATCTTTCCCTGAGTCTGATACATCCTTTCCTCAGTAGATTCTTATTAGATTAGCAGATTCCTGGTAGATTCCTGCTTATCCATCAGTTCACAATTTCCTCAATGAATCTTCCATGAACTCCTTCCTCCTATCCCACCTCAAAAAATATTAAACATTGGGATATATTTTCCCATACCACCCCAAAACTCCCCCTACCATATTATTTACTATAATGTACTGCAATTGTTTACTGATC
This sequence comes from Lutra lutra, assembly GCF_902655055.1. NCBI lineage: Eukaryota > Metazoa > Chordata > Mammalia > Carnivora > Mustelidae > Lutra > Lutra lutra. Next base: position 66,748,821 of record NC_062279.1, read on the forward strand.
ACCTTCTGCTGGGATGTAAATTCTCTAGGTATCATTGACAAGAATCCCTTCCTATGAGTGTAAGATGTTATGAAAAGCAGAAAGAAGGACAGGAGAAGGAGGAGAAGGTTGGTTGGGAGGGAGACAGTGACAGTGACAAGGAGGAGCAAAAGGAAGAAGGCAACAGTCAGAAGAGGAAAAATGAGGGAAAGGAGGAAGAAGAAACTGTGACATGTTCGGAAATAGCATTCAGTTTGGTGCAATGAGTTGTGAAAAAAAGTTGCAAATTTGGAGTCAGTATCCTAGATCTGAGCTCAAATTGCACCACCTGTTATCTATCCAATGCTGTGAAAGTTGCTTATCACAAAGCTTCAATTTGCTCGTTTTTGTACAATAGGGAGTATTAATGACTATCCCACAGATCTCAGGGGGTTGTGAGGTTTTCATGAAATTAAGCTTGTGAAAGTCCTTAAAATCTGTGAAACTTTTCATAACAAAAGGAAATATTAATATTTTTACCATTAATACCATAAATAAGATAATCTCAGCTCAGAAGAATACTTAGTAATCGTTTCAAAAAAGTTTTGGCTTATAAGTGAATTAAAATATACTATTTCAAAACTATAATAAAAATTTATAATAAAAATGTTAAAAACTAATCATGAAATAAATTCCAATATCCTAAGATTTTGCTATAATCTCAGAATATCTGAAATGTCTTGTCTTTTGTAATATCTGATATTATTAAGTTCATTACACATTTTTATTTTACTTATTGCACTTTAAAATCCTGTACATGAATGCTGTTATTACTCTGAGAGCATAATCATTATCATTTTTAAAAATAAAAACTTGAATATTTTCCTTTTTTAAAAGACACTGAAACTTATCTCTGTCAGTTAGATGGTGAACAACAATTGCTATATAATCTCTAAAACTCTATTGTGCTTTTAAAATAGGTATATGTGTTTTGAACAATGGCTAAAATAGTAAATATTTTATTTCAAATTTAGGGTGAAAATTTAAAGAAAATAATGTCAGAACTCATCCTAAGGCTTCACTAAGATATTCATTTTAAAACATGACTAAATAATGAAAACAAATTCTTTGAACACACTTCGGGGCAGTTATCCATGCTTCTATTACCTACCAGAGTAAAATAATCCTAATCCTTAATTTTTGAGTGTTATAAAATTTAAGCTTTCCAAAATTCAGTAATAATCCTTTTGTGGGAATAAACGGTTTCTTTTCTTTTTTTCCAATCCATTTGGACTACATGATTCTAAAATTACAGATGTAATCATAAACAGCATGTTTCTCAAAAACCTCTGAAAGTATGTGACAAATTACGGTAGTTAAAGCTTGAATGAACAGATCTTTTTAAATATCCCTATTTCTCATACACAAGGATATACACATATTTTGCAAAAGGAATACTATTGCGATATTATGACTTTGAACTAAAGCTCTAAAATCATACTATTCAGCTAAAGGTTTCTTTAGCAATATTAACATGGCCACGCTGCGCATGTTACTTTTAGCTTCTTTATGTACAACAAACTGCATTCAATTGGTGAACAAATACAATGTTTAGTATCATATTTAAAACCACCATTCAAACCTTTTCTTAATGCCATTATCAGTTTTTCTTTTGCAACAATTTTGTGTATAAAAATAAAAGCACTGGATTTTTATTACTGCTGCCCCTTCTTTGTTTTGCTCCACTCTGCAAAGCCCTTTTGGGACACTAAGCCTGCATTTACCATAATACGGATTAAACTTTCTTTGTCCCATTGCACAGGGTTTGTTAGCAGGTTAGTCTTTTTACATTTTTCACAGGCAGCCTGCAGCTTACCCTTTAGGCCTCACTCAAAATACTTCTGTGGATTTACAAAAATGCCAGAGTGGTCTTGGGGTTAATTGGAAGATAAGTGCAGCCTTTAACATAGAGACTCATTAAACATTTAGCCTTACCACAATTCACTATCCTTAGAAAAGTTCTAGAGCCACTTTAGAAATAATAACACAGTAAAATAGTTGTTGTTGTTGTTTTTTATGACAAATGGTTGTTTTATAGACTTGGAAATACCTCATTCAACTGTTCCAAAGGTGATATAATAGAACAAAGTGATTTCCCCGATCAACTCTTTTAGTTTTAATACATGTTGATCACAGATGAAAATTACCAGATTTCCTAAAGCAACTAAAATGAAGTAAAAAAAATCACCTGATCTGAAATGTCAGGTAATATTTATTTATTTTTAAACCAAAAAAATTAATTCTGGGATTTTAATTTTGTGGATTTTCTTTTTGTATAAGTAAATTACCATACTCAAATGTATTTGTCACTTAGAGCCAAACGGAAACAAAATTTATTAAAAAAAAGAACTTGTGAAATATTTTTTTAAAACTCTATTTCTTTAATTTCTGAAACACACACACGCACACATTTAAGTACACACACGTATATGAAGTCTGATGTATACTCATTGCCAATAGGCTATTTTTTTATAATTATGCAAGCAGATTGTTATCCAGATTAACTTTTTCATCCCCTTACCTCCTTCCAACACTATCACTCACATACAAAAAGAAAAAAAAGAAAAAAGAAAAAGAAAATGCGACAAAACACACAGACACTTGAAGTAAAGGATTAGACATATTTGCCCAAGATGCAGATAACAAAAGCAAAAGTGAAGAAAATTGAAGAGACAGCCAAACTTCAGCAACAAAATGGTTAAAGAATCTGAAGCATTGTTCCCCTTATTTTAAAAGTCCGCTATATTGTGAACAGCGCAAACATCAGACAAGTTAAGATTACTGACCATTATCTCCTTAATTTTCTCCGCTTTCCCTCACATTCCCTCTTGCTATCTGGGCACCATTTTTCTAAAGCTTTATTTCTGCTAAGAAGTAAACTTTCCCTAATCCATCCATAATGGAACCTTTAATTGGATTGGGAGCAGGGTGGTGTATAAAATAGCCCCTATTCACTCAAAAGGACTGTAGTTTTAGGGACTTAAAGGAGAAAGGTATTGTGAAAGAAAATCCTCAGGGAATCAAGGATTAAAATGTGGCTCTCTTAAATTCATCAACTCCAGAACACAAATGAATTGCTTCCTTAAACAGGTAACTTTCCAAATAAATGGCATAGCAAAACTGAAATTAAAATTACAATTTTACACTGAGGAGAATGATGCATTCACACTAATAATTTTTGGCTTTATAAACAACTTACTTTTACATCCTTTTACTTAAACTCACAACTTCTACCCCAGGAAGCAAATGGAGTGCCTTAAACATACTTAGTCATATTCTCCCTACTCTACATATATATTTTCCCTATTATATTTCTAAGGAGAAAAGCATTAAGCCTCTGCTTAATTCCCAGACATGTTCTGCAAGTACTACTATAAAACAAGTTTGTTTCAAAAAAAAAAATACATTTTGCTCTTACAGAGGATCAGATAAAAAGTGATCCCTTAACCAACTATCCTATTCTCTTTTATACATATCCTACCTCCAAATATCCTTTGGTAGGATATAGTACGTCTGTCCTATGTCCCCTTCCACAATGCATATTCAACCACTTGGGATGTCTTCAACAGTGAGAAGGGGCTACAGACCATAATTACTCATTCTCCCACTGAAGCAAAGATATTCAAAGTATCAAAGCCAATATCTAATGTTAAAATGAAATCCAGAATGTTACCTACCAACTTCAAATTAATCTCTCAAAAATCTACATATTTATCAAAACAACAGGGAATTGTGGAAGAGAAACATTAGCAGAGAGAAAAATTTCAATTAAATTTGACATTTACTATGTGTAAGCTACTACTCTTCATTAAAATAATATAAAAATAAAAATAAATCAGTATTTTTGATTTAATTAATGGTACTTTTGAAGTTTCTTTAAGAAATTCAGTTGATTTTAAGAAAACCCTCATACAGTATCCACTCTGTTTTGGAACATTTTTCAAACTTCATAACAAATGCACATTTATTGAACTCTTTCTGTGTCAGCCACTGTGCTAACACTATCACATGAATTATTGCCTTTTCTTCTCTCAATAAGCCTATAAGGTAGATGTAATCATCTGTTTCACACAAGTATAAAAGTAAAAAGTATTCACTATTTTGGAGGCCTATTAAAATTAAGAAGTCCAACTATTATTTTTTTTTGAAAGATTTTATTTATTTATTAGACAGACAGAATCACAAGTAGTTAGAGAGGCAGACAGAGAGAGAGGAGGAAGCAGGCTCCCCGAGGAGCAGAGAGCCTGATGTGGGGCTCGATCCCAGGACCCTGGGATCATGACCTGAGCCGAAGGCAGAGGCTTTAACCCGCTGAGCCACCCAGGTGCCCCCCCGACTATTATTTTTATCTGTGCCATTTTAATAATAGAGAAGTCATTATGTAAATCTCAGTGGTTAGTATGTAACTATCACAAAAGGCTAATGTATTTAATTATATTCCATGTGTATTTATGCTTCTTTACAACTTCAGTTTTTACATATGGTGACTTAGTTTTAAAGGGATGGCCATAACACCCAGTACTCCATGCAACACACAAACAATGAACCATGGAACACTACATCAAAAACTAATGATGTACTGTATGGTGACTAACATAACATAATAAAAATAAATAAATAATAAAAATACATGAAAGTAAAAAACAGAAGCAATATACTCAGAACTATAAGGAAAAATAAATAAATATATAAAGGGATGGCCAGAAACTATGACTTAGAAATTATCTTCCATTTGGGTGTTCACAATAAATTACTATTTCTAGGGCATCAAATAATGTCAGGCCTTCATTTGTTGCTCAGTAAGAGGCAATTAAACTTAGATGGAAAGCAGTGTTTTAACTGATTTAACGGTATCATTATCTTGACTTCCTACAGTGACATTATCCAGACTTATATAAGATTGGGTCCTCTGCTGTACTGTAAAATATTTACTATAAAATAAATATACAAATAAAAAACATATACAAAACATGTATGCAGATAAATATATTGAACTAGAACAACATAAAAAGGAATAAACCTTTGGGGGCAAAACCAGGTTCAAACATAAGAATCTCCTAAGTTATACATCAGTGAGCCATTTTAAATCACTAACAAAAGTAAGTTTTAAGCACCAAGAAAAGCTTGTATTGAATGTATTTTTTATATAATGCTTATCCCTTAGAAGACAGAAATATAAGAGCAGTTTGTGCCAAGACCCAAAGAAATGAAGTCAGAAAGTTAAGAACATCATACCAATCTCCAGAGGAATAACTGTGTCCCCCTGAAACTAAAAACACAGACATACCTGACAAACCCCTAGAAAGGTTTCTTAATTTTAAAAGAAGAAATCTATATATTTCTTTATAATGAAATTCATATTTACATAACTTTGACAGAAAGTTATCAAAAGTTCACCATTATCTGAATTGTTAATGGTTGTATTCTCAGCGTATTTGTGGAATGTTTAACAGGATACATATAATAGAAAGCCATGATCTTTTTGATCAATGCCATGCTGGTGCCTAAGAAAAAAGAGATGTCTACAAGAGAGGAGAAGAAGGAATATGTGTTGGTAAGCAGATATTACAAGTAGCCTCTACAACTCTAAGGTTTGGCAAGGCAAAGGAAACAGAAAGGAAGAGGGAAAATCAGAGTACATACATAGTTTGATTAAAAAGAGGGCCCCCAAATTCCTCTCTTAAAAAAAAATAAATCCCAGGGCCCCTGGGTAACTCAATGGGTTATGCATCTGCCTTTGGCTCAGGTCCTGATCTCAAAATCCTGGGACTGAACCTTAGGTGGGGCACCCTACTCAGCGGGGAGTTGACTTCTTCCTCTCCCTTTCCCTCTGCCCCACCACCTGCACCTGTATGTGCGCGCTTTCTCTTTCTAATAAATAAAATCTTAAAAAAGAAAAAAAAGTCATAAAAAAATAAATCTCCAAGAGTTAAGTCAGTAGGTATTTCTGGTACCGGGTTGGAGTGAGGAAGCAAAGTCCAGGAAGAACAGAAAGACAAGAGTTACAAAACCAGGATGAAATTTAAAAGTCGGCTAAACGATAAGACCAGAAAGAATACTTGTTGTTTTGCTTATTATCTGAAAAAACACACACATATACACACGCAGGTGAGCATTTAATTGGAGCCACAGAGATAAGAAATCCTAAAATATTCGTAGCAGATACAGAATGATAAATGGAAAAGAACAGAATCAATCATAATTAAAGAAGTATGAAATGGCTATATTTTCTTAACAAACTTCATCGATATATTTTATAAATAAAATAATAAAAAGGCTTTCATAGGTTGACCCCTGACCTCAGTTGCTCTATAACCTTAGTTTTCCCATTACATCTTAAATTCTTCAAAAAAAAAAAAAAAAAATTCTACTGAGATAGGTTTACAATTACATAACCCTCTGTATAAGGTATTATCGAGCTTTCTTAATAATGCTCCTGCCAATTTAAAAACGTTATCCATTGGGACAAAAAGCAAAATGAGCTTTCTTTACATTACAGAGTTTAAGGAAAATATTTATACATTTAATCATTCATTCAAGAAATTTCTACGAATGTCCTTTATGTGCGAGATACTACTCTGGAGTCTGAAGATACAGACATCAACAACAAAAAAGTGGGGGGGGGTTGGGTGCAGAAACATTTTATGAAGGATTAGAGAAAAATCATTTAAAATATCCTGCTTAAACCTATGCATTGAGCAGTAGATATTAATTATAGAAAACAAGGTTCAGACAACCTTAAAATGTCTGAAGTTATTGCTTAAGCAAGGGGAGAATATCTCAAAATCAGAGTGACTGTCTTTAAATCCAAAACCAACTCTTTCCATCAATTCCAAGTTTTTGGTAAACTTTTCAGTTGTTTTATCGTAGAAGGAAATACTATAAAACACACACACACACACACACAATGCTACCACCCACCCCCAAATTGTAGATTCTGTTATTTACTTAAAACACATTATTAGACCTTAAGGCAAATATTATGGTCAACCTGTAACATTCAAATGTATATTCAGGCTTTAGTAGATAACACACTTGTAGCTCATTTTTACTCATGGAGGCCTATATACCTAACTAGTTCATCAAATATGGACAACTGTAAACAATTTTATCTTCATATACAAATGGGATCTAAAATTATTCTAGTGGAATAAAATAAAAATTAACACTTTATAGCACCTCAAAAATAAATATGCACTCTTACATGTTCAATACAGTTGACAAAGTTATTAGAAGTTTGTATCAAATATCTAATAACCTTAATCAAAAAGTTGTTCTCTCTGAATGACGATAATGAAAAAATATTTTTGTTTGAGAATGTATCATAATTTAAATGGCTACTAAGTTTGATGCTTAAAGGTATTCAAAAATTTTATTATATGATTAATGTCTAAAGCTTCATGAGAAACCAAATCATTTCCATTTTTAACAATGTTAGTTAGTTAGCAATCAGCACAGCTGGCACAAAAGTAAATATTCAAAAATTTTTGTGGACTGAATGACTATATATATATAAACTTATAGAAGATTTTAATGGTTTATTTAACCTCTATATTTACTCAAAAGTTCAAAAACAAAGATGTCTTATAAAATGTCCAAACTGCATAATGCTTTGAAATGTTTTGCAAAAATAGTAACTCTCTCCTCTGATGTCCTCTGTGACCAAGAGCTCATTGAAAGCTATTTTCAGAAAAGGGTAAAGCTAATTATTCAAATACGAAAACTGACTTCTAATTATGATTTCACTAGTACCACTTGGGGGTATTAATCAAATTACTAATTTATAGAATACACACAAACACATATTTGGCCTCTTCTTTAAGACGTTTCCCTGGCCCAAATATTAAGAGCTCTAAATCGATGCTTAGTATGTAGGTCTATATTCAAAATTCAAATCATTGGCAATGAAAACAGTTACCACTAGTATGTACCATCTGAAACTATAACAAATTATAAAAAGTGATCCCCAGGGCACCTGGGTGGCTCAGTAGGTTGAGGATCCAACTTGATTTTAGCTCAGGTCTTGATCTCAAGGTTGGGAGTTCAAGCCCCACTTTTTTTTTTTTTTTTAAAGTGATCCTCTACTTCAAGTTACAATAAAATTCTTCCTAAAAACTCTGTCACAAGTTTTATGTTTTAATCTACTCTTTATATGATAAAACTATCTTAATCTGTAATCTGTGAGGAAGAGCTATTCCAAATGAGAACTTTTTCTAAATAATAGAAGGTCTATAATACCGTATTCCTTTAGGTGAAAATATCTCTAAGACATGATGGTATTCTGTGGTAACTAGAAAAATACTCCCTCCCAAAGATGTCCACATCCTAATCCTCGAAACCCATGAATATGTTACCTTACATGGCAAAGAGGAATTAAGACTGCAAATAGAATTAAGGTTGTTAATCAGCTAATCTTAAAATAAGATTAACCTGGATTATCCACCACACCTAAGTAATTACAAGGGTCCTTCAACGTATAACAAGGTGGCAGAAGAGCAGGTCAGAGTAATGTGATGTAAGAAGCACTCAACCTGTGGTTGCTGGCTTTGAAGACAGAGGAAGGGGGCCACCAGCCAAGGAATACTGGAGTCCTCTAGAAGCTAGAAAAGGCAAAGAAATGAATTGTCCTCTAGAATCTTTCCTCCAGAAAGGAATGCAGCCTGTCAACATCTTGACTTTACCCAGTGAGACCCATATTGGTTAAGTCACTAAATTTGCGGTAATTTACTAGAGCAGTAATACAAAACTAGTATGTATGCTCTTTTTTCTTATTGAATGTACTTTCATCTTTAAAATCGAACAGAATCATTATGAGAATCAATTACTGTTTTAAGCAACAACCGATCTACTCCAACCTCCAAACATACACAAAGAAAATTCCCATATTCACCGTTAGAATATAATATAGATTCCAAGTAATCTTTTGACAACAGAGGTGTACTATTACCTATTACTTCACTTCATCTACTGTGAATGGCTCTGCTCTCATTACTCTCCACATCACTAACTACCCCTCAATCTCTACTTCTTTCCCTCTTAGTACCCCCCTTTAATTTTTTCAAGTTATTTTTGCTCACACAGTATCTCCTGAGCTTCTTGACTCTTGCATAAAGATTGGCTTTAAATGCACAAGGCTAGTCAATGCCTTTTTCCTTGTCTGCAAATCTACCAATCAGCATATAATATTCTGCTCACCTCAGCTCTTTTCATTGTTCCTTAGTATTCACTGGTTGCTTTCTAAGCAATCTGAACCTTAAATTTTCCTGTAGAAGGCTATGTGTATTTAGTCAATCTGCAAACTTGAATGGGAAGTAGCAGAGATAATGATAGCATAGTCATACACATACCCTCACTATTACAGGCAGCTGTGGTAAATGGCAATGTTAAGTGCATATTCATTTTCTCCACATATAGGCAACCTCCCCCATCCCTGCTCTGTATGTTCTCAGTAAACATTTAAAGGACAGGGGAGAAAATAAGCTCTTAACTTCCTAGTGTGAAAGTTACAGGAAGAAGACAGGACTAAGCAAACAAAGTCAAGTTATATGTAGTATTAGACTTGATAAGAATATATATTTACACTACAATTCATTTTCTTAAACCTTATCCATCTCCATCAAATGCTTTCAAACATTTAAACAGTACAAATATTATTAAACTGAGAGCCAGGAGATGTCCAAAATTATGTCCTATTCATGCTTGCTTCTCTGCTAATTGGAATTAAGTTTGTTTTCAAGTCATCTTTTTTTAGTCTTATGACAAATCTGTCTATAAGACTAGATACCCAGACCTTGGCAATCTAAAAAAAGACTTAACCAATATTAGCAACACATAATCACAAAACTGAAATATTACAGTGTTATATTGTCTTTAAAATCTATGCTTTATATTGATTATGTAAAAACACTGTAGAGATATAGCATATGTACTATGGTTTTTTTTTTTTTTTTTTAAGATTTTATTTATTTATTTGACAGAGAGAGATCACAAGTAGACGGAGAGGAAGGCAGAGAGAGAGAGAGAGAGAGAGAGGGAAGCAGGCTTCTTGCTGAGCAGAGAGCCCGACGCGGGACTCGATCCCAGGACCCTGAGATCATGACCCGAGCCGAAGGCAGCGGCTTAACCCACTGAGCCACCCAGGCGCCCTGTACTATGGTTTTATATATACTTTTTATCTGTTCACTTTCTGTTCATTTTCGAGTCTTTCTTCATAAATAGAACTTTAACATACATAAAATCATAGCACAGGGATAATCTGATCTTCTTTTTTCTTTTAAAATTTTATCTTTTGAAGTCCTATAAATATAACTAAGGTTCTAATTACATAAATCTACCATTTCAATTCTCTTCTAAGAAACCTATAAGGAAAGAATCCTTTTAGGAGCTCTAATATTAATATATTATATCTGAATTACATTTGAGTCAAAGACATAAAATAATTCATGAAAAAAGTAAAATATGACTTAAAAAAGCATGATATAAAACAGAAACCCATCTCCAAATAACAATTTACCATTTTCGAGCATACTGTACTTTTTCTAATTAAAGTTTTCCAGTTAAAATATTTAGGAAAAGCTTTAAAGTAATTTTAATCCTAAAAGAAGATCCGTAATTGATACTTGACTTCAGACTAAAATGTTTTCAATAATTCAAATAGTATCTACCAAGACAAAATTTTTAACTACACGTAAATTGCCCTTATTGAGTGAACACAAACTTGAATAACTAAACTTCTCAATCAAAATATAGATATACTTTTAAAAAATACACAGAGTATTACACTCATAAAATAAATTGCAATTTCCACATAAAAGCTTAACTCCAAAGAGAAATTAAAATTGATGTCAGTTTACTTCTGAGAGCTTACTATATTTGGCAAACTGCTTCCTTTTTGATAACACAGTGGTTTCAGTTTTATATAAAGACTCATTATAAGCCACAATGTTTCCTAAGAATAAAATATGCAACATTTTATTAGCTCCATTTTCATCTTCTGTAAGCAGCCATGGATATAACTACCAATCACTTTAAAACCAGATTTAAATTTCAAGTATTTTTCCTGTGATTTACTACATATTCCTTTAGGAGTTTCCTAACCAGACTACCTGACATAGTTTACAATGCAATGATTTCTTAAAACTTGCATAAAATAATAAAAATTTTTATTTTGTCCTCCACGAATTTAGAAAAACAAAAACAAAACAAAAAACACGAGACAGAAATCGTTTTCTCTCTGCATTATCTGATCATGTCAAAACATTTCAGAGTGGGGTACCAAGGTTTCCTCCTCCTCTTCTGAAAATTAATGGGGAAAAAGGAAGCTTTGGAGTATCTTGAGAAGACAAGGATAAGTAGGTGTGCAATGGATATCCTTCCAGTTGCAGGAAAGCAGAACTTAAGGAACTATCATAGACAACTGCAAAAAAGGCATTAAAAAACAAAGAGCATGGCACTGACAAGATACCAATAAAAATTTGATGGCTTTAAAATAAACTGTTACCATCTTTGTAAGTCATGCTTTTTGCCACTTATTAGTTTTAGAGTGAACTAAGCTTGTATACTCTATCTGTGCCTTGGTTTCTATATAGATAGGGGCAGGAAGAGAATATAACTCATTATAGATTTACTGAGAAGATTAAAACAAAGAGCTTAGCAAAATGCCCCAACACAGAATAGGAGCTCAATATTATTCTTGTACAAATCTCATTTCAATTGAGTTTTAAAAGACTTTCAGAACATTACCTCTAGAAATCTCACACTGAAAATTTGACCTTGGTGATATGAAGAAATCTGTTTGAAAGAGGAGAGCCCCCAAATTACTAATCAACCAACCAGTATTTATGGAGTATGTATTATGTATCTAGATCAAATAACATGATGCCAGCCTTTCAATAACTTTTCACATTAATAAGTTAATAAAGGGAGATGAATTCATGGGCAATGACATAGGGGAGACAAGAGAAATGAAAACATTTATTAAACTGTTTAAGATTGCTGGTAACTGGACTATCAGTTCAAAGCTCTCTCTGTGGGGCATTTCATGATAAATGTAAGGAAGCTAATCTGGAAAGACAAAGACTTCAGATTGGGGGTTAGTGGGAAAGAAGGTTGATTAGGGTTTTAAGGATTTTTAAAGAATAATGCCAATGACAGCCAGTTTTATTCTATTCCTCTAAGTAAAAACCTGTCAAGGGAACCAGAATAAAAGCATGTGCTTGATGGAATCCCTGAATTACTGAATCCCTGAAAAGTTCCCCTTCCTTTCTTTGTTCTCTTCTTTCCAGAGATATTTATCATACACCTACTACCTAACAGGAAGTGTGAAAGGTGCTGGGAATAAGAAATCATTAAAACAAGGACTACACCTGGTTTGATGAGAAAAACTTCAGTATAGATACTCTCAGAAGAAAACTAACCAAGCCTATTTTACCAGTACTACTTTTTCTTTTAAGTGAGGAGCCTGTTTTCTCAATACAACTTAAAAAGATTTTACAGTTTCAAGAGTGCATCAAATGAACATATTTAGAACATTTTAGGTATGTATTCATATCAAAACCATGGACTCTTAAATTCTATCCTGAAAGTTCCTGTCACTTAAAATATTCCAAGTGAAGGAGTTCAGGAACCTGAATTATAGTGTTTAGGGACCTAAAAACCATTCTAAAACTGCACACGAGCTCTCTGTTTGTTTATTTATTTATTTATTTTAAGATTTTATGTATTTATTTGACAGTGAGAGAGATCACAAGCAGGGGGAGTGACAGGCAGAGAGAGAGGGAAAAGCAGACTTCTTGCAGAGGAGTGGGAGAGGGAGAAGCAGGCTCTCCGCTGAGCAGGGAGCTGGATCCCAGGGCCCCGGGATCATGACCCGAGCCAAAGGCTTTAACTGCTTTAACTGACTGAGCCACCCAGACACCCCCAACCTCTCAGTTTTAAAATACCCTAGCCGTTTTGTCAGATGCCATAAAACAGTAATAACAAAAAATTAATCCTAGTTGGAAAAAAGGAAAGCAAGGATAATTCAGAATAGATTTGGGCCAGAAGAATATAACAAGCCTCTAAAAGATAATCCAAATTTATAAGAGCATGTAACCTTGGACAAGTTATTCAACCTTCCACATCTCAGTTTCTTCTTCTGTAAAATGGTGATAATATATAACACCCATCTCAAAGGGCTGTTATGAGGACTTATGAGTTAATATAGGTAAAGCACTTAGAACAGTGCAGGCACACAGTAAATGCCTCAAACATCCTATATTATTATAAAGGCATCTCACCTATACCTGGTTAATGAACAATTTACCCCGACAAAAGTAAACAATAGCTCTAAAAAAAGAGGAAATGTTCAAAAGCAGCACAACAGCAGGACAAGAAGAAAGTCAGAGAACTGTGTTAGTGATATAAATTGTGCTTAAGAAAGAGTTCAAACCGAGATCACAAAAATATGTTTAGTTTTAAATATATGGAAAGAGAAAAAGATACTCTATTTAGAAAAAGAATCACATTCTATATTTAACAAAATTTAGATAACTTCCAATCACTTTACATTACCCTAACAAAAGTTATATTGATAATAAAGAGTATACTTCTTGTGATAAAGAATTTGGAACCCCATCAATGGTTTGTTCAGCTTGCATAAGTCACAACTGATTGGACACAGTCCCTGTGGGCATGCCATTTCATCCAGACTGGATGGTTCATTAGTCATAATTACTATAACTGTACAGCAGAGACTGCAGTTTTATCTCATCATACATCTTTGATCAAGCTGCTTCAATTTCTGCTTCATCAGCATATGAAGTTACATTATTGGAGTTTTTTATTTTCAATCGGTGATTAACACAGATTATGCTTTTTATCAAAACATGTATTTGGTCTTCACATTTAATAGCGAGGGCTCAGATCTGACCACCATTTGACCTCTGATATTTCAAAACCACCTAAACACAATGAATCATCAACTGAAACCCAGAATGTTACAGAGAAAATTAAACAAAGGGAAGAACTGACCTGTGTTAAAAGCATAAGATGATTGCACTTATCTAAATTGAGACTAACCATATTTGCAGCAGCTTCTCATTAAACATTAAATTGCACACCAGAACACATCATACATATTTATTGTTTTGTACTGCCACTTTCAAAAGACTCGTACCACAATTAGTGTTTCTCTCAAACTGTAAGCTACATAAAGAAATTTCCCATGAAGCTTGAAGACAAAGTAATGTAGAGGACTGTACAAGAAGGTTAAAGAACAGATGGATAATAGATTTCACTGAACACTAAAGCATAACACACTTACTTCAGAAAGGAAAATGTTGCCAAAACATGGTTCAAATGCAAAATACTGAATGAAATTGATGTGTCGGGAATTTTTTTTTTCTCCTAAGTTCTACTGAAAACAATAGGGGACTAAATGGCCTGTCTCACTATTTTTGTGCCTCAGTATTTTCATGTGCAAAGTGTCCCCACTGTAGGCCGCGTGAACAATCATAATCGACAGTTACATGCAGGCACTGAGACTGCAAAAATCCCAGAGTAATTAGTGTTGTCTGAATGCAATGACATCTGTGTTCTCATGGTTTTCAAGACACGTCAGGCCAATAAGATGTATATGAAAAAATATGACAAGCATCACAAATGCCCTTCTGAAAGGTCTTACACTTTGGGGAAAAGCTGAAGAAATAACACATGTCATCTTTTGGTAAGCAATATATTTAATACTAAAAGATCTAAAAAGATCTTTCGAGTCATTCATTTTCTTTTTGTAACTCTAAAGTATTTATTCAGGATACAGCAATGCCGCGTGAAAAAAAAATGCTGCTAGTTTGTCTCTTTAAAACTTTCTTAACACAAATGATTCTGCGCGGTGGAAGTGTATGGGCCCATTCCTTAAGTAACAAAACAGAGAGCACATCTTATTAACACTGCTTGATTTCTTTACATCTTAATTCTAAAATGATATCTCCCGTTACTAGACATGAAATAATTTAAAATGTGTTGGTAAATGCTTTAGAATTATGTTTGCATTATTTCTAACAATAGAGACTGCCAAACTGATTGCATTAAAAAGCCTTTGTTTTAGAATACCTAATGCTTTTGCTGAGTGGTCCCTATTGCTGAGCCCTTTCTCTAGGCTGTAGCAGCATGTTGGAGCATGCACTTGCTCCAAGAAAGACATTAGTCATCATTAACAGAAGCACTGACACCAAATCTAAGTGCCTCTCCACAATGACCAAGTGGCAATCATCTTTCTCTTAGACTGTCACTGCTGATTAGGATTTTCTTTCATGAAAATTTAATTTGTCCCCCTTTCTTCAGCTTATTTTTTTTAATTCCAAAAAAAATAAATAAATAAACCCACAACACTGTATTCAGGAAAGACTGCAAATACAGCAAAAGAAGTTCCACCTTTAACATAGGCTACCAATATAAAGATTACAAGATTCTCAGCCAAATCTTTTATCTAATCCAACAGAAAAACAAAGATTAAGTGAATGATTAATAAACAGGGAAAAACAATGATTCTGAAAGGAATCTAGATTTAAGAAACCCTTAAGCTTCAAAAGGTGAATTCAAGAGATCTGAATAAAATTTTTCTAATTTTACATAATCCCAAACCTTCTTTAAAACTAAGACTATAATATTTTAATAGTAGCCATATTTCACTGCATTTCAAATTTGTAACCTCTATATCTGAAAAAAAGAAGATAGGGGTATCAACATGTCACTTCAAACTTAAGAAAATATTTAAGCGTCCATACCCTCAGTGTGCATTAACCTGCTGATTAAAGGAAAAGAAAAAAGGAATTTTCAGTGGCATTGGATGAATGAAAATGATTTCATGTGGTCACGCAGGGTACTCCGCAGCTAGATGATACTACAGACTTAAACTCTGGTTCTGTACAATATCACAGTGTTAAACACAAGATATCATAGCGATAAGTTATTTAAGGAAGTTTTAAAAAACATTTACTTTCCTGGTTTATTTCAATTTGTTTAAAGTTTTCAAAAAATGTAAGCATATGATAGTTTGCAAGGATCCTGGTACAACCAAAACTCCCATTCCTACTTATAAATATTATCTTCTCTTTATATTACTTACATTTTGTAACAAAATAGATATTGACTTAAATTTAAAATATCTCTAAATTATTTTATATCCTTTTAGAACATGTGTATTTTTAGTCAAAACCTGTTACAGTTTTGTGTTCATGAGAACTTAAACTGTATCTTTAAACGTAAATATCCTTATGAAATGCCTTTAAAACAAAAAATCAGCCTCGTTTCTTTTTAAATTCAGAAGCAACCATAATTCATCAAACTTTAATCATTAAATGTTCTATGTCTATTTTATTGTGAAAAGTAATATAAAACAAATTTGAAGGTCAAATACCAAATGCTTTAGGACTAATATATCACATTTATAAATGGTACAATTTTTTTTTCTATTTAAAACTGGTCTACAGTTAAAACATTTAAGTAGAGATTAGGAATTAAAATGGATTTTGAGAGTCAATTTGCAACTGCTGAACTTTCATAACAGAGATACCACGATTCAGTTAGGATGTAGTCTAAAATGAAAGCAAGACTATACCATAATAACGTAAGTTACCTATCCTTGCATAATTCTCTTTACAAATGACTGGCTCATTTCTTTATTTTTTTAACTACATAAATACGTTGTTTAATTTCCTAAAAGCTTAAAAGTAAACTTTGATCTTCAGAGTTGCAAAGACTTATCCAAATCAAAACTTCAAAGACTTAAAAAAGTATGACTGACTCTTGCTAGATGCAGTACATGCTCAAGTAGAGAAGTTTAGCTCTATAACTTCCACCCCTCAACCTAAACCTCCAAGTCACTTGTCAGTTAAAGGTTGGGCGATTTATTGACCGCCTCTGGATGCATACTGTCAGTGCTGAAGGAAATATGAGAGAGGGTTGTCGCTACTGTTCTGGAGCTCATTGATAATGACATACCTGCCTCTGTCACCCATTACCCATACTACAAACTACTTAGACCTAACTGAAAAATCAATAGCCTACTTGCACTGGTTCCTGTGGCTGCCTCCTTTGATTGTCAGCTCCTGTCTAGGGTCAGCACTTACATGAAAGGGGCTGTGACTGCCTGATGCTTTCAGGACAACCTAATGATATGAAACTAGCCAACAGAACAGTAAATTCTGTCTCCCTGCCCTCCTCATCAATTAGGCTTTGACTAGGCTTGCCTGTAGAAACCTGACCTTTTAAGTTTAGGTGAATATGGACTAGCTGAACACACCATTGCCCTCAGCACTGAGCCAGGAAATCTACTGACAGGTTAAACAAAACAGAAGGTTGTAACTGTCATAATTTGCATTGCACTTTCACGCCAACAAGGGTGTTATCAGTAGGGGCAAGCCCTGGAACACACAACTCCAGCACCCTTAAGCCACACTACTCATAAATTTTCAAGTGAAGTGAGATAAAACATAAATTCACAAATAGCAATGCATTTCTCAATGCTTAGTCTTTTAGGTTTGCACTTTGCAAACCCACAGAGTGTCCATCAACAACTCTTTCAGTGGTCACCTGCACTGGCCCTGCATTAATGAGGGACTTCCAGTGAATACAACTTAGAAGTAAATATAACTCAACTATGCCAATTGAAAAGATATTTTAGAGAGAATTCATAATAAAGCAAACAGATTGACCTGTATCTCGAAACGAGAATAATTAGTTCTCAATATATTGTCTCTTTCCTGCCTCACAGCCCTCCGTCCAAAAATACCCACAAGCTCAGAAAATAGTAAGCTATCACACCAGTGAAGGGAGGTGTTGAAATTATTTCCCACCACGCTTCTCTGATACAGCATCTTTTACAGTTTGAGAGAAAACTAAGAACATCTGTAAAATAAAAGATGTTAACACTTTTATGCTTGTCAGATCTTCTGATGAAAACAAGTGAAAAGCATGAGAAAGTAGTATAAAACTTTACTTACTATCGTGACTCATGTTTTAAAAACCATTTCCCTGCTTGGATCTATCTTTTAACACAACATGAATATGGCAGTACTATAGTTCCTTATAGCAACAGAGTTTCTCTAAGGAGAAGAATGACCATTCCTTTTTTTTTTTTTTTTGTAGTTTTTTTAAATTTTTGGAGTTAATTGTGAACTTGAACTTTCTTTGGCTTCAAGAACTTTTATAGAGTATCTAACCTTTATAAAAGTATCAGAAACACTGAAAGTCCATTCAACATTTTAAGACAAAAACATACCAGCTAGTCTTATGTACACCTTCAAACACATACTATTTTTCTATACATACAATACACATAGCTATGTCTTTTTCATGTTTTTATGCTCCAACTCCTATCAAGCAATAATTAGTATACTCTTAGAATTTATTCCAAGTTGTTATTTGGTTGTCCCTCACAACCATCTCCAACCTATAATTTGTCATTTTTTTCCTTAAGACTAAAATATGGATGGAATATAACCATTTGTAAGCTTATTCCTTTCTGTAATTTTTTCATGTTAAAAACTTTCATATACCTATATTAGAGCAGCACTGTAAGTCTAAATTCCTGCAGAAAGAGTTCTGATTTGAAATCAACTAATAAAGACATAAAGAACAACTTAAATCATGCTATGGTATGAAGTTACAGATCATTTTATCTTGAAGAGGTAGAAAAAAGTTCTAATCCACCCCTGAATTAAGAACTGAGAAAACAGTGAGTAGAGATAATGACTCGATCAAGGTCACTCCGATAGTTTGTAGTCAACCCAGGACAAAAAAATCAGGGCTTTTTTCCCCCCTAGACTAATGCTCTTTAAATGCTATCAAACTGCCTCTGTCTTATCTACCTAGGTAAGCTACATGACAGCAATGACCTTATATATTTTTAAAAATACACAGCTTTATATCATTCACTTTTAACTGATGCTGTAGTTTATAGAAAGTTTTGCCTAATTTCCAGAATGGATTAGATTTGTAGAACATTTAACCAATAAGGTACCATAGAACAAATAACTATTAGAAATAGAAGATCTAATTAAGTATGGTTGGAACCCCGTACTTACCTAATTTGATGATTAACTATGCATCTGGTAGCCTTTCAGGTCCTTTGTGTGTACCTATCTGATAGCAAAGTGAAAGGGCATGGATAGTGTCTGGTCCCAGCAAGCAAATCATTTGGAAACAGTCATAGCCATAGATCAAAGATTTTTCACTCTATCCAGGCTGATTTAAACCTACCAACCCAGGTTTTGTCTTCAGACAAAACCAGTCAGAAAATAAAAGAATGACTCTTTAGGATCCAAAGATAATAAGGGAAGATAGAAAGGGAAAATTCAGAAAAGAAACAGGCTGGCAGAACCTTGATATACATAGGCCAAGACAGCTGTTTTATATCCTAGCTTGATTTCACATGGTTAAAGGAAAAGTTTCCATTCCTTAGATCATCAAATATTATTTTATTTATACTATACAGATGTCTTCAATACGTAGATTGGAGCCAATGAAGAATTTTTGTTGTTGTTGTTTAACTAACTATAAGGAATCAGAAAGACCTCTCAGCACATCACTTTTACTCTAATTCACAATGTTTAAAGGAAGTAACAGGCTAGAGTTTTAACATTTCCATTAAAAATAATACAAATTCTATTAAAAATTTTCTGTGATGGTAGCAAAAGAATGATGCCAAATGACCTCTACTAGTAATAATGAAGATGGAGTGTGATAGAACTGATATATTTTAAAATAAACTAAAATGTTCAAAAAGACTAGTTTTCCTGAAGTATAATACCAAACTATCCATATGATATGCTTAACTGATGATTTTAAACATAGGTCCACAAAATGTCTTACATGACCTGAAAGAAATATAGAACACAATACCAAGTCTTATATTTTGAACTAAGTACAGCGCAGAACTAGCATAATCTACATCCCTAATCTCAATCATCTGTTACAGATATGTCTGGCACTGATCACAAAGGAAAACAGAAATGGGAATGGCGATGGCTCTAAGATCCCCCAAAATATATTCTACATGTGAGTGTATAGTATTAAGTTATTAAGCAAAGGATAGCACACCTTCTTTAAACCATAAAATTTAATGTCTTGAATAAAATGGAAATCAAGAGTTTTGATTTATTTAGCATCAATTTCAATACTGACTAATCCTGATTTTCCTATCTTCTGGAATTGATATTAAAAAAAACACCTAGACACAAAAAATAATCCACAAATTATATAATCATTCCTTAAATAGTTAAGAGCTGGTTCTACTGAAAGTACCCTCTCATTTGTTGAAGATTATAGCGAGTTATGAAAGCCAAAATTATTTGACAGGTGAAATTTAATATCTACCTCATAGTATATTAGCAACTTCAAATTGTTAAAAAGGAAGGAAGAAAGGAGGACAGGATCTTATTTGTTCTAACTTTCAGAACTTGTTTATCTATGGAAATAAAAATGTAATTACTACAACTCTAAAACGTATACATTTAAAATGAGAAAAAGCTAAATGATTTATTGGTAAGACCAAATGATATATCCCAACATACGTGAAAATACAATAAGTTCAATGAAACACCTTCTGAGAGATGCTTGCTGAATTAACTTGGATTTTCTTAAAATTTCATATCCTGGCTCAGTAATACAATGGTATGTACTTTTCGGTTAGGCTAAAAGCTGCTTGCTTCCATTTTCCTGAGTACAATTTCTCTGCTCTATCATTATACATCTTGGTAAGATCAAATTATGTATAGCTTAATAAGGTATGTTATTCAACTTGGGGGAAAACAAGAACATATACTGTACTCTTCAATTTTCTTAACCTACGAAGTAAGAATTAGACTTGTAAAAGATATAAAAGTATAAACAACACCACCAATCATATATTACCTGAGGTTACCCAACCAAATTCAAAAGGCCCACAACACAATGCTCAAAAGCATGTAAAAGATTTATTTCTTAATACAGTTCAATAGGCTTACTATGCAAAATTAAAGCTATTGCTTTTACCTGACAGAACATTATCTTAAGTTCAAACTGTACAAATGAGAACAATACCCTTGGGTAACCAATCAAAGAGATTACAAGGGTTTGTTTTTTTGTTTTTTGTTGTTTTTTTTTTTAAAGCTATTTTGTAAGAGGAAAAAACAAAAACAACTTGGTTCAGCAGTGTGACTGACCATTTAAAACAGGTACTACAGCGAACTGTTCAAATAAAACATTCAATTACTGATTACTCTCTAGACTGATTCCACAATAGTAATTATTGATAGTTTAGAAACAATGTCTATGATACCTCAGTTTTGGAAATCAGATAATTTCACAGAGAGCAAAAGAGAATGTGATTTTACCTTGACTTTTAATACAATGGAGATACTACAACCCTGATAATTGTTTTTAAAAGCTTTTTTAAAATAATTACGTCAATAAAATTTCATCAACTAATACACAATTTGTTTGGATTATTCACTTTTCTTTCTGTTTTTAATAGAATATTTTTTAAATGAAGGGAGTTTAGTAGTTGTTCATTTCCCCATTTATATTTTGACCAAAAATTATTTTTTCTTTTAAAAAAATCAAGCATTTTTATAAATATGTTGAAAGATTAAGTACGTAAGAACCCCAAAATTTAGCAACTACACAGATGCTTCAAAATTAGATTTTAGAGGAAGAGAGTATACACATGTAAACATGAGGTCCTTTGTTTTCCAAAAAGTGTAAATCCTTCCAAGTTGTTTTTTTTTTTTTTTTAAGTCAATAACCTGATTATGTTTTGAATACTTCTAAAATGTTTTCCTGGAAAACAAAATTATATAATCTAAAATCTGTATACTCTTTAGTAAAGATTGTTACAATACTGTATGCCATGTCTATAAAGAATAAAATCATGAGTATCTTTTAAGTCTCAGCGATATGATAAAGTAAAAAATGCACTGTTTAACTTAGTAAATATATTTCTAAGTAAAGATCAGCAAAAAATAAAACAGTTTAAGGATTCTGTATTCTCTGGAAATGTAAACAGGATTAGATCTGTCAGATGTACAGAAGCTCTGACTTCAGCCATTAGCTTGGTTTTGCTCCTGAGAAACACAACATGAACTACTGAATGATTTCTTTTCAAATCCATATATTCCCTCAAGCAGTTCAAGCTTCATCAGCAGTGCAGGAATGTTTTAAAATGACAGGCAAAGAGCATTAGTTCTCTTTTTTCTCTCATACTGTTTCCCTATAAATGGAAGACAGGGTTCTTTCCTCAAAGCACTTAAGCGGAGGCTGTTTAAATCAATTGCTGTAGGAAAATATGACTGAATTCTCTATGCAAGAAAGTATCACAACTGGATTGTTCATTTCTTTTCGAGGAAAAACTCCGAGAAAATCAAGTATTGTATTACTATCTTAGAGTAACATATTATAAAATTAGCATCCTATTAATTGCCCATTATTCTTCAGTTATAAATATCTTCAATGTAAGTCTTCTGCCAAATCATCACCTCATTTTAGCACCAAACAGTACCCAGTTTTGCTTCTAATTTTAAATATAAAAAGGTCCTCAGATTAAGATAGACCATTATGTTCAAGATCTTATTTGTATAAATAGTTAAATCTTATTTCCAAGTTTTTGTACTCATAAGCATTTCATTGCAAGAGGAAATTCAATTAATAATTGAAAGTTTATTTGCTCATGATCAATTTAAAAAAGGATGTAAAGTATAATCTGGCTATTCTTCTGGAGCTTAAATATTCAAAACTTTTTTCAAAACTTTTTTGAAAAACTAGCCCATTAATTTTTTCAAAAACTAGCCCATTAATTTCTATAACTTGACTTCGATTTTAAGGAAACCGGAAATTTTAAGGCTAAAGTTTCAACACATACATTTTAGCTTACACTAACTAAAAACAACCCCTCCTTAGTATTATAGTGCACATTTTCATAAAATGCTTCTCAAGTAATGTGAAGGTAAAGACTAGAGAAGTCTGAAGGTTATGGACTACACAAAATCCCAAACAAAAAATTCAAATCACACCCTGAATATCCTCCCTCTCTTTTTAGGAATGTCTGTAAG
The DNA here is from genome assembly GCF_902655055.1 of Lutra lutra. Lineage (NCBI taxonomy): Eukaryota > Metazoa > Chordata > Mammalia > Carnivora > Mustelidae > Lutra > Lutra lutra. The sequence continues at coordinate 66,771,905 of NC_062279.1, forward strand.
CTAGCCCAGCATTGCAGGTCTTGGGCAGAAGCATGCTGATGTTGGCACTGCCTAAACCAAACAAACAAGATGTTTAACAGTCAAATAAAATGTCCTGCAACCTCCCTAATGAATTTGTCAAGGACCATCAGATTTCTCTCCCCCTCTTTTGCCTCATTAACTCAAGTATGATGAGACGGATTATAACAAGAGAATACAGATCAATCGGTCTGAAGACCTGAAGTGGCTTTTAGCCTCTAGAGTTTCTTTCTCTCACTTGGTCTCCTTTAATAGAATACGGTATCTCCTGCAGAAGGGGCTGCCACTTCGTTTTAATACACCATCAAGGAGCTGCTGATGGACTTCTATACTAACATACATAAAAGCAGAGGTGACAGGGGCTCTTCAATTACAGCCTCCTCGGATACCGTTTCCCCCTTCAATTATTCAACCAGAGGAAGAGCGGATCCGCAAACACACAGCTGAAGCAGCTCTTAGAGCAGAGGCAGCCAGAGTGAGTTGGGGTGGGGGAGGGGGGGGAAGGAGGAAGGGAACGAGCAAGAGCGAGCATTATTTGCTGGAAGTGTTTAAGTTTATTGCTCGAATGATGTTTCTAATTAGTACCATGGCAATAAATTAAAGTCGTCTTTGTTTAACTGATTTATTATTTACTACAGCATCTACCTTAGACAGGGTAAATTGGTAATGAATTGTTTTTAAATCAAAACATTTGTAACGTTTTATCATCCCTCAGTCTCTGTATGTAAAAGTGGAGAAACCCAGAGACAAGGGTGCCACGAAACTTGGTCGAGCCCCACAGAGCCGGAAAAAGAGGAGTGGGGTATCAGGGAGTGGTGGCGCGAAGACCCGCGTGGCCGGGCCGGCGCCTACCCAGGGACCCGGGGGTGAGGGGTGGCGACGCCGCACTGGAGCTGGGAAGATGAACAACTGCCGTCACCCCCGGGACTTTTTGCAAACGCTCCCAGGAACGTCGCGGGCCAGGCCGGTCCACGCGCAAGGCCTTCCCTGCTCGGGTACCCGAAATGAGTAAGAAGCGGCCACCTCCAGGGTCTGGGAGGGAAAGCTCCGCACCCTCCGACCCCAGCACAACTCTCCGCCAGGAACTGCCCCGGGGCTAAGCTGCAGTAGATCCTCTCAGGGCTGGCCGAACAACTCTGCAGCAAAGTGTCCCTCCTGCCCGGTAATATTTCCCAGAGCGCCAGTGTGACCTCCAAAGCATTAGCCGGGGTACCTACAGAGTCTGGGCTTCGCACTCGCGCGAACGCCGAAGACGCCACGGCTCGGCTCTATCCTTCCACCGCCAAGCACTCCCGAGATGAAAGCTGCGCCCCCAGCAAGGCGGGACCCAAACGCCGCCCCAAGTCACCGCCACTGCGGGAGAAGTTGACAAAAGCTCTGCACCCCAGAGTATGGTGTTTGCTTACTTCCGACTGTACTTCCCAACTCCTGGCTACCAAAGACATATTCTTCACAAAATCCGACTTGATTTTTTTAAAAGCCAACCAGTTCTTTAGAAAGAGGCTGTGGCAAAGAGAGTGAGGGGGGCAAGTCACCAGTGGTCTGCTCCACAGACCTAAGAAAGAACCAAGAAGTCCAAGTATCTGACATCAAGTACATGGAGAGAAATAAACTTTCCTTATGCAACTGAATTCAGGTTTACCTGGTCCAGCTTTTAAGAGGGCACCTCAAGCCCTCCCAAGAGCTTTTGCAAAAGCAGCAGGCACACCGGTTTTGCAAAAGGAAGTGTTTGCCCAAATGGCTTCATAGATTTTTTATTTCTTATGTCATTATCAGAGAATATCGAAAATCTAACCAAAAGTAATTCCATCCACTTGATTTGTCTTAAAAAGACTCAGCATCAAGACACCTGAGGTTCAAACATAAACCCTCCATACTAAGCAAATCAAAAACACTGTTACAGTTTCTTTCATCCAAAAGTAGGGAAAGGCTACAAGGGGTACAGCTTGAAAGTATAATACATATACTAAAAGCACATGCATGAGTTTCAGTGAAATGCCAAGGGAGGAGTGAAGCCATCTGTGTAATCAATAACAGGATAGTTATAGATTTTTGCAGCAGTGAAGTCTTTTAAAAGCAACAGTCAATTATGAAAATAAAATCATTTTACAAGTGAAACTCTACTGCCTCAGAGTATATTCAAAATTAGGTTTATAATATCTAACATTTTAAGAAAACTTTAACTCAGGTTCACTTTTACAAATTCTTTTCATTTTTATTGTTTAAAACAATTTTAGTGGCTTAGTTAATTTAAAAGTACATCCAACAATATTCTACCACATACAAATTTGCACTCTTTCTCAAGACTTAAACATAGTTTATCTCTAATAACTAGTCTTTTTAACAAAAGTAATAGCATAAAAATATCTGAATCTTAATTAAGAAGTAATTATCAAACAAGGTGCCTGCACTATTTTTACTCTGCCCCATTTTTCAACAGGATATGGAAATTACTGAAAAGAGATTTATGGTCATAAACCTTCACCCCATATCCATTCCACACACACACACCCCAACTGGTGCACACATACAGCAATTGCTCTGGCTCTTGGCAGCAATGGGAGAGAAGGGGAAGAGAAGGGAAGGAGAGTTTGCCAGAGGAGAAAATCTAGAAAAATGTAGGTTCTTTCCAAGATTGCCCATCTTCCTTCTATTTGCCTTCAAGCAAAAGTAATTTTCTCAGAGTTTGCACCTTCTGCACAATGTTGGTAGGAAGAAAAAAAAAGTGAACCTTTCTCAACCACTGCTACTCTCTCGCGTTATTCCAGCCATCTCCAGGAAGTCCCTTCTATATAGACTCTTTTTCTTCCTTGCAACAGATAAGAGGAGAGGATAAAGAAGAAGGGGGCTGTAAAATGTGTGTGAGCATTTGACTTCTACTATCTCCTCCTATTTTCTTACTTCTCTCTTTACCCCCTTTCTTTATCAAGTGCAGCGGTCGCGGCTACTGTCTGCCAAGCATGCCTGTCTTCTCTCTCGGATTGGTTAAAGCACTGACAGCTCGGGTAGCGATTGTAGGAACTGAAGCTCCACCCCCCTCATGATGGCCCTGGACCATTCATAAACTAAATAACTCCAGGAAACAGCAAGGCAGAGAGAGGGAGAGGGAGAGAGAGAGAGAGAGGAGAGAGAAAAGAGAGGAAGAGAGAGAGAGAGAGAAGGAGGGAGGAGGGAGAGAGAAAAAGAGGGAGGGAGAGGGAAAAGGAGAGAGACGTCGGAGGGGAGGAGGGAGAGACGACTCAGAAAGTGGAATCTGCACAAGCAACCTAAAGGGGGAGGAGAAGAAAAACCCCTGAATCCTTATAACTAAACCCCAGATGCAACGCAAGCAAGGACTTCGTCACACTAAAATAGATTTTGTGAGGGCCAAAATTATAAATTACGAAGCAGAAATGAATACCAAACAACTTTCAGCGGTTTGCACCTAGAGAAAGACAAGAAGAAGCCACTGCAAACAAACAAACCCAGTCCAAACAACGCCTCCAGTAGGAAAGAGGAAAACCGCTACAAGAGGACCCCCTGAGAGGAGACCAGACCATCACGCTGAGAGTGCGGGGCGTCTGCAAACCTCCAAGTGTGCCTCGGACTGAGCTGCACTTCACTGCTCTCTGGACCTTAATTACGTCTTTCACCTTCCATTTGGGGGAGGGTGAGGAAAAAGGCACTTACCTACGCTGAGTGAAGAAGTCCTATCAGCGTGGGAGAGAAGTTTAAGAATGAAACACTGAATGTTTCGCTTTTATTTTTAAATTTACTTTGGCACTTAAAAGACCTTATTTCCAGATTTCTGGGCAATCTTGGCTGCAGGCATCTAAGCCTCACCTCTTGGTAACCTGAATTTTTCTCTCACCCCCCTCTTCCCCCACCCCCCTTCATCTCTCTTACAAGCACATCTTTATTTTACACATCAAGCAAAAAAGTCCCAGCAGGTACTTTTCCTCTTCAAAGATTACCTTTTTTACTTATTTCTGGAGAAGAAAAAAGGTTCCTAAAGAGGGGAAAGAGCGAGCTAGCCGGCTGTTTTGTCAGCCGGTCAGTCCAGGTGGAAACCAAGAGCGAAAGTGGGGCTTAGGGGGAGCGCGACGCCTCTTTTGCCAGCCGCAGGGCCACCACCACTGCGTGAGCCTTGGATCCCTCAACGTATTGCGAGACGCCGGTGTATAGCCCGGACCTGTGCCCCAACATGATCGCCGCTCAGGCCAAGCTGGTTTACCAGCTCAATAAATACTACACTGAGCGCTGCCAAGCACGCAAGGCGGCCATCGCCAAGACCATCCGAGAGGTCTGTAAGGTGGTCTCGGACGTGCTAAAGGAAGTGGAGGTACAGGAGCCTCGCTTCATCAGCTCCCTGAGCGAGATCGATGCCCGCTACGAGGGGCTGGAGGTCATCTCGCCCACGGAATTCGAGGTGGTGCTCTACCTAAACCAGATGGGCGTCTTCAACTTCGTGGACGACGGCTCCCTGCCCGGCTGCGCGGTGCTCAAACTGAGTGATGGACGCAAGCGGAGCATGTCTCTCTGGGTCGAGTTCATCACGGCGTCCGGCTACCTCTCAGCGCGCAAGATCCGCTCACGTTTCCAGACCCTGGTGGCTCAGGCAGTGGACAAGTGCAGCTATCGGGATGTGGTCAAGATGATCGCAGACACCAGCGAGGTCAAGTTGCGCATCAGGGAGCGCTATGTGGTGCAAATCACCCCTGCGTTCAAGTGCACCGGTATCTGGCCTCGCAGTGCGGCACAGTGGCCTATGCCCCATATCCCGTGGCCCGGCCCCAATCGGGTGGCGGAGGTCAAGGCCGAAGGGTTCAACTTGCTGTCGAAGGAGTGCTACTCACTGACAGGCAAGCAGAGCTCTGCGGAGAGCGATGCCTGGGTACTACAGTTCGGGGAGGCTGAGAACCGCCTGCTGATGGGCGGCTGCCGAAACAAGTGTCTCTCGGTGCTGAAGACGCTGCGGGACCGCCACCTGGAGCTGCCAGGCCAGCCGCTCAATAACTACCACATGAAGACGCTGCTGCTGTATGAGTGCGAGAAACACCCGCGGGAAACGGACTGGGACGAGGCGTGCCTAGGCGATCGGCTCAACGGCATCCTGCTGCAGCTCATCTCCTGCCTGCAGTGCCGCCGCTGCCCTCACTACTTTCTGCCCAACCTCGACCTTTTTCAGGGCAAGCCCCATTCGGCCCTGGAGAGCGCTGCCAAGCAGACCTGGAGGTTGGCCAGGGAAATTCTCACCAATCCCAAAAGCCTGGACAAACTATAGGGTGCTGGGGACTGCTTGAAAAGCGACACAAATGGGAATGCTCTCTTACACACAACTCACACAACTCAGCTACAAACAGCAGAAACTCCGGACACAAACTTTTACATAAGCCACCTGAAAGAAACAGGAAGCAGGCACAAGACCTTCGTTAATTAACAAGCAAACAAAAAGAGAGCAGACCAGCCAACCAAACAAACAAAATCACATTCTTGCACAAAAGTGATCGTTTTTTCTTCCAAACAATGTGAATTTAAAAGGTCACACAAAAGAAGCAATCGGGCTTTGCCACCACAAAATGAAACCCAAGGTACATTTTCAAATCAATGTATAGTAGTTTCTCCTCTTTTCCTTCTCTCCCTTTCTCCCCTCGCTCATCTTCTTTCTTTCCCTCTTCCTCTCCCTTTCATTTCATTTTGTTCTGGGTTGCCTGAATGTTGTCACCAAGTGAGAAAAAGTATTTAATTATATGTAAAATTTCTCTTTTAAAAAAAGTTTTGGTGATGTTAAATGTATCTCAGTGCCAATGTCAGATTGTGCCCCTCCCTTTCTTGCACCTCTACCCTCACCCTAAGCAGTCTTGTTGAAAACAGTAATAAAAATATTACTTTACATTGTAATTGACTGTGGACTGTTCTTAAATGAAGGCAGGTGAGATTATAATTGATAATTTACAATGGAAGGATGTGAACTTCAGGAACTAAATGCAAGAGAAGCTTTCACTGGAACTCTAATTTTCAAAATTTACAAATACAGCCCTTTTTGTAGATTTAACCATACAAGTCCCCCCAATCCCAATCCTTGGAAAAGAGAAAATATTAATTTTACCCAACTATAATATGTTTGTTCTGCAAATTTTGAGGTTGAAAGTAATCATTTTCTTTACACTTGAAAAAAGTAGATTTTTGTGTGGAAGGAAAGATTTTGGTCCTAATGTTTAAAATAGAAAAAACTGACTTCACATTAAAAATTAAGAGATTTGCTTTCTTACATCATACTTTAAAAAAATCAACTCTGAGTCTGAAAAACAAAGGCAATATTCATTGATCTTTTCTTGATAGTTAACATGATCAGTTGATACTTTGCTTTCAATTATTTGTCCTCTTGGAACTTTAAGTAACAAAAACTTAACAATTCAATCAACCACACCAAAAAAGAATAAAATGGTTGAAACAATATTCCTTTTCCCCAGCAAATGGTGATATGAACAATCCAGATTTAGAAACTACCTCAGTTTTTTAAGGTTTAGTTATAAATGCCATAATTAAGACCATTATTTGCCAAATTCCCAGAATTATTCAGAAGGTGCTTACAGGCAATTGAAACAAAAAAGGTTTTAATACCATTTTTATGACCAAAGAAAAATTACTGTTTCACGAATTTACATACAGAAAAAGTACATTACTCCTTCTGCTTTTCTAAGGTAATAATCCAATGTATACTTGTTTTAACACTTCATCTAAATTAACAAAGGTTTCTTTTTAATACAAGGAAATAACAGTTAAAAATAAAATAATGAGTAAAACTGAAAGCATCCTAAAGGAGCTGGTTTGGATTGTCTTCTTTATGTTGTCTTTAATATATTCCATTACATATGCTAATAATGAGGCACAGGTACAGAAAATATGTCAGATATTACCTTTAACATTTAAAATTTATTCTTTGAATTAGTCCAGTTTTTAATTTATTGAAAAATCCATGAAGGAGAGATGGAGGCAAAAGTGTTCTAAAAAGGAATTTTAAAGATCTAAGGAAGAAGTCTGCATGGGGGAGGGAGAGTATGGAGGGATGATCGGCAGGACAGCAGAGATGGATAAAAACAAGGAAAGTACTCAGGGCTCTGATGCCTAGAGTTCACTTGACAAAAGAGGCTTAAGTTCTCAGATTCCCTGGTAAAAATTTCCTAGTAAAAATAGTTTTGTTTTAGAAATATAAACTTTGATCTTATCAGTTCTGAAATAATCTCTACTCTTTCAACCAATACTATATCTTTTTCTGATCTTTCTTGCTATAGATATAAAACAAACTCACTGTAATACTAAGTGGTTCAGACAAAAATACTAATTTTTTTTTTAATAATAAAAATGAACTATTCTCCAGGGAAAATGTTCTGATTTTTAGGAACATTTTCAAAGCAAGTAGTAGGTGCTCACATTTACAAAGAAGTCATTTAAAGGTACAATGTTTAGTTTAAAAGATAAAAATGACATCTTAAAATGACCTTTTTTTCCTTATGCACACAAGTATTTACAGCATGAGACACTATCTCCCTCCAGCTACCCCAGGAAGAAGTTTTTAAGTCCTGGCAAGAAGAACAAAAATTCCCCAAATTCGGCAATTTTTCCCCTATCTTATTTAACGCAGGTATCACCAACAAAAAAAGAAAAACACTGCCACAACATAAGCATCCTCATTTACAAAATACCTAAAAGCACCAACATCTACACAAAATAAAAATTTCTTTCAATAATTGAAAAATTTTAAGAATATAAATTAGCAAAACTTTGATTTTCATAACACTAGGCAGAATGCAGGGGTACAAGACAAATGCTGTAATTATGCTAAAAGATCTTTGTACTGCACAAGCAATAGGGGAAAAATTAATTTAATGATATTGCAGAGAATAAAATCAGAGAGAAATGAAAGTTTTAAGTTCTCTCAAAAGGAGTAAATAACTTTAAAGAGCCTCACTGCAAAGATTAGCAGAGATCCTAATCTTGAGAACAATTATGTTAGACACCTTTAAATTACATCACATTTTAGATTCTGGGCCACATACGTCCAAAAGCATAATAGAACATTCTGAATTAAATTCAACCTTTCAAACATACAAAGTACCATAAATTAGAGAGTTTAAGTAATTCTGGTTACCTCCATTTCCTAAAGAAACTAAAATATAATTTCAGGTAGCAGAACCATGTAACAAAGTAGGAAATTTTTCCAGTTGATATAATTTCACAATTAAAGTTTTCTCTATATTGAATTGGCTGAATTAACAAGTTCAAAACAATCACTTCCAACGTAGCCTTCCTTTCATACGGTCTACCAAATCTTATCTTAATAAAGGCAGCAATTATAAAACAAAATGCTAGAAACACATGTAAGACAAGAGATGATTTGTTTGTAAAGTTTTAAATAAAATTACACCATTTTCATCAATGATTGCTTTGAAATACTTCAAAATCACTAAAATTTAATAATTCACATGATTACATTACCAAAGAACTTCCTACCAATAAACTCAAAATATGTGTGTTCACACAAGCTATCTGACCATAAAATAGTAATTCCATTTTTTAAGCCACTTCTCTTCTACAGGTTGCTTATTTTGCTCATTTTAAAAGAGACTGTTTCCTATCAGAACAAATTCTACCATTCACTTTCATGAAATAAACCCAGCTTTGGCTTTATGGCTATGCCACAAATGTTTCTTAGTAAAATAAAGTTGCCAAGGTCTGAAAAGTAATCAGAAATACATTTTAAAGGGGAAATTACATTTTCATTTAAGAATAGGAAATTATGCAGTGCCTTGTAAAATCGACTGTAGGTAATGGGAAACAGAGGTATCTCACACACATAATACATGCTTGCGTGCACAACAGAGTAGTAAGTCATGAGGACAAAGCAAGGAGAGTGATATATTGGTATTATATCCAGAAAATATAAAGGCTAAACAAAATAATTCCACTCTCAACCTCACTGAATTTTGTAGCTTAATTCACCCTGGAACCTTTGTGGCAAAATATATTTATGGACGATACTCCCTGTAGTTCCCCCCAACCCCGGAATGAGCTAATGATAAACGCAATTAAGTGGAAATTGTTTCTGAATCTAAATGAACTTCAATAATCTAACTTGCTGGTAAGGGAATCATAAGCTAAACAAGATAGTAGTCTTGCATACAGGCAGAAGCAGTTCAGCAAGAAATTCAAACTAAATCTGTCAGATTTTACCAATGCCAATCCTACCCAACAGCAGCCCACCATCCCGTCATAAGAAAAAAATGCTTTAAAGTGAAACCCACTCCTCCTCCTCTTCTCACCTTGGGGTCGATTTTCTTGAAGTGAGAGTCCTCTTCATCCACCTCAAAATAGAGTTCGGAGGAGGTGACAGAAAGAGTGCCCTTTACTACAACAGAGGGGGCCACAAGCTGAGCCGGTGTGCTCAGGCTAACAGGACCTGCCAAAAGCAAAACACAAGCCACACAATGGGATGACATTTTTCAAAAAATCTAGTAGATTCAAGCAGAAATTGTATTTTCAAATTCTCACCTCTGGCACCAAAATGTCTGCCAAATTGTCTACACTTACAAATTCTGTCTACCCCAAAGCTGCCTCTGAAAATGCAAAGTTACTGGGATTCTTATACTAAGAAATTTATAGTAGGCAGTTAATGATAACAGTAAACTAGGATGCATTTATTTCACAGGGAGTCTGCAAAGCTTTGGTCTAACCTCCTGGTAAGAAGGTGGCTCTGCCTGAATGAGTCCTTCCACACTGCATTCAGAAAACAAGCCTCAGGCTATGCAACAACACGGAACAACAACCAGGAGCAAGGAAGGCTCAATGGGCTTCCAAGGCCAGAGGTTAGCTTAGTTTGGCTGAAGTATGATTACGACAAAGATCACTAGCTTATTAGTGAAGTGAGAAACGTTACACCATATTCTCTGATAGATTTTGTGCCAGGTTGACACAAAACCTCTTCCATAACAACTTTACCCCATGAAAAATTGGTAAAAATACTTCTTTTCTAAGCCTGCCTTTCCACTGCTAAATATTGTTCAATGCTTCCAAATCTAATATTAGTGTAGTTCAGGGACTCTGGGAGTAAACAGCTGGAGGGTGGGTTTCCAAGTGAATGAATTTTTATTGGAATAATCAAATCTCCACAGGGCTTATCAAAGAGACAAATCAGCCTGCTACTGAAAACAATAGATTCACTACAGATAGACGAGCATAAAGTATATTAGAGCTAAACCTAAAATAAAGGACAAAAAGTAATAATTATATTACACACATATATATATTTAGGTAGAGAGTGAAAGAGTAAGAATTTGAAATCCCGTCAACTCCTCATTGTATAAATCCTGTAGGTGAAGAAAACAGCAACAGAAGATTGGCACTTATAGTTCTGAATTAATATAGTGCCTATAAACATGGAACACCTATTCAGGTAATCAATGGGTGAATAAATGTTTCAAAATTCAGATGAATCGACATTTCCATTGATTGTTAGAAGGTGCTGGCCCTTAATCTCACATCAATCTTAATGTGTGCCAGTAGGACAATAGAAGGGATGCTCTGCGGAGATCAGAGCAGGTTTTGCCCTCTATTCCCAATGTACAAATACATTGTGTTTGCAGATGGGCAGCAGATAGCTGCAGAACAGCCATGATTTCCCAAAGCTCATCCCTATAAATGGATGAAATAAGCAGCTATGTGTTCTTTTGCTGTCTCCTTTGCCCTCTGTACATTAGCATGTAATCCTGAGAAGAAATAACATTTTTTCAATCACTCTCAGACATTCAATTACAGGGTAAGCAGACAGCTGCAGGAGCTAGGGCAGCCTAGGTCCTACAGAAGACCCCTGACAATTTCCACTTCATTTCTAACCCACACCACTTTATTAGTGTGGATTACTTCTTAATCCTATTGCCATTGTCAAGATTATATAATTAAACTCCCCTTTCACCTCTATTACTGTATGAATGTATGACTAGTAGCAAGAATAGAAGCAAAATAAAGGAGGAGGAAATGGGTAAATAGATGTGAAGGAAAAGGATAGAGAATACCAGTGTCCACCTACTCTCTATGCCCCGCCCAAATCCCTTAACAGCGTGCTCCAATTAATTTTATTTTACTTTCTAGAGAGGTTTATGGTCATCCGAGAAGACACCATCATCTATTTTTACTTTTCATTATGATTTACTGCATGGTAGCACAGGGTGCAGACATATCACTAAATGAGAAATTCTTGATGTCTTTTCTCTTAAATTAAAATTATCAAAAAAGAAGGCTGCATAATTTTCACCTATGGAGACTGTAGAATCTTTCTGACTTTCCTCCTGGAGGGAGAGAGCCATAGGCATTAAAGAAAAGAAAGCCATTTAATGAATGACTAAAATTTCAGGCTAAACAACAGGATTTTTCCCATAAGGGAAGTAAAACTGAAAATCTGCAGAGTGCAAATCAAAATTCCTACACCAGGTAAAATATGTGGATCCTGTGAAAAGCCATAGCATTCCTGGAATGGATTTTTTGAGAGAGTTAAATATATATGCAGCATGTTCACTAAGACCTGTATATCAAAGCAAATAGCTCATCTGCCTCCAAGCTTTATTTACAAAAAACAATTGGCAAAATTTTACTTATAGCTCTCATTTTATAGAGATTAGGTAACTCCCATGGGTGAAGGAATTTTCTTGTTGCTGCTTTTAAACTTTTTTCTTTTACAGTGAAAATTATTCATAAATGAAAAAGATGAGAAGGGTAAAGAAACTGAAAAGAATGGAAAAATAAAGGGGAAACCGTGTTGAAGATTAGGGAGAAAATGTTTGGAAGAACAAAAACAATCTTTGTTTAAAGTAATTGTGGGTGTAAACTTGGTAGTCCTAGCGGTCACAGATGAAAAAGTAAGTAATTAGGTGCTTATTGGCCCGGAGCTAGCCGAAATATCCGCACAACCACTGAATTTACCAGCGAGATTCTCTAAATCTTTCTCATCCACGGATGACAGAGTATCGTCGTCGCCTTCCAGGAGGATCTCGTTTTCTGAGTTCTGATTTCCTAAAGCCTGACTCTTGATGGACTGTTTTCCTTTAGCAAGGATATCTTCATCTGCAGCTGAAATGAAAAGGAAACAAAGCTGTCCATCAGCTCTGGGGAAGAGTACTTTGGCAGAAGGGCAGGGAAGTGTGGTAAGGATAGGGGGCCAAAGATGGTCAGTCATTTTTACAGAGAGTCATCCACGGTGGGGAAGTGACTGGGATGGTACACATGTTCTTTCTGACAAACGTGATTCTCCAAGCCTAGTCTAATGTTACCTTGAACAAGCACCCTAATCCCATTAAATCTGACCCTTGCACAGCTCACCGAACCATTTATTTACTTACAGTTAGGGCAAGAGAGGGATCAAAGGCAGCACATTTTGGGGAAATTAGCAGAAAAAAATCAGAACCCAGTTTTGGAAACAATACCTACTTGATACTGAAAAATAAGAAGGGCTGATCATTTCTGCAAATAATGATTATACTGCCAAAACATTATGTAATGGTGAGGGAGTGGTTGTGAAGGAGAATCCAGAGGTAAGAAGGGTCAGAACTAAGAGAGACTCACAGTCAATGAGGATGTAAGTGCAATCCTGAAGCCAAAGCTGACATCAAGAAAGCTACAGCAGCTCTCAGAAGCTGCACCCTCTTCTTTACTCCAGTCTTCCCTCTTACCTTCATATTGCCGTTGCCCACATTTCACCCCACCCAGACCCCCAGTTCAGTCCTTTTATAAATATCCAGGAGTAAGACACTATGGAAACTAAGTGGAGGCTCAAACACTACCTCCTCCGTGTGTTTAAACTAAAAGGCTAAGACACCCCAGGGGCAAACATAACAGAAAGCCCAGAAGGAGAGGAATCTGGGCAAAGAGTCTTACAGGCCCTGAACGGGAGCAGCCTGCGGAGAGCAGCAGCACCAGACTCAGCCACTGTGACAAGACAGCCAGAAAGGAGAGGAAAGAGGAAAAGGGTACACTAAATCTAGGGAATGAAGCAGTTCCGTGGAGCAGCTACAGCCAACAACTGAACCAGAAAGAGGAACAGAGGTGTAGCTGAAAGGAGAAAACACTGAAACTCAAAATTCTGACTTCAAAACCCCATATCCCTCCCCAGGGTAACTTCCACTGCTTTGAGCAGCTTTCTCCTTCAGAAATACATAAAAGCAGGTACTAAGTTTTGGGTTGTGATTTTTAAAAATTCGTAGTGTCATGTAAGGGAAAGTTGAGAATCTCTGCTAGCTAGGGAAATCCAGGAGGCAAAGCACCTGATCCACCCAGGCAGGAGCTATTGATATGGAAATTAGATGGCTAGCGAGGCTTTTTTGCTCCACTGCAGTTTCTGCTTAGGCATTAGGGCCCCAAAGCCAGAAAGGATAATGTTTGCAGTAACAGGACTAATATTTATCTATATGATTTTTTCAAAATACTTACACTACATGTATGCTACTAAATGTTTTCACAAATCAAAGCTTCTTTGATTTTAACAGGTATGATTATGGATAATAATAAAGGTAAAAGTTTATTTTTATCTTATTCACTGTGAGTTCACAATGAATATCATTTATGTAAAATACCAATGGCACTACTTTAAAAGCAAATAGTGGCTTTATAGTAAATAAGCAGTCATGGGATAAAGCTCTCTGTATTTAGCTTGGAATACCCTCTATGGGTATATCAAATTTTATTTTCCTTCATACCCACAAATAATGAGCATAGTATGCTGCACCCATATGAAGGTCTCAATAAATATTTCGAAAAAATTTAACGTATCTAATTAAAATGCCTTTATTTTTTAAGCCACAAAGAAATATACCCCCCAAACCCTAATTTTTAGGAAAATAACACTAAGTTGTTATATCATTGTCTATATTTCAAGTATTTATATTTTCTTACTCGATGATAAACACTGGCCTCAGCCCAAACAAGATCTTTTTCCTATTTACTATCAGTGTTAAAAATAAATTGGTCACTGAGCAATACAAGAGAAACCACCACCTTCTATACCTTCTTATAAAGCAAATCATAATAAATTAACAAATGCCAATCAGATTTTAGTACAAAATCAATGTTATATTCTCTTTTTCTAGATGTACATTTCCTTCTTCAAAGCAGAAATAATAATAATGCTAATATTAAATAACATTTACCATGTGCTGGGGAGTGTTCAAAAGACTTCACTTATTTAATTCTCCTCTGCTAATTTCTCCCTGTCAGGTAAACAGGCTCAGAGAGGTTACATAACTTGCCCAAGGCAACACAGCTCCCTGACTCTAGCAATAAGTAGAGTCAGGATTGAAATCCAAGCATTATGGTACTGGTATCTTAATCACTACACAAATATCAATACATATATATAATTTATGGATTAGTTCAATAATTGTTTTTCACAGTGCATTTAAAAAAGGTTAAGTCAAAATTATAATAACAAGTTAAGAATACAAAAATACTCATTTCCAAACATAAATTTGATGAGCATATGATATGACAAACATCAGAAAAAAACAAATTCAATACCTTGCTCATTATTATCTCTGATTATTACCATACATGTCCTAAAGCACACTACACCAAGCTTACATAGGGCGGGGGGTAAGGGGGTGGAGAGAGAAAGGGAAAAAAACCCTCTAATCAGCAAAATTTGCAAAAAATGAGAGCAGCCAAGTAGCAATATACAGTGGTTTAAAATAGCTCAATAAATAAATTCATTCATTTTAAATGACCACAAAGTGTAATTTGTTATCCAATCCAACAGGAACTTTAAAAATTTTTAATTAATTCTCATCATGCCGACACATATTAAAACACAACTAACTTTTGAATTAAATAAAATTTTATGAAAAATTTCTGAAGTACTGTAAGTCTACTGTATGCATATACCCACTTTAATTTATTTATTTACTTATTTTTACAAGCTCAGATTCTGGAATAGTTCAACCTCAACTGAAAAACCTCTTGTCATGGAAAATATGCAGCTTACTGATATTTAGAATGGTTTTCCTGTAATTAACTCCCCCTTGAGGATTTTAAGTTAGCAGCAGTAAAATTACCAACAGTACTCTAACACACACCACATGCGCTGGTGTTCAATTCTCAGTGGTCTAATAGCTCTCTGCTAAAGAACTTTTTTTGTTTCAAAATTAGAACAAAACTATCCCAAGCATAAAATAAAAGATAATTATCATGTTTATATGTGCTGGGGAAAGTATATTTTTAACTTCTGTTCGCCTTCTACTCAATCAATCATTAAAACAAGTATCAACTGTTTTGAATTTTTTTGTGAGTATATTCTACACTAGTATAAAAGTTTAACTGGATGAAGTCAGAAAACACTTCTGAATCGATTTCAAAGCTTGATTCAGATCTTTGCTGGATGATAAAATTATTACCAAACATGATAACTATTTAAATTTTTGATAACACTATTAACAAATTGCCTTCATATGGTCTTACATTCTATTCTGGTTTAATATTTACCCTAACTTGATAACTAAACTACAAATGTTACATAAAACTGCAGAAATCTGTCAAAAAAGCTTTCTTTGAAACAAGACTTGATTCACTGAAGCTAAGAGCAGTGAGAGGGCTCAGAGTAAAGCTGGTCCTCAAAATGTAAAGTTCAAGTTCTTTAGAGCTAGCTCTAGGCACGAGTTGATTTATCTATGCAACACAAGCTAACTAAAATTAAAACACAAAAAGAACACAGAAAATGGTTCTACCTATGACACATAAACTCCCTTTTAAAAGTCCACTGTACCAGTGAAATGGAATCAACAATAGTCCATATTATAGTAAAAGAAGTTTATACATTAAGAATTAAGCACTTAAAAAATTACTACTGGAATAACAAAATGACCTCAAATGTAAATAAAATGAATATGGGTATCCACTTAATGTGATGTGAAATACCTATAACCATAACTGCTTATTCTGAACAAGACACTTAAAGAATATCTTATATACAACTACTGTCCCAAACTTTATGCAATTTCCAAACAGTTCCAAGTCAAGACAATTTACTCTAGAAGTATTAGTGAAACTACAAAAGATGATTAGGAGATTAAGAGAACGAGCCCAGTTCATCTCAGTATCTGGCATTACTGAAGTTATGAGAGAATGGCATGATTTAGGATCTTTATATGATCTGTCATCCCAAGAAAACCAGATGAGTTACTTGTATCATTCCATACAATTATAAGAGACTTCTTAACCTATGTTAAATTCTCCTCATATATTACCATTAGCATGCACATTCTCAACAAAATGAAAATGTCTTGAATTCAATAGGATTCTACTGCTAAACTGTTTTATTATTTGAATTAAAACCAATCTTTCCACCATTTAAAATATTTTTTATGTGGCTTTAATTTAAATGTAAAGTTCCCATTATATTTAACAATGAATTTTAGAAGACAGTATAGAACTACAATAAGAAAATCTGATTAGTTGTCAGTTAACCTGGGCTTTAGTCCTATGTGTACCAAGAATTATGTGGCTTTTGTTTCCTCAGTTTCCTTATTTATAAAGAATAAAGTTATAATAAACTTTAGCCTTTGGTTCTTTCCAGATCTAAAATGTTCTGATAATAAATAACTGACAAACTGGGCCCTGTACATCAGGAGAATGTTACAAATCATTGCAACTAATTTCTAATAAAATTTAAACCATAAAATGCAAGAAAATGCCCTCAAGAATCAAATACCCACCTCTGCTTGCTGCTGCTAATTTCCATAAAGAATATTTGATAATAAGAGGAAGTATTAATTTTAATTTAAAAATACGACTCAGTTTCTGCGAAGTTAAAGAAATCTCCCATTACAAAATGACTTTTATAAATAACCACTTTGGAGGGTCTCTCTTTGAAAAATTACCTAAGGCCCTTTTCCTCAAGCAAGTTAATGTGAACTTGGGAAGGGCAATTAAATTGTCAGAATTAAAAAATTTGTTTTTAACTAGAAGGTAGCCAGAAGTAGAGTCATGGGGCTAGTATTGATCGCCCGAACAGAGAACATCACTCTTCAGGTATTTACTCTGCCACCTTTACACCAGAGGCTTTCCTTCAAATCAAATCAATCTATAAAAAAGATGGCTCTTACTACTAAAATACATAACTAATCTCTAACGGCATTTCTATTTAGATGTTTCCCTTTGATAACAGTAATATAGTTCATGATGTTTTAAGATTCTGTATTAAACTAATGTGCCTCCTTAGTTACATCAATTATAAATAAAAGAACTCCTAAAACAGAATAAAACTGACACACTATCCTCAGTAATATCTATTTTTAATACTCAAATTCAACACTGAAACACAGTAGTTATCCATGTTAAATTCTGTAATTTCAAGTGCTTCTTGATCACATTAACCACTTTGTTTCGCTAACTTGATTTTTAATGTTTATTTTCATTAGCTTCCTTATTGTTATTAATTTAAGGCTAAAGAACAAGAATTTCATAATTAACATAAAATTAAAACTGAATGTCATCTGTAAGATATGTCAATAAAACACTAAATATTGAGTTCTTGGCTTATGTAATGAACTAGCATAAATCTGATTGACATGAAACACTACCAGTGTACAATCTATGTGCTGAGTTTTTAAAGTAATATTATTTAAAATAAAAAATACAAATTATGACAAAAAACTTGTCTATTTCATCAAAAGATGCTATATTAAATATGACATGCCTCTTTAACTGGCAGACATTGAAGCATCTCCTACACATTTTTTTTAAAAAAACACATTTCAGATTAAAATTTTTGTTTTTAATCTTTCAGAGTATTTTAAATATTAATCATTTTAAGATTCATGTACAATATTGTCAAATAAGATGGAAATACATAATGCTTCATTTACTTCTCTCAATTTAATGAATATTATATTAACCTTTCAATTACTATTTAGAGTAATTTTAGTGAAATCTGCTTCCATACAGGATTTTAAAAAGTCTTAAATGACAGTAAGCATTGCTAATAAATATTTTTTAGCCAGCTTCTTAGCATTAAAAGAGTTGACATAATATTATTTTAAAAGGTAAAGTTCAATAGCAGTAAAATCCAAATGTATTCATTACAAAAAATTCTGCCATTCCCCCAAATGGCTACATGTACTATTTTTAATAAAGATGGATTTTTAATAAGCGCTGTACTAAATCTATACCACAAATTTTAAGTTCAAGTTACTGATATTTCTTTCAAAATTAAGGATTAACAGATTGCCTATGTATAATTTTTAAAAACAAGTCCATTCTCCAAGTATAAAAGGAAGTATTTTCATGAAAACACATTTATTGTCACTGATAGACTTCAGGCTTCACAACTCAATGTTCACTGACAGTTAAGAAGACAGAAAGATACTTATTAAATTTTAAGTGTACATAGTAACGTCTGTTTGACTGAAAAGTATAAAGCTGCAAAATTAAGCTGATTTTTTTTAGTGTAAGAGTGAGTTATCAGGCATTCCCCCCCCCAAAAAAAAAGGAAAGAAGAAAATAAATATAACTCTGAAATGTATGGCAACACATAAAAAGCGCATGGACCCTAAAAGGGAAAGTAGCCTAATTAATTCTACATCTTATTTCTCCTTCCCTACCTCCTGAAGTTGAAGATGTAGGGCCCTCAGACTATTATTGCTTTTAGATCACTTTGTTATTGACTATTCTCTGTATGATCATTTATTTTAAAGGACTGATGTCACATTTGGTGTTATATCTCATGACATATTGTGGACATTTTCTTCCAGAAATGGCTCTTTAAGGCTGAGTGCAAGAGGTTAAGCTGCCTGACTAAAGCCAAACCTAAGATCATAGACTTTTAATCTAAATTCTTAATATCCTTAAAATCCTTAATACCCTTACTGAAATGTAATTTTATATTTATTTTGTATACTACATACTATCACTTAACCATAAACTGCTGCATGTTAAACCAATACATTGAAAAAAGAGAATTAAAACCATTTATCTTATTAAAAAATAACCAATTTATATTTTATAAAATCAAAATTAATTTAATATTGAGAGGAACTTCCCCCCCCTTAATCAATGTATCTTAATTGGCTTTCAAAAGTTATAAAATATTAAGTGAAATTCTATGATCAAAGAGAGTATATTATTAAATCCAAAGGACTTTCTCTGTTTTCTCCAATTTGCTCATCAGGCTTCTGTCTAATCTGAATCATAGTGATACGCATTATATCAAAAAAGGGAAAAATGTTTTGTTAAGCTCTGATAACAAGTTGATGCAGAACAGTAACATATGAAAATAATGACTATTCTCTTTTTCTAGGAGCCATCTATCACAACCATCTACAAATCAAGGCTCAGAAAGTATCTAGGCACTTGGACATTTATTACCATCTCTCCCACTTCATAATCTCATGCTAAAATACCATAGTTGAGGGAAAACCATATACACACAAAAGAACCTAGAAACCTATTTGGTTTGTAAATGCTGTCTTTCTGATACTCATGGATTTAAGGCAGGCATCCTGGATTAATTTACTCAAAGCTGAATGTGTCACTTAAAAAGAGAAATATTTTATCCTCCTGCTCTGAAACAAAGGGTCTATGTTAAGTAAGTTTTGCATGTGTAACATAATAAACAAATACACTTGACACCATAATTTAATAGGACCCTACACTAACTATAAAAAAATTTAACTTCTCTTTCTGGGGTGAATAAGTATGAAATGTGGCATGGACCATTTTACAGTGCCTTGTAATAATGAAGTTATTCTCTTCATTACCAAGTACTGTACCTGCTGCTATTGGCAAGGAGTGGCTTATACACTGACCATGTTCCACGGCTGTTTTTAGTGTTGCTTCAGGATGTGTCGATCCTAGAGGGTTACGCACAAATCGTCGCCGGCGCCGCAAGTCATCTTCCCAGTAGTCAAGGCGCCAGAACTCACGAGGACGACTACAATGAAACAGAGAAGCCACATATGTTAGCAATTATCAAACAGCATGGTAGCACTGAATTTCTGCATAAAGCTCTCCTTGTTTGCTCTGGCTTTTTTTTTTTTTTCCCTTCCCCTTCCTCCTAATTCTCCCTCCACCTCACACTCCCCTTTTTCTGCAATCTTTAACTTAGGTATGTCCTTGAAAATAACAATATCACCTTCCAGTCTAAGGAACTCCTTTTCCTTTTTCTTGGAAGGTGAAATGAGCACTAAATACATCATTTTAAAATGAATTGCTGACAGTGTGATCAGTTTCCCCACACTCTAGTGGCATGTGCTCTGATTTCAGCCTCATTTCAGCCTCAGCAGGGCACCTTTCTCTGTGGCTGCATTTATAAACCAGAATAGGGAAAAAGGCTATTATAAATATGGTATAGCATTACCTATATTAATCAAAGTCTGTCCCCCTTCATTTTTCTTCCTAATTTGTGCCTTTTTGCACAAGGTCAGTAAATCATACCATGAATTCTTGGTCCAGAAAGTGTTAACTTTAATGAATATCTCAGTTACATGGTTATGTATGTGATAATAAAATATTACTCTGTTTAGATGTGCAGGAATTTAATTAAAATAATCTCTTAAAATATTCATTACATTTAGCCCCTGAGGCTTAGAACAACACAAGAAAATGCATTTCTTTTCCATTTACTGTTTTTAAATAAACCATTCCTATAGAGTGAAACAGCAATCTATTTTCAAGCAAATCAGATTGGAATTCTGTTTTATGTAGTCTGTTTTTATATTTAATTAAAAACTACATGCTATATGATCTGCAATAATTGCTATATCAAAAGCATACTTTTGGAAATGTATTTTTTAAAGGTTTCTACTATATTTTCCCCAATTATGAGGATCTTTTATATGGCAATATATAAATGTCAACTCTCTCTCCTATTAACTAATCATAATCTAGCATGCTGAAAAATATTTTGTAAGGAAAACACTAATATGAAGTTTTTTCAGTTACAGTTAAAAAAAAAAGCCCTGCAGAATACACTTATTCACTAAGCTTCATTAATTAAATAAAAAAATTCATAATCAAAACTTCTATAAGGAATGACTAATACGAAATAAAATCGCACTTGTATTTCATGAGCTAATAAAATTGTACCTGTCAGCTTTGACCTATTAGTCTTGACCAACTGATAGTCCCAAAATACCCACTTAAAAGTTACTCTTATTTTGATGTATTGGAGATGCTATCCTTTAAAAATTCAAAATAATTTGTAAAGAAGTACTTTACTGATTAAAAATTATCTCATTAATAAAAGCATAGACAACGAACAGTACATTAGTTAAAGAAGATATATATTTTTTAAAATAATAGGAATCCAGTGGTCTTTTCTGAGAAAGCTGGGGACACAATGAGAATATCAAAAACTTCCTTTGTTGATTCTGATCATGCAAAACCGGAGGAGATGTAATGTAACCAAAGTGGAATACAAAAAAGTGTAAGAATTGCAGTCCTCAAAAAGGAAAATTAAAGAGCTCTTTTATTCTTCTTATTTTGCTGTGTCCATTTTAAATGAAAACTATTATAATACCATTTAAAATATGTAAGAAGCTCCTACAGAATACACATAGAAGCAAAAGACAAGAGTTGTCTGAATTCAATTAATAAAATAAAATTCTCCTTAGCTGAAAGGCGAGAAGACCATACACAGATGGCTACGTGTATGGCTTTGATAGTCATGGAGCTTGGATAGGCACTTCATCATTCTGCCTACCTACATTTATCTGTTAAAATTATTATCAAATATCAGCCAGGATGCAGTCGTGAATCACAGACTGCTCCTCGTCTTCAGGGGAATGATACAATGAGGGTCTATTCATCAGGGCGGCAATCGGCACAAGTAATTAGTTCCCTAGACTGAGATCTCCTACAAAGCCTATTTCAGTCAGCACCACAAACATATGACGATGTAAAGCTAATGAAAGCTGCTAAAATTTGTTAACCTCTTCTGCCATCAATCCTTCTAATATTCAATGCTTCAGTCTTATGCAAAGGTGGTGAATTATTAATTTGTCATTCATCCATCCTTCTGAATTTTGAGTCAAATTAAATGATATCATTTTTCTTGATAACAATTAAAATTATAAGAGATGTTAAGCTGCTATTATAAAATTATTACAAAATTAGGTAACAATACGTTCTAGTATAATGCATGAGGGTGAAGTCAAATCCACAGCTATTAAAGGATGTGTGCAATATTTTTTGTCATAGTGTAGAAAAAACAGAAGAATTATAAAATCATTCACAAATTAACAGATAACTCAAAGACAATATGTATAAGAGCAATAATGAAAATTAAGAGGAAACAGAACTATGATATTTATTTTTGGGCCCTTTGATACTAACATTTGGCTGAAAAGCACCAATATATCAGGAAGGGAGATACAATTTCATACAATGAAAAAATTTATATATATATATTATATATATATATAATATATATATATTGATATATATATCAATATATCAGGAAGGGAGATACAATTTCATACAATGAAAAAATTTTTAAGATAAATCTCATCTTCAAATATAAATGTAGTACCAAAAATTTTAAAAAATACTTAGAGTCCAAAAAAAAGGGAAAAAAAAACTTTATAGCTCACCATAATGTTTATAATATCCTGAAGCTGTATCTCAGACTATCTTTCTCAATACAAAGAGTTTAACTCCTGTTAACAATTTCAAATAATCTGAAGACAAACAAAAATCACTTATTTCAGAGCACAGATCTAGAGTATATTACAAAAATCTTCTAGAGAGCCCAAAACTTTCAATACATTTTCTCTAGAGTCTCTCCATAATAAAGCACTGCTCTGCAGGTGATACAGGTTACAAACCCTCAAGAACTTACTCATAAAAGAATAGCTATTAGCCTCATTTGGATAAAAAATAGCGTTATCATCCAATTTCTGATGCTCAGAGCAATACATGTTCTTTGGGGGATAAAAAAGCCATATTCATTTCTTTCAGATAAGGGTAATTACTAGCATATTTAAAGTCATTTACATAGAAATAGACCTGGGCTTAAAAATCCCATGTTTTACCCCCCAATCCTACTCCTTCCAATAACATACACTCTTTGTATTAACTTTTATCACTGAAAAAATGAGGCATGGTTTGTCATTTTAG
Organism: Lutra lutra; assembly: GCF_902655055.1. Lineage (NCBI taxonomy): Eukaryota > Metazoa > Chordata > Mammalia > Carnivora > Mustelidae > Lutra > Lutra lutra. Next base: position 66,795,053 of record NC_062279.1, read on the forward strand.
AACAGTATTGGAAAGAGGAATGTGTAGGTTTCAATCACCAACTTACTGTAAGTTCAGATCTTTCACATAAGGATTTCACTCTCATTTAAGAAATACCTCTACCCCTCCCTAAAAGCCCCTTGTAGGGGAAAAGAGGATAAGAAATTGGCAAATTTGGCATAATCAACTATAATCAACTATCTTCCCATGATGTTATGAATTAAATAAGTTGTATATTTTTGGAGTTATCACCAATGGTATGGCTAGAAAAATTTTTAAAAACGAGGTTCAGAAAACAACTCTTGGGGCACCTGGGTGACTCAGTGGGTTAAGCTTTTGCTTTTGGTGCAGGTCATGATCTCAGGGTCCTGGGATCAAGCCCCGAATCCCATCAGGTTCTCTGCTCAGTGGGGAGCCTGCTTCTCCCCTTTCTCTCTGCCTACTTGTGAACTCTGTCAAATAAATAAATAAAAATCTTAAAAAAAAAAAAACAGAAAAGAAACCAACTGTTAATCAAATACAAGCATGGGTAAGATAAGAAATTATTATTCTGAAAATTTAGAAATATATATATATCTGGATTACTGCACACCTTTATATATCTGAACTTATCCAAAAAAAATTATATTAATATGTGATATCACATTCACAAACTTAACCTTTATCCATTTCCACAAAAATGAAAACTAAGATCCCCAAAAGTATTCAAATTAAGGATGTGAGCCTAGGCCACATAACATTTGGAAATAAAGTCTTCTCTATAAATGGTGCTGTAGTTAGGTCCCCTACTAGTATACTCTCCAAGTACTAAAATCTCTAAGTAAATACACATATTTGAAAAGCTGTGGATGACACTGAAATTAAATGCTCTAACTTTTCTTTCTAATTATTTTCCCTGCTTCTTTGAGCTAATTTCAAAGCCTGAGGTTAAAATTACAATAAAAGTATAATTGTCTTTTTCTAAGTCATCTAATTTCTTCATAATTTAAAAAAAACCTTCACTCTTATCTGTTTGTATACACATACCTTTAACATATTATTAAAATCTACATAAAAGACTATAAAACAATGTCATTTTAATATATGGAATTTGTATTTTCTGTTCTACAAGAATAGAATCAAATAGATTGTTGAAATAAATCTTAGAGGGAAATATAACTCAAGCATTAATAGTCTATTAATTCCCTTTCTGAGCTCCATTGTAGTCAGTGATTTGATCAAGTAAAATAAATGAACAAGTATGACCCAAATGAGAATCAGGTGGAAAAGGCAGAAGTAAAAGAAAGACTCAATCAATAACTAAGATATAATCCACTTTCTTCCTCTAGCAGTTAAATGGCTCAGGTATAAATAATCTATTTTTTTCACATGTAAATTTTAAGACTTTATAAAGTTCAGGGTGTTTTGGAAAAGTGTAACACACCAAGGAGCCAATTAACAACATGTAAATGGATGAATACTGTAACAGAATCCAAAAATATTTACTAATAATAATGACTGACTCTTTACCTTGATCCAGCTGCCAAGAATACAAGAATTGTTAGGATACTGTCCTGGTCTCATGGAGAAGACAGATGTGAAAATAAATAATGAGAATTCAAAAAACTATGCGTAATAGAGCAGAGCTCTATTAAATGGCTAGTAAACTGCACAACTCCAGGAGGCAGTGTTCACATCAAAATTTGTATAAATGGCACTCCTGGATTTGTGCAATGCTCATTTTGGTTTTCTAAAGGAATACCCTTGAGAATGACATGGTGCCATGAGAACATCTCATCTTTTCCTCCTCTCCATACAATGCTCAAGCTCCTTTTTTTTCTCCTAGAGTTAAATCTAATCTTTGGGAAAGGGAAGTTAATAAGCCTCTTCAGATGCTATCAGTAGCAGAAATAGTGTTCAGACCAGGATTAAGTACATTGTCAAAAAATTTAAAAAAAGAGACAAAATTTAGTACACAGAATAAAATAATCAAGGAAAAAAGGGAAACATTAACATTATTTCCCTGAAGTCATTAAGTTCATATTGCTTTATTAAAGTAGATTTTTTATATTATTCTATTAAATTTGGTTATGTTAATTACTAAAAATCAGTGACAGCTACATATATATTCCAATTATTCCATAACTTAAAGGTACTAACACTTATTCAAATTTAGTCAGATATATAAATGTCTGCGATTTCACTGTTGTGTCATTTTAATGTAACCTGGATCTACATCAATAAAAGAGTGCTAGTTTTAAAAAGAAAAACTGTCACAATGCAATTACATTAGAAAAATGTCCCATTTTCCATCTAATCCACTTCCTTATAACAATACCTGATACATCTTGATAGCCTTAACAAAAGTCAGCAATAAATTTTCTGGCTAAATAAAAGTTCTAAATCCTAAATAATTTTAGCACTTCATATCTTATTCTAAAAATTTTATATTACCTGTTCTTTAAATTCCTGTATCTGGTTCGCTTTCATTTCTATATTTTTAGATTAAAAACTCATGCTAGGTATTAGCTACAACTTAAACAAATGGTAACTTCTAAAAAGAAGTAAATATTTTCAGTGTACTGTCAGCTAGAAGATAAAAGTGCTTAAGTTCTAGAAGGGTTTCACTTTCTGCATAAATCTTGGTGAAATAATGTTCAGGTACTAAGGGCATCATACAATATAAAAGAATGCTTTATCTCACAAGCTGAAATCTGCTGTGCCTTCATGCAGATAAATAGAAAGAATATTAACTAAAACCAAGAACTAACTATAAATCAAATGGAGGTGATCTATGCACTGTGCTGTCTTAATGAAAAGGAAAAAAAAAAAAAAAAAAACCACTTCGACTACGTGGATCCAAAAGAAGGTATCTTCTAAAGCAGAATTATTTCTTTATTGAGGCCTGATACATAGATTTGATAATACATCAAGTCACTGTAACACTGCATGTACTATTTAATTATGTAAAATTATATTTTATGTAGTTATGAATTTCTGCATGGTACTATTCAGTGTATTTCTCTGTTAGCTTTTAGAGACATTTAGACACTCATCTTCAATTATTATTGAGAATAATTTACAAAAGTATCATTTTGTAACAAGGTCAATTCTTTAAGAAATAATCACATACTTTTCCTGGCTGCTGTTAGCCTATTAGTCATTTCTTTACTCACTTAGCATTTTTACCAGGAAGTAAGCAAAGTTATAAGAAAATAAAAATCTAGTTATTCGTACTACCAATTAAAACTCCAACAAAAGACAAATGAAAAAAACATTTTAAATAAATGATGTTCAATACAAGAAGCCCTAAAACTCACCTCAGTAGCCACACTATTTAGATAATTCTGATCTATTTTCCCCAAAAATGTGATTTAAAAAAAGTAATTCATCAAATATCTATTTAGTGCCAACTATGTACCAGTCTTGGTACATCAATATGAATAATGCTTTTATAATTTTCTATGTTATAATCAGGACAAGAAAATCATCATATATCAAAAATAATATTTAAAATAGACAGCATTTATTGCATTTGGCTGCTCTGTGCTAGCCATCATGCTCTTTTATACACATTATCACCAAGCCTCACAGCAACTCTGCCAAAATACTGTTATTTTCATTTTAAAGATGAAGAAACAAGGCCCTACCCATCAGTAGTAACTATAAACTTCAAAGCCAATGAGGTTTTCACATGACATTTCTTCTAGAAATTCACTGGATACTACTCAGCTATGATCAAAATACTAATTAACCCTGCCTGAGAGGATTAAGGCTTCCATTACGGTTTTAATGAGGATCTACTTTGTAAGTTCCATGAAGACAAGGGTTTGTGTCTACCTAATTCACAGGCCAAGCACAGTAACTGGAACAAAGCAGGCACTTAATAAATAACCAATTAAAGAACAAGTGACTTTTTAAAAAGAAATTTAAATGATAAACCAGAGTCTGCTGGGCAAAACGGAAAAGGCACTCCAAGCAGAAGAAAGAGCATGGACAATGGCATAAAGACATAAAAAAGAAACCTTTATCTTAGGACCTTTGGGTAACAAAGATCACTTCGAGGCAACCTCAGAGTGGCAAAAAGCTAAGGCAGGAAACATAGGTTTAGAACCAGATTTCAAAAGGCCTTGTATAATTAATGGAAATAGTTCTCTGCACATCTTATAGTCAACAAACAGACAAGGTTCTCTCAAAAGAGGACCAATATGATTAGCCTTATATACTGCATGGCAACAATATAAAAGAAGGCAGTAGGGATGGAACTTAAGGCTAGAATTCAAGAAACCTATCTGAAGTGGAATAGATAAGATTCAGTAAGACAGTCAATATAGAAGGTGAGGAAAAAGGGAATGAGAACAAAATTGAGGTTTCTGACAAAGGGGAAGTAAGGGGATAAAGATGCTACTTAACTGAAATGACAGCAGGTTAAGCAGGTGTGGTTGGAGAATAATCATGTTCTGGACACCTAATAACTTCTGGGCAGGTATGTCCAATAAGAAATCACTGTAACTTGGGAACTCAAAAAAGCAACCTGGACTAGAGATAGGAAATTGGGAGATTGATCAGTGTTGGGAGTTGAGGAATTTAGATATTCGTCTAACAAAAATTTACTGAGTGCTTATTATAAGTTTGGTATTTGCTAGATGCAGAGAAAACTGTATTTTAAGGACAGCAGAAGAGTGAAAATAAAATCTGTGAAATTCCAATATTTAAATACTGCAGAAGAGGAAAGCATCACTGAAACAGAGAAAAAGTTCCTTACAATCAGTAAGATAATGAGGGAATCAAAATAGAATGGTGCCAAAAAAGACAAAAAAGCAAGTCTCTTCAATGCAGCAAGTGGGCAGCAATACTGAATTCTACACAAAAACGTTTAGAAGGGGGGGTACCTGACTGGCACAGTTGGCGGATGCTACTCTTGACTTCCATGTTGGCAGTTTGAGCCCCACATTGGGTGTTGTTACTTAAAAATAAAATCTTAAAAAAAAATGTTTAGAAGGATGAAGAATGAAGAAAAGCTTTTATGTTTCTGCATTTTAAGATATATAATCTGTATGCTATGAAGTTCACCTCTTTAAAATGTAAAATGTAATAGTTTTTAGTATACCTACAGAGTTGTGCAGCTGTCACCATAATCTAATTTTAGAATATGTTTATTTTTCCCCAAAGAAATCCCATATCCCATACCGGTTATTTTCCATTTTCCCTTCCTTGAGAATGGTCATGTAGAGGATTTCACAGGATGCAGGACAGAAGGGAAGTAAATGTGTTTGCTCTGACTTGGATCTTCTTAAGTCTGGACCAATTTTAAAATAAGGCATTGGTAAAAGGCACTTTTTATCCATACTGGAATTTTTTGGAGAGCCTAATGCTAATGAGAATACATAATTTTTGAAAAACATTTCCAGTATCTCTAAAGTACCAAAGAACTGAGTTTTTGTTTTTGTTTTTTTAAGATTTTATTTATTTGAGAGAGAGAGAGACAGACAGACAGACAGAGAGACAAGCAGACTCCTTGCTGAGTGGGCAGCTTAACACAGGATTCCATTTCAGGACCCCATGATCATAACCTGAGCTGAAACCAAGAGTCGGACACTCAACCAAATGAGTAACCCTGGTACCTGAGAACTGAGTTTACCTTTTAAGAGAAACTCATTAAAATCAAATGTATAATTAATTCATACTGTAAGATATAAAATAGCTAAAGTTTGGGAGCAATTTATATTAAAGACCAATAATCTTTACAATTTCTGGAGAGGATATAAAAATATTTGGTCCCATTTATTGTAAAGGACTTAAAATTAATCACCTTAGCTCTACCATATACCAGATCTATGATCTCTACATAAATCATTTATCATCTTTGGGCTTCTGTCGCCTTAAACACAAAATAATTTTAACTTGTTTAGCCCACCCTATAGGGCCATAGTGAGGAATCAAATGAAATGGGAGTATGTGAAATTGCTTCAACAACAGTAAAATGATGTAAAGGTAAGGTAGGGGTTTTAGTTAATAATGAATTTACATGTTGCTACCTCTACATTACTTTTATAAAAGCATGTGCTTACAGTGGTATTATGAGTGACTTCAAACATGATTTTTTTTTTTTTTGACAGACAGAGATCACAGTAGGCAGAGAGGCAGGCAGACAGAGAGAGGAGGAAGCAGGCTCCCCGCAGAGCAGAGAGCCCGATGCAGAGCTGGATCCCAAGACCCTGGGATCATGACCTGAGACGAAAGCAGAGGCTTAATCAACTGAGCCACTCAGGTGCCCCTCAAACGTGATTTAAAAACAAAAACCTAAGAAAGCTCTGATTAAAATGCCCTCAAATGGCCCCTGATAATAATCAGCACCAAGTCCCCAGCAATGATTAACTTTCTTTAAAGATTTCCATATGTTGGACATTTTATATAAATGGAATCATACAATATGTAGAATTTTGTGGCTGGCTTCTACCATTTAGAATAATGTTTTTGCGATCTGAAGAGAAACCAGAGTATAGAGGTTCATCCATGTTGTAGCATGTAATAGTACTTCATTCACAGTACATTTTGTTTGTCCATTTATCAGCAGATAGAAATTTGAATGTTTCCATTTGGAAGGGGGAAATCTTGGATTTTATAACTAGAAAATTGAAGTACTCACTTGGTTACCTACCTAGCATTCACTTCTCTCCCCTTTCCTCTTTTCTGAGAAGTGCAACTTTCCTAATTATTTTTTCATAACAATTACAGTTTTGCTCAAATATCACTTCTTAAATAGTTGGATAACTTATAGAAAGTGACTTTAAGCCAATTATGACAATCCTGTCGTTCTTGTCAGTGACTGGTTCCAGAATCTAGCTTCAAACAAATCATTGCATAACATTTTTGCCTGGCAATCATTTTTCGACAATCTGAAATGCAAAACTTTTATTCACTGGTTGAGACAGTAGTTCCCTTTCTCCTGATGGGCTGAAACAAGGAAATGTTGGATCCAGTTGTTAGGAGTTATAACACAACCATGAAGAAGTCAGAGTGGGTAAAAGTTTACACACCCAGAACTGTAAAAAAAATGGAGCTGAAGACCTGCCCCCAAGACTTTACACACCTATACTTCTTAAAATAAAAGATAATATACTTCTTCACAAGTTATTGAAATAAAGATTTTCACTTCATTTAGAGCCAAGTGCCTTTGAAACCATCTAACAGATACAAGGATTACTGGTGATGCCATTAGCAATTTGATTACAGTTGTGGAAGGAAAATTAGATAATAAGGAACACTTGTTTTGGTGGAGATAGTTTGGTGGAGATTTGGTGGAGATAATTTGACTTTGAAAAAAATTCTTTGACAATGAAAGGAATTAGGGAAATAGGGTGTTGGTTTAAAGAGGGTCAAGAATATATGTAAGCATGTTTGAAGAAGGAAAAGACTAAGTTCAAAAAATATATTAAGACTGAAGATGACATGTGGGAGAACGGCAAGGACAGCACTACAGAGATAGAAGTGGGATGATCCTATAAAGAGAGTGTACGTCCCTGGAAGTGAAAAAAGTCACCTCCTTCTCATTGGCAAAGATGGAAGGATGTAAAGCTCTGTACATTAACATGTTTAGGGTTTAAAAGAATAAAAACTGAAGATCTCATTTTGGCCTGATAATTTCTGTTTCCTCTACTCAATAGCAAGCTTTTTTTTTTTTTAAGATTTTATTTATTTATTTGACAGACAGAGATCACAAGTAGGCAGAGAGGCAGGCAGAGAGAGAGGAAGGGAAGCAGGCTCCCTGCTGAGCAGAGAGCCCGATGCACCCTGGGATCAGGATCGCCCCTTCAATAGCAAGCTTCTAACAGAAGAAGAAAATAGAGGGGTAAAAATTAGAATGAGCTGCCTTGGGGAATATGAAAGAAAGCTGACTAAAAGCAAATTAAAGAATGGCTAAGCGGGGCACCTGGGTGGCTCAGTGGGTTAAAGCCTCTGCCTTCGGCTCAGGTCATGATCTCAGGGTCCTGGGATCGAGCCCCGCATCGGGCTCTCTGCTCAGTGGAGAGCCTGCTTCCTCCTCTCTCTCTCTACCTGCCTCTCTGCCTACATGTGATCTCTGTCTGTCAAATAAATAAATAAATCTTTTGAAAAAAAAAAAAAAAAAGAATGGCTAAGTAGTTACAAAGGTCTAGCTGAGATCGGAAACCATTCATCTAGAGTGGCACTCTGTACAAATGTGATTTTTTTTTTTTAAAGATTTTATTTATTTGACAGAGAGAGATCGCAAGTAGGGAGAGAGGCAGGCAGAGAGAGAGAGAGAGAGGGAGGAGGAAGCAGGCTCCCTGTGCAGCAGAGAGCCCGACACGGGACTCGATCCCAGGACCCTGAGATCATAACCTGAGCTGAAGGCAGAGGCTTAACCCACTGAGCCACCCAGGCAGCCCACAAATGTGATTTTTGACTCCCAGCCACACTCCACAATCTAAGAACAAGACTAAAAAGAGCAACCAGCAAAACTTACTCGAGATTTTGGAGTGATCTGGTTGACAGGCCAAAATATGGAAGGTTAAGGAGAATGAGTAGGCTGGTGAGGATGTCTAGGTTGGGTAAGAATGATAAACCTGTGCTCTTTTTGGACCTCCATAACTTAATATAGGGTTTATCAGATATTGATCTATTGAGAAGCCAAATTTATCCTGTTCTCCACATCACTAATATTTACTACAATTTGGTTTCTGGATTAATTAATCAATATATGTTTAATCAATGTATCAAGCCCCTTTACTTAATGAGTTTCCAACTTGTATTAAAACATGCCTAGAATGAACGAATGGAAGCTTATGAACATGCTTGAAGACTGTCTTCAGTCTACGATCTATAGGGTCACTCTAGTCAAGAGTCACAGGGCTGGACAATGTACATGCAGAGAATGAGCTGAAGTCTCAGAAAGACAGGATCTCTTTCTTTTTTTCTTTAAGATTTTATTTATTGATTTGACAGAGAGAGACACAGCAAGAGAGGGAACACAAGCAGAAGCAGTGGGAAAGGGAGATGCAGGCTCCCTGCTGAGCAGAGACTCCCCAATGTGGGGCTTGATCCCAGGACCCTGAGACCATGCCCCAAGATGAAGGCAGAGGCTTTAACCCAGTGAGCCACCCAGGCGCCCCTATCTCACATTTTTGTGGTTGTTGTTAGATAGTTTATAAGTTATAGAAAGAGAGAGAGAAAAAGCAAAGAGGTATCAGCTGCCCTAGTATGACACTTTTATCTTTAAATAAATAATTTAAAGGCTTAAATGCAGCAGCAACCCACCATAATCCAAAACTCCCTGCCTTTAACCCAAAACTCTTAGGAAAATACTGGTGAAAGCAAATAACTGATTTTAACTAGCATAAAAAATATTATATACTTGCTTTGCAAGTTAGATAAATTAGTGAAAAGTATGTACTCCTCATCCACAGGGACAAAAGGGCTTATTACGTTACACTTCCAGGTTTTTAAGACAGTTGGAAGCCACTTCTTTCAATAGTTGCTGTCATCTCGTAGAAACTTTGCAGTACTTTCAATTTTGAAGCAATTATTCACATTCTAAAATGATTTATTTTCCTCACTTTACTACATTTTAGTTTGTCTGTCTCTGACTGACCAGTACTGTTTTGGCTTAATTATATTCATTTACAAATATTTTTTAAGTGCCCACTACTATTTAAAAAGGTTGAGGTGCTATAATGAATACTCATATAAGGAAAACAGTCTGTAATCTCAAGGCACTTACAATCTAATAAATGGGATAAAATGAATTATATGGCATTAAGATCAATGCCATAAGAAAAGTAAAAATCCAGAGCTTTGGAAATTGAAAAAAAGGAATAAGTGATCACATATGTTTTAAAGAGATCAGGAAATGCTTTAAGGAGCAAAAGATTTTTTGAGAAAGATCCATAAGAAGGGTCAAGTTTCATCTGATATACAAGGAAGAAGATGGCATTGTAGGCTTTTCAGCAAAAGTACAGAGGTCAGAAAATTGGAAGCAGTCCTTTTGGTTGGCCCCAGTAGAAAACGAGGTATAAAATAATTATGGGGGCCTGTACATATCATAAAAGACAGGAATGAAAAACTAATGAGTTTATATTTCACTCATTCACTCACTCACTCATTTAATCAACAAACACTTATTGAGTATCAATGATGCATAAGGACCTGTACCAGGCAGAGGAGATTTACAGAGTTATTTGATTGATAAAGAAAGTTATTATCCTCAAGGACCTCACAGTACAATGGAAGAAATAGAAACATGAAGAGACAATTGTAATATACAAAAAACATTCTTTGGGAACAAAGTGAAAGGGCATTATCCAAAATAACAGAAGACTTCCTGGAAGCCAGTAACACACAAATTGAGTCAAAGAGTTAACAGATGTTTACCAGGAGAATAAGGAAAGGAAAAGCATTCTTTCTGAGAGAACAGCATTCACAAAGCCAAAGAAGAAACAACTAGGTATGTGTTAAACTGAAATGTTTCTACAATTTTGGGGCAGTGCAGGCAACAGGGGCCAAAGAAGAAGCTACAGAAATAGGAAGGGGCCAGATCACAGAGAATCATTTAAGGAGTCCAATTCCTGTTTAAAAGCCTATGCATGACTTTTTTCAGGACTGACCACAGTTAGTTATAAAGGCCTTACCTGTCAGGCATCACAGGGAAAGCTGCCCTCCACTAGCCCCAAACTAGACTTCATATATAGCCAATGAACTCCAGTCTCTACAGGAAGTTGCACTCAAGGACTTAGGACCCACTGGCCAGTTATATTCTTAGCATAACTGCATTCCTAGCCCTTGCACCTTTATCCCAAAGTTTCTTTATCTGAAGCCTTAGGCAGAGGTCATTTTCAGGCACGCTGCCCAGATCTTTTTACCAGAGAAAGAAAGGGAAACCCTGAAGACACTTTTCCCCACTCTTAGTCTACTCTGAGCTCTTTTCCTTTTCCCTCTTCTAACCTCACGGTCCATAAACTGCTATAGCCTTTTGTTCAGAGTTTCTTCAACAGTGAGATGACCCCAACATCTAGATCTATACTAATCCACACTGATTAACCTGACCTTCAAACAGTGCAACAAATGGAAATGGCAGGAAAATGGAACGGGGGAGTCCTGCAGTTTTAGACTATCACTTATACCACCAGAACAAGTTATTAAAGCCTTACTCTTTCATTTCTGGTTTGTGGCTTTAATCAGCTACTCTGATCCTTGGTAGCTTGGCTCTCTCCTAGTTCAGCTGAGCTCCTGACATTATCCATGTCATCCTAAAGAGTTGGCTTTTGTCTTTTAGCAGTAGGGAGATACTGAAGAGTTTTAAGCTTTAAGTTTTAAGTATTATGACTGCAGAACAATAACTCTAGGAAATACACAAAAGTTAGATTAGAAGAAATATCATAAATGAGAACACAAGTAAGGAAGTTATTAGAATAATTTAAGCAAGATAAGGGTTTTCAACATTAATTTTTAAATTTCCTATTTTTCTGATTTATCCCATTAATGTGTTATTGAAATGGCTAAATTTCTCTGTGATACAAGGAAGGCAATAAATAAGGCATGAAAGGAAAGTTCAAGGACATAAGGCAATTTATTCAAAATAAAATGGGCTCCAAAGCGCCTGATATATAAAGCTGATTAAATGTTATATGCAGTAAAACAGGCCAAAACTAAGGTAGAGATCAAGTCCTGAAGAGGAGTAGAGATGGGAACAGAACATAAAAATGGCTCAGGGGGTGCCTGGGTGGCTCAGTGGGTTAAGCCTCTGCCTTCAGCTCAGGTCATGATCTCAGGGTCCTGGGATCAAACCCCGAATCGGACTCTCTGCTCAGCAGGGAGCCTGCTTCCCCCTCTCTCTTTGCCTGCCTCTCTGCCTACTTGTGACCTCTGTCAATAAATTTAAAAAAAAAAATCTTAAAAAAAGATTGCCTGGTTGGGTAATATATTAAAAAAAAAAAAAATGGCTCAGTAAATGCTACATCAACTTAGCCCAGAAATGACATGCAAGTCCTCTACCTACATATATTCCTTTGTCTTACCAAGTCACATGACTCCACAAAGGAAATGTGACTCCTGGTTGGGTACCCATTTCCCAGCAACAGATCTACACTATGGAATGAAACAGAATGAAACTATGATGATCTGCTACCATATATGCCACAGGTAACAATATATATACCATAAAGAAAAGTAAAATGTTAAAGAGCAACAGAAAATCTGACAGAGGGAATAGGAGACCGTTTAAAATGAGATGATTAGGGAAGGATTCTATGAGAAGGTAACATTTGAAGAAAGATCTAAAAGAGGTGAAAGCATCAGTTATGCAGATGTCTTGGAAAGAAAATTTCAGGCAGAGACAACAGTAAATCCAAAGGTCTGCTCTGTGAGACCACAGAACTTCAAAGAGACCATTCTGGATGGGTAAGAGTTTTAAGTAGAGACCAAAAAGTTACTAAGAAGATGAGGGGGACATTCGAATATTTTAAGCAGAGAAATAACATGCTCTGCCATGTTTTAACATGGTCACTCTGGCTGCTGCAAGAGCCTGGGTGGAAGTGGGAGGGTGACATTAGAAGCCAGGAGTCCAGTTTGTAGACCTCTGCAATAATCTAGAAGATGATGATGTGTGGAAACAAGTGGCAACAGCAGAAATGGTGAAAAGTCACTGAATTCTAGATATATTTTGAAGGTTGGGTTGAAAGAACATGCTGATAGATCATACGTGGGGTATGAAAGGAAAAGAGGCAATGATATTATAAGGATTTTGGTCTCAGAAACTAGAGAACTAGCACCAACATTAACAAAGATGAAAGAGGGGCGCCTGGGTGCCTCAGTGGGTTAAGCCGCTGCCTTCGGCTCAGGTCATGATCTCGGGGTCCTGGGATCGAGTCCCGCATTGGGCTCTCTGCTCAGCGGGGAGCCTGCTTCCCTCTCTCTCTCTCTCTCTCTCTGCCTGCCTCTCCGTCTACTTGTGATCTCTCTCTGTCAAATAAATAAATAAAATCTTTAAAAAAAAAAAAGATGAAAGAGAATGTGAGAAAAACAGGTTTTGATAAAGGTCAGGAATTTGGTTTTAGGCATGTTATGTTTGGGGTGCCTATAAGCAATCTGTGACAGAGGGGCTATTACCAAACCAATTTTCCTCTTCTACCTAGCAAACGGCTAAGCCACATTTTCAATCTCCTTTGCAATTAGGCATAGCCATATGACCGAGCTCTAGTCAGTAAAATATGAGCAGAAATGATACAAGCCAGTTACAAACCTAGCCTATAAAACTTTTTGATACACAGTTGTCCATGCTCCTTCCAATGGCTTGATGCAGATGACAATCTTGGAAGTCAAGAACTAAGACAATGGAGTTTTAGAATAAATCACTTATCAGAAACATCTATTCCATACTTTATATGAGAAAGAAATACAGTTCTATTATGGTTAGCCACTGAATGATATTTTGGGATTTATCTATTAAAGGAGCTTGTATTGCTACAAACAACAAATATCCACACAGAGATGTTGAGTTGACAATTAAATATGAGTGTGCAGTTTAAAGGAAAGGATCTCACAGGATATATAATCTGGGAGCCAACAAAATATCTTGTTTCTATAATATAGACAGGTATGAACTGGGTAAGATATTAAAGGAAGTCAGTAGAGCGAGAGAAAAGGAATACTCCAAAGACTAAAACCTGAGTAACCCCAAAAATAAAGAGGCTGACCATATAATATAAGGAGAAACCAACAAGGAATTTTGAAGAGTGGCCACTGATAGGAGAAAAATCAGATGACTATGGTTTCCCAGAAACCAAATGGAAATACATTTCTCTTCTTGAGTCAATACTCAGACATACTGAAGGTATCAGTTCATCCAGAAAGATGAAGATTGAGAACTATGTGATTTGGCAATATAAATGTCACAGGTGACCTAGAAAAGAACTGTTTCAGTAGAATGGTTAAGAGAAAAGCCTCAGTTAGTGAGTTCAAGAGAGAGCAAGAGAAGAGATACTCAGCAAAGAAACAAATCTTTCAAAGATCATCAAGCATAATAAAGAAGCCCTCTATATTCCATACAGGACACAGTATTTTATAAACACTGGGAGGGGGACCCCTAAAAATAACATTAAATAAAAGTCATAGAATTTTGCCATATAAAGAGATTCCACTAGATCTGGACAGAAAAGTAGAATATCCTAGATACAGAAGAATACATTTAATTTGAAAAGACAAAAAGTGAAAATCAAAAAGATGTCTAAGGGTTCATTTATATTTGACACATTAATCTGCAGAGGCAAGGATTCTAATATATTGTAAGGGGAAATTTATTAATTAGGGCTTGTACTTCAAATATTGATACTCAGTATCAATATTCAACTTTGAATAGGAAGAGAAAGACTAAGAGAAATGGTCCCTAAAAATTCATTAATGGGAGCTGAAATAGTCTAATAAGCAAGGTCACTATCTATATTAATTTCAATAACTAAAATATAGACTATATCAAAAAAGAAACCCACAAAGAACCAAATAAATTTTAGTAATAAAATACAGAATCCTGTATAATCACATTATTAATGTAAACTGAGAAGGCTATAAATGGAAAAGTACAATAGTATACAGTTAAAATGAATAACAAACAGCACTACCAAATCAGGTAACTTAATGTCTGTGTTGGAGCTTTCATATATTCTAACTGGGGTGGGTGCACAGGGACCACACAGGCTACACGTCCATTTGGTTTTAAAATTCTTTGCTATAGTCACTAAAGATCATCTCTTAATCATATTAGAATACTATCACATTAACATGCACTGCTATAAGGTTCTCCTCTGAGAATTTATATTCTTGCCTTTATATCCATATTATCAGTTTTTCAAATTATTGTAGTTAAAAGTTTACATTTCGGGGGGCCTGGGTGGCTCATTCGGCTAAACAGCTGCCTTCAGCTCAGGTCAGGATTCCAGGATCATGGGATCCAGCCGCCCCCTCCCCCCCCCCCAACCCGCACTGAGCCTCCCCCTCTCCCTTTGCCTGCCACTCCCCCTGCTTCTATGCATGCTCTCTCTCTTCCTCTCTCTCTCTCAAATAAAAAAAAGTTTACTTTTGGGGCGCCTGGGTGGCTCAGTGGGTTAAAGCCTCTGCCTTCGGCTCAGGTCATGATCCCAGAGTCCTGGGATCGAGCCCCGCATTGGGCTCTCTGCTCAGCAGGGAGCCTGCTTCCTCCTCTCTCTCCCTCTGCCTGACTCTCTGCCTACTTGTGATCTCTGTCAAATAAATAAATAAATAAATAAATCTTTTAAAAAAAAAGTTTACTTTTCATTATTCTACTTAATTCATTTGGTTTTAGGTGCTGGGCTAAGGACAGATAGTATGGCTGGAAAAAAAAAAGAAGCAAACTATTCTCATATAGTTTACTATCTTGTCTGAATGATTATCTCAAAAGAAATCTTGTCACAGAAGAGAGTCTTTTTTAGTAAATGAGGCTTGTGCAGGCTAACAAATATATAAATGAGAAATAGAAATGTTCCAAAGCATTCAGGAGATTCCCTCAATCCTGTTTTTACTAAGAGATAGGAAAATTAAGTTGTTTGAGTTGCAGCTCTTCCCTTTCAACTCCCAATATCTGGGAAAATGACTTTTTTTTTAAGGTAAAAGCTATAAACCCCCAAGCTTAAGATTTGTATAAAAGAAATTAGTTGCATCTTCTCAAGAAAAGACCAATCTTTTCAGTCTTAATCTTCTCAAACGGCAATAAGCTATGCTGGTTAAGCTTCTTTTGTTAAGACCTTTTTAGCTTATTACAAGTATAAAGCAACCTGCTAGTTTGTTATAAAATTTTCCTTGGTCACAAAAGGGTTAAAATACTGTTTATTTCAACTATGCAGTAAATTACAGCAAACAGGGTATATATCTAAGATAGCAGTCCAATTAAAAAATCTACTAAATATCTACTAAAATTAAAATATCTACTTAAAATTCAGTAAGATAAATAAAACAAGCAAATTAGAGACTAACACCAGGAAAAACCCACATATGTTCATTTCCTGGAAAAATAAATGCAACTGCTGAAAAAAATGCATTACTTTTTAAAAGAGAAAGTGTTATTTCTGATTTTTATAAGGTTATTATCAATCCAAGTTGAAAAAAAACACACACACACAGAGAAGTAGATGTTGTTTAAATACCTTATGGTTTCATTTTACACTTCTCATATCAGGGTGAAGTCTTAAAAGTAATTCAAAAGGAAAATGAAAGTATTTTACTGAGAAGATAGAGTCCATATGTTCTTCAATCTGGAAACCCATTGGGAAAAAGACTTGAGTTTTTAAAAACTGAATTTTGACAATTGGAAGCTGATGTGGCTGTTTCTTCTCTCCGTGAAGATTTGAATCATTCTCAGGGGGAAGGAAACAGATCTTTATCAAGTATAGCAAAGCTTAACACCTGCGTAACTCCAAATCACTTAGAAAAAATTTAGTGAGTCTCTAGAATTTCACAATGTGGGTTTATAATAAATACTTACTTCTAAGTTTAAAATATTTCTATAAGCATAGTATAAGTCATGCCTATATATATGGGTCTGTCTATATTTCAAAATCTATACTTTTTAACTCCATCTCAATGAGTCTATTTCTTTTTGCTATACATATTTAAACATCATTTTTTAATTTCTTTTGTTAAAACTGTAACAATGCATTGTAACTATTTATATATCGGCAATACCATTACATACATTACATACATTACATCCAGAACAGGATCTTTTTTTTTTTTCACTTTGTATGAACCCTCAGCTTCTAGCACAATGCTCAGGACCTAGCATACACTTTTAAAAGTCTGCCAAAAAGATAAATATGTAACTTCTTTATCCTAATCACTCTTTCCTAGATTTAAATGAAGTTGATATATTCAGAGTTAAAATTATTTTGTTCTCAAAGTCAAGGTAAAAATGGGCTACAGTTTTTAAAGGAGCCTCAATTCTATATAATATTGTATGAATTAGATAATGTGTGCTCTACTACTAATGTACATGATTTTTAATTTAATGTAACTTAACTAAAATAATTTTTTATTACATATAATGTGAAGGGTGATTTACTAACATATATTGACATTTTTAAGTATAGTATAAAAACAATTCTCAAACAGCAAAAAATTATATCAGACTTAAATTAAATAACTAAGATATAATTTTATTATGTAGTTAGGTAAAATTGCCCAGTAGCAAACCTCTTATGTTTTAGCTTCTTCCCCTCTAACCTCTTTTCCTACTTTGAGGAAAAATACAGTGGAATAAAGGATAAAGAAGGCAAAGAATTTGCAAGAAAAAAACAACTCTTAGTAAAAGCAATTAAAGATACATTGCATGAAAATGAAAATTACTGCTATAAGTGTGTTCTGAACATCTGCTTTGAAAGATGTTACTTATGATGATTCCAATGCTCTTCATATACCTGATCTCTTCTATCATTAAACTTTTTTTTTTAAAGATTTTGTTTATTTATTTGACAGAGAGATCACAAGCAGGCAGAGAGACAGGCAGAGAGAGAGGAGGAAGCAGGCTCCCTGCTGAGCGGAAAGCCCGATGCGGGGCTCGATCCCAGGACTCTGAGATCATGACCTGAGATCATGACCTGAGCCGAAGGCAGCGGCTTAACCCACTGAGCCACCCAGGCGCCCCAATCATTAAACTATTTTTTAAACATTTCTAAGTTCTAGAAAAACTATAGGATTTCTAATTACTGTTTTTATTCCTTATTTATTTATTTATTTATCTATCTGACAGAGAGACAGGGTGAGAGAGGGAACACAAGCAGGGGAGTGGGAGAGAGAAGCAGGCCTCCCACGGAGCAGGACCCTGGGATCATGACCCTAGCCAAAGGCAGATGCCCAATGACTGAGCCACCCAGGTGCCCCAACAGAAGTTATTTTTGTTTATTCCTTAATAAATTTTGTATATTCTAAGTTGTATTTCCATATATACCTTAAAAAAATTATGTCACTATGTAATAGTACTATAAAAGCAACATGATATGTGAAAAACAGTACCAGATAGGAAGAAAAAGTATCTAGATTTTAGTTCTGACTTCATAATTAATTAGCTATTGGATCCTGAGTAAACCCATTTAATCTATTTGGGCCTCAGTCTCCTTTTCTATAAAATAAAAAGGCTGAATCTAATAATCTGCAAGTGCCTACCATTTCAAAATGCTATTACTTTGTTATTCTCTTATTTTTTACATAGATTTTGTTTATTTTAGAGCAAGCAAGTGAGTGAGTGAGAGAGAGTGTGCACACATACACACACAGGGGAGGGAAGGATGGGAAAAGGCAAAGGGGAAGGGAGAAGGATAAAAGCAGACTCTCAGCTGAGTGCAGAGCTTGAAGCAGGAACAGCCTCAAGACCCTGAGATCATGACCTAGGGAGAAACCTTAAAGTAGGATGCTCAACTTATCACCAGGTGCCCTATATTTTGTTCTTTTAAAAATATATATCCAACTACAAGAGTACTTCATACAGCTCTCTATGTATATGTTCAGAATCTCATTACTTCCCAATTCCACAGAAATCACACAGAATATTGTTTAAGGGCAAGAAATTTCATGGAATTAATTCTTTTGTTTCCCTATTATCATGTATTTCTCTTGGGAGTAAGGAGGACAGAAAGTAATAATGCTACACTTTTTTGACCAATGTAAAGAGGGTTTAGTATAGATAAACACCCCTAGATGGAAACCAAGAACATTTCAGTGGATTCTTTCCTTTTCCTTGCTACCTGAGCCTGTAGAGCATACTGTGAATCAAGGAAGTAAGGGTAAATTAATCTTTAGTAAGCATATTGAGAAGAAAGCAACAGAATATTTTTCTCCATCTTGTTCAATGACATACGGTAGGACACTGAAGTTGGGGGGGGTAATAACAAGGTTAAGATATTCAATACTTGATTTTAATGCAAGGGTCATTGTTTTGAATGCTTATGCTAATGATATGGGCTTGATATGGTACACTTACCATGTGAAAATAAGTATATAACCAATAAAAAGAAATTCTGAGGAATTCACAAAAAGAAAGGTAAAAGAAGGCTGACAGAATCAAATCTCAGATACACAAGAAGAGAAGTACTCTCAAGAACTAAGTTGGGGAGCTTCAGGCTAAAGGCAACAGATGCAACCAATGGGCAGAGACAGTAGTCACCTAAGACAATCTTTTAGGTTGATTTCACCTCCTTCCTCCCCTTAATTGCTCCTGGATAGCAAACAGAACTGCCCACTCTTAAAGAGGTATGGACTCTTGGGTTAGAAGAAAGCCAATCCCTAGCTAGTCACTGATGACCAAAATGAGTGGGATACTCCTGCAAGCATATCAATTTCCCAGAAGCCCTGTCTCATCACATGTTCTACCCTTCACTCCATGAGGAGAAGGCATTTGGCAGTATTTAATGACAGTATTTGTACATAATATCTTTTGATTTAGCAATTTCCCTTCTAGGTATGTATCCTACAGAAATACAATCTTCACAAAAATGAATATGTCTATTCACTTCTATACTTCTGTAATAAGGAAATATTAGAAGCTAGCTAAAGATTCACCACTAGAAAAAGCTCAAATAAAATGTAGAATTTGCATACTACTATATGATTAACCTGTTAAAAAGAATGAGGTAAATAGATGTGAAATAGCATGGAATATAAGTGAAATGGGTAAGTAGGTAAATAATGCATATAGCGCGGCCCCAATTATGTTTTTAAAAATTTAAAAATTTTAAAAATGTAAAATTAAAAAAAATTATTTTAAATGTCTTTATCAATGTAAGAGAAGAAACCAGAGGATTATATATCAAACTATTCACTTCCTCAACACAGGAAGGAAAGTAAGACCCATGGATAGGTATAGATAGTAAAGACTTATGCATAGGATTATTGTACAAGAACATTATTGCTATATATCTCATACAATTTAAAAAGAAAACAAAGTTTACCACTTTGAATCTTGACTTGAGAAGTATCTTCCCCACCTAGATAAGAAATTTTTTTCTAACAATGTCCACAGCATTCTATTAAATTCACTATGTTATAAATAACTGGATTGTCCTCTACCACAACACACACATGCAAAAAAGCTATATGAACAAAGTACATTTTTGTTTTCACTTTGTAAATATATTCATGTAAAATTTTTTAAAAATCTACATCTTTTTTGAGTTTAACTGTCATTATCGTAAATACTTGAGGCAGCTATGTGCTAATTCTGTATTCTCACCGTGGTATGGAAAAAAACCAGGAAACTTACATGTCTGTGAACCTGGAGGGTTGCTGAAGCAGTCTGAATTCAGAATACTAAAATTCAGACATTCCCATGTCTTTCCCTCTGTGTTACAATGCTGATTTTGTCTCCACAGCAAGAAAAATCTAAAACGAAAAATTTACTACTATCCTGAAAAATATTTTTGTCTTTAATTCACAAAAGTCACTGATACTTGTAGGCACTTACACCCCATACCTGACTTTTTCACCCATTTCAAGAAAGTTATCAAGAAGGTATCATTCAATCAACAACAGATAAAGGTCATATGAGTTCATCATCAGTAAGAATCCTATTTTACATTTCTATTATAAATGCTAATCATTATTTGAATTACCTATGTATTCAAACTTACTGTGACAACTCAGTAAAAAAAAAAAAAATTGCAGCTTTTTTCATAGGAAAATTGTGCTAAATACATCAAATTTGCTTACAGCTCTATGAAATTTGATGCATTAGTAATTCCACAGTAAATCTAATAAATAACCGGGAATCCTAACATTTGTCTTTTTTTTTTTTTTTAAGATTTTATTTTTTCACTTTAGAGAGAAAGAGAGTGAGCAGGGAGGGCTAGAGGGGAGGGAGAAAGAGAATCCTAAGCAGGCTCCACCCTGAGAGCAGAGCCCAATCTGGGGCTGCATATCAAACCCTGAGATCATGACCTGAGCTGAAATCAAGAGTGAGATGCTTAACCAAACGAGCTACCCAGGAACTCCTTAACATTCTTCTTACTCAGGCTTAACTACTTACTAATTAATCTTGAGAATGTGACTTAGTTTCTCTAAGCCTTGGCTTCTCATCTTAGAGTAGGCATAAAATTATACTTACCTCAAAAATTATAATAAGCATTAAATGAGATAATGTCACAAGATCTTAGGACAGGGTAAAGATGCTATATTTTATATATGTAAATAGGTTAAATTAGTTTCCTTTTGTAGATTTCCTAATTTCCAATTAAGTTATTTTTTCCTATTAGGAATTTATACTATTTAAAATGACTG
The DNA here is from genome assembly GCF_902655055.1 of Lutra lutra. NCBI lineage: Eukaryota > Metazoa > Chordata > Mammalia > Carnivora > Mustelidae > Lutra > Lutra lutra. The sequence goes on from NC_062279.1 coordinate 66,816,302, forward strand.
CTGCTTCTCTTTTCTCTTATAAAGGACACAAAGACAGATTCTAGTAAAAAATTCAAATTAAGGAAAATCTCCTCCATATAACTGACTTATACTCCTGTACTCTTAATATTTCTTATAATTAAGTAAGACCTCTAAACACTATACCCTTTTCTTACTACTTCTAGAATGGCTTAGGCATTTTCCTATTTCTATAACCTTTGCTTTTTCCAAAAACAAAAGTTCTCCCTTCTCATCCTATGGACAGGAGCAAATTATCACACCTAGAGTTATTCCCATTTTTATAAAAAAGAAAAATATTTCCATCATGTAATTTTGACCAACAAATTGGTCTAAATGTGTTAGTAGTATACTCGGAGTCATGTATATACAACTAATCCATAATTAAAAACAGATGCTAATTATACCAAACTAAGGTTAAAAACATGACAAACATATTCAAAAAAATTAAATGCTTTTAGATAAGAAAGAAGGACAAAAACTTCGAACAGATGATCCTGAAGTGATTTTCAATAAGAAACTACTACTTTTTTATTGGGTTGTTTCATTTTTACTACTTCTTTCTTTCTTTTGTTTTTTAAAGATTTATTTATTTATTTATTTATTTGACAAAGAGAGAGAGATCACAAGTAGGCAGAGAGGCAGGCAGAGAGAGAGGAGGATGCAGGCTCCCCGCTGAGCAGAGAGCCCGATGCGGGCCTCGATCCCAGGACCCTGGGATCATGACCCGAGCCGAAGGCAGAGGCTTTAACCCACTGAGCCACCCAGGCGCCCTTTACTACTTATTTCTAACAGCTTCTTGTAATCAAGGATCATAACCATAAAATCAATTTTTGGAAGATATAAACTAAAAAACATATAGTTAATACTTCAGAAAAGTTATGGGAAGTAGGAAATACTGTCAAGTGGGGAATGGATCAAAATCTTCAGAAGAACTTTTCAAATTTCATGGGCTACTTGTTTTTCCCACTATCATGTTTTGAGATCTACTAGAAGCAGAGTCACCAATAGACATAACTCACACCAGTGACCAGTGTGGAGGCAGTAACTACATGACCAACTACTGCTTTCAACTACAAGTGACTAATAAACTTTAAAAGTCAAACCTTGGGACGCCTGGGTAGCTCAGTGGGTTAAAGCCTCTGCCTTCAGCTCAGGTCATGATCCCAGGGTCCTAGGATGGAGCCCCACATGGGGCTCCCTGCTGAGCAGGGAGCCTGCTTCCTCCCCTCTCTCTGCCTGCCTCTCTGCCTACTTGTGATCTCTCTCTCTGTCAAATAAATAAATAAAATCTTTAAAAAAAAAAAAAAAAAGTCCAGGGGTGCCTGGGTGGCTCAGTCAGAGAAGTATCTGCCTTTGGCTCAGGTCATAATCCCAGGGTCCTGGGATGGAGCCCCACGTCAAGTGTCAGAATTACAGTTTATGTCAAATGGCCAAAAATTAAGAATTTTAAATACTAACATAAATCAGCATGTTTTTATATAAAATTACTTGTAAAATACTATATGCAGCTTTGCTCAGAATCTTTATCTAACTTAAAAACCCAAGACAGGGGGCACCTGGGTGGCTCAGTGGTTAAAGCCCTGCCTTCAGCTCAGGTCATGATCCCAGGGTCCTGGGATTGAGCCTTGCATTGGGCTCTCTGCTCAGCAGGGAGCCTGCTTCCCCCTCTCGCTGTCTCAGCCTGTCTCTCTGCCCACTTGTGATCTCTGTCAAATAAATAAAAAAAAATCTTTAAAAAAAAAAAACCCAAGACAGTAATCACAAGCTATTTGGGGGTACCACAGAAAGAGATAGAATTTATCTCAGTGGTTCCCAATCTTGCCTGAGCATTAGATTTATCTGGGAACCTTTTAAGAATATTGGTGTCCTATTGGTATCTTTTGGATTGGGACCCTCTTACCAGTATATTTTTTTCAAAATTCTCCATGTGATTCTAATATACAGCCAGGATCAAAAGCAACTGAATTCACTGAAAGAACTTTCCTAAATGCTATTTATTTTTTATTTTCTATTTCTGACCAGTTGTGAAATCTTGGGTACTTAAAACAACTCTTCTGGGCCTTAATTCTCTTAATCTGCACTGTGAATTAAACCTGTCTACATGATGTTCAAGGATTCTTTTGTCCTTAAAGTTGTATGATGAGACCTGCTTAAAACTGGCAGATGTTTGGTCTAACTTAAAGACTAAGTTTAATGTCTAAATTGTGCTTCAAATAAGTTAAACCACATACCATGCCACTAAGGTTATGAAATTAACCTTTCCCACATTTGTAGATTCCACGTGAGGAACTATATTTACCAAAACCAATTTGAAATCGCGTGTTCTTGAGTAAATACCTTAAAAGGTTCTGCTATGTGTTTATCAATGGTAAAGTTAATTAGTAAGAAATCCTATCCTTCACTGAAAATTCTGAAATCATTATTATACTCTAGGGGTACATTTTCAGTATCACACACCATTAACATTTATTCTTTGTTGTAACAGATACCAAAAAAATAAATGAGACTATAGTTTTCACTTAAAGTGTTTTCGTCTAAATCAACAACTAATTTACAGAGGATAATGGCACTAGACTTAAACAATTAAATACATATGTGAAGAAGTAGACATAAGCACCAACAAAGCCATTTTTAACAAATCAACATTTCATTGCCCATATTAAACAAGAACTAAATTGTTTCCACTTGAACATTTAGAATAGGATTACCATTAGTAACACATAAAACCCAAACTGAGAGTGTTGAAAATTTAAAGTTTATGTAATTTGAGATTGATATAGCATCATTAGATCTGAATACAAAGATTAAAAAATCCTATTTTCTTTTTAGAAAATAGTTTTGTTTTAAAGATTAGGTAATTTCTTCTAAAACCAAACACAGATCAAGATAGCAAAACTTATACTGTTAATTTAAAATATAATGATCTTTCATTTATCAAAACATAATTATCAATAGCAAATATTTCAAACAGTTTTACAAAAAGAAAATGTAAATTTATGCTCATCTCACATTAGTCTCAGAAAAAGTATCCACCTGAAGAAAATTAAAGCACATTTTAAGGCTGGATACAAATGTTTGGGGCTGTTCAGCATAACTAGTCCCATTCCAACACAACAGAAAATGAAAGTATGATTATATATGCCAAAAATTAAACAATAGGTATGCAAATAATAAAACTTCAACACAATATCCCAAAGTACTTTGACAAAGAAAATTCTATAATAAATGAGATGTAACAAGCCTTATTTCAATTTATATAAATGTCAAATCATTATCAACTTAAACAAGGCTATTTTCTAAAAAGTTTTCTAAAATAGAATAAATACATTTGCATTTTGAATTATTTTCAAATGTAAATTTAAAGCCAAATTAACAATCTAAAACACCATATTAAAGCAAATATTCCAGATCAAATAGAAAGTATATCCAGCCCTCATAACTTACAGAAAATATTTATATAATACATAAAAGATTGTTATAAGAAATTATGAAAGGTTAGAATTTGTCTTGATACAAAATGCTATTTACTAATTCTGTCTTTAATATGTTAGAGTTCTCACATTCTCCTTCCATTCTCAAATCATAATAAGATCACTAAATAAATTTTAAAATAATAACGTGGAATGTCTTTTTGCTTTAATATTTTGGAAGGGAATTTCAAAGAAAAAAACAATCACTTAAAAATATGTTTTCTCTTCTACTTCAACCCTCTTTGAAGTCAACCTTTCAAGGTCCAATATCAGTTGGAATGCAGCAGTAAGGATTTTATGACACTATGCTAAATCTTTATTATTTCACTGAGAAAATAATAACATAAAGGATTAAGATCTATTTGCTTTTTCATCATTTTAAGCATTTTTTTTTGCTTTCATCAATTCCAGTCTGCCATAAATCAAAAGTATTCTTTTAATCCCAACAGTAGACAAAATAATGCATTTTACACTTAAATATGCTCTAGGAAAAAAATTAACATTCTTTATCATTTCCCAACAGAGACCGTTAATACTCTAAGGCCACATTAATAGAATTTTTCTGCCATTGTAGAAACTTTGATAGCACTCCTATTTCAATGTCTGAATTTTTCTCCTTTTTTTGACAAAGACAAATGATTGCCATCAATCAAGATCCAATCGGGTATACAGAGAGTCGGGCGAATGCATCACTCTTTACTGGTTTTCCTGTTATTTGAGCAGGCTTTGCTCCATATTATTTTATAGAATGATCAAAAAACCAGCCATAAGATAGATCATTCACACCCACTGTAAAATTAACTTTCATGAATAATGAGTTTTAAACCTCAGATAATGTATATGTTATACCAAGGATATTACTGAGATCATTTCTGGCTAGAGATTATGTAAATGATACTATATGACCTTTATCATTACAACAGGACATGCAAAACACATATTATTTCATACATCATTTTAAAGCAAGTCAGTTTCTAAAGGAAAAACAGTCATTTATAATGTTGATAGTAAAGAGTTAAAGTTTTAAAAGACATGAAGTACCTGTGATCATTTTGAGCCCTTCTTCCTTTAACCTGTTACTTCTATTTGAAGCTATCATAGGGCAAGAAAACTTACTCTCAAAAATATGTACTTGGTTTCTCCCTTTCTTTATTGAGTTACTGTTAATGTCATTTTGTAAACTCCAATCATGTTGGATAATTAACACTACATTTTTCATAAATAACAAGTATTAATACATGTGTCAATTAACACATGCGTCAATCCACTCAGAATATTAAGAGTTCAAGCAAATGTCAATTTAATGAGGAATGAAGTGAAAACATTTCAATATTGTTTCTTTGAAATGATACTCTATCAATTTTAAAACACAGAGAATGTGAACATAAATGAAAATGGCCCACCAATTATAAAATAACTTTCTTTAAAAAAAAAAAAAAGATTTGTAAAGAAATATAAATTGCAAAATCAGCTTTCTTTTATATTCCCTCTCTCTCCAATATTGACCACCACCCGTGCAGTCACCAATGCAAGAAGCTTTGCTATCAACCATGATCCCTTCCTCTCCTTAACTGTCATAAAAATCAAGCCCCAAACACTTTTCTTCCTAAAATATCTCAAACCCATGCACACTACCACAGCTCTATTGCATCTCTTGCCGAGGCTACTGCTATTTGTGATACCCTTCTATGGTTTCATTATTGGCAATATTTTCTTCTTCAAATACATAATCAAAAAGAGTTGCCAGAATGATCTATTAAAAAGAAAATGTTGACATCAACAGCTTTCTCTGAACATTTCAATAGCACCTCATCTATGAGCAGTAATCTTCAAAGTTGGCTATGTGTACCCAAGGGATATAGAAGATAATTCATTTTCATGCTGGAAAATAAAAATACAGCTTCTATTTATATTGACTTACAAGAAATTAAGCTTTACTAATCTTTAATAGAAAAGTAAGCTTTACTAATCTTTAATTCTGGCATCTTTATTCAATCTGAGTATCAGTAATCAAGTCTCATGTGGGATGCAATTTTAGCATGCTGAGACAAATCACTGTTTGTGCCTAGGTGAACAGGTTTACAGATTTCATTACAGATTTTGGAACAGGATGAAAAGCACTAAAACAATAAATAATGGGTGAGTGATATGATGCCCTTATTTTTCTTATAAAAGAATAATCATTTCAAATTTGCTAAACTCTTCTTTGGCAATAATACAGTACACAACAGCTATTTGAAAAAAAGTACAACTAATCTATCACTTTGACATAAAGGTGGCATTTTAACAATGAAAAAACTAATGCTTTTGAAACAGATATTTTAAAATACTTCCCTTATAATGTGATTTCTTTTTGCTAAAAACTATCTGTATCACCTAAGAAAACTCTTAAATTTGTACTTTTAATTATAACAACTTATAAACCGAGCCCCCTAACCTAGGATTTCAATGGGTTTTGTTCCATTTGATAAAAAGATTAAAATAGTAATAATCTTTGAAGAGAATCAAGCATTTTTGCACATTTAATAAAATTATCTTTAAAATATTTTCTTCAACTTTTTTTCATTTTTAATTTCTCTTAGTGATAATCTTACACAATTGTATTAGAGAAGTCATAGTGTGGAAAGAATTCCTGCCCTGTGTTAAAAAAACAAATAAACAAGTAAACATAGGGACCAATATTCTTTACCTCATTAAATTTACCTTATAAGTTAATAAGGCTCATGAAATTAGTAAAGGGATCTCTAACTAGTAATAAAAGTTGTTGCTGCTACTACTACCTTGCCTAACATTTTTAGTGATGTAAGACAAAAAAAGACTTGTTTCTTGGAATGAGAGGGTACAATCTTAGGGGCATTTTCTACAAAAACTGAGGTTTAAAGTATCCAATCTGAGAACAAAGTAGGTTTTAGTGGAAAAATGAACTTCTCACTCTGCAGCAAAGCACCAAAGACCCTCTGAATGAGCAGCATATATGCAGAAGTTCTAAGATGAGAATAAATTGTTTTTAACTTCCACTGATATTGCTTACCCACCCCCCAAAAAGATATTACCAATTCACTCTTCCACCAAAAATGTATTTTCTAACAGAAACCAAAACCAAGCAATATTGGCCTTTTTAAACTTTGCCAAACTTATATGTGAGGGATACTAGAGAGAGGATAATGTTGAATATGAACCCAAGGTTTTCAGCTTAGATTCCAATAATGATTCCATCAACAAAAACAGGAAACACAGAAAGGCTTAAAAGAGAAGATGAATTAAGTTTTGGATGTGATGAGTTTGAGGGCCATAAGTACATTCACATGAAAATATCCAGAAGGTCCTTGAAAACAGAAATGTGGAACTTAAAAGAGAGGTAAGAACCAGAAAAATTGATCTAAGACGGTATCTGTAAAGAAGTGATGGTTGGGAAAAAAAAAAAAAAGTGATGGTTGAAGTGCTAAAAGAGATTAAGATCACAAAAGAATTAATTTAAAAAGAAAAATATCAGCAACAGACCTTTTCAGGGATGACTCTAAGAAGTAGAATTATAAAAAGGTAATATCCAGGGACACAAAAGTGTCTGGCAAAGACCCTGGCTCAGAATAGGTGTTCAGTAAAATTTTGTTGGATTAAGTAATTCGTAAGAGAATGACAGATTTATCAGAACAGAACACCAGATGCACAGAAGCTGAGTCAAGTAAGGTAAAGAATGAAAACAGTTTGTTAATCCTAGGGATCACTGGTAGCATTCTTCAGCCACAGTGAAGTACCTTCTCTTCCATGCTCTATCTGCTATGATTCAGTAGCACTCTATTTGCCTGCTAACAAGTATCATTCATCAACTAATTCTCAGTTTAGATATCAGCTTGTATAGCTAATTCTGATCTTGAGTAACCTGTACTTCCTGTATCATAGCAGTTATACACTGTTATGATCACGTATGTATATTTGTCTGTCTCTTTCACACACACACACACACACAAAAACACACACACACTATTGGCCCTCCTCTGAAACTAAAAGCTCTACATTCTTTGTAGCTTATCATCTAAACCACTAAATATTAGTCTTACCCAGTACTCTTCCCTTCTGTGATATTATCTGTGCTCATAACTATAACTGTCCTCATACAAGTGAACTCAGAAATTTATATACCCAGTCAAGATCTCTATTGAGCTCTAGATCCTTATATCTAAAGTGCTTACTTGCAATAGAATTAAGCTGTTAAGAGCATGGAATGTGGAGACCATTATCTTTAAATACTGAGTTTGCTAGTTATTAGATGTGAGATCATGGGCAAGACATTTAAAATCTTTATACTTCAGTTGTCTCATCTGTAAAAGGAGAGTAATAATAGCTACTAGCTCATAAGGTTGTTATTAAGATTAAATAATATTTATAAAGTGCTTGGTATAGTGCCTGGTATATAATAAATAATTCTTGAGTGTTTACTATCACTATAAAGTAAATTCAGCAAAGGCAATGATTTTTATTCCTTTTGTTCACTGCCTAATCCCGAAAGCTTTAGAAAATGACTGACACATTTTAAGTACTTGATATTTATTTAATAAATAAACAAATCCATCTCAAATTCAATATAGTCAAAACCAAATTACCAAGCTTCACTCTCAAAAATCCCTCTATGTTTTTAATGCTGTCCATTTCTGAGACTGGTACCACAATTCATCCAGCCTACACAACGTGTCCTATGCACTTCATTCATTCATTTTCAAAGCACAAAACTGATCATGCTTCTCATCTCTTGCTCCACAAAACCTTTTTATGGTACCCCATTCCTCTATAAATAAAGGTAAAAGTCCCAATATGGCCATAATGCCTCTGTATGGTCTGGTTGTTATCAACATTCCCACAGACCATGATCCCCCTTCCTATCCATATTCCAGTTACATGCTCTTTCAGTTCTCATACTCACTATCTTTCTGGTTTCAAGGTTTTCGCATACATTATTCCCTCTACCTAGACAAGACTTTCTTCCCCTCTTGACCTAGCTAATGCTATTCACTCCTCCAATTTCAATTCTGCATTACTTCAAAGAAAACTTTCCTGAGCTCCTTAACTCAGTCAAACGTACCTATTGAAGGCATTCAAAAAACAATTCTCCTCTTCTTTATAGCACTATCACAAGAGCAGTTTTATAACTATTTTCTCTCTCCCTCATTAGATTATGTAATCTATGTGGACTGGGAACATTATTATTTTTGCTTAATACGGTAGCCCTAGCTTGTAGGATAGTGACTGGCACACTGAATGAATAAGATAAAATTCAAATAATGACAGGATTTATAAGGAGCATTAATAAGATAAAACTCAAGTAACTACAGGATTTCAAAAGGAGCAATTCTTCGAAGAATAAAACTATAGATTCAAGTTATGATCAGCATTTGAAAAATGAAAAGTTTTCCATCACCATATCATTCTGCTAAGTTTGATATTACCTGATCACGTATTTCCCCTGTGAATGTGACCAAACGTCTATCACCACCACAGTGTTCCCTCACAACACCGATAACATACTCAACTCTCCAGGACTCATCATCCCATGCTGGGCAAGTGTATGATACTCTGCATGAATACACTCCACACACTGCTTGGGCTCTAACATCATGCATTGTATCCCCACTATGGCCAAGACCTCACTCCACTCTTGTTCAAACATCCTGTCACTCTCTGATATAGACATCTTCATTCTGCTCACTTTGATATCCTGCAATCTGCATCCTTCTGTGCATTCCCTTTCTGTGCATTGCGGGCATTCTCTTTACCCTCGTTGAGTTTCAGCACTCTATGCTGAACAACCTCTCTGCAATAACAATGCCCTCATCCTCCCTACATGTGCCAAGCTTCTGAACCCTACCCTCTAGTATAGACAACTGCTCTTCTCACTCTACCTAATATCTTTTGGACTGAACTGAGAAGGAATGGAATAGAAAGAAAGAGGAACAGGATATTATACTTTTTGTTTGGTTAGCTTATATTTAAACTTACGGTTTGGTGATTTGGTGTAAATTTATCCACTTGTAAAATCATCACATAATCCAATTTTAGAATGCTTCCATCACCCAAAAAGTTCTCTCATGCCCATTTGAGATCAATCTCTGCTCCCAGCCTCAATCCCAGATACATCATAATCTGTAATTCATTTTTCATTTTTTTTTTTTTTTAAGATTTTATTTATTTGAAAGAGAGAGAAAGCACGAGAAGGGGCTGAGCTGAGCAGGGAGCCCGATGCAGGACTCGATCCTGGAACTCCATGATCATGACCTGAGCTAAATGCAGCCACTTAACCAACTGAGCCACCCAGGCACATATTTATCTTTTTTTAATTTTCTAGAAATTTCACATAAATGGCATTATATAATAGTCTTCTGTGTCTGAAAGGGAAAAAAAGTGAAAAACGAAATTACCACTATCAGGAAAGAGAAGGGATATTACTATAGACCCTGATGATATCAAAAGGATAATAAGGGGATATTTTGAGCAACTCTACACACACAGATTTGACAATGTAGATAAAACAGACTAATTCTTCAAAAAATTAAAAAAAAATACTACTATTCACCCAATATGAAAGAGATCACTTGAACTGTCCTGTCAGTAGTAAGGAAATCAAAGAGATGGATGTCTTCATTATATTGAATCTTCCAATCCATGAACAAAGCATGTCTCTAGATTTATTTAGATCACCTTCAATTTTTTTTATTAGCATTTTGTGGCTCTTAGCATACAAATCCTGTACATATTTTCTTAAGTTTACACCTAAGTGTCCTTTTATTCTTTGTACTGATTATAAATGGTATTGAAATTTAAAAAAAAAAATAGTCTTCTTTGTCTGGCTTCTTCTACTAAGCATAATGTCATCAAAAATTATTCCTATTATTACATATATGTCATTTTTCCCTTCTATTGTTAAATAGCATTCCACTTAATAGCTATATCATGTTTTATTTATCTATCCACAGATAGATAAACATTTATTTTTCATTTTGTGTCTATTATGAATAATGTTGCTGTGAACATATGCACATAGGATTTTATGTGGACATAGGTCTTCCTTTGTCTTGGATAGATACCAATCAGTGAATTCCTGGGTTGTATGGTACATACATGTTTAACTTTAAGAAACTGCCAAAATGTCCTCCAACGTGGATGTACTAATTTGCTTTCATACTACCAATGCATACGATTTCTAGTTTCTCTACATCCCTGGCAACTCTTGATAATGTAAGACTTTTGGTTGGTACCCATTCTGGTGGGTAGGCAGTGGTACCTCATTTAGTTTTAATTTGCACTTCTCCAATCACTAATAATATTAAGCATTTTCTGAGGAGCTAGTTAGCCATATACACATCATGGGTAAAATGTTTTCTCTTTGGATCTTTTATCATTTTTATTGCATTGTCTTATTATTGAGGCTTAAGAGTTCTTTATACATTCTAGAAATAAGTCACTTATTAGATATACATAATTTGCAAATATATTTTCCCAGTCTGTGGCCTGTCTTTTCATTTTCATTTTCACTATGGTATTTTATGAAGCATTTGAGTTTTTAATTTTACTGACATCCAATTCATCTTTTTTCTTCTATGTGTGGCTTAACACAAGGTAAACAAATACTTTTCCTATTTTTTGAGACGTATTAGAATTTTGCCTTTTATGAGGTAATGTTTAAAAATTTTTTTAAATTATATATATGATTATTGTATCACCTTTTATTAAGTCTAAGCTTCCATAACATTATTGAGTTGTACATTTAAAAATAGTTAAGATAATAAATTTTGTTATGTTCACATTACAACTTAAAAAAATGCTAAAGATAAGTCTGAAATCAACTAGACTAAAATATCAATAGTGACTCAGAATGGTATAATTGGAGGTAATCTTTTGTTGTTCTTTCTACCTTAAATGTACTTATATTTTAGTAAAAATGTTAGTAAAATACTTTAGTATACTTTAGTAAAAATGTATTACTCTAATAATTATTTAATAAATATTTTTAAGGAAGATAGAGATCTCTGACATTAGGAATAAAGAAAGTTAAATTCTCCCTACATTGTATCACATTCACTGAAAATCAGTTCAGTATAAAAATGAAGGTTTATTTCTGGATTCTCTATTCTTTTCCAGTACCAGGCTTTCTTAATTACTGTATCTTTATATAAGTTTTGAAAGAGGTGGTGTAAGTCCTCTAGTTTTGTTGTTCTTTTTCAAAATTATATTGGTTATTGTAGCAGACTCCAAGATGGCCCCCTAATGATGCCCGCTGCTGCAGACCTCTGGCCTTGTATGATCCTCCCTGAGTAACTGGCTTCTAAGCAATGGAATATACCAACATTGAGGGGAAGTCACATTCATGACTGGGTTGCAAAAGTCTGTGACTTCCATTTTGCTTTCTGACTCTCTTGCTGGCTTTGATTGTAGCAAGTATACTGTCATGCTGGAAAGGCCCCCAAGCAAATAACTGAGGCCCTCATTCTAAGAGCTCTTAAAACACTGAATTCTGATAATATGTAAGTAAGCTTAGAAGTCGATCCATATAAGGTGAGTCTTTAAATGAGATCCCTGGCTGGTGACATGCTGTCTCATCTGAGATGATACATCAGAAGACCCAGCTAAACAATACCTAAATTCTAGACTTATTTAAGGGGGAGGGGAGCACGCAGGAGCAGAAAGACAAAGGGAAAGGGAAACTCTCAAGCAGACACTATGCCCAGAGTGGAGCCCAACGCAGGACTCAATCTCATGATCTTGAGATCATGACCTGACCCAAAATCAAGAGTTGTTCAACTGACTCAGCCACCCAGGCACCCCAATAATACCCAAATTCTTAACCAACTGAACTATGAAATAAAAACTATGTATTGCTTTAAGGTGCTAAACTTTGGGATAATTAGTTACCCAGCAATACACAACTAATACAACCATTCTAGGCCCTTTGTATTTCTGTAAGTCTTTTAGGATCAACTTGTCAATTTCTATGAAAAAAAAACTTGTTCCAACTTCCATAGAGATTACACTGAATCTATATATCATTTTGGGGAGTATTAGCAGCCTAACACTATATATATACCATTTATTTAGAATTTAATTGCTACCAATTTCTCTCAGCAATGTTTTATAGTTTTTGGTATTCTGGTATTATACCTCTTTAGTATTTTATTCCAAAATATTTTATTCTTTTTGTTGCTAAAGTGAGTAAAGTTGTTTTATAATTTCATTTTGGGCAGTTCATTGTTAGTATACGGAGACACAACTAACTTCTGCATATGAGCCTACATTCCCTCACCTTACTAAACTTGCTTTTTCATTCTAGTAGTATTTTTTGTAGAATCCATAGATTTTCTACATATAATACCATGTTGTTTACAAATAAAGACTTTCTTCTTCCTCTGTAATCCCTATGCCAATGAATTCTCTGTCTTGCTTTTCTGCAATACATAGAAACTCCAAAACAATGTTGAATAAAAGTGGTAGGAGAGAACACCCTTGTCTTAGAGGGAAAGCATTTATTTTCACAACTAAGTATGCTGCCAGCTGTAAGTTTTTACAGTTGTCTTTAATCGAGTCAAAAAAGGTCTCTGCTATTCCTAATTCCTTGATAGATTTTTTATCATGAATAGATTTTATCAAATGCTTTTTTCTGTATCTAATGCAATGATCATGTAGTTTTGCCTACTCTTTATTAATATGGTATATTAATAGGTGTATTAATATTAATACATTAATTGATTTTGAATGTTAAAGTAAACTTGCATTCTTTAGATAAACACTACTTTGTAATAGTATGTAATGATTTTTATATGTTATCGAAATATTTTGCAAAAAATTTTTATCTATGCTTATGAGAGATCTCATTAACTTTATTTTTTTTAAAGACTTAATTTTATTTATTTGACAGAGAGAGAAATCACAAATAGGCAGAGAGGCAGGCAGAGAGAGAGGAGAAAGCAGGCTCCCTGCTGAGCAGAGAGCCTGATGCAGGGCTCAATCCCAGGACCCTGAGATCATGACCTGAGCCGAAGGCAGAGGCTTAACCCACTGAGCCACCCAGGCGCCCAGACCTCATTAACTTTAAACAATATATAAACTCTATTGTCAAGGTAACAAAACTGAGGTCCATATATTACCTTATCTAGAGGTTATATATGCAAAAAAAAAGAAAATGACCTCTGACCTCAGGTATCTCTAAAACTAAAAATAACGCTCTTTCCACCAAATTAGTAGTCCTCAAGTGCAGCGCTATTCTCTAGAGAGAATTACGGAGATTTGTGATTAAAGTTTTGATTATCATAGTGCTCTTGTGATTTACTGGGCAGAAGAATGAACAGAAAATGATTCTAGATATCCTACCAAAAGATGATCAGTCTTATAATAATAATGGTCTTGGGTCCTATATGACTTTAGAATGTTCTACTGACTATTGGTAAGAGTAGATAACTAAAGGATTATCTGAGCCTGCACCCCAAATACTTTTGGATTTTTTCCCCCAAGAATACAATTACAGTTTAAATTAAGATAAAATAAGAACTTTTGTTTTTTGTTCAGTACTATACCAACAGTTGTTCACCACTTAGGAACCTTCATGGTATCCAAGTAGATTATATAGCATACCTCCACCAGTCTGATTTGTAGCTGTCACATTTGCAGCAATTCTATCCATAAATCCAAGCACCCAACTATTTCATTGTGTCTTTAGCACTGTCATGTTGGGAGTACTTATTGAATACTGAAATAAATGTTACTTATTTTACTTCAGTTTCATTTCAGGTGTGCCTGGCTAGCACAGTTGGCATAGCATCCATCTCTTTATCCTGGGGTTGTGAGTTCAAGCCCTATAATGGGTGTAGAAATTACTTAAAAAAACACTTTCTTAACAAAATCATTTTCACTTTATCTCTCTTTTTATAGAATTTAGGGCATCTTATTGATTAGTTAATATTATTTATCTAGAAAAGGTCTATGATTCAAAAATAAAATTCAAAGATAAGGAAGAATTACAAAATATTTGTTATATAAAGAAGTTGTTAAATTTGAGAGGGCTAAGAATGACTACACTACATTATGCTACCTCTTAAATCTGTCCCTTTCTAACCACACCCACCGGTATTGCCATAGTGAATACTCTATTGTTTCCATTCTAATCTCCTTTGACAACCTCCTAACTAGTCTCCATCACTTGAGACTTCCCTCCAATGCAATTTTCTCGGCCTTTTGGCTAAGATCAAGTGTAAATTCTCATTCTTCTTCAGAAAAAGTCCATATTCTCCACTCCACCATATTTTTAATTACCGCTTACAATCCACTTTTGTCTGTTGCTAGATTTATCTACCTCCTACACCACATATCCTGAGTCCAATCCATGTTTTCCCTCTGTGCTTTCTCAAAATTTCAATATTTTTTCATGGCACTTCCTTGCATAACCTGTTCCCTATTCTGACATGACTTCTCATCAACATTCCCAACTCCCCATCTTTTGTTTGTCTGGACTTTACATACTGTGTAAAACCCTAAAACTCCTGTCCCTCCCCAAATCCACATCCTGATTCACAGAAGTCTGAAAGTATACCTTCAGATCTTTTGCCATACATATTCTATAGCATGAATTTCCCATTAAACTACAATATTCTCAAAAGCAGGAATACATTTTTCTGCTCAAAAATGAGTAACTTTTGGGGCACCTGGGTGGCTCTGTTAGTTAAGTGTCTGTCTTTAGCTCAGGTCACGATCCCAGGGTCTTGGAATGGAGCATGACATGGGGCTCCCTGCTCAGCGGGGAGTCTGTCTCTGTGCCACCCCCAACTCATGCTCGCTTGATCTCTTTCAAATAAATAAAATCTTTTTAAAAAATGAGTAATTTTTATCATTAGTCCTTAACTCTAATTAAATGGATATTTAATTTCCATTCTTCTCAAATTCTAAAATTTCTTTCCTAAAATTCTAGACATAGGCCACAAATATTAAATATTCATAATGACACGATTCAAGTTCATTCCACAAAGTTATTACTTTTTAAATATATTCTAATGGAAATATGTAGCTAGACTTGGCACTCATCTACTGTTTCAACAGAATCTCAGCATCTTATATACACTTAAAACAGGAAAATAATTTATAAACACACTTTCATTTCCGATTTTTTTCTTTTGTAGCAAAAAAAATTAAAAAGAAGTCTAGTCCAGGGGCACTAGGGTGGCTAAGTCGGTTGAGCATCTGGCTCTTGGTTTCGGCGCAGGCCATGATTTCATCAGGGTCATGACATCAAGCCCTGTGTCAGGCTCAGCGCTTAGTGAAGAGACTGACGGGGATTCTTTCCTCCTCCCTCTGCTTCTTCCCTGCTGGCACGCATTCTCCCTCTCGCTCTCTCTCAAATAAGTAAATAAATCTTAAAAAAAAAAAAATCTATTCCTTCAATGTTCAAGTTCAAATGTTACTAAACATCACCTCATGTCAATTGATACCTTTATATGTTCTTCTCTATAAGCACAATGAAGAAAATTAAGTTTAGGTGTACAGAAATTAGTTATAGTCATTATGCTCCAAAGTGGCAAATATTATAGAGTCAATTCAAGTAAATTCTAAAAGATTATGAGCTCAAAATGCAAGAATGCATAATTTATCAGATCAAGCAAATCATTTTGTAAGGCATTTGGCTCTTACTACCTTTTATGAATAAAGGTTAATATCAATGTTTATCTACTTACACACAAGATGGTATTTGCTTTATAAACATGATTAAAAAAAAAAAAACTTCCTGGCACTGTCATATTTCAAGCCATTGGGTCAAATTTAATTCATAGCACTATATTATACTAATGCAAATAATATTTATTACTCTAAGGTTTTTTTAATTAAAATTGCTTCTGACATTTAGATTACCTTGCTGTGAAAATAAACTCTTTCTCTTGGTGGGGAATGTCAGGGTGGCACAGCTGGTTGAGTGACCAACTCTTGGTTTCAGCTCAGATCTTGATCTCAGGGTCCTGAGAATGAGCCCCACATTGGGCTCCCCACTCAGTGCAGAGTCTGCTTAAGACTCTCAATCCCTCTTCCTCTACCCCTCCTTCTGTCTCTCTCTTTCTCTCCAATAAATAAATAAATCTTTTTTTTTTTTTAATCTCACTTTGGAACTAACAGTCACTAACAAACAATTTGATAGCACAAGTTATGTATTTATATCTAAATTCTTTTTTTTAAAGATTTTTTATTTATTTATTTGACAGAGAAATCACAAGTAGGCAGAGAAACAGGCAGAGAGAGAGGAGGAAGCAGGCTCCCCACTGAGCAGAAAGCCCGATGCGGGGCTCGAACCCAGGACCTGGGATCATGACCTGAGCCGAAGGCAGCGGCTTAACCCACTGAGCCACCCAGGCGCCCCTATATCTAAATTCTGTATGCATTTAAAGTTTGGTCCTGTTGCACTATTTCTGCATAGTACTTCTCATACAGAAAAAAGAGAATTGGGGGAGGTTTGGTACAGCAATAAGTATAAGTATTGGACCATCAAATGAAGAAAAAAAGGTTATTTTAAAAAGTAGCTGTTCTCTTTCCAATAAAATGATCAAAGTTCAGGTCACACTATGCCAAAATATGATACCTTGGCATATTCAATATTTAAGCTGAAGGAATTTGAGAAAACAGCAGAAGCAGAAAAGTCATTCGGACCACCCCCAGCCCCCACTCTTCATTGGAATAGGCTAAAAATACTTCATGCAAGAGATGCGCTCTTTATAACCAGAAGAAAGGAGCATGCTTATCTCTGAAGACAAAGGGATGCCAAGAAAAATTCTAACAAACAGGCTTTGCTAAGTTTCCCCCAGTTCATTAAAATTACCCATCATATTCCTCCACTACTATTCACTCTTCATCAAACCTAGCATAAAAGTCTAGCATACAGGTCTGTTTGAGATCTCACTTCCTTAGAAGGCTCCATGTCACAGAAAACTTACATTAAATAAACATATAATCTTTTCTCCTGTTAATTTGTCATTGTCTACTTTTCAGACCCAGCCCAGGACTCTAAGAGGGTACAGGAAAACATTTTCCTCCCCTACAAAGGAAAAGACAGTGGTAGTCTGCCTTTCCACAAATTAATATTGTATTTTGAATTTTATATATTCCATTTTCCAAGTTATACAGTAACATGTGAAATCGATGTAACATACATAATAATCTGGGAAGTATGCAGAAATATACTGATGGCAAACTACTGTGACTTTTTCAAAATACACCCCAAATTAAAAAATATAACTAGATGCAGGGTTATTTGAAGCACAGCAGTATATACAAGGCAAAAATCCCAAAAAAGATGAATTCTACATTATCTTCACATTTTATTCTATATATAACATTCAGAAAAAAAATATTTCAGTTAAATTCAATGATAGGAAATATCAAAATTTTATCAAAATTAATCCTTTGTGGTCAAATCACTTCAAGTAAATGCTCACATAAGACAAAGTTATGCTATTAAAGTTACAAAGCAGAAGTTAATTGTATGTTAAATTACAAATAATGACACAGAAGAGGCAGTCTACAAAGAAAATATTTTCAGATTCTAAAGCAATGAAACAGCAAAATGCAGTATTATACTTGTGTAGTTGTTTCAAAGTTTCTAAGATATCCTTGACATGGTATTTTTCAAATTAATGCACTAGTAATTGCTGCACAAACTGATCTTATCATTTGGCCCACAGAATAATTTTGTTCATGAATCCCTTGAAGAAAAATTTAAAGGTCATATAATCAAGCCATCATCCCTTCCATCTAACATAAAAAGTTTTCAAATACCAACCTTAACCTACAATTGGTCTATTCTAGACTGAGACACTTAAATGAAGAAAAAAAACCGTCCTGTCCTGAATACCCACTCCATTTTAGGAAAGCAGACTATGAGAGTGTTCAGTTATTCACTCTACAAATACGTACTGAATGCCTCCTACGTTCACATCCTGGGCATATTTTAATGAAAGAGCCAATAAAATTACCTGATACTATGGGGTGAGAAAGAAAAGAATGGAGATAGAGATACCTTCAGGATTTAGCCTGAGCAACTGGAATGTTGGGACAATTATTAACAGTTACTACCATTAAATGAGATTGGGGAAGACTGTGAATAAAACAGATGGAGAAGGTTCAGTTTTGACATGCTAAATTTGAGATATCTATCAAATGGACAAGTATGGAGCTACAGAGAGGTACGTGAGCTAGAGATGTAAAATTGGCAAGTAGATGGTTGTTAAAACTTTGGAACTGAATGAGATCACCAGTGATGCTTGGTAAATAGAGAAGTGTTTCAAAAACTGAGTCCTTGGCATTACTACATGTAGACTTCAGGGAAATGAGGATGATACAGCAAAGATAACTGTTTGTGGAGAAATGTCCAATGAGGTAGGAGATTATGCTATCTTGCAGTCTAATGAAAAAGTGTTAGAAAGACAAGAGAGTGATCAACCATGTCATATGCCAATTAAAAAAAAAAAAAAGCACCAGCTATATATTTACCCAAGGCATAAGCAAAAAGAATAAGTGAAATATAATGGAGGACAGAGTCTTACAACAACAGAAACATTTCTCCTTTAATCCATTAATCAGTAAACTCAGTTGATTTTAGGAGAAGTGCTCTATCTCATGTTTTTCTATCATGCACATAACGACAGTTCTAAAAACTTTGGCAGATGCCTTGCAGAACGTGTCAGTATACATGCAAGAGCAGTTGTCAGAAATGTTCACGTGCTTTGACTTAGTAATTCTATTTCTGGGACTCAATACTGAAAAATTAATCTAAAATAGGAATGTGTTTTCTGACCAAAGACACGTTTCCGACTATCACTCAAAGTGCTTTTCTTTACATTAAGCATTGAACTTCAACTCAAAATTCCTTAAAAAATTTTGGGACACTGAAGGGACACTGAATCATATTGTTGGCATCACACTCAAAGCCTAATTAAGACTTAATTACCATTATTTCCAATGACATCTTTCTATTCTACATATTTCAATATATCTGTAACTATGCTTTATCATACTGTATTATACTTATTAACATGTCTTTCTCTTCTATTGGCAAATATCCTTCTTAAGGGCACAGTTCTATGCATAGGTTCAATAAATGTTTATTGGAGTCAATTGTCAAATGAGTAATAAAAAGTGTATAGTACCAACCTGATCACAGAGAGTGGGACAGAAGATCCAGGCAAAGAGTTTCCTAGACCTAAGCTTTAAGAGAGTCTTTGAGCAATAAAAAGTTCAAGACCTCAGAGAAGACAAGGAACCAGGGAAGTAAAACTGATATGAGCAGTTTTAAAAGTACTGCTTATAAGTGACGTACCCACAGATTACAGATGACGGAAAAGGAAGACTGAATTCAGTATGAAAATTTAACATCCCCCTTCATTTTTGCTCCATGCCCATCCAACCTCAGTTGTACTAGAGCAGTTTCTAAGGAAACAACAAAAAGCAAGGGGAAAAAAGCCCAGGTACTGGATACTGGAATACAAAGATAAGATATGGATTCTACTCTCAATGGTATCTGTCTTCTTACTGGAAACACAAACAACTGTAATTCAATGTTCTAAAAATAGTAGGTATTTCCTTTTTCTGGAACATATCCAAATGTAGAGAAGGTAACAGAAAACTAAGCTACGAGACAAATACCAGAATTGATGGCCAGGAAAAAATAAGTGAGCAGTAAAGACAACTGAGGAGTAGGTGAGAAAGCAGGAAAGGATTATGTGGCAGAAGCCAAAAAAAGACAGCTTAAGAAAAAAATGATTACCTCAACAAACATCATAAACAAAAAAAGTGTATTACAATGCTTTCGACAATGAAGAGGTCACAGGACTCCTGGCAGAGAAGTTTTCAAGACATTGCAATACACTGAATAGGATGAGGAAATAAAGTTCAGAACTGAGAAATCTGACTGTGAAGGAGAGAAATAGGGAAAAGAAAAAAAAAAGACTGCAGAAGTGTTTCTCAAAGGGACACTTAGTGGTGTTGGTGGGGAAAAGAATTCCTTGTACTGAAAACTATCCTGACGATATTCGGGTCCTGGATTCCAATAATAAATGTTCCTAAGCTTTTCAGTCATTGTGAAAACCAAACCTCTATCATTTCTTTTTTTTTTTTTTTAAGATTTTATTTATTTATTTGTTAGAAAGAGAGAGAGAGAGAGAGGGAGCGAGCATGAGCACAGACAGACAGAGTGGCAGGTAGAGGCAGAGGGAGAAGCAGGTTCCCCGCTGAGCAAGGAGCCTGACGTGGGACTCGATCCCAGGACGCTGGGATCATGACCTGAGCTGAAGGCAGCCACTTAACCAACTGAGCCACCCAGGCGTCCCAACCCTCTATCATTTCTAAATGGCTCCTGGGAGGACAGGGTACTGTTTCTGACTGAGAACACTTCAATGCCAACTCATACTGTGGGGGGGGCCGGGGGGGGAGGAGTTTCTTTCCTACGAGCCCATTTTTATAGGTTTAAGTAAGAAGCCTGTTTGCATTCTGAAACATATTGGAAATATACAGTAAGTGGGGAATAGTCAAAGGAGGCTGTAACAGAGGGCCTCTATTTTTTCAAGGTTGACTACCTGCTAAGAGAACCTATCACACCATGGTTTCAAGTAAGGCTTTTGCTTTCTTCACATTATCAAATTTTATGAGATCTCTTCTCAATTCATGTATTTACTAACCACTCTTCATTGCCTAAATTTATAATCTGGCCTCCACTATCCATATGTTAACAAAACAGTTCTAAGATAACTAGTACCTTCTTGACTGCCAAATCTGAAGTCCTTTTCTTAGATAATTTTGGTTTTAATCACTTGATAGCACTGGACATGCTCCTTCTTAAAAACCATTATTCTACCCACAGTCCTACTTTAGGTACTTGTTCACTTTTGAGATACTGAAATACCTCTCGTCTCTGCCTCCCACTCAATTTCTTCCAACCCCCAATCCATTTTACAAAAGATAACAAAATTACCTTACTAAAAAAGTTCTTAGATCATTTCCCAGCCCAAAAACTTTAAAATGGCTAGAGTAAAGTGAAATTTCGTGTCCCCAATATTAAGATCCTTCACCATCATGTCCTATCTTATCTTTGTAGCCTCAGTTCTCACCAATCACCTTCAAGTCATTTACTCTAAACAAACAAACAGAACTTCAAAGTATTCTCTGTACCCACCTTCCTGTGTCTCTTCACTTACCTTCCCTCTAAAACTAATGCTCTCCTGTTGTAAAATCATATAGCCAGTTCTTTCTCATACCCTGAATTATAACTCCTATATGAAGTTTTTCCTTATGTCCCAGCTATTAGCAATAGCCCTACTCTTCTAGAACTTGAAAAGTACTTTATTTGTACCTTCTTTATACTGCTATTCAATTTGTATTATACATTTCAATATAAATGTCTTTCCTTAACTACAAATTTCATTAACAGCATTAATATTAGACTATTACATAATTCACACTACATCCTCTCAACTACTCTATGAAGTTATCTTAATCTAATACACAGAAAGGCTCAGAAATTAAGAAAATTACATAAATTAGCAAATAATAAATGTTTTTAAATTAACACATGATTATTTCAAGATAAAACGTCACTGTAAAGGTTTACAAATATATAAATATGGTTTCAACTTCAGTATACCAAAGGCAGAACTCCAAAAATAAAACTGTGTAAGAGAAGAGCAGATAACAAAAGGTTATATTCAAATGCAAAAACAATATTAACAGTTACAACTTATGCTGAGTACTATCTGCAGGGCACTTGTACAGAGCAATTGCCATTTGCTCAGTTACTTTATATTCACAACAATCTTTTAAAGTAGATATTGTTTTCACTGAATAAGGTTTAATGTAGTTAAGTCACTAGGCCAAAATCTCGAAGCCAAAATACATAAAATCCATACTTTCTGACTTTAAAGCCTCTACTCTAGAGTAGCTAGTGAAAAGACCCAAGCAGTTAAACCCGAAAAAAAATGAAATACAAATTTGAGCAACTTCACATTTTTGTTTTATTGAGAAGTGGACATATAACAAATATAACAGGCCATATAACACCTGAAAAAAGATCCTATTTTTCCTAATATCCCCACACAGATGTGGGGGGTAGGACCTTCAAAAAAATTACAAATTGTCATTTAAGGTAATATTTGTTTCCAGAAAACAATAAATGACATATATATTAAGTGAAAAATACCAAATACAGTAAGGAATTTCAAACTAGAAACTGAGAAGCATTGTTAACTATCTCATTTTAAAAGGCAGCTATAGAGTCATCAAAAAATAAATAAATAAAAAGCATAAATTGTACAAACTCACTCATGCTAGGACTTCTCTGTAAAAGTTTCTGGTTAGATGGTAACTTGTTAATATTTTAAATGAAGTTTATGTTAAGATACTGTAGAAAAATAAAATTTACATTAGTAAAAGTAAAATTAACCACTATAAATGGCAGTGCCACTAAACACATTTTGCTTCATTAGAGTAAAAGACCAAGAAAACACTCTACCTCTATGTACAATAAATAAAACTGATCAATGTTGTAATTTTTCAAAAGAATCATTAGAACTCTGGGAGACAGCTAAAGAGGAGAAAACAACATGTCTATTATTACTGTGACTAAGTGGGATTAACTAATTCTCATGAGATAAAAGTTATGAATTAAGTGAAGCTCAGAACACTAAAGGAAAATTTGTGGGGAGAGAATGCAAATAGCATCCTAATTATCTACAGCCTATTAACAAGCAATCCTTATTACTTGCAATTAAAATCCCCTTAAATTTTATGGCAAAATTTCATTCAAATATTGAAAATTATATGCTAATTATTATACTGTAAAGCACATGTTTAGTATGTACTTTACTGTGGGCCCAATAAATTAAAAAAAATCAAATTCTAGGTGACACAGTGACTAATTATTTCACTAAATGAATGACACCATGTGCTGTGAAGCCAGTGTGGGCTCCTTCTACAAATTCACAGAGCTACAGTACTAGAATATTCCATAGATCCCACATGAATAGGGAGAGGACAATTCTGTTAAACACTGAATTCCCATCACCATTACAGTATCTGGATAGGTAGGCACTTAAGTATTTATTGAAGACATTACATCAGGGGAAAGAAAATATATATTTAGTAATCCACTTACACTATTTGCTTACAGGTTCTAGATCTTCACGTTATCACACCCTTCATTCACTGATTGGTTTTTGTAGCAAATCCCATACTACAGACTTCTAAAACTATTTATGTTATCTTATATCCACTATCTCCAAGATGGCCCACGTTTGTCTTGTTTCTGACTATATCATAGTTCCCAACACATATCAAGAAGTCAATAAAGGTAACTATGTATGATGACAGATATTAACTAGACTTATTGTGGTGATCACTTTTTGCAACTGATACAAATATCAAATTATTACACTGTGCTCCTGAAACTTAATGCTATGCCATCACATTTCAATAAAAAAAGAAGTAAATAAACATTTGTGAAAGGAGTAAGTGAATGAATACATGAACAAAAAGGATGTTACTATAGACTGCAATTTCCCGAGACATCATATTCTTCAGTAAGCAAAACAGTATGGTCTAAAGAACGATAAGCCCACATATGCAGATGATATATCATAGAGCAGCTCCAAAGACAGCTTCTTTAACTGAGGACTCCCTCTCACATACCCCACTACCATTTTCACATCTCTAACTTATAGTTAGGGGAGAATCTTTTCTTTTTTCAAATTTTTATTTAAATTCTAGTTAGTTAACATATAGTGTCATACTGCTTTCAGAAGTAGTACCTAGTGGTTCATCACTTACATGTAACACCCAGTGTGCATCATAACAAGTGCCTTCCTTAATACCCATCACCCATTTAGTCCGTCCCCAACCCACCTCCCTCCATCAACCCTCAATTTTTCTCTATCATTAAGAGTCTCTTATGGTTTGCTTCCCTCTCCCCTCCATTCTTCCCCTTCCCATATGTGATCTGTTTTGTTTCTTAAATTCCACATATGAGTGAAATCATATGATTTTCGTCTTTCTCTAAGTGACTTATTTCGCTTGGCATAATACACTCTAGCTTCATTCACATCATTACAAATGGCAAGATTTCATTATTTTGATGGCTGAGTGATATTCTATGGTATACCTGTGCCACATCTTCTTTATCCATTCATTAGTTGATGGACACTTGAGCTCTTTCTATAGTTTAGCTATTGTTGATAATGCTGCTATAAGCATCAGGATACATGTACCCCTCTGAATCTGTATTTTTGTATCCTGTGAGTAAATACCTAGTAGTATAACTGCTGAATCATTGGGTAGCCCTATTTTTAACTTTTTTTTTTTAAAGATTTATTTATTTATTTATTTGACAGACAGAGATCACAAGTAGGCAGAGAAGCAGAGAGAGAGGAAGAGAAGCAGGCTCCCTGCTGAGCCGAGAGCCCGATGTGGGGCTCGATCCCAGGACCCTGGGATCATGACCTGAGCCGAAGGCAGAGGCTTTAACCCACTGAGCCACCCAGGCGCCCCTATTTTTAACTTTTTGAGGAACCTCCATACTGTCTTCCAGAGTTGCTGCACCAGTCTTCATTCCCACCAACAGTGTAAGAAGGTTAGGGGAGAATCTCTTAAAAATTAAATATCCAACCAATATTCTATTTCCCTGATTTTTTAAAACCTGATTTTTAAACCTGACTTTTGAAAGTCAGGTTCATAGAAGCAATATCCACAACAGCCAAACTGTGGAAGGAGTTGAGAGGCCCTTCAACAGACGAATGGATAAAGAAGATATGGACCATATATAATATGGAGTATTACTCGGCGATGAGAAAGGATGAATACCCACCATTTGCATCAACATGGATAGAACTGGAAGGGATTAGTTAATGAAATAAGTCAAGCAAAGAAAGACTATTATCATATAGTTTAACTCATATGTGAACATAAGGAATAGCATGGAGGACATTAGGGGAATTGAAGTTAAACTGAATGGGAAGAAATCAGAGAGGGAGACAAACGTTCTGGATTCTGGGAAACAACTGAGGGTTACAGAAGGGGAGGGGGTGAAGGTTTGGGGTAGCTGGGTGATCTGTATTAAGTATAGCATGTATGGTGATAAGCACTGGGTGTTATATACAACTAATGAATCTTTGAACACTACATCAAAAACTAATGAGCTATTTATATGCTGCCTAATTGAACATGATAAAAAAAGGATCCTTAAATAACATCTATAAGGTCCATATATTGTGTTTGTTGAGCTCTCTCTTTTTTATTTGGAACAAAGATAGCTATTTATTATCTACTTAAAAAAAGAGAGATTTTTGGATCATTATTGTTATTGACAGGTGTACCACCTCATGCAAACAAGCATGGTAAAATCTGATCAATAATGGTGAAAAGTCCTCCCTACATATATGTATATATTCACACACACAGTCCTTTATGAAGCCCATTTGCCTCCATTTTCTTATTTGATGGTCTCAAAACATCTGTGATTTAGTTTATTATTTATTATCATCATCTTAATTGTTTCCATACTGAAAATGAACAAACTGAATTTAGAAGAGGTAAAGTAATAGGCTCAAATTTGCAAGCCTGCTAAGATGTAGATTTAAGAACCTTTACTTGTTCTTCCCACTAAATCAGTTGCCCATGTTTCTCTCCTTCCTAATTTTTGACAGTGCTAGATGTGAAATTTTTTTTTTTAAAGATTTTATTTATTTATTTGACAGAGAGAGATCACAAGCAGGCAGAGAGGCAGGTAGAGAGAGAGGAGAAAGCAGGTTCCCTGCTGAGCAGAGAGCCCGATGCGGGGCTCGATCCCAGGACCCTGAGATCATGACCTGAGCTGAAGGCAGCGGCTTAACCCACTGAGCCACCCAGGCGCCCCTGTGAAATTTTTTTTTAATTTCTTTTCAGTGTTACAGAATTCATTGTTTATGCACCGTACCCAGTGCTCCATGCAATACGTGCCCTCTACAATACCCACCACCAGGCTCACCCAACCTCTCACCCCTCTCCCTCCTTTTATTTTTATTGTTTTGTTCACCTATTCTTGAAGAAACTGAATTGCTTATACTATAGATTTTTTCACATTTTGGATTTCATTGATCACATCCTTGTACCATCATCCCCTGAGCTTCCTATAAACCAGTTGTTAGATCTACAGCAGCAAAGGCCAACAGAAATATAATGCAAGGTAATTTCTAGTAGCTACATTTTAAAAAGGGGGAAAAAAAAACAAGAAAAATTAATTTAACAATGTACTTCATTTAACCCAAGAAATCCAAAATATTATCATTTTAACATGTAATCAATATAAAATATTATATAATTTACATTCTTTCCACCCTTTCCTCATTTGGATTTGATTCCAAATCCAGTGCGCATTTTACACTTGATACCCCCACCTCAGACTAACCACATTTCAAATGCTTAAAAGCCACATGTGACTCTGGTGGTTAACTACTAGATTGAACAGATACCAAGATTTGATGAAATCGGAGTTGGACATATAATGTCAGCTTATATCTCTTTTTGTCATGTTATTATTGACCTGTGAATTCCAGCATCCATCCATTAGAAAATTCCACATAGGGGCACCTGGGTGGCTCAGTGGGTTAAGGCCTCTACCTTCAGCTCAGGTCATAATCCCAGGGTCCTACGATCGAGCCCCACATCGGGCTCCCTGCTCAGGCAGGGAGCCTGCTTCCCCTCTCTCTCTGCCTGCCTCTCTGCCTGCTTGTGATCTATCAAATAAATAAATAAAATCTTTGAAAAAGAAAAAAGAAAATTCCACATAACTTTTTACATAATGGTTTTAATAGCCATGGATGATCATTGCACAGATCTAATTTTTGCTATCCTAAGACAAATTCTGCATTTATTATCTGAAGTTCTTCAATTAAAAAGAACTTTCTTGTCAGTGTAGTTACTCTCAGGTAGGGCTTAAACAGGAAAATGGGATGAGTATCTGATTTCTTTCCTATAATAATCAGTTTTGAGAATTACAGGCTGGGTCCCTAAAAGCCTCTGAGAGTAACCTCCAAAGATTTTTCATGACTATCATTATGAACTAGTAGATTTAAACAAAATTTTCTGTTTCAATTTAATACAGTTATTTTTCTTTTTGATTTTCAGATTGTCCCATCTTTGGCCAATGAAATTCTTTTCATTTGAGCTCCTGAAAACTTTATTACTTGACACCAAGAACGTTTCATAGTTCCCTGGCCTTCCCCTATAAACAGACTGATGCCAACTGATCTTGGGTCCAGGAATTCAGCATTTCGCTGAGGAGCCTCAATTCATTTTATCGGAAAATGATATTTTAAGAACATAATGTAAGTTTAAAAATGCATACTGCTATCACATTGTTTTTTGCTTCTAAGCCAACCAGGAAACACACCTAGAAAACATACTTTTTAATGAAGAACATTATGAGTTTACACAGGTATTTCAATTCAAATTTGAGGTAACAGGATTTTTACTTAAATTCCTCAGTTTTTATATATGTTCCTCTTTTATCTTGCTTTGGAAAAAACTCTTAGTTCGCAATGGCACCAATATAATTACTTACTTGCTTTAAATTGTGTGGTCATAATTATATTTCAGCACATATCAGAAACTCATTCAGTAAGTGAGAAATAACAGAATGAATAAAAGACTGTCACGTTTGAGAAAATTTTAAGAATTTAGTTCAAAATAACAATTCTATAATACTAGTAACAATATGAATACCAAAAACAGTTTAATATTTCTTTATAGCTTTCTTTTTGTCCTTACCATATGTGTTTTGGTGGGGGGGGGAGAAAATGAGGACAGGGAGAAGTCTCCAATGGAAATCTTCAAATCATTGTGTTTTAAAGTCACTTGAAATAATCTCTATGCAGTATATGATACCCAACTGCCTTATGACATTTGATTTCCAAATCGGCTATTAATTAAACATTTTTTATAATTATGGATTAAAAGTCCAATATATAAAACAAGGTCCATTCAGAATGGATAAAGAAGATGTGGTATATGTATGCAATGGAATACTATGCACCAATCAAAAGAAATGAAATCTTGCCACTTGTGACGACGTGGATGGAACTAGAGGGTATTATGCTTAGCGAAATAAGTCAATCAGAGAAAGACAACTATCATATGATCTCCCTGATATGAAGAAGTGGAGATGCAACGTGGGGGGGTTCGGGGGTAGGAAAAGAATAAATGAAACAAGATGGGATTGGGAGGGAGACAAACCATAAGACACTCTTAATCTCACAAAACAAACTGAGGGTTGCTGGGGGAAGAAGGGTTGGGAGAGGGTGGTGGGGTTACGGACATTGGAGAGGGTATGTGCTATGGTGAGTGCTGTGAAGTGTGTAAACCCGGCAATTCACAGACCTGTACCCCTGGGGCTAATAATACATTATATGTTTATAAAAAAATTTAAAAAAAATTTTAAAAAAGGTCCATTCAGAAACCTATTTCCAATTTCTATCTTTCCTTGTCTCCTCCATCCCCTTAAAGTTACTTTTATTAGTTTTTTAAAAGATTTTGTTTATTTATTTGACAGACAGAGATCACAAGTAGGCAGAGAGGCAGGCAGAGACAGAGAGAGGAAGAAGCAGGCTCCTTGCTGGACCCTGGGATCATGACCTGAGGCTTTAACCCACTGAGCCACCCAGGTGCCCCACTTTTACTAGTTTTTTTTTTTTTTAAACAAATATATTCATAGTTGTATTTGCAGCCCCCTCCTCAAATAGATAGTACCATACTATACATACTCTTCTCTACCTTGCTTTGTTCATTTATCCTGGTGACCATTTCTATCTAAAGCAGTTTAAGACATATTCTTCATTGTGAAGATGTATTTCATCTTCATTTCAACGGTTTATTGAATCTGCTTCCTACATTTGATGGAATTTTGATCATGTATAGTCTTTGCTATTATAAGTAGTACTATGATTACTAGCCTTCGTGCAAATATCTTAATTATTTTTCCTACTGAATCTATAAGAGAGATTTCTAAAATTGGGGCTACTAGGTCAGGGATTAAGTACACATGTACTCTTGGTAGACACTGCTAAATTGCCCTCCATTGGACTTGAATATTTACATATTTTCTATAGCAGTGTACGCAATCTTAACATTCCATGAGTACTGACTCAAAAACTGTCATATGTCAAACTAAAAGTTTACTGTCAACATATACAAACACACTAGAAATGGCCATAATGCTGCTTCCATTTTTCATACCACTGCCAAGAGCAACACTTAACCTCTTTATTGAACTCAGGACAGAAACAACCCACAATGAAAAATAATTATACTTTAGGATAATTTTTTGGTCTAGTGATTAGGTTTTCATAAGACTTAAAAATATCAAAGGGTAGCCAATAAGAATATTAGTAAAATGGAACCTCAAGGGGTATTCTCCAAAGGTTCTATGTTGAGATGTTGTTCAGGGGAGCTATTTATATCACCAACTGTCACACCTCAAATTTGTATTCTTTTCTCATCTCAAACTGTGACTGCCTTTAGGATTCTCTCATATTGGGGAGAGGGGTTTGTAATGATAAGATTCTGACATTGTTTTTATTTGTCAAATTTCTCACTTCTTTGTTTTCAATATATCTGTCATTTAAACTTCACCCGGGGATACCTAACTATAGCTGTAACAGCTGCTAAGATCCATTGCCCACTTCTGTTTTGTCATTTTTTGGTGTTGCTTTTTATTTTTTATCATGCTCCCCAGCTCCCAATGTGAAAGACCTAGACTTTCAATTAATAGCATCAGCCAAACTTCATTTTGATCTAGCTGTGAAATGATGAACTGCATACAAGAACTGTCCCTTTCTCAGAGACATTCACTTGTGAATGGGTACTCAGGAACTGCTTCTAATTTATCAGAGAAGGTTTATTTATGTTTGTGTGTTGTTGTTTCCAACTATTTTTATAATGAGCACTACATATAAGGTACCATGAAAGTATTACAAACAGAAACAGTCACTGCCCTTAAGAAACTCCTAATCTAGTTGAGATAGGTTATACACATAAAAAGCCAAATTAAGCCATAAAAGCCAAATTAATAGTGTTAACTACCAGTGTTATAAGAGCACAAAGAATTCATATACCCTGACCCAATGGAAGAATCCCTACTCACACCAGGCTTTCAATAAAAAGTAGGCTCAAACAAGTTTAGGAGAGAGATGTAAAGATAGATGGAATAATGTGAGTAAATACACAAATTGGGAAAGGATAATCAGCAATCCATGAGAAGAAAGACTTCACTTATGAAAGAAACAACTTTTTGTCGTTGTTTTTTAAGGCAAACTACATGTTAAGCTTACTTTAAAAGAAGACAGTTTTTTCTCTTTATGCCTAATAATTATGCTAAAATTCTTCTATGTCAGATAGGCAAACATAAGATTTTTCAAGTAATAATCTCTATAGGTTATGCTATTTACTATTAGCATGATTTGTTTCTGTCATGTGGAAGCATTTAATATTGTATTTACATGTAAAGTTAAAGTGTTTATTCTAAATATCAATACCTCAAAATATAGAAAAACTAAGTTCCCAAGGAATGTGCATTAAAAAAGAATCTTCATAGTATACTTCCTTAGAACAGTAAAATTAATGTTGTAAAACATGATTTAAGCTCTTTTTTAAGGTAAAGAGTAAAAGCAAAGTACTTCTATTTTTTATTTCCCCAAAATACTGAATATTTAGATTTTAACTTATTATTAATGGTAAAATAAACGCATGAATGCATACTATGTGCCAGTCACTATGTTATGTGCTTTACATACCTTTGTCACAGAGTTAATAATACAAGATGTAACAGTTTGCTTTTTTAAAGTTATTCTCTTAATATTTTTATGGGGCTTAGTTCTTACATCTAATGTTTTATGTGCCATTATTTTGCTTTTACTGCAAAAGAAAGATCTGGCTCCCAAAGATAAAGGAGATTTTTGGTAAATGGTGAAGGTAAAGAAATAAATGACCCACTTGGCTAGTGTGTAATTACACTGCCTGAGATTGTAACAATCTATCACATGAAGGAGGATGACACCACACTAAGGGGTGAGTCAAAGGAGATAGCCTTTGACTAACTACGGGACCCCGACGATCGATACTCCACAGATAGTGTGCTCTCAAAAACAATTGAATTCTAAAAAAGTTTGAAAATAGATTCCCCCTTCCTTCTGATACTGATCAGAGACCTATCTTGACCTTATTCTGGAAGAGCGATACTTTCTTAAAAAGGTATATGAAACACATAAATCCTTTCTATCTCTAGATTGTTCTTTCAAGTGGATATTTAACACATTCCTATTATAATAACAGTCCTACAAGCAAAAAGCCTACTGAAATCCTTATTTCTTTATTACACAAATATGCTCTTTCAATTAGCAGTTATCAAGTTACCATAACACTTAAATATTATGATATTTAACTTAGGTAAATAATTTTGGTAAATATCCCAAAGACTGAAAGTGTGAAAAATCTATCAGAAAATTTAAATTTCCAAATGAGATTTGTAGTAGCTACTGAACTTGACACTTAATAGATGTAAAAAGCCAGCAGAAAGGAACTTTAAAAACAAAAGGAAAAGGTAACTGTAAATCCATATAATATTTCACAAAATGATTTTATAGGACAATCACATTAGAATTATCTTAACATACTGTATATTTTCTCACAAATCCTTACACTATCTCAGAATAAATCCTATTACCTTAAAAAGTTATTAAATTCATTAAACTACACCAAAAGTATAGTACTTCTCTTTCATTTTCAAATTATATCATACAGAATTTCTGCACTTAAAGTATCTATAAATAAAAAGGCAAATATGTGGGCACCTGGGTGGCTCAGTGGGTTAGCCTCTGCCTTCGGCTCAGGTCATGGTCTCAGGGTTCTGGGATCGAGCCCCGCATCGGGCTCTCTGCTCAGCGCAGAGCCTGCTTCCTCCTCTCCCTGCCTGCCTCTCTGCCTACTTGTGATCTCTGTCTGTCAAATAAATAAAATCTTAAAAAAAAAAAAAAAAAGATTAAAGAATTACCCTGGGGGCTTTTAAAAAATCCAGAGAAATGGCCAAGCCTCAGAACAATTAAATCTCTGTGAGTGTGATCCACTGTGGATCCACTGTGATCCAGGCAACAGGATTTCTTAAATCTTCCCAAATTCCAATATGTAGACAAGGTAGAGAACCACTGCTATATGGTACAGATCCATCTGCAAAGGTGAAAAAGGTCTGAAGGAAGTACACAAAAAGCAGCAATGCATGGTGAGGCAATGGGAATGTTGTTTGATAACAAAGATTATATTGTACTCTAAACCTCTAAATTAGCAATTTAACTAGATAAGCAAATTATGTTTAAAATGCAAATATAACTTGAATAGCTAAATTTATTGAAATGCCCATATCTGTACCTTGACATAATTTATCTAACAAAATGTAATCTAGCTAATATAAGCCACACTCACTAATGGAAACTGTGATTGCCTGGAGGTAAGTGGTCATTTTAGAAAAGGAATCTAGGAGGTTGACTTTGAATTTCTAGAGAAAACTTCAAAGGCACTGTGTAGGTATGAAGGGAAAGGAGTCTAGATAAGACCAAGGTACAATAAGATGGCAAAAGCATGTCAAATTGATGAGACAAGGTATGCCAGAAAGTATCACTTCCATTATTGTCTACAAAAATTTGTTAAGATGGCAAATATGATATAAAAATAAAAGAATTACTTTGAGTATAATTAATTTCATCCCTAAACAGTTTATTTCTTTGTTTCCAGCTCAATTTAGGACAGCTCCTCCTAACACTTTTAAAGTATACAAAGAAACATCAAAACATCCTTTTATCAATGTTGTTTCCTTCATTCACTGCCAAATACTGTACATAGTATATGCCACGTACTGGTCCAGGGATTGAGAATACTAAAATGAATTAATTATAATTTTCTACTCTCCACGTACTTTTCATGTAGTGGGAAAAACAGAAAATGCATACCAGATTATAAGTGCTGTTGAAGGAGGTTATCAGGGGGATGTGACCACCACATGACTGACAAACTTGACCAAGGCAAGTGGAGGCTTCTTATCCCGTCTCCTGTCCTTGGAATGTGTGTTCTACCCACTTTCCTACTCAGGAGACGCTTCAAGGATGCAGCATTGAGAGAGTAATGTGATTGAGACCATTGGAATGTACACATGACTGAATCCCTTTAATGTCTCTACATAGACTCTGACAGACAGGTACAGAGATCTAATTCATCCAGCACCTGCCCAAGATAAGCCTTGTATGAAAGTTTCCTTCCTTCTTAAATGTACTTATTAAATCTAGAATTGTCTGCGTCTTTATCCGGTTTCTCCTTTCTCTTTGTATATGGGCATCATTTACACATGTCACCAGGGAACTCCCAAAGTTGCAAACTAACAAGTGCTTTGATACATGTATTTATCAAGTGTTATGATAACACACATGAGCAAGAAAACAATTTACCAGGTAATATTACCAGAGAAAAAGAAGGGACAGAGGCAGATAAGGTACATAGAGGAAGTTACATTTCAAATGGGTTTTCAAAGATAAACAGGAATTTACTAAGCAGGAGGATGGGGAGAACAATGAAGACACTAAGAAGAACATGAGTAAAGACGAAGAAAAATGCATCTAGAATGCAAGTTGCCTACTATGGCTAAAGACACATGGATGAATGGCAAGGAAGATTTAAAGACTAGCACTAAGGGGCCTTGAATGTCATGTCTTAAGTTTATCAACAGAGAGTGAGTTTAACAAGGGTACTATGGGGGCTTCAATAATGTTGAGAGAGACTGAGATCAAGGAAACAAATTGGTAGATTACTTGCAGACTTCTGTAACCAGAAGTGTTTCTAGGTTTAATCATAACCTAATTATTATAATGGGCTATAAATAGGGATAGTATAAGCAGTGGAAAGCTGTTCTGATCTCAGAATAGACCCTGGATTTTTCTCTTTTCAACAAATGCCTAATTATTGTTTAGCATCTTATCTAAAATGGACTGTGGTATGTATGTTTACATTACTTAACACAGCATAGCCAAAAACATAGTAGCCTGTCACTAACTTCTCACTTGAATGTTTTTCCACGTCAACACTATTACATCACATGTAATCTAGATTTCCTGCTACCAATCTACAGAATTTGCTCTCTCAGAGTACATCTAATCCAAAAAGACCCCTCCTTAACACCCATCCCCTCAAGTATTCTATATCATTTCACATGAAAGATAGGAATTAACACTGCCATTTAAGAGTTGAGAAAAACTGAGGTGTCGATTAAAAAAAAAAAAAAAAACTAACTAAAAGAGCTGATTTTCAAATCCAGAGCTATATGAGGCCAAAAGCCATGATTGTACTTCTATACCAAAATTATTTAATGAGATAGTTTTCTTGTAATCATGAAAAGATTATAACTTTAAGAAGCCTAACAATTTCTGGTTCTTTTTCTTTTAAAAATAATTAAACAGGGCGATTGGGTGGCTCTAGTGGGTTAAGCCTCTGCCTTTGGCTCAGGTCATGATCTCAGGGTCATGGGATCGAGTCCCACATCGGGCTCTCTGCTCGGCAGGGAGCCTGCTTACCCCTCTCCCCCTCTGCCTGCTTCTCTGCCTACTTGTGATCTCTGTCAAATAAATAAATAAAATCTTAGAAAAAAAATAAAAATAATTAAAACATTATGTAAGGCTTTTTTGGAGGCATGATGAGTTTTGATAAATAAATGCAATTGTGTCAGGATCAGTAAGACTACTTTTAGATTCACTGATTCATTAGGAGAACTCAGAGAATTCAGTAGATAATCATCCTCACGACTACGATTTCTTATTAAAAAAAAAAAAAAAAGGATGCAAAGAAAACCAACAAAGAGAAAAGACATGTGATGTGAAGTCTGGAGTAAATCAGGCACACATTTCCAAAAGTCCTCTCAGGATGTGTTTAAATCCTCCCGCAATGAATTGAAAGAACATGTGTGAAATGTTTGTCTAGGGAAGCTCATTAGAGAGTTGGTTCCTAAGGCTTTTATTTGGGACTGGTCACTAAGGCATCCTCTACCTACCATGGGCCATAATTCCAGACTCTCTGCAGGAAACGTGATGCATTGTTTCTATATTCTAGGCACAGTGAGCCACTCTTACATTTGGAGAAAGTTTTATATTTGTATAAAAAACTATATGTCATTCCAATTCCCATATGCCATTCAAGGGTCAATCTTATAATCAGCTTTCTAAGAATAAGAATCTGTTACATTAATGCATCTACAGAGTTGTGTAATCACCAACACAATCAAGAACAGTTTTGTTACACACATAAGCACACACAAAAAATGCTCTTTCCACCTCTAACAGTCAACCTCAACAAATCCCAGGTCTGATTTTTACCTCTACAGTTTGCCTATTCCAAAATTTCATACAAATAAAAACTTTGAGTCTAGCTTTTTTCAGTGTGATGCATTTAAGATTTATCCATGTTGTTGAATGTACCAGTAATTTATTCTTTTTTATTGCTGAGCAACAGTCCACTGTACGAACATATCATAGATATCCTTATCTGCTATAAAAACATTCGGAATAGGGTTTTTTTTTTCCTGTTAACTACATTTCGATTTTACTCGAGTCAATATCTAAGAGTAGGGTTCTTGGATTACATAGCCACTTTATAAGAAGATGACAAACAGTTCTTCAAAGTGGTAATACCATTTGCACTCCTACCATGAATGTGTAAAAGATCCATAAAATAGTTTGAAATAAAGGTATTCAGTGGTTTCCTCATAACTTCATGCAGGCCGTAAAGAAGAAATCTAATTGGTTGGGTGAGCAATCACATAATGAAAAGCATATACCAAAGTACTCCTTTATCCCATGGCAAAATTCACTCATCTTTCAAAATCCAATTTAAATGTAACTGTTTCTCCCATAAATTTAGACAAAATTGATTACTCCTTAGTTTTATCACATCATTTTGAATTTAAATTTAAACCAGAATTTAAACATTATTTATAATATAATATTATAGTTACTTATACTTATCTATTTTCCTGTTTGTTTCTCAACTCCTTGATAATATTATGGTGTACTCAGCTTTGAATTTCTATCATATCAGTATCAAAGACCTAGCAATCAACAATTTATCCTAAAATAAATAAGGAAAGACCCTCCACTCTGGCCAAGATAGAGTAATGACAATTTACCCTATAAAAAAAACAACCAAAAATACCAGATAAACAAAATGATAGTTTTCATGACACTAGACATCAGACAATAAAAGACGGAGATCCCTAAAAGGTAGGAAACAAACAGGGTGAGTCCTATGATTTCCCTAGCTCACAGTCTTGAGAGCTTCTAGCCAAAGCACTGGAGGGGTACCTAAGCAAAGTCCAGTGGATTCTGAGTTCAAGAAACAGAAGAACTAAAAGCTCATAGGACAGAGTACTGAAAAGGAGAGAGCCGCACAGAGAATGGACACAAGAGATGGAAAGGAGGTTGCCCTCAAGTACTCTGCAGAGATCTAATTATCACAAGCATGTGAAGAAACGACCCAAGGCCAGAGAAAGAACCAAAATGAGAAAAGGTTCAATATCCTTCTCTTAATAATTGATAGGACAAATAGACAGAAAATCAGTAAGATTATATAAGATTTGAACAACACTATCAACCAACTTGACCTAATTGACACTTATAAAATACTACAGCCAATGACAGCAGAATATACATCTTTTTCAAGCGTACTTGAAACATTCACCAAGACACAATATTCTGGGCCATAAAACAAATATCAACAAATTAGACAGGATTCACATCATACAAAGTATGTTTTCTGAATGGAGTTAAATCAGAAATAATTAAAAAACAATCGAAATACTCACAAACTAAGTAACACCTTTCTCAATATCCCTGTGTCAAAGGAGAAAATCAAAAGAGAGGTAGAAAACATTTGAACAGAAGAAAAACAAAAATACCACTAATCGAAATGTGTAGAATACTAAAGCTGCACCTTAGTGCCTAAGTGCCTATATTAGAAAAAAGCCTAAAATCGGTGACCTTAAGAAAAACAAGAGCAGAGATGCCTGGGTGTCTCAGTCAGTTGAGCATCTGACAACTGATTTCAGCTCAGATCATGATCTCAAAGTTCTGGGATCAAGCCAAGCCTCAGTTTCTGAGCTCAGCAGAGTCTGCTTGAGAGTCTCTCTCTTAGTCTCACTCTGCCCCTCACCCTTGCACATGCACATGAGCTCATGCACATGTCCTCTCTCTCTCTGAAATAAATCCTAAAAAAAGAGAAAAAGAAAAAAAAATTTAAAGAACAAATTTAACCCAAAGGAGAAGAAAGGAAATAATTAAAAATCACAATGAAAATCAAAGACTGTAAGACAAAAAATAAAAATCCATCAAGCAAAAAGAGAGGAGACACAAATTGCCAGTGTCAAGAATGAGAGAGGCAACATTACTATATACCTTGCAAACATATAAAGAATAAGTATTACAAACAACTACATACCACTAATTTGAATAACTTTCATAAGTGAGAAAGTGAATTTGTAGTTTAAAAACAGAAAAATTCTAGGGTCTACTGCCAGGCTCTACTGCCTGGCTCTACTGCCAAACACTTTAAAACATTCAAGGAAGAAACATCCATTTTACATGAATTACTCTGATTTTGATGAGGAAGAAAGACTTGCCACTCATTTTATGAAGCTAGTATCCTGATACAAAACATGACAAAGGCATTCCAAGAAAACTACAGACCTGTATCTTTCATGAACACAGAGCAAAAATTCTAAATGGAGAGTTACACCAAATCATAATTCAATCATATATAAAAATAATACATCATGACCAAGAGAAGTTTATCCTCAGAATGCAAGATTTAACATCCAAAATAGAACATATTATTTCTTAATAATAAATTAAGAAACAAAGAAAAACCACACAATTATCTCAATAGACATAGAACAAGCATCTGACAATACCTAGCCATGATTCCTCAATCTGATAAAAGGCATCCATGAAAAACCTACAGAAACATTATATTTAATAATAAAGAACTAAATGTCTCCCCTGCCCCTAAAATCAGGATCAAGACATCAATTTATAGATGTCATCACTTCTATGCAACATTATGCTAGATAATTAGGCCAGAGAACAAAAAAACAAAAACCTCAAAAAATCTAGATTAGAAAAGAAATAAACTGCCACACAAAAACCACACATACCACAGCAAAACTGTCTATATATAAAATCAGATAGAAGGTACAAAAAGATCTACCAGAATAACTGAGTTGAGCAAAATT
Organism: Lutra lutra; assembly: GCF_902655055.1. NCBI lineage: Eukaryota > Metazoa > Chordata > Mammalia > Carnivora > Mustelidae > Lutra > Lutra lutra. The sequence goes on from NC_062279.1 coordinate 66,855,110, forward strand.
GTGGGATACAAGATCAACATACAAAAAGAAACTATATTTCCATACACTAGTAACAATCAGAAATTAAAAATAACATTTCATTTCAATAGGATCAAGAAAATATGAAACCCAAATAAATAAATCCAAAATGGAGTGTAAAATGTGTGCATTGACAGCTACAAAAGATAGCTGAGAGAAATTACAGAAGACCTAAATAAATGTAGAGATATTTCTTTTTCATGGGTTGGTAGACTCAATATAATTATGATGTCAATCTCCCCAAATTTATCAATAAAATCCAATCAAAATCCCAGACGGCTTCTGTATAGAAAGTGACAAGTTAATTCCAAAACACATTTGTAAATTCCAAAAACCTAGACTATCCAAAACAACTCTGAAAAAGGAATAAAGTTGGAAGTCTAATAAAACCTGACCTCAAAACTTATTTCAAAGCTACAGTAATCAAGACCATGTGATCCTCACAGGAAGATAGCTGGAGATCAAAAAGACAGAAGAAAAAGTCCAGAAATAAACCCATGTATATATGGATAACAGAATTTAGATAAAGGTGCAAAAGGTTACTCAGTGGATAAAGGATTGTTTTTTAATAAGTGGTCCTAGAACTATTGGATATTCATATGAAAAATATGATCTTCAATCCATGCCTTCTATCATATACAAAAATTAGTTCTAAATTGTTCTTGGATGTAAAGGTAATACGCAAAGCTATAAAATTTCTAGGAGAAAAATTTAAAAAAATCTTTGTGAGCCTAAGTTAGGCAAAGATTTTTAAAATATGATACCAAAAGCACGATCCACACATAAAAACATAATTTAAAAAGTTATAGCTTCACTAAAGTTAAAAACTCCTTCCAAAAGATGCTTGCATGAAAATGAAAAGGCAAGCCACAGACTGGAAGAAAACACGTGTAAAGCAAATACTTATATATTTATATCCTTAATATATAAAGAACACTTATAATTTAATAATAAAAGATAACCTACTTTTTAAATGGTCAATAGATACGAACATTTCACCAAAGAAGATATATACCTACATGAAATACTAATTAGCACATGAAAATATGCTCAATATTATTAGCTATTAGGGAAATGCAAATTAAAATCATAAATACCCGTACACTTTCAATAGACTGCCTAAAATTAAAAACAGATTACCATGTTGGTCTGAGGATGTAAAGGAACTGGAACTCTAATACACTGCTGGTGGCAATGTAAAATGGCATAACCAAACAATTTAGCAGTTTCTTTAAAAAATACACTAAAATAAACCTCTGGTATGATAACAGTTATTCCACTGGTGGGTATTCACTCAAGAGAAAAGATAGCACATACCCACACAAAGACTTCAACATGAACGTTCATAACAGCTTTACTTGTAAGACCCAAAAACTGGAGACAGAAAATGTGCAACAAGTCAAACAGGTAAAACAAATTGCGGTATATCCATATAACCGAATATTACTCAGGAATAAAAAGAAATGAGCGACAGAAATATACAACCACAATAATCACGTTGAGTAAAAGAAGCTAGAAAAAAAAAGGAATATAAACTAGATAGAGTCATTTATATGCAGTTCTAGAAAATGCAGGCTAATCTAAAGAGAGAGCAGATCAGTGGTTGGCTGGAGGCAGGGAGAGGGAAAAACGGATCACAAAGGGCAGGAGGAAATCTCTTAATTGTGGTGTTAGTTTCAAGGATATAAATATGTCCACATATAAAACTGTACACTTTAGGCACCTGGGTGGCTCAGTGGGTTAAAGCCTCTGCCGCTGGCTCAGGTCATGATCCCAGGGTCCTGGAATCAAGGCCCGCATCGGGCTCTCTGCTCAGCAGGGAGCCTGCTTCCCCCCCCCCACTTCTGCCTGCCTCTCTGCCTACTTGTGATCTCTGTCTAATAAATAAATAAAATCTTTTAAAAAAAAACTGTACACTTTAAGATATGTGGAATTTATTGTATATCAATCACACTTCCATAAAAGTAAACAAGGGTGGAGTGCCTGAGTGGCTCAATGGGTTAAAGCCTTTGCCCTGGGTTCAGGTCATGATCTCAGGGTCCTGGGATCGAGCCCTGCATCGGGCTATCTGCTCAGCTCCTGCTTCCTCTTCTCTCTCTCTTTCTGCCTGCCTCTCTGCCTACCTGTGATCTCTGTCTGTCAAATAAATAAATAAAATCTTTAAAAACAAAAAAAGTAAACAAGGCCTTATTCTTTTATATTCTATTTTTTATATTTATAATTATCATTTTTTTTCTGTGTCTAAGACCAGGCAAAGCGGCTCATATTTAACATTTGATATTTATTTTTTATTAATTTTTCTTTTTTTTTTTTAAAGATTTTATTTATTTGACAGAGAGATCACAAGCAGGCAGAGAGGCAGGCAGAGAGAGAGGAGGAAGCAGGCTCCCTGCTGAGCAGAGAGCCCGATGCGGGGCTCGATCCCAGGACCCTGAGATCATGACCTGAGCCGAAGGCAGAGGCTTTAACCCACTGAGCCACCCAGGCGCCCCTTTTTATTAATTTTTCTAAGAGATTTTATTTATTTGAGAGAGAGAGAGAGCAGCAAATAGGGGAGCAACCAAGGGAGAAGGAGAAGCAGGCTCTGAGCCTGATATGGGGCTCAATCCCACAACCCTGGGATCATGACCTGACCCAAAACCAGAAGCTTAACCCACTGAGCCACCCAGGCGCCCCAACATCTGATATTTAATCCTGTGAAATACCATCCCTATTTTGCTCATTAAAGGAAAATATAAGGAAAATGGAGGTCTGAAAGGCTAACTAGTACTGAAACATAACTACAAACCAAGTGCTCTGCCAATATTACATACCTAGTAAGTAAAGAGATCCAAACTCATGTCTACCTTAACTAATCACTAGCTTTTATTAATGTATCATCTCAGAGACAGGATTAAGAGGATGGGCACTGTGATACTAAGTCGAATAAGCCCCTCCCCACAAAGATGTCCACATACTAACCACTGAACTGTGACTATATTGCCTTACATGATAAAGGGACTTTGTAGATGTGATTAAAGATTTAGAGATAGAGAGATTATCCTGGATTATCCCAGCAGACTACTGTAATCACAAGGTCCTTACAAGAGGGAGGCAAGAGGGTTAGAGTGAGAGAAGGCAATGTGATGATAGGAGCAGAGGGAAGAAGACTGACAACAGAAGCAGAGTCAAAGAGAAATTCTAAGATGTTGTGCTACTGGTTTTGAAGATGGAGGAAAGGGCCTTGAACCAAGAAATGCAGGTATCCTCTAGAAACTATAAAAAATAATAATAATAATAAAATAAAGGATTTTCCAGAAGGAACATAGCCCCTCCTGACTTCAGAATTTCCAAAACAACACTTATTCAAGCTACTACATTTGTGGTAACTTACTACATCAGCAATGAGAAAATAATACAGGCTCTACAATCAGTGCAGTCCTTTGTTCCCAACAATAAGGCTCTACATAATTATGCTTGTAGTAAAACCTCCTGATAATGATGAAAATGATGAACTCTTCAGATGTGGGAGAACATAAGAAAGGCAGCTCACTGATATCTATGAATCTTAGTAAAGTCCAAACTAAAGGATGTGCAAATAGCTTTAGGGGTTCCTTTGTGAACTTCGAAAGAAAACTCACATGATCCCAAAATAAAGTACTCCCTAGGCTAAGTAGTCCCAGCAAAGAATTTGCTGGGACTAGACAGAGAGAGTGGTATCAAGAGACCTCAAGTAGATCTTGAGTCATAACAAACACAAGCTGGGACCAGACAAGTTGTATGTCGTGCATAAAGCATTCACTGTTTCTTTTGTTTTGTTTTTAATTACGCTTGTGCCCTAGGTCCCACAAAAAGAGACAATATTACAAAAAATAAATTTCAAATCTCAGTCTTGATTTTCTAGTTCCTTTCTATTTTTATCATATGTTTAAACTTTGAAATCTATACTTACTCTTCCATTCATTTATCTCATTCTTTCAACAGATATTTATTAAGCAAGTAAAATATTTAAGGCAATATTCTCAGCAAATCTTAATAAACAAAAATGCATATAATACTTTTCCTTCTGACATTTACAGGTTAGGAATAGGGGATGATTTGTCAAGTGATTACTGTATGTCACAAGTATTATAAAGTGGAAAACAGAAACTATTATAGGAGATGTGGCAGGACAGCTAAACTAGGGAGGGAAAAAGAATATGCAATGGCTTGGAGATGAGATACACTCATTCTTCCTTTTTGTCTCTAAGCCATGGGACCACTGAAACAGTATAAAGCAAAAGTGAGAGTTTATAAGTGGGTATATACTGGCAGGAAAGTATCAAAGGGAGGAATGGGGAGAGATATGGCTGGATGGGTGGGTAAAAAAAGAAACTTATGAAGAGATTTTAAGCCAGGTTCATATTCCAATGTTATGTACTAAGAAAATAGTCATCACAGTGATTCTCAACTGACTGCACAGCCCACAGTCTTAGAGTACTTCTATTTTACTGTAATCTGGCAAAATAGTTTTTAAGAACTGTCTAAATTGGAGGGAAGTGGGGTCTCTGAGTTCTAAGACTAAAAGTCTTAAGCATTAACAATTTGATTTTTATTTAAAAATTTTATTTTATTTTTTTTTTTAAGATTTTTTAATTTATTTATTTGACAGACAGAGATCACAAGTAGGCACAGAGGCAGGCAGAGAGAGAGAGGAGGAAGCAGGCTGCCTGCTGAGCAGAGAGCCCGATGCGGGGCTCGATCCCAGGACCCTGGGATCATGACCTGAGCCGAAGGCAGAGGCTTAACCCACTGAGCCACCCAGGCGCCCCTTTATTTAAAAATTTTAGATTTAAAATAAATTTTACAAAAATATTAGAGTTCCTTTACACACTCAGCTTCTCTTACTGTTATCTTATATAACCACATTATAATTATCTAAATTTAATAATTAACAATGATATAATCCTATTAACTACAGACTTCATTTAAATTGTATTTGAATTTTCTCAAATGTCCAACAAATTGCCCTTTTTTTGGTCCATGATCTAGTTCAGAATCCCAAAGTGCATTTAGTAGTTGTATCTCTTTAGATTCCTCAAATCTAGAAAATTTCTTAGTCTTTCCTTGTGTTTCATGACCTGTATATTTTGGATGATTACTGGTTATTTATTTTGTGCACTATTCCCTCAAATTGTCTGAGATTTTCTCTTGATTAGATGGAGGTTTTGCATTTTTGTCAAGAAGGCTATGGAAGTGCTATTGTGTTCTCAGTATACCATATTAAGTGGTATATGATGTCAATAAGTCTTATCACTGGTGATGTTGACTTTGATCATTTGGTTAATAAGGTGTATGTCAGGCTTCTCCACAATAAAGTTAATCAATTTCTTCCTTGTAATTAATAAGTATCTTGTGAAGAGATACTTTTGAGACTATGATATTATCCTCTTTCATTATTCCTTCATCTAAATTTTAGTATCTATTTTTAATTCTTGCCTATAACAATATTACTAAGGTGCTTACAAAAAGGTCATTTGTCTACATTAATTTTTTATATTTAATAATTGGAATTCTACTTTAAGGAAGCGTTGTCACTTATTTGAAAAATTTATTTAATTACTTGACTATATACTCACAAATAATTTTATTCTATGGATTTTAATCTATTCCTATCAACAGTATTGTTCAAATTGTCAAATTTAGCTATCTAAAGTTTCAAATTGGGCCTCTTATGTCCTTTCAACATGCTTCTATCCATTTTTGATGATGTTTTTACATCCTTACCTTCTAGCACAATAAGATATTCCAAGATCTTCTAAGTTCCCTTTCTCAGCTCTGAAATCAACCATTTCTCCAAGACACTGTTTCTTTTATTAGTGAGTGGCATATCTGCTAGTATGTATGCTAACTTGGACATACCCACATATTTCTGTTTCTGTTCATCTTTGTGTATATATGTAACAAGTTTGATTCAATTCATCACCATAGGATACATTCTAGACTTTCCTCTTTCCAACTTTGTAACTTCTTTCTCTAACAGGAAGAGATTTCTCTCATCATCCAAACTTTTATTTACTTATTTGATGAATCCTACTATACATACAAGGAGCTTCAATATTGCTAAAACAAACAAATTTCTTTTTTTTTTTTAAGATTTTATTTATTCACTTGACAGAGATCACAAGTAGGCAGAGAGGCAGGCAAAGAGAGAGCGGGGGAAGCAGTCTCCCCTCTGAGCAGAGAGCCCGATGTGGGGCTTGATCCCAGGAGCCTGAGACCATGACCTGAGCCAAAGGCAGAGGCTTAATCCACTGCACCACCCAGGCGCCCCTAAAACAAACAAATTTCTTAACTAGAGTAAAATATTTGTGTATAATTCCTTTTGTCTTTAGCGTTACTGGATATAGTCACAGTACCATTTCCCAAAATGACTTAGCTTCATTCTTTTACATTCCTCCACACCCATTAGTGTGGTTATGTTATTCACTTGCAGCACAGTTAAATTTTGGATTCCTCTCACATCATGTTTTTGGTACATGGAAGATTAGTAGCATTTTAAGAGCCAAAAAAGTATGAAAAGGTATAGTCAGAGAAACATCAGTCCCTATCCATCCCTCCTAATTATGTTCCTATTCCCTTACTTTTTTCTAACCCATTTCTTATTAACCTGCTGCAGGTAATCAATCTGATTAAGTCCCTGGTTTACCCTTTCTGTATTTCTTTTAGTACAAATAAATGGTTAACAATTACTTAGCACTTAGTATGTGCCACTGTTGTGTCTTTCCACATATTAATGCCTTTAAATTTTCAAAAGTACCTAAGATTTAAGAGTGTATATACTCTGGAACATCTTCATTCAGGGATCTTTTCTTTCTACTAGGTATTCTTCAGTGTTTTAGATACAACCAAAGGAAATTCATTATAGAATTAGAGAACAAAACCATATATTGCAAAATATTAAGCTGGGTTCTGAAAGTAGTACTTCACAATTAGCAACAGTAGTACTTAACATTTAGTAGCAATTTATATTCCTTAGGTGGTTAATTCACTTTAAAAAGTCAGTCAGGTGCCTATATAAGTACATAAAAATGCTTACTCAGCACATTTATTTTCCAAATAGCCTGAAAAGACATGTAAGACCAGTACTATCCTTACTTTGCATGAGAAAATCAAAGAAATCATTTTAAAAATATAGAAAGGACCTCTATTCTATTAGCTAATCATGAAGGCTTAAGTCTTCAAGAAAAATAAGAGAGAGAGACAAAAACAGAGAGGGACAGATAGCAAGCAAGAAAAGCTAGGTTTGAGTCTTCATGTTGGGGAGGAGATAAATATGGGTAAGGTAGGGTCCCAAATGAATGCCTGAGCACAGCCAACTGCCAACAGAGAATCACTATAAATTGTTGATTAGCAAAGATATCTGAAAAAAGTATACAGGAAAATTAGTAATATATATAATGTCCTAGATAGTGAAAAAGTTGAAGATATGAACAAAGTATAAAATTACTGTGAAATCTGAAAAATATAAAGGCATTATAATGCCTTTCCAACATCAAGTTCTAGGAATGCTCACTGCATTTAGAGAAAAACAACTGGAGAAAAATCCCCCCTTTGACTATTTAAAAAAATGATTTTTACAATTAGCAACACTAGAAAATGTGGAAAGCTACTTTAAAATACCAATGCCCCAGCCCTACTCCAGACCAATTAAATCAGAGCCTATGCAGCAGAGGACTAGACATCAGTATTTTTTAAAATGCTCCATGGTGGGGCGCCTGGGTGGCTCAATGGGTTGAAGCCTCTGCCTTCGGCTCAGGTCATGATCCCAGGGTCCTGGGATCGAGCCCCACATCTGCTCAGCGGGGAACCTGCTTCCCTTCCTCTCTCTCCCTGCCTGCCTCTCTGCCTACTTGTGATCTCTGTCTGTCAAATAAATAAATAAAATCTTTAAAAATAAATAAATAAATAAATAATAAAAATAAAAATGCTCCATGGTGATTTTAATTGGCAGAACTGAAAACCACTGGACTAGAGGATCCAATTTGTGGCAAACATCAACAAGGGGATGCCCACAGGCAATGAAATTTCTAACTCTTTTTCAATGGAATATATTTTCTGCTGACTAAGATGCATTCTGCTTTTGCATAAATATATACTTACTAATGTACTATAATTGTTAATAAAGTAATGTAAAACTAAGAAAATGTACATTTTGTCATTTCTTCATAATGTTAGATATAATGTTCATAATGTTTTTATAATGTTAGAAGTTACTTTTTAAAATTTCATCTCTACTGAGGCTTAACTGAAAAATAAAATTGTAAGATATTTAAAATATACAGCGTGATTTCATAATACATATACTTTGTCTCTCCCCTAATCCAGTTAGTTGACACATCCATGACCCCACTTGTGTGTGTGCGTGCGCACGCATTTAAGGCCTACCATCTTAGTAAATTTCAATTATATAATGCCGTGGTATTAACTATAGCCACCATGTTTTACATTAGGCCCTCAGACCTTATTTAGACCCTCAAGCCTGAAAGTTTGTACCCTTTTACCAACCTCTATTTTTGCCCACAGTCCTTTTAAAATTTTAATTGAAAGCAATTTTAAGTATATCGTAAGTTTATTATTCTAAAGATATAATTCATTCTTTTTAATTTTGGGGAGTAATAAACACGCCATATTTAAAAAAAAAAACCTCTGAAATTTTCCAAATTATCTTTGTAACTAGAATTAGAGATAAGTAACAACATTCTAAATATAAGATACAACAGGATTTCTTTGGCATGATACCAGGAAATAAGAGCCAGGAAATAAAAGGAAGATCCCAGGCCATACTCATAGTGAAGCAACAATCTGTTGAATTCTAAGCTCTATGAGAAAGGTATCCACATCTGTTTTTTCATTGATTTATCCTCAGCAATTAGCATAATGCCTGGCACAAAACAGGTTTAATAAATATTCGTTCCCTAATTAATCTATTTTGAAGACTTAATTAGAAACGCATCAATAAAGGGAAGAAAAGAAGAAAGTAAGAATAAAAGAAAGAAAAGACACTTGGATTACTGACAATGAATTAACTGAATGATTTCCTTAAAGTAATACAGTCAATGATACTCCAAAGGAAGTGGGAGCCAGGAGAACAAGATTTTGAGTCTTGGCTTTGTCAAAGATCAGTTATACAATCTTCAACAAATTATTTAACCTGTCACAACTGCTTCCTCATTCATAAATGAGGAAAGGCACAGATCAGATATATTCTACCATACCTTACAGAGGTGAATACCTGTGTATAAGACTACAACACGTATTTTCAAGAAAAATACGTAACATATCAACCTAAGTATTGTTTTTTAAGACACAGGATGCATGTGGTAAGAATTCATTAAACTTTAAATTTAAAGTAAAGGAATTTCTACTTCTGAATATACAACCAAAATGTCTAATTTGGAGTAAAATTAAATCATTGTTTATCCAGGAATTTTAACATCAAGCTTTAATTCTCAATGGTCTTCAGCTAGAGAGAAACAACATAAGAAACAAAAAAACAAGAGGAAATCTTTCAGTATTTTCTCAGTATTTCTCTCAGTATTTTCCCCAGCAGAAGTCATAAACTTAAGGAAAAGTCACCAAAAACACAATAAAAAACTTAACATGGCCTTTAAACTTCCCACCTTGTTTATAGTTTCCTACATTTGCCTTATCATGCTTCCTTTCTCAATATCTCTCCCCCCACCATATATAGTTTTGCTGAGCCACTTGAGAGTTACAGATAGATAACATGACACTTTCACTGTTAACTACAGCATCTCTTAAAAACAAAGATATTTTCTTATATAACATTACTCGGAAACATTATTTAAGTATTAATGCAATATTATATGTAATATAGAATCTGTTCTTAATTTATTCTAATAAAGAGCCACCTATCTGGATGGCTCAGTCAGTTGCATCTAACTCTTAATTTCTGTTCAGATCATGATCTCAGGGTTGTGAGATCCAGCCCAGGGTTCAGTGCAAAGTCTGCTGGGGATTCTCTCCCCCTTCTCCTTCTGCTCCTCCCCTAAGTTGCACTTTCTCTCTCTCTCCAATAAATAAATAAAATCTCCAAATTATTTTAATAATATTTATAGCTGTTTATGTTGGGAAGTTTTTTTTTTATTTTAAAGAATTTATTTATTTATTTGAGAGAGAGAGAGCATGCACACAAGTGGAGGGTAGGGGCAGAAGGAGAAGCAGACTTCCCACTGAGCAAGGAGCCCAACGTGGGTCTCAATCCCGGGACCCTAGGATTATGACCTGAGCTGAAGGCAGAGGTTTAACTGCCTGAGCCACCCAGGTGCCCCATGCTGCAAGGTTTTGACCCAGGTCCAATCAAGCATCACTTTCACCTGTAAGTAACATTTGAATATTGGTGTGTATTATTTACCAAAAACTCATTACACATTTAAGCAAACTAATCCAATATCAGATGGTCAGAGTTATAGGGAATGAGATAAAATACTAGAAAGAGTCCCAGATTATGGTTTAGGAGGTTTGGTCCCACTTTGATTTTATTCTAACAAGCTGCCATTTGAGATCATTTCTGTAAGTAGGCTGAATGATTTTCACATCATGAGGCCTTGAACAGTAGTAAGAAACCCATGAGCTCTAGATATCAACTAACATGGTACCCTTTTTACATATTTTATACAGTGGGGTTCAGATTAAGAACAGTATTTGTAAAAAATGATACTGAGTGGTGGTTTGATTTTGTATATAAAGTTTAGATACAAGCAAGATAAATAAGTAAAACTTTAAAAGGTAAGTAAAAGGTAGGTAGAACAGGAAAAGAAAAAAATAAAATTTTCAAAAGAATAAGACTGATACCTTATGTTTCTGGAAACAAAAAGTCAACCACAGATATAACCTTTCACTGCTGACCACAGCTGAAGTAGCAAATTATAAAGTATAAAAAAACAGGCTTTATTACTTGAAAAACCATGAACATCTCTAAGCCTTCATTTATTCCAAGGTAAACCAGAAGTTAACAGCAGTTACCTCCCAGGGATGTAGTGAGGATCCAGTGAAATGTATATAAAGGATTCAGCCAGTGTGTGACAGATAGTAACTACTCAAAAAAGTAACACTAATTACTAATATTAAGAAGTTGCATAATGGTTATAATAGGAACTCTGAATAAAACTGAGTTCAAAAGTAACCCCTCCATTTAATGGCCCTTGGATTTTGTTCCCATGACAATTAAAAAAATTATATATATATATATATTTATATTTATACTTAATATATTTAAAAACATATGTATATATTTTATATTTATATTTATATGAGATTGAACACGTGAGAGAAAGAATCTCAAGCTGACTCCTCCCATAGGGCTAGATCTCAAGACCCTGAGATCCTGACTTGAACCAAAACCAAGAGTCAGGTGCTCAACTGACTGAGCCACCGAGGTACCCCTCACATAACAAAACTTTTAAGCTCTAGGGGCGCCTGGGTGGCTCGGTGGGTTAAGCCGCTGCCTTCGGCTCAGGTCATGATCTCAGGGTCCTGGGACCGAGTCCCGCATCGGGCTCTCTGCTCGGCAGGGAGCCTGCTTCCCTCCCTCTCTCTGCCTGCCTCTCTGTCTGCTTGTGATCTCTCTCTGTCAAAAAAAAAAAAAAAAAAAACTTTTAAGCTCTAGTTTCTTCATTTGTAAAATGGGGTCAATTAATACTATCTATCTCATTTGTGTATTTTTTTTTAAAGATTTTATTTATTTATTTGAGAGAGAGACAGTGAGAGAGAGCGTGAGCGAGGAGAAGGTCAGAGAGAGAAGCAGACTCCCCATGGAGCTGGGAGCCCGATGCGGGACCCGATCCCGGAACTCCCAGGATCATGACCTGAGCTGAAGCAGTCGTCCAACCAACTGAGCCACCCAGGCATCTCTCATTTGTGTATCTTTAAGATAAGATGAAATAATCCTTATAAAACACTTAGCACAATAATTGGCTCAGTTAATTGCTCAATAAGTATTAGCTATTATTAACTTTTATCATAATAGTCATATAAATACTAAATATTAAACTTAATAAATGAAATATAAAGTTATAAATGCAGCATATGTGGGGCACCTAGCTGACTCAGTTGTTACATACAACTCTTGATCTTAGGGTTTTGAGTTCAAAAAATAAAAAAAGGAAAATCAGTGGCACCTGGATGGCTCAGTGGGTTAAAGCCTCTGCCTTCGGCTCAGGTCATGATCCCAGGGTCCTGGGATGGAGTCCTGCATCGGGATCTCTGCTCAGCGGAGAGCCTGCTTTCCCCTCTCTCTCTGACTGCCTCTCTGACTACTTGTGCTGTCAAATAAATAAATAAAATCTTAAAAAAAATAGGAAAATCAATATAGCGTATGTGGATACAGATATCAACATATGAAGATCTAGATAATTCTTTTCTGATTCTTGAATAAACTTTTAGAAAATAAAGCCTCAGAACTGAAGAGGATCTTAACATCCAATGAACTTAGTTTTATAGTAATATTCCCCATATTTGCAATAATTTGTGTTAATATCTCCCTTCTTTATTTTTTTTTTTTTTTTTTTTTTTATCTCCCTTCTTTAAACCTCAGGCTCAGGGCGCCTGGGTGGCTGAGTGGGTTAAAGCCTCTGCCTTCCGCTCAGGTCATGATCCCAGCGTCCTGGGACAGAGCCCCGTGTCAGGCTCTCTGCTCAGCAGGGAGCCTGCTTCTCCCCCCTCTCTCTCTGCCTGCCTCTCTGCCTACTTGTGATCTCTGTCTGTCAAATAAATAAATAAAATCTTTAAACCTCAGGATCTATGCAAAAACAGACTATTGCCTTCTTCCCACAGATAATCAGCCTGGAATAAATGAATATGTATGAAATTAAGATTTTGTTAGTTTAACTTGTTCATTGT